>NC_140041.1:18111593-18711593 GCF_963513975.1 Fringilla coelebs
TCACTGTATTTCAAATCAATAGAATAATTTGAGTCATCAGCTTTGTAGATGCATAATTACATGTTACTTCCTGGATTTTTATACTATTCCAAGCTGGTATTTAATTAAAAACTGGCACTTGGGATCCAGTTTCTTTAGGGTTTTGTGTATGGAAACCTGGACCCTAATTTCAATATTTTTGTTAATATCTTGCAGCTTTCCTTACTCCACACCCATCCTCTGCTCTGAGGCTGGCTTGAGGGTGCAGGGTAGGGCTGTGGTCCTGTTGAACTCAAGGGATCAAACCACCATTAAATCAAATTTATTTTATTAGAGCCAACAAAGATTTTACACCAACACTATCAGGACACTTCAATCATGATTGAACAATATTTTTTCTAGTTGTGAATTTTCTGCTCTTAAATTAATTCCAATAAATATGTTGAGCCATGGATAAGAATTGTTCTATCTCTTCCCCTTCTTTAAGATGGAAACAAGATATGTTTTCATTAAATCCCTTTATTTTCGCTCATTTCTTTCTATTCCTCCTGTTACCCAGCATTTTGGTTTTCAGGTTTGTCACCTTGTGCAGGTTCTGCTGAGACTCTGTCCCCTGGCAGCAACAGGATATTGAAGGATTTGAGCTGAGATCTCTGAGCAGCCACAGCCCCCTGCTCTGATCCCTCCTTTCCACCCCAGACACAGCTCCCCCAGCCCTACATTTCCTCCAGGTAAGATTTGATTTCCTCCAGGTCTGGTTTCTGACCGCTCCATCTTTCCTTCACGTTGTTCTGTCCAGCAGGAGGCTGCAGGGCTGGCTCCTGTCCCACGGGACGCTCCCAGGGGACCCAGCCCTGGTGCTTAACCCCGAGCCATGGGGACAGGGATGCTGTTCCAGAGGGGAGGACGGGAATCACAGCTCTGCTCTCCAGAGGATGGCTGCTGGCTCCTCCAGCACACTGTTCTGTGCTGGCAGAACAGATCAGGGCTTGGTCTTTGCTCCAGGAAATTCCCTGTCTTCCCTTGGTGAGGTACCAGCCGCCCCAAGTCTCTTTCTGCTGCCACAGCAGTGGATCCCAACACCCACACACAGGACTGGTGTCCTGGGGTGGATTTTCTTTAGGGCTGACTCGGGAAGAGTGCCCATAGGAAATGAATGAATAATTCAATAATTTGTAGCTGGTTGGAGAGCTGGAGTACCTCCATGCTCTGGCCAGGGTTTGGGAAGTTGATGAGCAGATGGAATGTTGGGCTGTGTCCTCTCTCATCCTTGTAAAATTCCCCCATAGCTTTGGGAAGCTGTGGGCATTTGGGAGAAGGTGCAGGTGGTGGCTCTGTGCTGTGCTCTCTGAGTGGGTGTCTGTACGAGCAGGACCAGCTCTCCCAGTAAGGATGGGGGAACTGGGGTGTGCCGTGGCTCTGGGCACCAGAAGCAGAGGAGAGGCTTCCTCTTTCTGCTGTGTGCTTGCCAAGGCAGCCTGGAGGAGAAAACAGAGCAGGGAATCAAATAGAAAATCCGGATGTTTGGTGGAGGAGGGAGAGCTGGGGAGTGGAGTGAAGGCAGCCTGGAAAACCGTGGGGTGTTCTCTAGCCTGAGAGGGGAAAGGGGGGTGACAAGGTCTGGGACAGTGCCAGAGAACAGGAGGAGGCAGAGACCGTGGAAAGCAGCTGGGAAGAAGCCTTCTTTGCGGGAGGAAATGTTATTATTAGTGCTCAGTTTCCTGGACAAAAGATTCTTGTCTATTTAAATGCTTCAGCTTCACGGAGCTGCAGTTCTCCAGACACAATAAAATCTGCCTTTTCTCCCTGTCATTGTCATTTCCTGCTGGCAGCAGGTGGCTGCAGCTCCTGTGCTCTGGAGTAGGACATTGCAGGGCCAGGGAGGACAAGCCCTGGGGACGGGGGCTTTGCCCCTGTGCCCCCTCACATCTGTCCACAGAGGTGCTGCTCTCTCACAGCAGTGCAGATGCTGCTGATAGAGAGATTAAGATCTATTTGATTTGAACAAAATTCGCAAAAGCATAAAAAAATATTAAAATGTTAAATATATTGATAGAAACCATACTTGAGAAACCTCCTGGGCCATCCTCAGGCTTCCTCAGCCAACCATGGCAGCAGCAAAACACAGAAGCTCACTAATGCCAAATAATCACAGCTAATGGATAATTGGAATTATTCTTTCCATCCAGGCATGCACAAAAGCCACACAGGGGATGGAGTTGCTGTTGTGGGGGGAAGAGATCCAAGTTCTGTGCAAGGTGATGCTCACACCTGAGCCATCTCTGGTGAGTGAGGTGAGGTGCTGCCCTGGCCCTGGTGTCTCCATGTGATCTCTGTGTGCTTCAGCAAGTCAGGCTCTTTCCACAGAAAATCCAGGTGATTTCCTGTGATAGGTGAGAAATACTTTTCCTACCTGTCTTGAAATGTTAAAATCTGACAACAATAGTATGGAATTTTCTTTGTAGAATCCTTTTTTTTTTCCTGTATTCATGTAGCTTGAGTTTAATACCAGATCTATCCCTATAAAGATAGAAATGGGACTTTTATTCCATAAAAAGCTGGGAGATGTCTCACTCTGCTCTTTTCCTGATTATAATCATTGCTGGTTCCAAGCCCTGCAAGACTTTGAAAAGCCACCCTTCCTGAATGTATGACAAATATATCACAGAATCACGGAATATCCTGTGTTGGAAGGGACCCACAGGGATCATTGAGTCCAACTGCTGGACCTGATATAAATATATATTTATATTGAATTACTCCAGAAGTGCAGATGTGCTCGAGGCAGCGTGAGGGAGCCGTGGTGGGGCTCGTGGCTGTCACGAAGGACACACAGGATGCACAGTTGCTAAACCACTAAAAGCACGTCCTGTTCATCCCAGTGGGGAGTTTCTGTGTTGGGATTCTGGAAAACTGAGCGGCTCTCTCACAGTGAGTGGATAAACACAGCCAACCTGCAGGCATGCCGTTAGACATGGATTTCAATCAGGGAGTTCTGGAAGATAACAGCAGCCATTCTTTAAATGCAAAACACTTGGGGATGAGCTGCGGGTGTTTTATAGGTGTGAGTTTGATGTGCTGGTTTTCTCAGGGTGGGTAAAGCCCCAGCTGTGTGTGGCCTCCAGCCTCAGCACTGATGTGTGAGCCCTGGCAATTCCTGCTTTGATTTCACAGCAGTCTGCGCTGTTCTGTGCTGGACCTGTGCTCCTGCACCGGGCTCCATCCGCCCCAGAGCTCCGAGCTTGTCCCCATTACCTGGGGGGGACTCACCTGCTCCCCTCACCCCATTACCTGGGGGTCCTGCTCCCCACACCCCATTACCTGGGGGTCCTGCTCCCCTCACCCCATTACCTGGGGGTCCTGCTCCCCTCACCCCACTGCCTGGGGTCCCCCTCCCAGCCAAGCCTGGCCTCCCCTCTGCTGTGAGGATGAGGGAATGGCTCTGCCTCCCTGCTCCTGCTTTGCCAGCAGGTAGGGAAGGGGTCACTTTAGACCATGGCAGTGTGTCCTGAGCCTGGGCGTGCTGGGGGAACTCGGGGCAGGCAGGAGCTGCTGTTGGGGTGCATGGAGGGCTTTGGGAAGCAGAGGAGTGTCCAGGGCCAGGCTGTCAGCAGTTCCCTGCCTTCCCTCTGCCTGGGAGCACAGCAGCTCCAGCCTCTGGCCAAGGGCAGCTGCCCCCAGCCCTTATCTCCCTGGAAGGCTGTGCTGAGATGTTCCTCCGTGCAGTGCCACTGTCCCTGCACTTGGGGAGGTGACAGCTGCCACAGCTGCTGTCCTGGGGCAAGGACAGGCACCCAGGCCTCCTTCCAGGCTGTGCACAAAGCCAGGCAGCCAGGCTCAGTGGAGCTGAGAACGTGGCCAGCAGCAGGAGAAGCTGGGAGGGAGAACTCGTGCCAGAGCTTGCCCTGGCAGCAGGAGCCCAAGGGTGAGGGATTTTGTTTGCCCTCCAGACCAGCTCTGCCTCTCCCTGTCCCCGTAGCCATGGGGACAGCAGTGGCTCCTGGGTGACTGTGCATGCTGGCCCTGGTGATGTGCTGAACCGCTCCAGCAAATCATCCTAAAATAGGCTTCATATGTGATGCAGAAGAACCCAAGCAAAACAGAGCCCAGCCAACCCCAAATTTATGCTTGTGGTTACTGAAGCTTGTGAGATCAATTTTTTGTTTACTTAAAACTGATTTCAAAGAGGTTTTTTTTTTTCTTTCTTTCTTTTAATTCTCATTCTTGATCCTTGGGCTGGGGGATGGTCATGGCACTGCTCCAGCTGGGGCTGAGCATCCTGCTGTCATCATCACAGAGCAGCTCTGTCCCAAAATGCCCAGAATTAAGGTCCTGGTGAGGTGGGGGAGCACTGTAACACCCCCAGAACAGGACCTGTGGTTGTTGTTCCATTGGCACATCCCAGCAATCACCCACAGCATCCTGAGAGATTCTCTTATTTTCATGACAACCTGGAAATGTTGTTATCAGTGGAGCTTTTTGTTTTTTCCTATTTCTAACTTTTGAAAATATTAAGCTAGGAAGCGTTAAAAGCACAAGTTCAGTTGAAAAAAAAAGAGGGGAAAAAAAGCAAAAAAAGGGCCAAGAAACAAAAACCCCCAAAGCCCACAGAGCCTCTGTGGAGCTGGCAGGAGCCAGAGCACAGAATCAGCCCTGGCTGATTCCATCTCTTTGTCATCCCACATGTGGGGTTTACCCCAGTGGATAGGAAAGCCTCGAAAGCCCAAACTGCCATATTTCAGGACAAACTGTATAGAAAATAAACACATGGGATAAATAAAGCACAGAGACCTGAGGTGGTGCTGCCCACAGCCCCCAGCTCCTGCTGCTGGGGACCCTCCCCAGCCTGGCCAGGGCAGGGAAGCGAGGGAAGCACCCAGCTATTTTCTTTTTTCAGGAATCCCTGGCTGTGTGGCCCCTTTTCAGCAGAGAATTCCTGCAGCCCCAGCGTTTGAAGTGGCCGAATCCCTGCGGGGCCGGGGCCAGCAGCTCCTCTGGCCAGGACCCATCGTCCCCTCGGCGCTGATGTGGTGAGCGCCCCGGTGCCAAGCCCACATGGAGCTGTTCCCCGAGCAGATTCCTTCCTCTGGCTCCTTTTATTTCTTCTTTTATTCTTATTTTCAACACTTATTAGGAGATTTGTCAGTGTGACGCGTGGCGTCCCGGTGGCAGTTTGTGTTGGCTTCCTTGGGGTCCCTGTGCCCTGAGGGGACAAGGACTGTGTGGGGACAGGGCCAGGCAGCACAGCCTGCCAGGGGGGACAGCCCAGACTGTCAAGAAAACCCCAAAAGGAATGGAAATGACCTTAGGGAAAAATCCTGGAGACAACGGGGGGGATGCTGCTGCTGTCTGTCTGTCCCTGCGGAACCTCAGCGCTCCTGAGCGTGGTTATTGTGCTGTGGAATTGCTTTTGGACGGTGTTCAGGCAGCAAAGTGGGGCAGGAGCCACTCTCCAGGCGGGTTTAACTCTTCTGTGGGGTGTCATTTCTGGCTGGGTACAGAGGCTGGGGAGCTGGGAGATGGGCGGGCAGCAGCAGGGCTGGAGCTGTGGCAGTGCAGGACAGCAGGACCTGGGAATGTGGCAGCACCCTGAGAGAGCTGTGAGGGACAACAGAAATTGGATTTTACTGAAAAAAAAAATATATAAGCCTGCATTTCAGTGAGGAAGGAGAAGAGGTGGGTTTGAAGGGTTTGGAGGAACAGAATGGAGCCACTCCTGGCTGGGGGAGCAGGACAGACCATGGAGCTGCTCTGTGCGTGCTGACACCCATCCCATGGGCACAGAATGAATTAATGCATCCCAAGCGTTAGGAGGGAGGAAGATCTGTTCCAGAAACCCAGCCCAGAGCAGGCTGGGGGAGCAGAGGGCGTTTAGGAGCCGTGGGGACCTCTCTGCTCCTTGGTGGAGCAGTGTTAATCACTGGGGCTTAGCAGCATGGCAGTGCTGGGGAGGAGGAAATGGTTCCGTGTCTGGATGGGCTTAACACAATGTAAACTCTGTGGTGCACACAGAAAGCTACACTGCCCAGTGAAGGAGCTGTTCCCCAGCACAGCAGCGGGGCTGGGGGTTTCCTCACAGTGCTGGTGGAGCTCAAGCTGATGCACAGTGTCCCTGTGCCTTTTCCTTTGGACAAAGCATCTGCAGTGACAGCTGACATCCTCAGGCATGCCCTTACCAAGCTCTTTCTTACACAGGTTGCTTGGCTAGAAAAAAAATATTATTTTGTGTTGGGGGAAGAACTTGTCCAGATTCTGAGGAAAATTGGTACAACAGTGCTTTAGTTATAATTCATTGCGCTCTGTCTCATTTTGGAATCACATTTTTGGCCAGGGTACATCTGGCCAACAATGATGTGATAGTGCCCCAAGCCTTCCTCTTGGTTCTCATTTAGGTTAGAAAGTAATTAAAGGAGGGTAAAAAAAGAAGTGACAGAGTCACTGACTCTCTTTCCAAAAGTGAAGGGTTTAGGCCAAACTCCTGCTAAGAAAATAAACAGAATTTCATTTTTTTGTTGCAAGTTCTTCCCACATATTGAATTTCCATGCTCAGTGACAGGGGGGATGTGATGGCTCGAGTGAGCAGCAGTTGGATTCTGATGGCTTTGAGCTGTGCCTGGGTTTGCTTTGGAGAGCTGGGGCTGTCCTTGGAGAGCTGGGTTGGACCTGAGCTTGAGGCCGTGCTCTCCAAGGAGCACAAACCTTGCAGCCTGAGTTATCAAGCTGTAACTTCTATGGCTGTGCCTGGAAATTATTTTCCTGCCCAGCGTCCTGCACAGCAGTGCTGTGATAGAGCCCATCCTCTCCAGACTGGGCCAACATTTCCTAGTCTGAGCTTAGAAACCATTTTTAATTGAGGCACGTTGCAGGGGTTGGCTCTTGTGGCACGTGTGGGTGTGAAGGTCCTTCCCACCTTCCCTCCTGCAAGAAGAGGAAACCCATGTTGGGGTAATTTCTGCAGAAAGCAGTAAATTTGGGGCAGTGGGGAGTGTTTGAGCTTGTCCCAAGTGTACCCACCACCAGGGCCCTCTGATGTGGGGCTGTGCTGGGCAGGGATGAGCCCTGGCAGCGGGTGGGAGATGGTTTGGTGGTCACCACGAGCATCAGGGCTCCTCTGGGCAGCTGGGGCTGTCAGCAGAGGGTCCCAGGGAAGTGCTTTGGGAGCCAGGGGGCTGAAGATGCCCTGTGCCTCGGGTGATAGATTGATAAACGTGTCGTGGCTCGGCTCCGGAGCAGGGCAGGGAAGGATGTGAGGGACAGAGGATTCATATCCTGGAAACGCCGCCGAGTCACAGCTGGGGAATTCTGCAGGATAAATGCATTTGCCTGTCCTGCTGCAGACAATCTGCTTAATGTAGGAAGCAGAGTTTCCTGCAGCACCGAGCCAGTGGGAAGGGAAAACCCTGAGAGGCAGGAAGGGCCAGGGAGAATTAAGCAGGTAAACCCATTAGCAGTGACCACCTCTTTGTGTGGGGATTACACAAAGCTGCTGCTTTTGGATGCTCAGCGTCTGGGGAGGAGCCAGGGCTGCCAGGAGGGGCCTCTCCCCTCTCCTGAGGGGCTCGACCCCCGAGCTGGGATTAGCACTTGCCACAAGCCGCCCTCACTAGCCAGAACAAATTGCTGCACGTGCTGATGGAGAGCCCAACCTGCAAGAACCGTGGTGATGCTGTGAGGCAGGGGTTTGGCAGGCTCTGCTCAGCAAATCCCTCCGTTCTTCCCAACGGGACCTTCCTCATGGAAATCGCTCCTCTTTAAGGAACAGATTTACACTGTTCTGCTGCTCTGGACAGAGGTTTACCCCGGCTCCCTGCTAGGCTCGGGAATTGTTCAGATACTGGCTCTAAAAGCGGAGTCAGGGCACAAAGGGGAATAGATGTTCTGTCCCAAGAGCCTCTCTCAGTCAGGACATCCCAAAATGGTTTGGCATAAGCTTGGGCCACTGCTCTGGGGTGCAGTGGAGGGTGCTGGGGGAGGGTGTGTGGAGGGGGGGACACCCCAGTGCCAGGGAGAGCTGCAGGGATGGGATCACCAGGGGCCGGGCCGGGGCTGTGGGGCTCCCTGGGTCCTTGCTGGAGCCTCCGAGGGGACGATGCTGCCCAGCACAGCGTCCCAGAGCTCCCATCCTGCGTGTGTCCTCCGGCAGCCTTCCCAACGTGC
The DNA here is from genome assembly GCF_963513975.1 of Fringilla coelebs. Lineage (NCBI taxonomy): Eukaryota > Metazoa > Chordata > Aves > Passeriformes > Fringillidae > Fringilla > Fringilla coelebs. The sequence continues at coordinate 18,119,730 of NC_140041.1, forward strand.
CAACCACAGGAAAGCAGCAGAAACCCAAGCTTTCCTTTTGCTCGGATTCCCAACAGTTCCCAGACTTTAATGACAGACCATTCCGGCTCCCTCTTCGGGTTGGTTTGGCTCTCGGGGCCGGGGCCGAGCTCTGTCTCATGGGCGAAGCAGCCACGGGGTGAGAGGAAGAGGAAGGAGAGGCCGCGCTGTGGGATGAGTGACCGTGACCCCGCTGCCCCTCTCTCGTCCCCGCGGGGTCCCGCAGCCCCGGCCCACGCGGGGCTCCCGGGGTGGGCGCGGCAGCGGCAGCTCCGCGGTCCGGGGCTGCGGCTCCTCTCGCTCCCTTCGCGCTCCAGATGCTGAGCCAGATGTTGGCGCGGCCGCGTCCGCCCGCTGGCAGCGGCAGCGCCGGGGATGCCCGCTCCCCGCTCCCGGCTGCCCGAGCTCCGGCGCCTCGGCACCGCCACCTCCCGGGCGTCCCGGCAGCTCCCGTGGCAGCCTCGGGGCTGTTTATTTATTGTCTTTATTCCTCGGTGCCTCCCGGGCATCCCGGAGGGGACGCGCGGTTCCCGTGCGCTCAGCCGGCGGGCTGAGTTTATTTATTTTCTGTTTGCGCCATGCAGCCCGACCCTGTCCAGCAACACTCTCACAGCACACTCGGGCTCGCAGCACTTACCGGGAAAGATATTCACGTGTAATGATTTTATTAAATCTTATAATTCTCCTTTTTTGCCTCTCACGCTAAGGACAAACACCCCGAGGTGAGCGTGGTTTCTCTGGGCAATGCTGGCTTGTCCATCTGTCTGAAGCAATTACTGTGGCTTCCCCGGGGATTATTTTTCAGACCAGGTGTTGACATTTTCCCCCAGCTGGGTGTCAAGCCGTACCTGCAGGGGCGGTTTCGGAGCAGCAGCAGCCTAACGAGAGAGTGCCCCGGGTTAATGAGGTGTTGCAAGACAGCGCAGCTAAATCCAGCATTACACGGTCCAACTTTCCAGTTTAATTAGAAACCTGCATCTCCTGCTCATGCATTAATTCACTTTTTTGACTTGAGTGACAGCTCAGCCTCTCACAGGGAAGGTGACTGCTGTGTTTAAGAAGTGTGGGTGTTGTTGGCTGTCCTCATCTCCCTGTCTTGCCCAGCTTTGTGTTTGCCATGGCAATATCACGCTGTGCCCACCAGAGCAGCCGAGCCAGGCAGTGGCTGGGTGCCTCTCTTGGCCAGGGGGAGCAGCTGGGACCCGCAGGATTAGCAGAATCCTCCTTTCCCCTCTATTTCCTTGTGCATCCCACAGGTGGGAGGGAAGCAGCTCTGAAGGGCCGTAGGGAGGGTGCAAGGACCTGGCACATGCTCCTTCCCAGCCATGGCTCCACCACTGCCGTGCCAGCTCCTGTTTGCCTGGCAGCCCTGGGATTACAGAGATGCTATCAGTGCTGGGGAGAAGGTTTGTGCAGCAAGTGCAGAAGTTCAGGAGTGCAGTAATTAGCAGAGCAATTGTAAAGCACAGCAATTAGCGGCTAATTGCTGCTGCAGAAATATGCAAGGCAGCCTTTTATTCCTTCCTCCGTGTGGGATGGCTGATCAGGTTTGTTTGTGTCTTCTCCCTGTCCTTGATGGCAGGACAGACAAGGAGGAAATGCTTTAAGATGAAGGGTGGTAGATTTAGATTTGATATTAAAGAGAAATTCTTCCCTGTGAGGGTGGTGAGGCCCTGGCACAGGTTTTCCAGGGGAGTTGTGGATGCTCTGGGCGGAGCATGGCAGCGTGCTGCTCCGATGATATTCTGACCTGGCAGGAGTGGCTCTTGAGCTGCTTGGGAGATTTGCATTGTGCCAGCTGTGGAGAAACTCAGCTTCTCAGGGTATTTGAGAGCCACCAAGGGGCCTCAGTGCTGTTTTTAGAGCCCCATTTGGCCAGACACGGAGGCAGTGGGAGGAATCCTCTGGGAATGGGCGTGATGCTCTGCCACCTCGTGCGGCCCCTTGCTGTTGTACATCACACCCTCACACCAGTCACTGCCACTGCCCCATCCTCACTGGGACAGCCTCAAGGTGCCTGGAATGACTCAGGAACAGCTTGTAGAAGAGACATATTTACTTAATAAATAAATACAAATAACATATGGCAGGTACTAGCATGAAATACACACTATTGATGTGGTGAGGGAGATAAGGTCTGAGGCTGGAGCTTTGCCTAGCTCAGCTTAGCATGCCCAGCTGGCCCTGGATAACGGGACTGATGGTGCAATCTGGAACTGCTCGAGGGCATGTCAGAAGCTACACACCTGGATGGACAAGTACATTAACACACAGCAGCCAGGGAGGCTTTGCCTTAGGATGCCTGGGGACGCAAAGTGTGAACTTCTCTGGGAACCAGCGTGACCCTGGGGCACATCTCTGGGTGCCTGCCCAGGGCAGCGCCTGGGAGCTGCAGCGTGGTCATGGCACACATGGGGACACATGGCTGAGGGTCATGGCACACATGGGGACACATGGCTGAGGGTCATGGCACACATGGGCACACATGGCTAAGGGTCATGGCACACACGGCTGAGGGTCATGGCACACACAGCTGAGGGTCATGGCACACATGGGCACACATGGCTGAGGGTCATGGCACACACAGCTGAGGGTCATGGCACACATGGGCACACATGGCTAAGGGTCATGGCACACACAGGCACACAGCTGAGGGCAGGGGGAGATGGACCCCCATGGACCTCAGGAGGGTGTTAGGACTCGTCCCCTCATCTCTGCAAAGCTTGGTGCAGAGCAAAGGGGCTCTGCTTTGGCAGATTTGGCAAAGCCTTGACCTAAAGCTGGGAGCTCTGCTGAGCTCCAGGAGGCAGCAGCAGGTGGGTTTCGGGGTTTGGGGTCGTCCCTGAGCTCCAGGCTGCGCCTCAGTCGGCCGAGACGGGCAGGGGCAGGAAGAGGATCGCCTTCTGGCCGTAGTGAGTCCGCGGGCCCAGCTTGCTGTTCCCGTTCTTCTTCAGCCCCACAAACCAGTTCTTGTCCGCGTGCATTTTGGAGACATAGGTGTTGTAATGGTTCTCCTCGAGCCTTTCCAGGAACAGACACTCCTCACCCAGTAACTGCTGCAAGAGAGCCCGGGGAGGGACAGTGAGCCGGGGTTGCTCCTGACGTGACAATGCCAGCCCAGCTCTCCCCTCTAAGATGCCATTCAGACCCGCCTCTGAGATTTCCACATCCACATCTTATTTAAACTGTGGGGTAGGTGGCCTTGATTTACTCCCCTGGGCCACTCCTGTAGCAAGGTGTCTGACCCGGGAATTTTAATTGGCACTGACTAATCAGCCCCGTGCTCCATAGGCTGCTCCTGGCCCTGGCTCCTGCTCTGGCCCTGAGCTGTGTGGTGGCAGCTGCAGGCTCAGAGCTCAGAACCAGAACAGTCTGGGTTGGAAGGGACCTTAAAAACCATTGAGCTCCAGCCCTTTGCCATGGGCAGGGACACCTACACTGTGGAGCAGCTGCTGCTCCAGGTATGGAACACAATATTTATCAACTGTCAGATAGAAAATACAATATTTGTCAGAGGCAGGGCAGTAAACGGCATTATTTGCTAATTTATTTATGTCCCCCCAAAATAAAGCCAGATGCAGAGAGGCCGTGCAGCTGCCAGAATCACAAACAGAGCCCAGTTACTGCCTGTGGTTTGCATTACTCAGCTGTGAGATGCCTGCAGCCCTGTCCATGCTGCTCCCAGGGGATCCCCCACCTACCGAGCCGTAGAGCAGCCCGTTGGTGTCCATGGCCAGGTACTGCCCCGACTGGGTGCTCCTGATGTGCACCACCCCCACGCTCTCTGCACTCAGCTGGAGCTGGACTGCAGCAAAAGCAAAACAACAGTGAAAGGAAAATCGGAAAAGGGGGGGAAAAAGAGCTGCCAGGAAGTTTAGTGGGGTATTTTGTTGAAGTCTGGCTTATAAAGAGTTTATAGGAAACACTACAGTGTGTAATAAAAGTGTCTCCTTGTACCCTCTTCTTCAAAGAAATCCCACAGCCATCCTTTAGGAACCAAAGACCAATTTTTCCCTTATTTTACATCAAAGGAAGGGCAGCCTTCTGGTTACGATGCCGGAATGGGACACAGGAGATTGGGGTTTTAATTCTGGCTCTAATTTACAAATTTCTCATGTGGTTTGACAAGACACTTAAGGAGTGACATACAAAGAAGTATTTTGAGAGCTAGGCCAGGGATGGGCAGACTGCAGATGCCTGCACTGCAACCCCCTGATCCAAAGCATCCCACCCAGCCGTCTGCTGCAGCTGGATTTGTCCAGAGTGTTGGGGATGGAGAACGGGGAAATAGAAAAGGCTGTGGCTGCAGTCACAGTGACTTGCAAATTCCAGCTCTTCCCTGTGATCCTTCCCATCTCGTAGGCAGCTTCTTTCCCTAAGATTGATAACAGCAATATTTAGGTTGCTTGGAATGAAGTATGAACGGATGTCTCGGCTCCAGCTCCTTCCTTCCTGTTTATATTTAATTTATTTATCCTTATTTAGCTGAGGTAAAAGGCAATGTTACCTCTTGGCCTGGTGGAACACCCGTTGCAGTGAAATCTTTGCTGTAATGCTCCACATTCTTCATTTTTGCCATTTCCTGCTCAGTAAATGATAGTTAATTAGGAAGCAGTGTGGGTGCAGGTTTGCAGGAATGCTTGGCCCCTGTGCATGCCTGGTTTAGGCTGGGAATGTGCACTGGGAAAACCCCAGCCCACCTGCATTCCCTGAGGTGCTGCAGACCTGGGACCTGGCCAAGGAGCAGTCCAGGGAGAAAAGAGGCAAATGGGATGAAAATGATGATTCTGTTCTAAAAATTGTCCCTGAGAGAGGGGAATGAGAAACCCTCCTGCTCCCTCCTGCTGCCAGTGGGGTGTTGAGGTTTTTGACCATAGAGGGAGTGAGAATGGTGGGTCCAGAGGAAGGAGCTTGTGCACTAAATTCTTTCAGGTTCTCTTCCAGGCCTGTACAGAGATTTCCATCCATGAAGTAATGGGATGAAAGAGGGAAAAGGAGACTTTTTGTACAGATGAGCATGGGCTTCATCCTGGAGAAGTGTCCAGGTAAGATTTCTTTCCATTCCTTGGTGCGAGCTTGGAATGCCCACATAAAGGATGTGGGAAATGGATCCTCATGTGGGGCTGGACAAAAAAGGCTTAGAGAGAGTGTCTCCTTCTGCTCTTCTTGGAGGTCCTGCCTGATTCTGAGGCCATTTGAGAGAATAATAAGAATTCTTGGCATTTGTCTGGAACTAAATGCACGTGGGCAGTTTGCAGAGCACCCGTGCAGCTGGAACGCTGCTGTCCCCTCTGGCCTCCCAGTGAGCCCTGGATGTTCTGTGCCCTGTCCCTCCCTGGGGCTGGCAGGTGCCTGTCCCAGCTGGGTGACAGTGTCCCACAGTGTCCCATGGTCTGGGCTGCTCCTCTTGCACGCCAGGGAATGATGCTGAGCGGCCCCATCGTGTTCCAGGTGCAGGGGCAGGAGCGTGGGTGCTCAGAGCAGGGCGCCTCTCCCCAAGGCTGCTCTGCTGGCACTCAGCCCTTCCAGGAGTTTCCTCTGTAAATATTAGTGTATTCCTGCATCCCAGTTTATGAGACCATTTACAGGAGGTTCCTTTCTGGCAGGGGTTTGCACACATGTGGCCCCGGGCCAGCAGCCAGGGAGGTGTGAGCGTGCTGGGAGGCAGGGCTGCCTGCACTGCCTGCCCAGGGCACAGTGCAGCCCTGGGACCACTCCAAGGTGATGGATCTGCTTTTCCAGAGGGAAAAGGATTGGGCTGTGTGACAGCATCCGTGCTGTGAGACAACAGCCCGGGCCAGGCACAGGAGCGAGCTCGTGGTCTTGGTGGCTCCCCATGTCCCAGGAGATGCCATCTTGAGCCTGACCTCTCCTTCTGACTCCAGCAAAACCTCTGGAAAATGCTGCAGAGACACTGCCTGAGCATATACCACCTCTCCTGGTGAGTCTGTGAGCCCAGTCCTGTCTCTTGCAGATCCTTTGGGTCATCATCCAGCCTTTCCAGGGGTTTGAGGGTTAGTTGCTGGGTTTATTTCTGCCTGAAGGCTGGAGCTGCATGCTGTGTTTATCCAGCCTCAGGGAGCTCATCTTCATCCATCCCCCAGCACTGCCTCGTGCTGGGGAGACAGTGTTTGTAATTAAAACTCAGCTCTAAACTGCCTGTGAGTAACACAACAATAGCAAGAGGAAAGGTTAAGTTTGGGGGAGAAGCCACATGTGCGCTTGTGGTTTAAAGAAAATAAAAGCGCTTTTCTTAGCACTTTGTAAGGCTGGCTTGGCTCCTCCCAGCCCTTCCTTCTAGTGAGATAGGAGCCTGGCAGGGCCTGGTCCCATTCCAGTAAATGTTCAGGATATGAACCCAGAGGCTGCTGCCAAGAGCAGGGGCAGAGCCCAGCCCCGCTGCCCACAGAGCCCTGCAGGAGCTTTGCTGTGTGTCCAGCAGGTTAAAAAATCCTCCAAAGAGTTTTTGCTGTGTCCCCGTGTCTGCCTGCCTGCCGTGAGGTGAAGCCAGTGCCAGGTTCCATACTGGAGATGTCTATTGCTGTCCTTCACATCTGCACTTGGACAGCACACATCTCACACCTCCCCTGCTCTGGGTCCCAGCTGTGGGTGTGTTTGTCCCCTGGGATGTGTGTTTGTCCCCTGGGATGTGTGTTTGTCCCCTGGGGGTGTGTTTGTCCCCTGGGATGTGTGTTTGTCCCCTGGAGGTGTGTTTGTCCCCTGGAGGTGTGTTTGCCCCCGGCAGGTGTGCTGTCACACCAAACTCGTCCAGATCCCGTTTTCCCCAGCTGCCCCTCCCCAGCTGGTGAAATCTGAGCCCAAGGACCCCCCGAGCCCCCGGTGTGCTCACTGTGCTCGTCGCTGCGGTCCCTGGTGCCATCCACGGTGCCGTCGGGCAGGATGCGCAGGAAGTGCCCCCCGTTGCTGCAGTACAGCAGCTTGGGCTTCTTGTAGTTGCCCGGGGGCAGGTTGAACTTCTCGGTCAGGGCGCTGAAGGTGGTGATCTCCCCCTCGGCCATGGCGCAGGGCTGCAAGGGAGGTGACAGCAGGGGTGACACACGCTGCTGCTGCCCGGCTTTAAAGGCAGGCAGGGACGGGGGAGGGAGCCCGGGGGTCCCGCGGGTGATTCACGGCCAAGGGGATGCTCCCCCGGCGTGGGAGGCGCGGGGGGCTGTCTCCTCGCTGGGTGGGGCTGGGCAGGAGGGACGCTGTCCTTTTAATTTTATCACGGTGAGTTCTGTTTTTGTTCTCCTTTCTATTGACGTACGTGCTAAAATTACACACTCAGAAAACCAGTTTGAAAAACACCCGGTGTCTGATTGGAACCCACAGGAGGCGGGAAGGGAGCCCAGGTAAAAAACTCTCTGCGCTATTATAACTCTCAAACACAATTATGACCAGGAATTGCAACACCCACTGCGTGTCAGGTAGTAAATATTGCTCATCTCTTGGCACTCTGCAGCTCACCTGCCCAGGACACGCATGGAAAAGGTCAGGACACACGTTAGATGTGGTGGGAGATGGGCAGGAGCTTTCACTGCCTGAGCTGAGGAGATTTACCCAGACACTGATCAGCAGCATTTGGAAATGGGAATTTTGAGTCCAGGATATGCCATGGGTCAAACAGCAGCATCTCAGCACCCAAAGGGGCTCCAAGAGAGCTGGAGAGGGGCTTTGGTCAAGGATTGGGAGGACAAGATAAGGGGGAATTCCGCTGCCAAAGGGCAGGGTCAGATGGGAATTTGGGAAGAAATCCTTCCCTGTGAGGGTGGCGATGCCCTGGCACAGGGCCCTCGGCCCTGGCTGCCCCTAGATCCCTGGCAGTGCCCGAGGCAGAGTGGACACTGGGGCTGGCAGCAAGCTGATCTCATGAAAAATCGTACTGAAACCTCATTTTCTGGAGGCTGTGGTCACCATCCACGTTTAAGGAGATGCTGTGCCAAAACCTGAAGGCATCACCAGACCAGTCAAAGAAAGATGCTGTGGATGTTGGAGGCTGAGAAGTGAGAAGTGCTGTCACAGAAGTGCCATCACAGACATGAGGAGATGCTGCAGGTGGGGGCCAGAGTCCCACGGATATTTCAGGTACAGTCATGTTTTTAGCCTAGAAACTACATTTAAAATCTCCCACAGATTCATTCTGTCTTTCATATACAGAGTTCTGTAGTGCTTGGAGAGAAGTGAATTTATGAACAGAAAAAGACATGGCACAGAATAAATCTAGATACAGGAAGTTGCTTTAAATGTCATGTATTCCCACAGCTATATTATGGAAAATATTTTATAGTCAGTGTTTATATGTGTTTATAGATTGTAAAAATGTCTCTTTAGGACTGAGTTGTGCTACTGGTACGTTGGGATGGAGCCAGTACCACACTGTGTGGGTTTGCTGTGGTGCTTGGAGTGCCCTGGGAGATGCTGAGGGTGGCAGCTCTGCAGCACACATGCTCACACACATGTACATACACGGAGAATCTCCAAACACTCAGCTCTAAACTCTTTAGTATTTAAAATAATCTGCAAAAGCAGCTGCAAGAAGGGGAAATTACTCCTGGAAATGGATCCCAGATGCCTGCAGAGAATAAAAACCTCTGGAAGCTGGATTGCTAAAAGATGGATCCCTGGAGATGAAGAGTGTGGCTGCTGGTGAGAGCACCCCCAGCCACTGCACCAACCCTGCTTCGAGCACAGACTCCAGCCCAGGCTCTCAGATGCCCCATTTGACACAGACTGGGATTTGGGAAGTGCTTTCTGGAGTGACAACCCCCAGCCCCCACCCATTGCCATCAGCTTGGAGATGCAGCCTCAGAAGCTCTGTGGCTCCTGCTGTTTCCCAGGATGAGCAGGTGATGCCAAATACAGACTCAAAACCTTCGTTTAACACCATTGTCAGGTGAAGTTATTTTGTAGAGTGTCTGATCCCTACATTTCTTTTTCTCTCCAGACCCCACAGTGCAGTAGTCCCGTTTCTTTGCCAACTGCCAGGCTCTCTCTGAAGGAAAAGCCCCAGGTCACCCAGGGTGGCACACAGGGCTCTGCTCCTCCACTGAGCTTTAATCAACACCAGCAGCACTGGGTCATTTCCTAGAGCCAAAGCTTTTCTTGAACCTTTATCTGAGGGTAAAAGGCACCCAGAAGTCTCCTGGGTTGATGATGGGTGGTACTGAGAAGCAAACACCCCAGATCCAAGGGCTCTGAGCAGGATCTCAGCAACCTCTGCAGCCAGGAGTGAGGAGCAGCCTGGATTCTACCCACAGTCACCTCAAGGTCTGAGGGCATCTCCTGACAGCTTGACCAGAGCAGCTCAACTGGAAACAGCTTCTTCATCATCACTAATTTCTTCTAAGGTTATTTCTGCTATTTTTAGGAGGACTCCAGTGCTTGCCAGCTGCCCCGAGTGCCCCAGCAAAGCTCAATGAACACTTTTCCACTCCCCTTGTCTCCCTGTGCTAAATACTATTGCTGTTCTCAGACTTTATGGCCATGGAGCTGTTCCTCTACAAACACCACCACTCATGGCCCTAGCATTATACTTTTGGCAGGAACATGTTAGGTTTTTATGGGAATTAAAAAGCTCGAGTGAGAAAGAGAACCTGAACCAAAGACAACATAAAGGGCCTTATTTCTTTGGGTGGGAGCCCAACAATGCTATTAAATAGCTGAAAGCAGAACAGAAAGCTCTCTCAAATATGCAAAGCTGGGAGACACCACACTCCAGTGGTTACTTGGTGCCCCATGGAGAAAGGAAAATATTCCAAGAGGAGATGGCTGTAAGGGGCACGGCTGCTGTGAGCTCTGACCCCCCTGGTGACACCAGGACTGGATTGTGACCTGTTTGTCCACAAGCAGCTGTGCTTGTGGCTCCTCTCTCCTCCAGCTCTGTGCACAGCCTTGCCTGAGAGAAAGCCCCCAGGAGGAGGGGTCCCTGGGGGCTGCAGCCAGACCACCTGCCCCAGGACAGCCCCAGCTCCATCCGCACCCTGGGGAGCTGAGGGCACCCAGCTCTTCCTCCTGGGTGGAGATGTCAGCACCCCGAAGGACCAGAACTAAGTTCTGAAGGTAAAAAAGCCTTAAGAAGGGAGTTACACCCGAATGTTGATTTGATCCAGGTCCTGCTGAGCCGTGGTGGCTGCGCTGTGCTGCTCCCTACAGCTCTGAGGGAGAGGAGCCCAGTGCAGGGCTGGAATAGCTGCGAAATTCTGAGAAGTTTGGGGTTTGTTCCAAACTTTATCACTGGCCAAACCAGTGGCTTTGATGTGAAATCCCAAACTCTGCGAGCATCTGACTGTGAGCATGGAGGGCTGGTTGTGCTGCCAATGTCAGGCGTGTGAGCTCTGAAATAACAGCACATGCTGGGAGCCAGGGAGGGAGGGAGGGAGGGAGGGGGACCTTTGCTCTCTGCCTTAGAGCTGTGCAGACTTCACCACACAGCACTTGTTTGCATGACAGAGGTGGTGTTGATGGAAATGTGGGGCATTCCCAATGGTCCAAAAGTTTTTTGCATGTCAGAATTGCCAGGAATTTTTGTGTATTTTTTTTTTTAATGGCTCCTGTGGCACAGATTTAGTGGCCAGCAAAGACTCAACCCAGAGGCAGCCAGCTAAGGTGAGCCTTTTTGTCTTGGGTATGAAATACCTGGCTACTACATGGAGGAAAACAGAAGTATCTCACCTACTGGGTTAACACCAGATTGGATTGATCCAAATACATCAAAATTGTCTTTGGTTTAGGACACAGTCTTTTATGTAAGGTTGGAAAGAAATGTTCTGCATGGCCACTGTGATGAAAAGTGCAGCTAATCACAATTGTCATTTAGGTGATCAGCTAGAGATCACACAGAGAGCTCCAGAGAGATGAGAAGCTGCTAAACCCCCGAGTCTCCTGAGGTTTTGTCCAGCTCTGGGTAATGAGATCAGTGTCTCGTGAACCTGGCTCTGGTGAGTTCAGTGGAAACACTCCAGTTGGTTTCACTTTGGAAAGTGTTATTTTCTCCATTAAAGCAGAAATGCTGTTTGTTCCAGGACGTGTGACTCAGCTGGGATCAGACAGCATCACCTCCTGATGGGCTCCCTTCCCATTCCCACTGTGACTGCAGCCACCTGAGCAGAACAGTCACTTCCCAGGCAGCTCAGACACTCCATGTGGGAATGGAAAGCACTCAGAACAGGTAGAATATTTTTAGGGAATTCAGGCTCTGAATTGCCTTTCCCAGGGGTTCCTGTGGGTTTTGGGGCAATCTGAGATTGACTTGGGCATGTGGAGCAAACATCTCTCAGATAAACAGGGATTTTATTCATTGTAAGTTTTAGAGAACCATTTCATGGGATGGATTTCCTCATCCAGGAGCGGATTAGACGCCAGGCAGAGGTTTCCTCATGCTCTGGCTGCTGCAGGAGCAGCTTGGTGGGTCTGGGGTTATCAACATGGGCAGCCTGCGAGGGCTGCCTCTCCTCCCGAGGGCTGGCAGTGCAAGGCACAGCTTGGATTCATTGGACTGTACCTCCTCTTAGAAGGATTTAATAAATGATTAGGCAAAGCATATGATAAATATGTAATAAAACACTCTGTATCAGTGGAATGCATTGGCTCTTTTCTAGGCTTGTTTATGACCAGGTGATTTTATCTCTAGTGATGTGATTAACTGCCTAATGAAGTATTTATCAGCCAGGTTTTACCCTTTGCAAGTGGAATACGCTGTGTGAAGTGCAACCAAAAGCATAAAAATCAATTTAACTAATGCCTGCTGTCATCATCTCCTGCTCTCCACTAGAAAACAGCCATCCCACTCAGTCACACTGGATTTGTGGCAGGTAGAACAGAGGGGCTGTAAAGCTGAAACTTTAGCAGTTTCCTGAGTGGGTGTCACTCATGGTTGATGGCCAACACAGCAGCACCACGGGAGGGACAGGGTTAACCCAGCCCAGCCCTGTGCCCTCCGGGATGCCCAAGGGGAAGCCCCATCCCTGCCCCGGAGCCAGGTGTGGCTTTTTCAGCGCTCTGAGCTGCTGGGACAGCCAGTGCAGCCTCCCCCCCGGCTGGAAAACCAAGGCATCCTCCCCTTCCTAATTACCTCCCACCCACGGCCCTCTGCCATCCGGTGATTAACTTAATTGCAGCTCCAGCCCCAGGAGCGAATGCAGCCCCAGAGCAGGAGCTTTGCCAGGAGAGCCTTGTCCCTGTGTCCTGTCTGGGCCCGGAGCAGGGACAGGAGCAGGAGCAGCCCTGGCTGCACACACAGACCCCACGGATCCCACCGTACCTGTCCTGGATTGGAGCCCCCCTCCCAGAGCAAGCCGGGTGTGCGGGACCTGCTGGATGGGAAGAACACCTGGACAGAGAATCACCGAGGCTCAGCCCCTGCAGCCGAGGATGTGCCGCTCCCAGGGGACACGTCTGGGCTTTGCAGCAGAGGAAACACAAGCACCCCGGGCTTCCCCTTCCCTCCTGGACGCAGCAGGTCCTGTCTGCCCTTTCCAGGTGCCCTTTCCCTCTCTCAGGCTTGTGCCAAGGCCAGTGCCAAGCACAGTCCCTGCTCCTGTGCTTTGCTGCCTCCCAGCACGTGGGGCTGGCTGGGAGCTGCGCTGACACCAGTCTCACCCCAGTCACCCCAGGAGGAGGGTGGCTCTGTGCTGCCGAGGACTCAGGGGTGATGCACCACGCACAGGACCCTTGTTTTGGGTTTGCCACCTGGGCTATGGGCAGGGCTGTGGGCACCTGGTCTGCCTGTGCTTGGCTTCCCGGGAAAGGCAGGGAGGGAGTGGATGCAGCTGATCAGGTATTGGCTGGAGTGCTCTGTGATGCTGCGGGAATGCCCCGGGGGCAGGGGGCACTCCGTGTGCCCTTGGCTCCTCTCAGCAGCCCCAGAGGGGGGGCCCTGCAGCGGGTCCCAGCCGGTTCCTGCTGTGACACTGCAGTGACCTCTCCGCTGTCCCCGTGCCCCGCCTGCCACCCCCGCTGTCCGTGCAGGACACAGAGCCAGACCACAGAGCCTGGCTGTGGCTGTCTGGGCTGGCGCTGCAGGTGTGGCTGCCCCCACACCCACGGACAGACGGACGGACGGTGCCGAATGACAAACTCCAGCCCCAGAAGTTCCCTCTGTGCCGTTAATCCCAGCGGTGGCCTGGCTCTCCTGTTGCACCATGGCCCCTGTGAGCCCTGCAGTGCCACCCCTCTGCTGAGCCCTGTTCAGGTACGTGCCTGTCCCTCTGTCCTGGCCGCCCTCTGCCACCCTCGGCGCTCAGAGGGGCCCAGCTCCTCCCAGGCTGCTGCCGATGCTCAGGGCTGGAACTGGGAGTGAAGAGCAGGAATGCTCACACGGTGTCAGGCTGCACTTCCTGCAGCTGGCCCTCTGAAGGGTGGCCAAGCCCAGCCAGGGTTGGCTCCAGCTTCAAAACTGGGATTTGAGTTTGGGTTCAGCCTTTGTACCCTGTCCTTCCCCAGAGAAGCAGAGGATGCTGGAATCGAGGGTTTCGTCTCCAGGCCAAGTGAAAGCCCACATCCATCCTGATGGTTAACCATCAGTAGACATATCATCGCTCAGAAATCCAACTTCCTCCAGCTCAGCCTCGCTCTGGGCTGTTCCAAGGAAAATCACTTGGGTTTCTGGGCTCACCATAGGCTCAGCAGTGATTTACTGCGAAAATGTGCAGGCAGTTCATGGTGTTCATCCTGCAGTGTTTGTGTAAGGGCTATACAGCTGCTCTTTTTAACATCTAAGTAAGCCTGGCTGGAAGAATCCTGTTCTTAATTCTGTTGCCCAATGTCTCATTTTAAATTCAGTCTCTAGTACCCCTGAGTTTCTTTCCTCCAAGCTGCCTGAGTAAGGAGCTTAAGCTGTTGCTCAATAACAGTGTGATAAAAGCTCGAGTTAATAATGGCTATTACCAGGAAAATCCTCCAATAAATAATAATTTTCTTATCTGCATGACTTTGGGACTGGAGAAAATGCCTTCCAGTGAAAAGCTGCAGCATGTAGGAGTGGGCAAGGAGTGTTTCAGATATAAGATCAGAGCAAGGCAAGCTCAGGGCTGAATCTTGTTAAATGGAGATGAGTGGGTCAGCAAAAAAACTGGAATTAGTGTGGCTGAGTAGTCACTGGAGTAAACTAAGGAGAGCAACTGTGCATCTCCACCTCTGTGGTCTGAAGGGACGGACAGGTCACTGATGCCTGTGTTCTTCAGGCACAGATGGAGGAATTCCCACTTGTGGCAGTGGGTGGCTCTGGAGGCCATGGACACTGAGCTCTCTGTGTGTCACCCTCAGCTCTGGCCCAGGAAGGAGCCTGAGTCACCCCCTGGGACCTGCCAGAGCCTGTGGAAGGCACAGCCCTAGGTCTGCTCCTGCTGTCCCAGACAGGGGCACACCTGTGTCCCTGCAGAGCTGGGCAGCACCTGTTTGGCCCTTGCTGTGACAAATGTGACCACAGGTTGTGTGACAGCAGCAGGAGCAGGCAGTGCAGCCACAGTGCTCCAAGGAAAACAGAGCCCTGCCTTGGCTTTCCATTACAGAGCCCTCCGAGGGAAGGGGATGTGTTTTGGGTGCTCCTCTGCCCCTTCTCATCTCTGTAAACAACAAAGCACCACAAAGGGTGCAGTGCAGGACAGAAGGCTGCAATTTTAACAACCTGCTGCAGCTCTGCCCCTGAGGTTTCACCCACGCTGGCTATTTGCAGCTCCCGAGTGGGAGTTCAGAGACACCGCAGCCTTTGCTGTGCCCGTGTTTCCACAGCTGCTCTGGGGCCAGGCTGGCCCACGGGGATGCAGCCAAGGATCATGGAATCACAGGATGGTCTGGGTTGGAAGGGACCTTAAAACTCATCCAGTCTCACCCCTGCCATGGCAGGGACACCTCCCACTGTCCCAGGCTGCTCCCAGCCCCAGTGTCCAGCCCAGCCTTGGACACTGCCAGGATCCAGGGGCAGCCACAGCTGCTCTGCTGTGATGCTTGTGATAATAAAGACAGAAAGATGCCCTGGGTTATCTAAGTGTAAAAAAACCCCACACTAAACCAAAAATGTTGGGACTACCAGGCAGAGTGTGTGGATCAGCAGCTGCTGTGCCCCCTGCCCGGCTGGCAGTGCCACAAACAGGACCCCAGTGGGATTTTACCTTCCTTACTCGTGAGCTGCACGTTCAGCCCTGCACTGGGATCCAGGAGTCAGTGAGCATCCCCCGTGGTTTGGGGAGGATCACATCCCCAGCAGGGAGGTGTGAGCTCCACAATCCCCATTTGGAGTCTGGCAGCCAGTAACTGCCCATCAAGTGGAAGCTTTTGTGAACACCCTGCAGCAATGGGAATACTGAGGAAGGGGAAGGGAGGGTGTTTTACTTGGTGTTAAACACTTGTGTTTTCTGTCCCAGATTTGACCTTCAATAGAGAATCAAGTATAAAGGGAGGTGGAAATGCCAGTGGAAGAAATACACATTGGGGTGGTTTTGTGTACAACACCCACATGTCCTGTGGGTGCAGCTGCTGGAGAAATAAGGATGGATCTCTCTGGGAGAAGCAAGGAACCTCTCTGAGGAAAACATAACTGGGGTGGGGGAAAGCAGGGCAGCCTTGGGGTCTGCCAGTCATGGATACTGGAGTGGCCCTGTGCCAGGCCTGGGGGTTTGGCAGTGCATGGAGGGGACAGGGTGCAGCATGTCCTGTTTGGCTGGCACAGGGATGCAGGATCTCCCTGTGCCCACGGGGACTGTCCTGGGCAGAGTGTGCCAGGGACAGGGGTGGGCAGCAGACGGGTTGTCTGGCACTGAGCTCCCTGATCAGCACCTTTCCAGGGGGTTTGCAGTGTGCAGAGAGTGCCTGGGATGATCTGGAGTTCACCTCGGGATGCACAGAGCAGGGTTTGTCATGGTGAAGATCTCCCCCTCCTGTCTGCCCCGGAGCAAGGATGGGACAGCAGGAGGAAAACCTCTCCTCAGGCTCCTGTTCCTGAGCACAGGGCAGGAAATCCCAGTGTGCAGCTGGGGGAGCTGCCTGCCTGAGCCCCTGGGCTGGGAATGCCCCCTGGGACCATCAGGGTGGGCAACTGTGCCCCACACAGGGGCCACTGCCAGGCTGGCTCCACCTTGGAGGGCTGTAACAGACGTGTGGATGTGGCACTTGGGGACATGGGTTACTGGTGGCCTTGGCAGTGCTGGGGGAATGGCTGGACTCGATTTGAGAGGGGTTTTCTAAACTACACAGCTCTTGGGTTCTGTGATTCGGCACAAACAGGGTCCCTGCACAGGTGAGAGTGGCAAGGCTGGTCTGCAGGTGGGACAGGCAGATTTACCAGCCCTGGCGCTGTGGGAAGGAAAGATCTGAGCTCAAGGCTGACACCCAGGTCTAAATTAAGAGCCAGGAGCAAGAACAGACTTTGTGAGCACCAGTGGGCCGTGAGTCATGGATGAACTGTGTGTCCAGACTGCTGTGGGCAGTGGGCAAGTCCTTGGGAGGATGGCTCAGGGCAGACAACACCACTCCCAAAAGGAGTCTGAAGGGGACAGAAGGGTTTTAGATGCCGTGCCGTGAGTCAGTGGTACCTGGGCACAGCAGCCAGCCCGGCTCCCACAGCCTGTGAAACTTTTCTGCCCTCAGGGACAGCTGCCAGGCTTTGGTGCTGTGGGCTTGGGAATCTGCCTGTGGGATCCCAGCTCGGTCCTCTCCCCAGCAGCCCTTTCAGCCTGGTGCTTTCCCTGGGCAAGGGAGAGAGTCTGGGGGTAGGAAAGCACAAACAGAAGGGAAAAGGGCCCTTCTGAGCTCGCTCTGAGGGGTTCTCCTGAGCTCACTCCTGAGTTCAGACCCAGCAGAATGGGGTTTGTTGTCTAATTAAACAGAGGTCAAGCTTTAAGCTGGACCATGGGTGCATGTTAATGATGCTGTGCTGAGGTTACTAGAACTTTATTTAGCACTGGCTGTGTATTAGCTGTTCTTGAAGGGAATCCCTAAATATTGACCTTGGCACGGCGAGAGTCTGTCTCAGCCTTTCTCTGCCACCTCCACCAGATGGAAATGAAGCACTTTTGTTATTCAAGGTTTTAGAGGGAAAAGCAGGAGCTGTGGCAGACAGTTTTGTCACTGCAGATGCCAGGTGCAGACTGTCTCTGCCTCCTCAGGGCTGGAGGCCAGAGCTGCCTGGAATCCAGGCACGAGGCACAAGTGCCCTTCCCTTGGTGGGCAGTCCCACCTCCCCTGTTAAACACTGACAGGTTTTGGGAATATAAACCCTGCAAGTCGCTGATTGCTGCTGCAGCTGCTCTGCACGGCCCTGGCCTCTGCTTTGGTGCTCCAACAGCTTTAAACCAACAGGTTCCAGTGTTGGAAACAAGGGAAGAAACAGGAACTGAAGACTGAGCCAGGCACCTTTCAAACACGGGGGAGAGGGAGGATTCCTGCATCCAGCAGAGACCATGACAGAGCCATTGTCTCTCCCTGAACTGGTATTCAACAAATCCTTCTGCAAAAGATTTCTAATGTGAGGTTTCTCTTTGAAAGACAGACCCAGCCAGACCCAACCCCCACGATAATCCCCAATAGATCTGCACTGACAGACAATGTGCACAGAATTCCTAAAAATGCCCCAGCCATGAGTCAGTGCCTGCTGTGCCCAGGAGGGAGAAATGCTGGTACCCGAGGCAGGTCAGGGCAGCCTTTACCTCCCTAGAATATACATTTATTTTCAGGGAATATTTACTAAAAGGGTTTGTAAGATCCAGTGCAAATGCTAATGTGTTTTGAGGGCAATAAAGAAGGGGCAAAAAATAAAAATGGAGATGGAATAAGCAAGGAAGGCTGAAAGAGAAATGGAGGCTAAAGGTGAGAAGGAGGAGCCACAAGGAATTGAAGTCACAAGGTTGGGGAGGGAAAAAAGTAAAGGCTAAGGAGTGCAAGAGAAAAAAAAGGTTGATCAGAAATAAAAACAAGGACAGAAAAAACAGAGGCTGCATAAGGGTAGAGGGCCAAGAAAGTGTGGGAGGGGGAAAGAAATGCAGAGGCTGAAAAGGGCAGGAGGCCAAAATAAAGTGGGAGGCCAAAAGAAAAGTAGAGACAAAAAAAGTGGAGGGTGAGAAGGGGTGGGAGGCTGAAGAGGCACATGAGACGTACGGGAAGGGCTGCCCAAAGAGGGGTCTAAAGTTTAATGGGTTCCTCAGGCAGGACAGGGCTCCGCCGTGATAAGGGAGCACAATGTCCAATTGTTCTCCCTGCACACCGGGCCAGCCCAGCTTCCCCCTGCCTGGGCTCACAGGAACACACACTTGGGGTTTGGGCTGGACAGAGCTGGGCTCTGCCAAGGGCTCCAGCCAGACCCACAGCTCTGCAAGCCCTTTGGATAAACTTTCCTCCGGCTCCGCCCCAGCTCAGGGGATCAACTCTTCCTCCCGAGCTCCCGAAATGACTTTGGCCTTCCTCCCACTGCTGAGACCTTGATCTTCCTCCCAGCTGAGGCAGCTCCTGATGCAGCTGGCTCTGGCTCCTTGCCCTGACTCCCAACCAGATGAGCCAAAGCCCCACAGCGCCCAGGGCCCCAGCACGGTGGGGACAGGGACAGGGAGCTGTTGCTGCCCTGTCAGGGGTTTCACCTTTGCTAAATGGCCCAAAGGAGCCAGGAGGCTGCAGGTGCTGGCAAGGGAAGGGGGCACTGGGGACATTTGGCCCTGGGGCCACGCAGAGTCTCAGCCTGACACCTGCACCCCCAGCCGGGGAGATTTGAGCCTGCAGAAATTTGTGTTTGGCATCTTTGGTTTGGCTGAGAGCAGCTCACAGCTCAGAGCATGCTGTGATGAGGAGTTTTGGCTGTCAGGCCCATCAGGATAATCCCTGTGGTGTTACTTCAGCCATAAATCATAGAATCATCACAGGATGGTTTGGGTTGGAAGTTCCATCCCCTGCCATGGCAGGGATGCCTTCCACCATCCCAGGTTGCTTAATCTCCTGTCCAACCTGGCCTTGGGCCCCTCCAGGGATGGGGCATCCCTAATCATACTTTACTGCCCAGAGAAGCTGTGGCTTCCCCAAACCATTCTATGGTTCTGTGATTTATTTATTTTGTGTCAAAAATGAACCATTTATAGTGCTGTGTCACTGCAACAATTTTCCTTCCTGTTTGTTGTTCTGTCTGATTGGGTTTTTTTTAGTTTGTTTGGTTTGGTTTTTTTTTTTTTAATGGTCCAAATATTGCATTTTGCCATTTTAAATATTTGGGTTTTAGTATATTTCTATTCAAATTCTGATCTGGGGTTCTGCTTCTACCCAGAGCTCCAGGTGAATTTGCAATAATTTGGAGATTGTCATTTGGAATGATGCTCCCATCACTGAGCCACTTCTCCCTCCCAGGATTTGGGGGCAACTTCAGGGTTTGGGGGGAGTTTGTCCCAGCTGGGGGGAGCATCACGCTGCCACCCTAAAGCTGTCCCTGGGGAAGGGACCTGCTGCCTCACCACATCCCAGCCCGACCCTGCACGTCGGAGCCTCCCTCTGCCCTGAGCCCGCCGCGGAGATGTGTGGGGCTGGCAGAGCATCCCCAGGGCATCCCGGGGGCTCCCAGAGCCTCCGGCGGCAATCCGTGCCCTGGGGTGTGTGTGAGCATCCCGCGGGGCTCCGTGGGGCCGTCAGGGGGGCTCAGCCCCCGGCCCGGTGCGGTCCCGCCGCCCCCCGCCCCGCACCTACCGGCGGCTGCGCGGCGCTCCCGGCGGCGGCTCCCGAGTGCGCGGGGAGAACCGGGATGGAAGGGAGCGAGCGGGGATGGTGAGGATGAGGAGGAGCTGCCTCGGGGCGGGGGAGCGGCGGGAGGATGCGGGGGGGGAAGGGGGAGGCTGATCACATCCAGCCGCCAGCGGGGCCGGGCACCTGCCGCACTGCCCGGGCAGCGCAGTGGGCGGCGGCTGCGGCAGAGCCCCGGGCAGCAGCAGCGGGCAAACCCCCCTCCCCCGGAGCCGGAGCAGATCGGCCTTCCTGTCCCTCGCGTTTCCCTTCCCTGCCGCCCAGGACATTCCTGCGGCTCTGGGTGTCTCAGTGCCCTCCGGGAAGGCGCTGACCTCCCTCACCCCAGTCAGCCCCGAGCGCCCCGGGCACCCGGGACGGGGTCCTGGCCCTCCCCGGGGGGGTCCCTGCCCTCCACTTGGGGGTCCCTGCCATCCCTAGAGTGGTCCCTGCCATCCCCTTGGGGGTCACTGCCATCCCTAGAGTGGTCCCTGCCATCCCCTTGGGGGTCCCTGCCGTCCCCGGGGGCAGCTGCCGAGAAGGGGCCGGGGCAGCCACGGGGCTATGCCGGGCACGGCTGCGTTCCGCTGGCACCGGCGGAGCTTGGCCTTAAAAGCCGAAGTGTTCGGGAGCGCTGTCAGCCGGATAAAATGCAGCTCCGCGTCCCCGGGGACGGCGCTGGAGCCCGGTGGCCGCGCTGGCTCTGCCGGGGGGGCTGTGCCGGGGCTCTGCCCTTGCTGGGGCCACGGGTGGGCTCGGGGCTCGGGGGGTGCCAGGGTGGGCTCGGGGCTCGGGGGGTGCCAGGGTGGGCTCGGGGCTCACGGGGTGGGTGCAGGTTGGGGTGCGGCGGTGCGAGGTCGCTGCCGCAGCGCTAATGAAGCTCTAATGAAGCGCTAATGAAGCACTGGCGGAGCCCGAGCGATGATTTCAGCGCTTGGCCGGGCTCCACGAGCCCTTTGATGTGGTGATGTTTAGGCTGCGTTATCTAAAGCTCGCTCAGAATAGGCTTTTAGTCGCGGCTCACGTGGAGCCAGCGTGTTTGGACAGGCATTCCGGGCTGGAAATGCCCGCAGCCCAGACGTTTGGATAAAACATTCCCGAGCTGACCGTGGTTACCAGCGCCTGCTGGGGACAGCTCCGAGCGCTCCCCACAGCGCAGGTGGATCCCGAGCTTTTCGGACATAGCAGTATACTTTTTCCTCACCCTTTATTTTTAATAATCCCGCCCAAGATTTCATCTTGCTTTTTCAGAAAATAAAAAATAGGTATAACCAAACATTCCTGAATCTAACAGAGGAGCAGGCCTGGCTTTGCCTCAGGCTCTCCTAGACTAAAGGCATGGGGATTGTGAGGACGTGGGGAACATTAGGAAACGCTGGTTCATTTTCTCCCTCAAGGGAACACCCCCTTGTTTCGGAGCTGCCGGGGGCTGCCCCCTCCCTGCAGTCCAGCTCTCCCTACTTGCCCGGCTGCCCTTGCCCTCTTGCACTCAGCAGCCCTGGTGCGGTGCTTTGCAGATGGTGTCCTGCCAAATTTGTGTCCTTTCTGCCTGTCCCGAGGGCTGATGGCCCCGGGATGGAGCCAAGAGCCAGAGCGACGCAGACACAGAGCAAACACGGACTTGGGCAGCGGGATCTGCGCCGGGCACGAGGGAGAGGAGGCTCGGCCAAAACCCAGGCACTGACCGTGCTGCAGTGGCCCCGGGCCCTGCCCCGAGAGCCAGAGGGATGGAGACACTTCAGGGATGAGGATACTGCAGGGGTGGGGACAGAATGGAGATGGGGAACACTGCGGGGCTGAGGGCACTGCAGGGCTGGGAGACAGAGTGGAAGTGGGGAACACTGCAGGAATGGGGCCTGTTCAGGGATGGGGGCTGCCTTGGCAGCAGCTCTGCCTCTCCCCTGCCCTCTCCAGTCCAGTCCTGCCTGGGCAGTGCCAGCAGCACCTGCAGCAGGTGTCTGTGCTATTTCTCAGGCTCTCGGGATGGATTTGATGGGTGCTGCTGCTGCAGTTCCTCTCCTGTCCCTGCCTGTGGTAAGGAACCCGCTCACCTCACGCCCACCAGCCCCCTGGGCTCCGAGTGCCATCAGTACCAGCTCCCGGGGCTGTTGGGAAGCACAGTGAGTAATTACCCACGGAGCCCCGAGGAAGCTGCAGGTGCTCCCCTGCCTGGCCCCACGCACAGGCAGGGCCTGTGAGGGCAGCTGAGCCCCAGCCGTGCTGTGCTGGTGCCTCCTCATCCCCCAAACCACGGTCCCACAGCAGAGATGACTTAAACAAAACTTCCCGCACGTTTAGAGTGAGACCCTCCAGATGCTCCAGTCCTGCTTTGGTTCCACCCCTCCTGAAGCGATGATCCTGGGAGCACTCGGCGGGCGCGGCTCAGCCCAGAACGAGCTGGAACAGCACCGAGGTGCAGAGCCCCGTCCTGCTCCTGACAGGGCCTGGGCAGAGGAGAGGAAACCCAGCTGCTCCTCAGCACCACACACGTGGGCGAGCTGCTGAGCTTGGCCCGGAGCTCAGGAACCAGGAACGCGCCGCAGAGCCTGTGGGAAAGCATCGCAAAGCCCCCGGGAATCTGTGACGCTGTGCCAGGGCGGGAAGTGCAGGATGCTGCAGAAGGCACTCACCTGAGGAGGCTCGAGGTGCGCAGGGCTGGGCCCCGGGAGGCAGCGCCGCGGACCTGCCCGGGGTGGGCAGGGAGTGCCGGGGTCACCCTGCCCCTCGCTCCACCTCCCGCAGCCGGGCAGCGCCTGCCGGGGGCACAGCCGGGCCCGCAGCACTCGCGGCTGCCCCGGGCCGGGCAGGGCACAGGCGCCGGGTCCCGGCCGCAGCGGCCCCGGGGCTGGCGCTGCCGCCGGCTCCGCACCCGCGCAGGACGAGGAAGTATGGATGGATAATCCTTCGCCTTGCTATTTTTTTCCTCTCATGTGATCTTGGTTTTGGACGGCTATTTTGGGGCTGGACTCCAGCCCAGGTGAAAGACAAGGATTGAATCCAGCCTCCCCCTTCCCGGAGGCCCTCCCAGGACCTCTGCCCGCCCGCCCGCGGCGCGGGGACAAACCCTGCCACCAGCTCTGCCCCCAGCCCTGCCCGCTGCAGAGCCCTTTCTGTGCCCTCCCGCCCTGGGCAGCGCTCGGAGGGCTGATGGAGCCCGGCTGTGCCGAGCACACCGGCCCGGTCCCCCCTCCGGCCCGCGGCCACCCCGCCCCGCGACATCCCCGGGCTGGCACCGGCCCCGGCCCGGCTGCGGACCCGCAGTGTCCCAGCAGCGTTTGCCTCTTGGTGCCCGTTTCCCCCAGCCCAGCCTGGCAGGAAGCTGGCGGGAGATAAATACATTAAAAATATGCTCGGAGCGTGCAGCAGCCTGGGAGAGAACCGCGGCCATC
Organism: Fringilla coelebs; assembly: GCF_963513975.1. Taxonomy (NCBI): domain Eukaryota; kingdom Metazoa; phylum Chordata; class Aves; order Passeriformes; family Fringillidae; genus Fringilla; species Fringilla coelebs. The sequence goes on from NC_140041.1 coordinate 18,142,820, forward strand.
AGCCCGCGGTGCCACCGGTGCCGGGAGGAGAGGGACAGGAGGGGACAGCGCAGGACAGGCACAGGAAGGGACAAGGGGGGCTCTGCGGGCCCCTCCGCTCCACGTGCAGCAGTCCGGATCCTGTGGGCATCCTGCCCCTGCCTGCCCCGGGGTCCCCTCTGAGGACATCCCTGGGGACATCCTGGCGCCCAGGGCTGTCAGGATAACCATTTTTATCCTATTTGTGTCTTTCGACCCTGTGAATGAAAGTCACAGGGCCCAGTGGGGCACTGGGGAGGGGCAGCCTGGCTCGGAGGGTGCAGATGTGGGGCAGAGCACGGATCTCAGGGATGTGACATCCATGGATCTGGCTGTCCCCACGTGCACGTGTCACTGCGGGCACACCGTGCCCTTCCACGGCGGGTGGTGGGAGGAGTGGGTGCCTAAATTGAGTTTTTGCATGACTAAAACTCGTTAAAGGTCCCTGTGATGAGTCTCAGGGAAATCCAGACTTGGGAGAAGCTGGCTCGGCACTGACTGCACAACACCAGGGGCAGGTGACACGTGGCAGCAGGGGACAGGTGAAGGACAGACCCACCACGTGAGACTTCAGTCAGAGGTGGGTGTGATTTGGGTTACAGAGAAATGGGTCATTCCAGAGCTGTGCTACAGACGTGAAAAATTCAGGTCCAAAAATTAAATGTCACTTATTTTTCCAGCCTATTTCTGAGTATTTATTTTTTAAAAAAATATTCTATATATTAAGTATGTGGCAAATATATTAAATGTAGATTAAATATGTGAAACCATTCAATTCTATTATTTGTATTAAAGACTTATTTAATTGTTTTCTTTTTCCTGCTTCCTATTAAGCAGTTCTATGTGAAATAAGGAATTGATCTCTGACACCTACTAAGGGCTTTCTTTTTGGGGCACCCTCACCAGGGCCAAAGCTTTCCTCCTGCAGTCTCTCCAAATTAGGGTGTTTATCCTAACAAGGTGGATTTTGGTGACCAGAAACTCCAACGAAGCCACTTTTCCCTTCAACAGTCTTTGAAGAGGGAAGGGGGGAAAGCCGCTTTACAAAGGTAGCAGGTGTTTTAATGAGGGAAAAGGAATAAAATGAGCTGGGAAAACCCCGCGGCAGAGGGAGGCGCAGGGAGGCCCCGGGGCCGCCAGAGGGCACCGCGGAACCGCAGCAGCGCAGCTGGGCACAGCTGGATGGGGCGGGCACAGCTGGACTGGGATCGGGACGGGCACAGCTCGGGCACAGGGCAAAGGGGGGGGGGTGATGGCCCTGCCAGGGGGCACAGCTGGAGCCGGGGCACAGCTGGTCTGGCTGTGGCACATCTGGCAGCCATGGCGCATCTGAGGTCCGTGCAGGTGAGGGTGTAGCATCCACAGCTGGAGCACATCTGGGTGGCAGCAGAGCTGGCCACTCTGGCCCAGTGGCAGTGGGTACAGCCGTCCCTGTGCACAGCTGGTGTCACACCGAGTGAACATCTGGTGGCCCAGGGTGCCTCTGGGGGCTCCCAGATCTGCTGCAGCTGCCCCAGGTGTGGGTTTGGTTCCTGTGTGTGCACAGGTGGGGTCGGGGCTCTGTCCCTGGGGGCCAGGCAGGAGCCAGGGCCTCATTAAGATCCTCTTGCCCTCCCTGATCCCTGCCAGAACCTGCCACTGTCCCAGGCAGACACAGGACAGTGATTCTGCTTGTCTTTGTCGTGGTCTTGAACGTGACTCTCAGTCCTGGCTCCTTGGCCAGGATCCCTTTGGAGTTTCCCAGTCCCTGTTTCCCAGGAGGGAGCAGCCCCTCCTGAGGAATGGCTCCCAGCCTTTGTATTTTAACAAATGACCTGAGACACTGACCCCAGGGTTGTTTACTCGCTGGGCATTAGCTCAGAGTCAAGAGCTGCCTCCCAGAGGGCTCTCCTGGATACCCTGACCAGGAGGCCTCTTCTGTAATTACATTCCAGGGAAAACAGACATCTCCTGATTCATTTAATATGTGCCATATTGCATTTAGATATGTAACAGAAGCCCCATTACCTTAAAAGTCCTGCTGTTATCAAGTACTGACTTAATTACAGTTTTATCTAAAAATAGATCAAGTTAGCTTGACAGAATCCATTTGTCCTCCTCCCCTGCTTCCCAGAGATGTCTCCTCCCTGCAGCTCCTGCTCCACCATGACCAGCAGCAATCCACTGCCACAGCCTTGTCCCGAGAGCTGCTGAGATCCCACGAGCAAGTTTGCTATCCCCTCATCACAGACTCATGGAATGGTTTGGATTGGAAGAAACCTTAAAGCCTAACTTGTTCCAGCCACTGCCATGGGCAGGGACAACTCACACTGTTTGTATTTGTATTTATATCTGTATTTATATTTGTATTTATATTCATCGATTTGTGTTTGCTCCCACTGCCGGTGGGACCGGCTGGACCAAGGCTGGACCTGGAGGATCCCAGCTCTCCCTGTGTGCCCCTGGTGGATGTTTCTTTGCCTCCCAAGGTTTTGCTCCCTCACTGAGTGAGGGAGGGCAGGGAGGGCAGCCCAGGACCCCGGCGTGGGGGCTCACTCAGGAATGTCAGCTCCGCTCATTGCAGCTCTGGATTTTCTGATCTGAACCCATGGGGAAAACAGAACTGGGGCTGCTGTGTCTGAGGGCTGCTCCAGGAGATACCTCACTGCCCAAAATCTCCAAGAATTCCTCATTTGGTCTTTGTCAGCCCAGCTACTTGTGCAAACACTGTCAAGCCAGGGCTGGGCACACAAAGCAAGGTCGGTTGTGAGCCATTCCCCTGGAACAGAGGCATTTGGAGCCGGCACAAAGGAATCTCTGTCTCTCCCCTGCACTGGCATCCTGGCAATTAACCCGGGGAATTGCAGCCTGGCCTGTCCTGGCCTGAGTGCGGGGCTGTGCGGGGCCGGCCCGCCGGGGTGTGCCCTGGCCCCGGCTGCCAGAGCCCGCTGGGGATGGATGGAGGGATGGATGGATGGAGGGATGGATGGATGGAGGGATGGATGGATGGATGGATGGATGGATGGATGGATGGATGGATGGATGGATGGATGGATGGATGGAGGGAGGGAGGGAGGGATGGAGGGATGGAGGGATGGATGGATGGATGGATGGATGGATGGATGGATGGATGGAAACTCTCCTGCTTCCAGGGAGGGAGGGAAATCCTCTGGGCTTCTGCACCAGGTGTAAGAGATGTAGGTCAGAAAACCAGAACAATTAGGAGTCACCTAATCAGAGCATCGTGAAAGAGCCTGAGCTGGAAGGGAGCTCCTGGCCCTGCACAGGGCATTCCCACCAGCCACACCATGGATCCAAGGTGGGCAGCCTGACAGAAGCACTGAGCTGGTCCCATTGCCAGGGAGCAGCGTGCCACCCTGCTGGGGACACGGGAGTGCCAGGGGAAACCCAGCCCTGCCCTGCCCTGCCCTGCCCTGCCCTGCCCTGCCCTGCCCTGCCAGGCTCCTGCTGGACACAGCAGCCATCAGAGCCAAACACAGCGCTCTGGGAAGGGCTGGTGAGACAGATAATCTGCAGGCACAGGCTGTGACAGCCTGCTCCAGTGTGTCACAGCACTGTCACCACCATTATCCACACGGTAATTGGGTGCCCAGGCTGGGCTGGTGTATGTGCAGGGGAAGTACTCCTGAGTACTGAAGAAATAGTCTGCATTTGTGTTTTGGGGTTGTTATTTTCACTTTTTTTGTTTAATTTTTTACTATGTGAAGTCCCTGCAAACCTCTCTGCAGCTGATAAAGGCACAAGGAGTGAGGGAATTAAGGGTACAAAAAGGCAGGCAATGAGGAAGAGCGTAAGCCGTGTTTAAAGGGTATTGTAGAAACTGCAGTTCACCTAAGTCCAACCCACCAGGAAACAAATATTTAATTGTACAGTAAATAACATATTTTTATGGTTCCAAACCAAATCTCCGAAGCCACATGAATATAAACAGGCATGAGATCAGCTCAGCCCTCAGCCCTCCTGCATCTGCCATGGGATGGGGACAGCAAAGGGCCAAGAACAGGAGGGGAATGAACAGGGCCAGACCTGTTAACTGGAAATTGTGACTGGTGTTTGGGGACAGCTTTGTAGGCAAAGGAACCACTGCTGTCTGAGAGGCAGGATCGGAGAGGAGGCTGCTGTGAGGCAATGGGCATTTCCATGCTGGCCCTGGCAAGCTGGGACTCAGCTGGGCACAGGCAGAGGGGGCAGAGGTGCCTGTGGGATCCCCCGGGGCTGCTCTGCTGCCGGGAGAACCTCGGGACCCCCTGGAAATGCCTGGCCCAGGCGAGTGCCTGGTCTGGGGGCAGTGCCTGGTCTGGGGGCAGTGCCCTCGCAGCAGGTGTGGGATGAGGAGCTCTGCAGGCCCCGGGTGTTTTTAACAGCAGACGGAATTGCTCCCCATCGTCGGTATCTTATCTCACCTTTCAAGGGCACGTCCTCTGGCAGCAGCGCTGTGAAAGCCGAGGCGGAGCCGTGCCCGGCTGGCTCTGCCCAGCGAGGTGGGTGCGAGGGCTGGCTCTGTGCCCGCCCGGGGCTGCCCCAGCCCGCCAGGACACCTCTCACCGCACCCTGGAGCGGATGAAATCTGTCCCTGCAAAACAATGGAGACGACGAAGGTAATTTTGTTCCGCTGCTCCCGCAGCTGCCGCCTCAGGTGCGGCTTCTGTCCCCTCGTCGCCGGCCCGGCGAGGTCACCGTAGGGGACGGGCAGGACCTGGCCCGGGGCTGCGCTGCGGTTCTGACGCGGGGCGAGGGCCGGGGGAAGGATCAGGACCTGCCGTGCCTCCCGTGCTGCGGGGCTGGAGCGGCGATGCCCATCCCCACCGCCCCGCTCGGGGGCTCCGGGCCGCCGAGGGATGTCCCAGCCCGGAGCGCTGCCATCCTCCCGCCCTGCACAGCCAGCCCCACAGCGCCTGTGTCCCGGGCTGTGTCCCACCCCGCGCCGCTCCTCGGGGGCTGCAGGAGCCCAGAGCCCCCCGGGGCTGCGGGCAAAGCCGGTCCTGGGCGGGAGGGAGCATCGCCCGTGCCCGGCGCCGTCCTGCTGCTCCGAGGCTCTGCCGGGCTCCAGCCTCGGGTGCTCCGGGCTGGAAGGAGCCCCTGGACGGGACAAAACCGCCTTGAATTCACCTCTAGAGCCGCGCTGCCCATCCTGCGGGCTGCCTTCAGGCTGGCACAGCTCCCGGCTCTTGTTTTTCTTTCTTTTCTTTCTTCCTATAATCATTAACTTTAAAATGTAAATTTGTTTTCTCGTTTTTCTTCCCTTTTCTTGTAAGTCAGCCGGGCTGCAGCGGCTTCGTTCCTGCCCTTCCTGCCCCTCCAGGCCGGCTGGCTCAGCCCTCCGGGGATTTCCCCAGCGAGCCCGGGGACCCTGGGGACCCTCCGGTCACCCTCTGGCTGCGCCACCGCTCCGTGTCCTCTGACGGTTCCGAGCAGGGGACAAGGCATGTGCAGAGCCCAGGACAGGCTGAGGCTCTCGGGCACGGAGGATGGGGACAGCACGGGGGTGCAGGGACACCGGGGGTGCAGGGACATCGGGGGGGATGCGGGGACATCGGGGGGTGCAGGGTCAGGCAGGGGGAACCGGGACTGGCTCCTTGAGCCCCAGCCCCAGGAACAAACCCTTTGTCTGGGCTTCCGGGCTGGGATAGTTAGTGGGGATTTCCACAGGAATTTCGAGAAGCTGTTTGAAGATATTTTTATGCAGGAAAGGCAGTGGCCTTGCCTAATTATGAGAATTAAAACGATTTGCGTTGAAGCTAACAGTAGGGAGTTGCTGTAAAGTGTCTCATGTGTAGGGCTGGTCTCTGAGCGCCGGGGAGAGGAAAATCTCCATCCAGATTCCAGGAGCAGAGGCAGAAAAGAGGGAGCACTGAGGACTGGGAGCGCTGAGCAGCACCAGGAGGAAATTGCTATTTACACAGGGAGAGGCAGAGCTTCCATCCCTGAACGTGCTGCACCAGGGCTAATGCACAGCAGACATCTCTGGAGCCCCTCCAGAAAGGAAACTAGAGTTTGGTTTGGGAACTTCTGGTTCTAATTCCTGGAAACACAGCTTCAGCTCAATTTCACAGTGGTTTGTGACATTTTTCCAGTGGTTATACAAATTTTGGGAAAACATTCCTCTCCTTGGAATTGTCTTGTGATAATATAACCCCAGTTAAGTGGTTGGAGGTTTCATATGGCTTCACACCCCTCCGGAGGGGCCTGTGAGGAGCAGCCCCCATCTGCCTGGCATGGATCCTGCCTCCTTAGCCACAGGAATCCTTAGGCACGGCTTGTCCTTGAAGCTTTTTATGGTGCAGGTGCTGAGCCCCTGGCACAGGGTGCCCAGAGCAGCTGGGGCTGCCCCTGGATCCCTGGCAGTGCCCAAGGCCAGGCTGGACACGGGGGCTGGAGCAGCCTGGGGCAGTGGGAGGTGTCCCTGCCATGGCAGGGGTGCAGTGAGGTGTTCCTGAATGCCTCTTGTGTCTCTGGGCTCCCAGGTGCTCTCTGGAAGGGCTCCCCTGCACAGGTGCTGCAGGGTGTCAGTGCTGCTGGGATCCAGCCTGCAGTGGGCTGTAAATGCTGCTGCTCTGGCCACTCCAGCTTTGCAGAGCTCCTGCCTGGGGCAGCCGTGCTGGTCACCCAGCCTGGGAGCACTGGGGCCTCTGGAATCCTCCCTGGAGCCGCTGGAACCCGTCTCCAGCTCCTGTGAGGCCGAGGGCGCTGGGGTGGGACATGTGGGTGTCCAATATGGGGGTGGCCAAAGCTCTCCTGCCTGGGGTCTGGGCTTGGTGCACCTCTGGGTGCTGCCTGCTGCTGTTCCATCTCCAAGGGATACAGGTGAGCTTTTGGGACAGGATGGGGCACTCACACCCCCAGCTCCCTGGGGTCCCTCTCCTCCCCACAGCCCGTGTCACACCTGTGGGAGTGTTTACCCATGGAGCAGCACCAGCCCAAAGCTCCCCTGCAGAAGATGGAGAGAGGCTGATCTCTTATGTATGGAAAGGAAATGAGTGGCAGCTGCTTGGTTGGGCCTTTGAGGGGATTTCGTGTTTCTCCCAAAAAAGAGAATAAGAATAGGCAAACTGTTCAGCCTCTCCTGACAATGAAACTTTGTCATCTTTATAATTAACCCTGTTATTTAAATACTTCTTCCATGGATATCACTGACAATTTCATAGCCTTTGGTTCCCTTACTTTTCCATTTCAGCTTCCTGCACTGCAGTGACTCCCAGGGGCGTGACTAATTTCACTTTTCCATTTAATTGAGAGCTTGTTTCTGACTTTGTGTGTTTAACCGTAGCTTGGCCAGCTGCTCGGTGCCTAGTCACTGCCCAAAATGCACCTGTCCGGCCTTTTCTTTTCCTCCCAGAGAATTTAGAGAACACCTATGACCAGCTCTTTCTTCAAAATCACTTCCATCACAGTGAGGTGGTGTGGGTTTTCTGTATTTCTGTGTGTTTTGTGTCCACCTCCCCCCGCTATGGAATTCACCCAAAAAATCCTGAGCTTGAAACTCTTTGTCCTTCTGTAGCACTTCTATTTTTCTGTCAGTAAGGACTTCCCTGAGGGCCTGTGCTGGTGTTTCCTTTGCCACTTCTGTGGCAGCTACAGGGAGTGGACTCCCTTCGCCTCCCTTGTTAAATATCCCCCACCCTGCTCTGCAGAATCCTTGTGCCAGTGATGCCTGGATGGAAAAGGACCTAGTGAAGCTTGTGAGCAGTGGAAGATCAGGGATGAAGGGAAAGATGATGCTGGAAGCCCACCCTCCTCTCAGGATGAGCTGTAACCTGGACCATAAGCAAGGGGACAGTGATCTTCAGCAGCACTGACCCTGTCTTTGCCTGGCAGGTGAGTAAATATACAAATACACATGTGAAAACAGTGGAGTCGTGGCTGTCCCATCCCTGGAAGTGCTCAAGGCCAGGTTGGACAGGGCTTGGAGCCGCCTGGTCCTGTGGAAGTTGTCCCTGCCATGGTTGGGACTGGATGATTTGGAAGGTCCCTTCCAACCCACACTGTTTTATGATGTTCCTTCGTGCATTCTTCCTGCATCATGTTAAATGTGCTAAATGCATCCAGACATGCCAGCTCCCTGACCCAGTAATGTCCCACCCTCATCTCCATCACATCTCCAGGAGCTGTGACCTTGCAGCCACTGCCTTCCTGCTGTGTGACCCAGGCTGTGAGAGTCCACAGTGGGGATAATGCAGAGCTTTGTTCTGCCCCACATGTGTGCACAGCCCTGGTAGCATTGACAGTGGCAATGCTGCTCCCAGGGGACACAGAGAAGGGTCATTGTGGCTCCAGTCAAACGGGGATTTGTGCTGCTGGGAAACTGAGCCTCTGCAATCCCCCACTGAGGCATTGCTCTTTAAAATAATGATTCTGATTTGGAAGTTATTCTGTGTCCCATTCCTGGCCAGAACAGGGTGAGCACACACCCAGCAGGGCAATTCTAAAAGCTGCTTCAGCATGAGGCTCTCAGGGTGCCTTTGATCATTGGTCACCAATACCAGCACTGAATTAGGGGGACACAAAGCAGCAAGGCTCCAGCACCCTGAGGATCATCCTGGAAACAAAAGTCAAACTTGACATCAGGCTGGGAAAAGCCAGAGGGGTTTGTGAGTACCCCTGTGCTCTGAGGAGGATCCTGGCTTGGGGCTCTGTCAGCAGGCAGGGCTGGGGTCACACATTTGGACAGGAGGAGGGAGGTTTGCAGCTGTTGGAGCAGAGTTTAAATCTTAATGAAATAGTAAAAATGTAAGTAAGCTGCCCCTGAAATTGAGGAAGACGAGCAGCACTCTGGGGAATTGTACCAAAAAATTGACAGAGTTGGCGAAGTGCCCCCTGTGCAGTGTGACCGGAGCAGGGCAGGTCGAGGGCCAGGGGTACACACGGCTGCCCAGGGTCTCAGCTGAAGAGTTTTCTTCTATTTCTAACAAGGAATCAAAGGAAACAAGCCTTCCCCACTGGCTGAAGGCACCAGCAGCCTCTCTCCAGCCTGAGCAGGGTCCCTGTGCCTCCTGCAGGGGAGCCGGGTCCTGCTCGATCTGCTCTGACACCTGCCAGGCCAGTGAAAGGGAATGTGCCTCTTCTGGAGACAGCTCCCCTCGGTGCACGGCCGGGGGGCTTGTCCTGGAGATTCCTGCTCTCCCTGGTGCTCCACTGTCTGAGAGGCACGTGCCAGCTTGGCAGAGGTGGCACAGTGAGGACCTGGCCACGTCCAGGTGGGTGTGAGCGCGGCAGAGCACGAGCAGGAGGTGAAGCCAATTACCTGAAACAGGAGAGGCTCAGCTACAGCAATGAGCTCCGTGCAGGGAGAGGAACTCATGGCCCAGGGCGTGAACACGGGCTCAGGGACCTGGAAGGAGCTGGATGTGGAGATTGCTGCGGCACCACAGGCTGACTAACAGGAGGTGGCATTGATATTTCCATTCAACGGGAAACCAGATCCAAAACCAGTTCCAAACTTCTGGTGTCTGGGCAGACTTGGCAGCGCGAGTGGCAGTGATGAGTACTGCAAAAAATCATGGGAGGTTAACGAGTGTGAGCTGGGAGCTGGAGAGGGGTGGGAGCAGAGCCCCCAGCCTGGTTTGCTTTTCATTTTGGGGGGAGCTGTCCCCCTGCAGAGGCTTAGCTGTGTCACTGCTGTTCCCGTCTCCTGTCTGTCTCACCCACCCCTGCAAATCTGCCTGAGGGCCAGGAGGAGTGACTGCAAGGAGAGAAGTGAGCTGCAGAAGGGAAAAAAAGGAATCGAGTGGGTGGAAATTCATGTGTGACTGTGAGAGGTGCAACGCAGTAAGGAAAAGTACTGTTCCACTCTGAAATAGATGCATCTGAAATCATGTTCCACGGGAAGCTCGTGAGCGCTCGGTGGAGGGGGCACTGTCACGCTGGAGGTGTCACTGAGGCTGTTTGCTGCAGTCACATGGAGAAGTTTCACACAAGAACATACCCAGAGCACATTTCAGCACAGCACAGGAGAAGGGGAAACCCTTGGTGCCTGCCCTAGAGCTGGATTCACGGCCAACGAAAGGTCCAAGGTCAAGGATCAGACCTCTGGGGGAGCTGTCAGTACAACAGGTCAACACACACCCTCTGCTTTACAATGGGGAATTCAAGGGCATTCCTCAGGGTGGTCTGATGTATTATCTGGAGCAGGGCTGTTTTAGTTTTGCCATCTACAATGCCTCATCTGTGTCTAGCCCCATAAAAAGAGTCCTGGGAGCAAGGAAGATGTGAGTGCGATATACAGCCACATAATAAGCAGACCTTGAACATTGCTGCCTGAGGGCAATTCCAGGAAACCTCTGGTGTAGCTCCTGCATTCTGGCAGTCGGGATGCCTGCTGCTGCCTCCTGGGGTTTCATGAAATGCATTAGTGCCCGAGTGGGTGGTTTTCCACCCTCCCTGCCCCTCTAACGCAGGTTCTGGTTTTTGCAGGGTGGGAGCGCTGCTGGGACGGGGGCAGCTGTTGGAGGGAGGCTCCAAGATCCCCCGAGGGCAGTCGGGGATGAGGGTTTAGCTCGCCGGCGAGGCCCGAGGTCCGTGTGCGGGGGCTGAGCTCGGGGCAGCCCCTCCGCGGGGCTCTGTCACTCCGAGCTGCCCGGACGGAGCCGGGAGATGCCGCGGGGCTCGGAGCTGGAGCTGCCGCGCGGGGACGGGGCTGGCTCCTCGCCTCCCGCTCCTGCTGTCACTCCAGCTTTCCCTGACTGCTGAACCTAACTGGCAGAAAGCTTTCCCGGAGGAGAAGGGGCTCCTTCTGCCGTGTTAGCCGTGGCTCTGTCACGGCACCCGGGGACGGTGCAGCCGCCGTGAGGACGGACCGGGATGCGGAGGTGGAGGATGCTGTGCTCACATGAGGGAGCTGATCCAGCTGAAAGCTCACTCTGGAAAGAATTGCTGTTTTTCAAACAAACCGGTTGGATCCAGCTGGTTGTGGGACCCACCCAGAGATAACGCCGGGGAGAGCAGCTGGGGCTGAGCTGAGCTGATGCCACTGCAGGCAGAGAGCTCCAAACGGGTTTGGGCTGAAAAGGGCCTCAAAGCCCATCCAGTGCCACCTCTGCCATGGCAGGGACACCTCCCACTGTCCCAGCTGCTCCCAGCCCTGTCCTGCCTGGCCTTGGGCACTGCCAGGGATCCAGGGGCAGCCCCAGCTGCTCTGGGCACCCTGTGCCAGGACTGCCCACCCTCCCAGGGAAGGATTGCTTCCCAATATCCCATCAAACCCTGCCCTTTGGCAGTCTCCCCTTCCTTCCACAGCCCCCACCCCTGCACCAGCAGTTATTTGATCCAGAGTCACCTAACCTAGGTAGAAACTGCTTTTTTTTTTTTTTTAATTTTAATGCTGGAGTCATTTTCTGCAGATGTTCCCTGAGTGAGTGAGCTGTGGGATGTGGGTTGGTGAGTGAGGGAGAATGTGCTAATGTGTGGTCAAGGACAGCTCAGGGGTGGGAGTGTGGGATTAGGGCAGCCACAGCTTTCCTCTGTGGGAAGGATGTGTGAGCACAGCCCTGCAGAGGCTGGCAGGAGGGCTGGCTGTGGCCAGTGGGACGAGCTCTCAGTGGCCAGGGTTCTGTCCTGTGCTGCTGGACCCCTACACAGTGTGCAGCTGACCTGGCTCTCGTGGGGTGAGACAACCCAGCTGCTTGAAACAATAAATCACAGCAGGCAAATATGGCAGGGATTACAGAGGGATGCAAGCTGTTGTCATCCACAGGCAGGAGGATGTGGAAGTCTGGGGTGTTTGTTTGCTTATTTTTCCCTTCCGTGATAAATGTTCTCAGGAATGTGGTGGGATTCTTGGGGTGTCTGGGCAGGGCCATGAGCTGGGCTCGATGATTGCTGTTTGTCAGGATATTCTATGATATTCTTTTGCAGTTGGGATGCACAATCGGAGGGAAATTGGGCTGGAAGATGTCCATGGCTGTTTCTCCCCAGTCCTGCTGCCCTGCTCTGCTCCCACATTTGGAGCTCAAACACATCGAATGTCTCCTGATGAATGCAGCCAGAAAAAGGGGAGAAGATTCCTCACTGCCTGCCTGAGGCCTTGGTTCCAGTGCTATGTGTGGTGCTTCATGTGTGGCAGAGCTTTGTATGGCCTTGATTCTGTCCTCATCAGAAAATGACAGTCTAGGCATCATCATTTTCTGTGGTTCTGGAAAAGTGCTGAAAAAAAATCAATTTCAAGCCCCAGATATTTGCATCCTCTAAGGCAGTGTCCTATAAATCTAGTTACAGGTTCTTCTCTATTAGCAGTAAGTGCTGGAGCACTTTTAAATATGAACAATGGTGATGGAGAAGGATAAAACCAAAATAGTGCTCCTGTGGCTTTGTGCAGGGTAGAATTAGGGAGCATAATCCAAATAATAACATCTCATGCTTTTATGGGGCTGTGTGCATATGGCGTAAATGACAGCTCATTAAACTTTATATCCTGCCTACAAGATAAGCATGTAATTAGTATTACATCCTTTTTTGTAATTAGGAGGCCTCATCCAAAAAAATGTGGCTCACAAGCCATATTTGAAGGCGGTGACTCAGCCTGCGTTGTGAGGATGGAGAGAATTGTGCTTTAGAAGACTAAAAAAACAGAGACAAAAGGTTGAGCTGGTGTCAGGCTCCCGTGCCCGCACTCACCCGCTGCAAAACACAGGTGGATGAACTTTTTAACGCCAGGCGAGGCCGGAGCCCGCGCTGCCAGCCCGAGCTTTGTGCCCGACGTGCTCCGGGAGCGCTGGCCCGGGCCCCGGTGCCGTTCACGGCTGAGCTGACAGGAATGCTCGGTGCCGGCGGGGCTCGCCTTCCCCGGGGCGGCCGAGCGGAGCAGCCGGGGACTCGCAGCCCCTCGGGGACTGTCCGCAGGCGAGGCTGTTTGTCACAGCCCGGGGGGACAGGTCACCGCCGGCACCCCTGCGGCTCGGCCGGGCCTCGGGGCGCTCCGCTCCCGCCCGGGTGCCGGTGCCGGGTTTGTTTCGGGGTTTGCCCGGCCCGCGGGGCTGGCGGTGGCGCTGGCGCTGTGTCCCGCTGTCCCGGGGTCAGCTGCCCCCGGCCCCGCGGGGAGGAGCAGCTGCTGCGTGCCCGCTCCGGGGAGCCCCGGCCGGGGAAGGAGGCGGCGAGCCGGCTGCGGGCCCGGGCCGCATTCCTGGCGTGCTCCTGGAGGAAGCGGACGGTGGGAGAAGCCACCGGGGCCGTGCGTGCGGCGATGCCATCGTCTGGGGGGAGAAGTGACGGCATCCGTCCTCTACGGAGGGAAGTGGTGACAGCATCGTCCGTGGGGCGATGCTTTTGGGGACGCGGTGCAGGGACAAGGCCCCGCAGCTCCTCCCGCGGCCGCTCCACATCCAGCCCTTCCAGGAGATTACGGGTTCATTCTCTCAGATCACTAAGCCCGGGCGATAATCTCCCGCACAGATGTGCGATGATGGGAGCAGAAACGCGCGAGCCGCCACCCGGCCGGGCGCGGGGCGGAGCGGGCCTGAGCGGCGCTCCCGCAGGCCGGGCGCAGGTTTCCCCGCGGCGGGGCCGGGCAGGGTCGCGGGGAGCGGGGCAGGGCCGGAGCGGGGCAGGGCCGGGCCCGCCCCGGGCAGAGGCGGCTCCGCAGCGGCGGCGCCGGCCCAGGTGCGGGAGCGGCGGGGAGGGAACGGCCCCGCCCCGGCAGATGATTGGTCCAGAGGGCGGAGGGGGCGGGGAGAAGCGGCGGCGGGGCGCGCCCATTGGCCGGCAGCGCGGGGGGCGTGGCGCGGGCGGGCCCGGCCCGGGCGGGGCCCCAGCGCGGCCGCAGCGGCTCCGCCCCCGGCACGGCGCCGCTCCCGCCGCTCGCCCGGCCCCGCTCCCGGCTCGGCTCGGCTCGGCCTGGCCCGGCACCGCGCTCCCGCCGCCCGCCCGCACCGGCGGCTGCGCGCCTCGCCCGGAAAGCCCTTCCGTTCTGCGTTTTCTCCGGATTTTTGCGTGCTTGCCCCCGCCGTGCCGGGCAGCATGGGGCTGCCGGCTCTGGAGTTCAGCGAGTGCTGCCTGGACAGTCCGCAGTTCCGGGAGCGGCTGCGCTTCCACGAGGCCGAGCTGGAGAGGACCAACAAGTTCATCAAGGAGCTCATCAAGGACGGGAAGTCGCTCGTCGCCGCCCTCAAGAGTAAGTGCGGGGCTGGGGGCGGCCCTGCGGGACCCCGCGACCCCCGCCCGCCCCCGACGCTGCCCGCCCGCCGAGCCCCGCCCGCCCCGCGCTGCCCCCGCCACGGGGGCTGCTCCATCCGGGACCACCCGCGCCCGCCCGAGCCCCCCCTGCGGGCCGGGCCGCGGGGCCGTGCCTGCTCCTGCTCCTGCTCCTGCTCCTGCTCCTGCTCCTGCTCCTGGTCCAGCAGGACGCGCGCGGTGCTCCAGGATGTGCCCGGCCCTGGTCCATGGGCACACACACGGGTGGTCCTGGTTCTGGACCATCAGCACACGCACGGGCCCTGCCCCGGCCCATCCAGGCGTGTGTGCTCCATCAGGGTGGATCCATCGGGTCCTGCGGGGCTCCGGTCCGGCTCCGTCGGGATGTGCGTGGCCATGGTCCATTGGCACGTGTGTGGTTCTGCTCCTGGCCCACCAGGTCCCGGTCCGCGGCCCTCGGCGGTCGCATCCTTTGGAGGTGGATTTTGGGGCGATGGGTTGGTGCCTGGTTTCCCGGCCGCCCCGGTTGGCCTCTGTCCCGTGTCCGCTCAGGGTGGGGATGCCCGGAGCCCCCGGTGACTCTGCCCGGGCTGACCCCTCCAGGGCCGTTCCTGACTGTGACCAGAGGAGCCCTCCAGACGTGTCCTGTGTCTCCAGGGGAAGTGGAGGCGGCTGCAAAGCTGCAAACCGGGGAGGAGCGGTGCGGGTGGGAGTGGGATGCAGCGATGCAGCTGTAGCTCCGGGGCTGGGGACACCCTCACCTGTGGCTGGCAGCGTCCCGGTCCTCCCTGGTGCCCGGGCTGGGCTCCTCCTGTCCCCACGGCCGGGGCTGGGGACACCTCTGCGTGGCTGCCAGCGTTGGGTGGGCCGTGCCCTCGGGTGCTGTGCTGGGTGGGCTGCTCCCCAAGCTGTGTTTCTGCTGTTTCCTCATGGGGTCATTGCGGTTTTCTCTGGTTTTGAGTTTCTTTGGCCCAAATCACAGGGCATTTCTCTATCCAGGGGGGTGCCTGTACCCCGCACGCTGGCAGCACACGTGGTCACCAGTCTGTGCCATGGGGTGACAGGGGCACGTCACAAACACAGGTGCCATGGAGCCCCGGCAGCATCACCTGCCGTGAGCCAGCCTGGGCAGGGTCATTGTGGGGCTGTGGGACAGCGAGGTCACCCCAGGGGGCACGGGCAGGTGAAGCATTCCCAGCACCCTGTCCATTCCCAGAAGGGCTGATTCCTGCTCCCTCCCCTTCTGGTCTCACACCGAGCCCCATGGGTGTAGTTCCTCTGTGCTGAAGTAGCAGCTGGTAACATCTGGCTTACAGGGACTCCCATTGTACCAATTCTTGGCATTTGGGGTTAAAAGAATCTCAAACCCGACAGCTGTGGGTGCATTTATGGTTCTGCAGGTCTGAGCTGTGTTCTGCTGCGGAGCTTTTGCTGAGGGCAGCAGTGCCTGGCCCTGCCTGTCGCATTCATTTTACCCCAGAACAAATCCTACAGCGCTGTTCTTCACAGAAATACATTTTGGGAGTGAGCTGGTGAGTCCTGAGGTGTCTCTAGGCTTAGTCAGTTAGCTTGCAGCAGGTGCTGGCTGTGCTCTGGCCCTGGGCATGCTGTGTGCAGTATTTTGGGGCGTGCTGTGAGCCCCTGTGGGCTGGTGGCTGCCAGTGGGCTCCTGTCCCCTGGCCGTGGCCGTGGCTGTGCTGCACACCCCAGCACGGGCAGGAAGAATGCTCGCTGGCCTCTGGAGATAAGGATGTTTTTATGGTTGAATTGTTTTGTAGCTCCTATTGAATGTGTTCCTGGATTAGCCCTTAATTCCTGCACAGGGCCAGGGGGAGTTCCAGCGGTGCCCAGGCTGCAGGGACAGGAATAATGCTGATTCTGCTGCAGGGTAAATCAGTGCCCAGGCGCCTGCCCTGCCTGCCCTGGGGTCACCTCCCCTGCACGTGTGGCACCGCGGTGGCCCCGGGTGCTCTGGGGGAGGGTTTGGGCCATGTGGGGCAGGGAGGCTGGGAAGGGGTGTCCCCTCCCTGGCTGGGATGCTCGGCCCTCTGTGCATCCTTCTCCTGCTGTGGGGCTGTGATGGCTCCCACTGATCCCTGGTGCTGGGTGGGATCTGGGCTGGCTCTTCCCACGTGTGTCACTCTCAGTGTGACAGGTCCAAGGTCTGATGTGTTGTGTTGGCCCTTACAGACCATTCCAGTGTCCAGCAGCAGGGATGGAGATGCTCCAGGGGTGAGGAGCTGCTGTGCTGCCTGTTGCTGGTTGTTGTATCTGTGTCACTGCTGCAGGGGCTGGGATGTCACCCCTGTGAGCCAGTGCAGATCTGGGGCCATTCCTGACTCTGACCAGGGATTTGCTTTTCTGAGCCATCTTTTATTTTTCAGTGGTGTTTCCAAGAGGTTTTGGTTTGTCTCCCCATGGCTGGGCATGGTGGCCTTATCTGACTGTCATTGTCTCCATGCTGCTGTTGTGACTCGTGGCTGTGGAGCTGGGCAGGCCTGGGGGCAGCAGACCCCTGGCTCAGGATGTGCTGCCTGTGAGTGAGGGGTTCTGGGGGTGTCTGGGCCCTTGGGCAGTGGCTGCCTGCAGCCAGAGTTACATGAGGTCTTGGCAATATCCTCTCTGGCTTTCCTTCCTCTTGCCTTCTCTGCTGAACGTTTCACATCCTCTTTGTCTAAAGGCAGGCGTGGGGACAACGTGTAACTGTGGTGCTGCTGAGGGGCTGCTGGGGCTGGGCAGGGGAGGGGAGGAAGATGAGGAGGGAGGAAGAGCCCTCTGCAGAGCTGGGCAGGAGCAATGCACGGGCATGCAGGGATGGTGAGACTGGAGCAAGGACGCAGAACAAAGTCTCTGCCAGGGTTTGGTGAAAGGGCTGCTCTGCCCTGCTTTTGCCCTCTGTGTAGGTACAGAGGGAAATAGGAATGATTCACAGCACTTTCTCCTTCCCTGAGAAGAAAGAATAAATTCAGAAGGTTGAAAATGATCCTCATTTGCTGAAGGGCTGGTCCTGCTAAATATTCTCAGATGCCAAGGGCATCTCTGGAGTGTGTGTGTCTGCGTGTACATAAATGCTGTTGGATCTTTTTCCCCCAGCGAGTTTCAGTGCCTGTTTCCATTGTCTCCCTTTGCTGCTTGGCTGGTATTCAGTGACCTGGTTTTCAGCAAAACGTGTCCCTCTTCCTCCCTGATCCACCATCCATAAATTATTCAGAAAGTTTTGCAGATGCAGAGACTTCAAGTGTGACATAAATAATGAACTCGAAGCCTGGATGCCGTGAAACTCGTTCTCCAGCACAGGAGCTGTGGTGACCGTCAGGAGCAGGGATGCTGAAGGATTTTATCCCTTTGCATGTCCCTGTGTGAGGGCCAGGCAGGCAGCCAGTGGCTCGTCCCTGTGCTGGCATGGAGGGGGAGCTGAGCCCGGGCACCCAGAGGGTGATGAGGAGATGCCCAAGCTTGCTTTGGGAAGCAGGCAGCACACCTAGGGATAGAGGATGTGGGGGTGCAGGGGCTGCCAGCCACTGCCTCCCCCGTGCTGTAGCACAGGGCTGAGCCTGGCACTCTCCTCCTCCTCCTCCTCCTCCTCCTCCTCCTCCTCCTCCTCCTCCTCCTCCTCCTCCTTCTCCTCCTCCTCCTCCCTGTGCCCTTCTCCCTGTGCTGCCAGGTGCCATGTCCTGGTGGCCATGGGGCTGTTGTCCCCTTCAGGCCCTGGGTGCATCCTGGTGCCCTGCCACGTTTCTGCTGGTTTGTTTTCCTTCTTCCAACTCCCAGGCACTAATTTGAAGCCACCAAAGCCGTCCACGCCCTGGCTGCTGCCATGCTCCCACGGCACAAACTGCAATTTGTGTGGTGGGGCTGGGCTGGGGTGGCTCTGTGAGCCCCCTCCCCACGAGGGCACACGGGCTGGGTCCCAGTGGGGCTGTGCCGTGCCCTGGGCTCCCACGGAAAGGCACAGCTGGGCTGCTTTGGTGTTCTGGGTCACTTTTCCTTTTGCTGTTTTTTTGTCCCGCAGGTCCCATGCCAGCTCTGTCCCCACCAGCGTGTCCCACGCTGGCTGTGGGCTGCTCCTGCTCCCAGCCGAGGTTTGCTGTCAGAGAGGTGTGGTGTCCCTTCTGCCGGTGCCTGCAGGGTGTGATTTTAATGAGCTGTCCCCTGGGCTGACCCCTGTGTGCCTGCACCGTCCTGTGCTGCCACCTGTGCTGCCACCGTGGCAATGCCAGCAGGGCTTTTGCTGCAGCTCTGGGGTATTTCCTGGGACACATCCTGCTCCGAGGCTGCTGTGCAGCTCTAAACCTGCCGTGGGCTGCTGGGGTGGTTCCTGGGTGCTCTTGGTGTTCCAGACTCAGGGATGTGCTTGCTCACGGGTTCTGTTCCACCTCCCTGCAGCATCTTGGTGAAACTGAGCCTTTATGAGGTGTCTGTGCCCGTGGCTGTGGGGTGGCAGTGCCTGTCCTGGATGGAGCTGGCGCTGGATCTGCAACAGAAGCGAAAGTGAAAGTTTTGCCCAGTGTTTACTCAATCCCTTTTGACACAAACAATGCTTAGGCAAGTGATAAGGGAACGGATGGGGATTGCCCACTTTGCCCCTTGGTCATTGTTTTTGCATTCTGCTCCCCATGGCCCCTGGTTCAGCTCACCCGGTCCCCCTGGGAGTGGGTCTGGGGGAGCCCAGGCTGGGTGGGCAGAGGGCAGGTGGAACAAAGGCTGCTGTGCACCGAAGGGCCCTCGTGTGCCTCTGCAGGGACAAAGCCCTTGGGTGTGCTGAGCATGATCCCAGTCTGGGGCTGCTTTGTAACCTGCTGCCATCTGGGTGACAGGCCCTCGTGCCCCAGCTGTTTGGTGCTGGGGAGAAGGAATCCAAAGCCCATCTTACGTTATTTTCATCCTTTTGCTGTTCTGGTCCCTGAAGAAAACAGTCACAGCCCAAACCTACTCACCACCTTGCTGCAGAGGTTTAGGTCTGGCCTTTCCAGGAGCAGCCCCTGGTTGTGCAGGTGCAAACCTGAGTGCTCAGAGCCGTGCTCCTGCCCAGGAGAGCTCTGCAGGCTCCAGTTTGGAGGAGAAGGAGCCTTGTGCTTCCTGGAGGGTGCAGAACCAGCAGTCAGCACCTGGCTGGGTTGCTGTGACCGCTGGCGCTCGTCCTGCTCGGGTTGTGCTGTGAGAGATGGTGCTGGCTGTGGTGGTGGGGGCCGCCCAGGTGAGTCACCTGTGCCTGCCCAGGGCTGAGCCTGGCAGCCTCCTGTGCCTGCCCAGCCTCCCCGTGTCTGCCCAGCGCCGGGAGCTGCTGCCTTGCCACAGGGAGGTTTCCTGGAGCATCCATGCCTTTCCCAAGGAGCTCGTTCCATGCTTGGAGGGGCAGGGGAGGGTCCCTGCCTGCTCCCCCAGGCCCCCCTGGGCTCTCCCTCTGCCTTGCAAACCACAGGGAAAGCACGTGGCTTTGGGTTTGGCTGGTAAAATGATTGACTTTGATTTTTTCCTGCATTGTTCGCCCAGCCGAGGTGTAATGTGTAACAAGGCTCTCCTGTGTCAGGGTGCATTTTCCCCTCTTCATTCCTGTAGGAAACTGATGGTGTAGGGAATACTTGGAGCTGTGGAGGAGGGATATGGTTGTGGCTCAGCCAGTCCTGCACCAGCAGAGCCAGAGGCACCAAGGACTTCTCCTCCTTTGCATGACCTGTGTGGCTTGTGCAGCCACATCCTAATAACTTGTCTGGGATTTTATTCAAATGAGGGATAGGACAGGTGATAGTAGTGTGCTTCAGTTTTAACACAAGCTGATCCTCCTCTTCTTTCTCAGTGGAAGTTAGCAGCAGGAACATATTCCTGTTGGGAGGTGCTCTTTGTGATGGTGGGTCTGCATTGTGAGCCCTGGTGGGACTGGCAGGGCTGGCTCCAGGGGGCTGCACACTTGTCCCACCCGGCAGGGCTGGCTCCAGGGGGCTGCACACTCGTCCCACCCGGCAGGGCTGGCTCCAGGGGGCTGCACACTTGTCCCACCCTGCAGGGCTGGCTCCAGGGGGCTGCACACTTGTCCCACCTGGCTCTGCCGAGTGTCAGAGGGAGCTCTCCCTGCTGGATGCTGCAGTGGTTCCCCTGTGCACTGCCGTGGCTGTGATCCACGCAGGAGGATCCTCACACCCAGGAGTGCTCCCTGTATCCCCAGGGAACATTCCCCCATCTGCCAGGGGATCCCACCCCAGCCAGGACCCCACAGTGCTGGCAGGTTTGGGGACTGATGGTGGGAGCCAGGGAGGGCAGGATGGGCTCGTGGGGTCCTGCAGGAGGCACTGGGTGGGTGCTGTGGGGCTGGAGCTGGCTCTGGCTGTCAGCAGCACTGACAGGGAGCCCTGTGAGCACCAGGGCTGGGGTGTGCAGGAGAGCCTGTTCATGATTCCATCTTTTACACTGTGCTGACAGAAGGCTCCTTAACAGGGCTGGGAGATCTCTGTAATTGGGAGTATGCCACAGAGCACCTCTGGGCATGTGTCCTGATAGCTGGGATGGGGACAGAGCCTGGAGGAGCTGCAGGGCCTGTGCTGAGCTCGTGTGCCATGCCAGGCTAAACCCAGCCTTTTGGGATGTTAGGAGGTGTCCTGGGATAAAGGGCAGCTCTGAGAGGCAGGGGCTGGCACTGCCAGAGCTGGAGGAGACTGAGAGTGCACACCTGTGTGCAGGGAGGGACTCTGGGCAGGGGGGTCTGGGCAGGGCTTGTGAAGGGCCAGGTTGGATGTCCCTGTGTGCCCCCAGCACTGGGAGTCACCCACATGCTGTGTCCTGCTCATGCTTCCAGCATGGAGCAGATTTGCCTGATTTGGGTCAGGAGGCTGTTTTCCCCGGGCTGCAGATGTGCTGGCACAGCTTGAATCATCCGTCTCCATTTGTTTCTGCAGTGCTGCCAGACCGAGGCGTGTGTGGCATCACCTGAGGCGTGTGTGGCATCACCTGTGGTGTGTGTGGCATCACCTGTGTGCCCTGGACGTGGGCTGGGAGCGGTGGGCTCGTCAGGTTTCCCTTTTTCCCTTTGCTGTGCTGTAGCAGCTCTCAGTGACGTTGGGAATACGAGTGAGGAAATGCCGTTCCCATGGTTGCTGCGGAGGCTGGAAGGCGGCGGTGCCCGCTGTCCCTGTGCTGTCCCTGTGCTCTCTGCAGGCTGGCACACGGTGCCCGCTGTCCCTGTGCTGTCCCTGTGCTCTCTGGAGGGTGGCACACGGTGCCCACTGTCCCTGTGCTGTCCCTGTGCTCTCTGGAGGGTGGCACACGGTGCCCGCTGTCCCTGTGCTGTCCCTGTGCTGTCCCTGTGCTCTCTGCAGGCTGGCACACGTGGTGCTTCTCTGGCTGATTCAGTACCAGGGATGGCATGGTGCAAGGAGGTCCTGCCCTTGCTGTCTGCCAGACCCCTCCCTGGCTCCAGAGGGGGACCACCACCCCCTTTGTTTGTGCCCTAAAATCCCAGGAGCCACAAACCAGGGCAGGGCTGCTCAGGGGTTGGCATTCCTGCCCGTGGCAGAGGGGCTTCAGTCCCCCCGCTGTGTCTGGGGGGGCAGCAGCAGTGCCAGTGTGGCCAAGCCAACCCTGTGGTTCTGGTCTGGGCCGTTCTGGGCCCCTCTGCAGCATCCAGCAGTGGGACAGGCTGGGGGACAGCAGGGGACGGGGGGCACGGGCTGTGCCAGGCGTCCATGGCTGGCTCAGGTTACTTCATCCTCGCTTTTCCTCGCCGTGATGAGTAGCTGTAGCGTGACCGCGGTGGGTGGGAGGGGAGGCAGAGCGAGGGGGAGCTCGTACGGAACCTGCACAGCTTGTTCACTCTGCCGTGAATCATCCCCTCCTCCTCCCCCGGGCACGCCAGCGGCTGTCACCGCCCGGGGACAGCCGTGTTTTCCCTGCCTGCCTGGGACAGGGATGTTTTCCTGAGACAGGGATGCTTTCCCTGCCTTCCTGGCACACTCCCCATGCCAGAGGTGCTTCCACCTGCTCTGTGAGCGCTGGTGGCCCTGGGCCTGTGGGCTCCTGCCCAGGGTGGATCTTTAGGGCATCACCCTGGCTGTTAATGGCAAGGATATCAATGGCAAGGATGGTCTCCAGCGTGGCTTGGAGGAGCTGGGAGTTGGCTCCTCTGCCTCGGCACCCAGCGGGAGCTGGGGGGGTGCTGGCACACCGGGGTGCAGGGAGTGTGCTGGGATGCTCTGTGCCCTGGGGACCGAGGGGGATTGGGTGTCTGTGCTGTGGTGCCAGGCGGGTTTCCAGCACAGCAGCCTCCGGACCATCTGGCCCTGGCACAGAGAGAGGGGACAGCCAGGGCTGGGGCTGCCTGCTCAGCCCTCCCTGCCTGCTCTGCCCTCCCTGCCTGCTCTGCCCTCCCTGCACCCTCAGGCAGGGCTGGGAGCAGCCTGGCACAGTGGAAGCTGTCCCTGCCCATGGCAGGGGTGGAATGAGATGAGCTTTGAGGTCCCTCCCAACCCAAACCAGTCTGGCATTCCATGGTCCACAGTGAGGGGGGGTGAAGGATTCTCTGGGCCGAGTGACCTGTAAAAAGAGCTGGGGTGTGCCTTTTCCTATCACTGCCTGCTACGCTGTCCCTTGCTGGATTTTCATTCTTTTTCTCGCTGAAGCAGCGTCTGTCCAGAGCGATGCCCTTGCTGAGTGCTGGTTGCTAAGCAATGTTTTACAAAAAAACCCAACCATTGCAGAGCAGAGCGTTGGGCGTCTCTCCCAGGAATTCTAGGGGAAAGCCCAGGTTAGTTAAAGGCAGTGATTTCTTCCTGGAAAGGGTGGTCACATACTGGCACAGGCTGCCCAGGGCAGTGGTGGAGTCACCATCCTGGAGGGGTTTTACAGATGACAACAATGTTGATTGTTGGCTTTGGCAATGCAGGGGGAACAGCAGGATGTGAGAATCTTTGAGAGCTTTTCCCACCTAAGTTATTCCATGGTTCTGTGCTACACCCTGGGCTGTGCATCCCTGTCCTCACCCTGCGTGCCTCCCTAAGCTCCACTAGAGATTTTGATTTATATTTCTCTTTTCCTGTCGAAACAGGAAAATTGACTCACTTGCCACTGATGTTCCTGCAAGCACAGTGGGATTTTTCCTGTTCTTACAGCTGAGGTGGAGGAGCACCGGCGACAAAAGGATTTCCGCAGCCTCCTTGGGAGGAGGAGGAGGAGGAAGCAGGTTGTGCAGAGCAGCTTCTGAGGGGCTGGGAGCTGACCCTGCCCTGGCTGTGGGTGAGAGCTGCTGCCTCTGGGATGGGGACAGGGGAGGCAGTGCCCCGTGCCATGGCCTGGCTGGGAAGTGCCAGGAGGGCCTCCTGTCCCTCCTGCCCGCAGGGACAGGACATTGGTCCCCTCCCCACCTGGGCCACGGGGGTCTCTGGGCCCATCATCCCCTGGGCACCCCAGTGCTTTGGTGCCTACCCCTTGGGAAATCAAGGGGGCTCCCTAGTCCCACCTATTAGCTAATTAGATTTAATAACTAACTAATCCAGAAGCAGGGCCAGTGCCTGAGGCAATCGGCTCTGCCTGGCGAGCTCTGGCAGGGGCTCTGCCACACACCCCCCCCCGCCAGACCCCTTCTGCTCCACTAATGGGCATTGCCTGGGTCAGGAGCAAATTTCTTGTGGATTAGTGTCCTCTAAATCGATTAGCTGTCTCGGGCAGGGCGTTCTGTCCTAATGAAATGTGATTCCAGGCTCCAGTCGATTAAATATTGTGGTAACAAGGGTAAAGTCATCTGCAGCCTTCCTGTGGGTCATGCCAGGGTTTGGAGAGGAATCACAGAAATACACAGTGATTGAGGATGGAAATGGCCTCCAAGATTATCCAGTCCAATCTGTGACCCATCACCATCTTGTCAACCAGCCCAGAGCACTGGGTGCCACATCCAGTCCTTCCTTGGGCACCTCCAGGCATGGGGGCTCCACCACCTCCCTGGGCAGCCCCTTCCCATGACAGACCACTCTTTCCAGGAAGAAATTTCTCCTGATCCCAACCTGAACCTCTCCTGGCACTTGGAGGAGAAGCTGCAATTACTGGAGCAGTGTTATGCTGTTAGGGACTGACCTGCACTCCCCAGTGAGGGAACTGGGGGCCATGGGGAGCTGTGAGTAAAACAGTAAAACCTTTACTTACAAGTGTAAGGCTGGAGGCATTTACATCACCTGCCTGGGGCAGTGGCAGTGGGGCAGTGTGCAGGTGGAGGGGAAATGTGATATTCAAAATGCTGGTTTTGGGAATAGCGGTCAGGGATTGGGGTTTGAAGGTCAGGCACTCAGTGCAGTGGGACAGCTGTGCTCAGCAGGTCTGACATCTCTCTCTCTGAGCCAGCACTGTGCCCAAATCCCTGGCCTGACTGGGACACAGGGATTTTCACTGCTGCTTCCTCACATTGTGTGCTGGTGCAGCCGGCTGCCCGTGGAAATGCCAGCTGGGGCGGGAATTTTCCATTTCATTACCATGTCCCTGATGTTTTCCAGGCACTTAAGCTGTTGCCTGTGTTTGCTGTTTGGATGCATCCCTCCTCTGTGTTGGAGTGGTGAATATTTACACTTGATTTTATTCGGAGACCGTGCCTGCTCCCACCTGAGCTCCTGTTGCTCTGATGCCTGGCTCCCTGCCTGGCAAACTCTGGGCTGCAGGTTAGGACAGGCTGGGGGGTTCTGCCATAAAACAACACCAGGATGTGAACAAAAATAAGCACAGGGAAAAGTGCCAGACATGGGAGCTGGGTGGGGAAGTGGAGAAATCCCATTTCATTTTGTTTGGCTTCTGAGTGCACGAAATGCTCCGTGTCCAGCTCAGAGCCTGGGGATGGCACCCGGGGGATGCTGCCCTGTGCTGGGGGGCAGGTGGGCTGTGTCCCTCCAGGAGCTGCAGGGGGCTGTGGGAGGACGGGGATGTTGCTGTGTTCGTGCAGAGCACCAGGAAGCCCCCTGGGCAGGGCTCTGCTCAGTGCTGGCGTTCTGCTGATCCCATGTGCCGGTTCTCTGCACGGTGGTGGTCAGCCTGGAAGCTGCCTGCCAGGGTGGTGGTACCTGGCTTCGGGCCCCTTATCTTCCAGGGCCATCCTGGGGGTGTGGAGTGGTTGCCAGGGCTGCCTGGAGGGCTCTGGCAGGGCCGTGTTTCTCTGAGCCCTGCTGGCCCTTGCTGGGAGTGAGGACTCGCTGGGCTGTTCCTCCCTGCAGCTGCAGACATCTGTCTCCTCAGGCTCTCCAGGAATGGGAAGCCTTTCCCAGGGTCGTTTACATCGTTCCTGGGGTTTGCTCCCTGCGTGTCCTGGCTGCAGGCAGGGCAGGCTCTGCTGCCTGGCACCTGTGGCTGCACACGCAGCCCAAGTCTTCCTTTCCTGGTGGGATGGAGAGGTTGTTGCTTGGTGGTTCACATGCCCGGTGCTGAAGTCCCTCCAGGTGGGACCCTTGGTGAGGGGGCCCTTCATTAACTGTGTCGGGGATACTTCATCAGCTGCATCATTAACCCATCCCTGCTGCCTGGACCAGCTTCTCTCCTGCCAGTGTCACAGCCCTGGTGACACTCTGAGTGGGAAAGGCAGAGCTGTTTGCAGGAGCTGGGTTTCTGCAGTGTCTCAGCCGCTGTGAGACAAGGATCTGACTCACGAGAGTGGCTTTGTTGCAATATGACTTGCTGGGTGAGTGCTAAGAAAAGCTGAGCAGGAAGGATGGAGAGAGGCTGAGACCTTTGCCTGTGGGGCAAAGCAGGCTCAGCGCTGGGCTCAGGGCTCCAGGGCCTGAGAAGTCCAGGGCTGATTCATGGCTGAGAAGTGGGGCAGAGGGGCAAGGGTTCCAACCCCCTCAAACTGGGGGAAGGCAGGAGGGTGGCTGCAGCAGTGGGAGTTGAAGGAAGTGGTTTCTTGCCTTGGTGCTGCTGCAGCCCTGGCCCTGCTGCAGGATGTCACACTGGACTGGCAGCTTGGGACCTGCTGGTCCTTCTGGCTTCATTTCCCTTGGATCTCCAGCGCCTTCCATCAGGAACCTTGGGAAGCTCTGCAGAAGCGTCCTGGCCTGGCAAAGCTGCCAAGATGAGTCTGAGCATTATTGATTTGGGGGTGGCACGATGACGTGGCCAGGGTGCTGGGCTGGTGGGCAGCAGGGATAATTTTAGCTGTGCAGCCAGGCAGCCCTTCCAAGGCTAACTTTGTTTTTCACGAAGTGCAGAACCTTGATCTGTGAGAATGCCGTGGAAATGCTCCATGTCTTGAGCGTGTTGCTGATGTCTGATGTGCTGTTTGAGCCTGTCAGTGGTGCCATTCAGCACACAGAGGGCTCTGTGTCCCCGTGCCCAGCGCTGCCATACGGGGCCAGCTGAGCCTGGGCTCCAGGCAGACGGGGATGCCTGGGCTGGCAGCAGTGCCCAGCACTGCCCTGGCTGCAGGGCAGGGCTGAGCCACAGCTGGGGCATCTCCTGGACCTGCCCTCCTGGGGCATCTTGGACAGAGCTTCAGGTTATTTTGTGTCTTAGCACAGCGAGCAGTTCTGGGTTTTCTGCTTGCAGCGTGCTGTGTAGGGGACGTGTGCTTGTAAAGTCGGTGCAAATGAAGTGCTGGGGTTTGGCTCCCTGGGTGTGCTGCTGAGACTGTGCTCAGCTGGAGGCTGTGTGTGTGGAAAAGGCACCAAAATGGGGTCTGGGGGGCTGTGGGGCCACTCAGTGATGCTCTCTGTGCCTTGGGGGTCCTGTCTGGGGTGGCTGCAGGGACTGTGCCCATGGCCCTGGTCCTTGGAGTCACCTTGCTGTCCTTGGCACCCTCTAACCTCCATCTGTGGCATGTGCCAAGCAGTGGCAGCCTCTCCACAGGCTGTTGTGCAGAACATGATGGCAGAAGCTGTGCTGGAGGTGGGGTGGGCTCTGCCCATCTGGTTTTATGTATTTGCTCATGATGATTCAGAGAGGGGAACCTGCCAGCAGCTGCCGTCCCATCCTACATCACTGATTAACTCCAACCACCTGGTGGAGAAGTTGTTTAATGAACAGATCAGTGTTAATTCTGCATGGAGGTGACTCTGGGACTGGGCCAGGCCCGTGTCTCACGGGAGCAGGGCTTTGCTGACCTTGCTGGGAAGCGCAGAGAGGGGATTTAAACCTTCTGCAGCAAATGAAGCGTTTCCTGATGCTGCCCTGACGCTGGTGCTGACCCCAGTGCTGCTGGGGCTGGGGCTGGGGCTGGCTGGGTGAAACTGCAAACTGGCAGCTGCAAACGCTCCTCTCAGGCACGAGGTTCTTGTTGCTGGATTCCTGCACGAACTGCGGGGCCAGGCTGGGTGAGTGTCCCGTGCAGAGTGCTCCAAGCATCCGTGGCCAGGCCCAGCTCTGACCTTGCCCACAGCCCCTCCCTGGGTATCCCTGAGCCCAGAAGGGGTGCTGGGCTGCATCCCTGGCTGGCTGTGGGCACAGACACCATATTGCTGCTTTCTGAGCACCCTCAGAGAGGCAGGCTGTAATCCGGGGCTGATTAGAGTGGCTGTTCCCTGGATTACCCATCCCGGCTGGCCCCTGCGTGCCTGGGGAGCTGGGGAGGTGCTGTGTCCTGTTCCCTGCAGCCAAATGAGGGCTGGGGGTGCTGAGCCCCCAGGTCTGCCCTGCTTGGGGCAGAGGGGCTGCTGCTGGGCGCTGGCATTGTCCTCCTGTCCCTCTCCGGGGGCTTGCAGGGGACAGACAGCCCAAGCTGCTGTTCCTGCTGCTCTTTGCTGTGGGGGAAGGAAGGGGCAGGAGTCTCAGTTCCTGTTGTCCACTTGAACAGTAAATATAGGCTATTAAGCAGTTTTCTTTGCAGGAAGTGTAGAAATCCTGCTCCGTGTGAGCACAGCCTCTGGCAGAGCCCAGAGCCCCGAGCAGCGGCATCCTCTGCTCCCCCTCTGTAGCAGCATTAACCCTTCATGGCATGGCCAGACTCAGCAGCAGGCTCATCTTCAACCTGAACCACCCATCCTGCTGCTTCTGTCCCTGTCCTGGGTCCAGCTGAGCCAGAGATTTTGCTCTTTGCAGCTCATGCAGCAGACTGGCTGCAGAGTCAGCTCTGGGGAGAGCCCCCCGCTCTGAGCCAGCAGGTTCGCTTTGCCCTGCCTGACCTGATCTTCCCAACATGGACCAGGCAGCAGGACCAGGCAGGGGGGGACATTTGTCTTCCTGACATCTCAGTTGGATGTGTTGTGGTTCCCCTCAGTGTCCTGCCTGTTGTTTTGGGGGTGCTGGCTGCAGACCTGGCTGTGTGGGGTCACCCCATAGTGCCCGGGGTGCTGCACTCGTGGAGGAGGGGTGGGAAATCATGACACAACCCTTCTACAAATGGCCTGTTTCAGCAGCTCCAAATTCCTTTGGAAGAGGCTTTTTATGTAAGAAGCAACCACTTGAGTCTCCTTGTAGTAACAGCAACCACTTCCCAGAAAGACTGAGCTCCAGCAGCTGAGGAGGAGGAGGGGGGACACGGGGAGCACGAGGTGCTCCCCTGCTGCTGATCCTTGCCGGGTTCCTGGGGCTGGGGAAGGTCCCTGCAGGCAGGTTTTGGGGGAGCCCTGGAGCTGGAGGTGTGTGACTGGGATGGAATTCAGCCCTGGCTGCAGAGGGAGGAGGGGACAGTGGGGTGACCCCTGGGCTGGCTCGGAGGGAGCAGGGACAGCCAGAGGAGTTATCTGAGGCTGCTTCCAGGAAAGGCTGCTGCCCTCTGACCTGCAGGGAGCTGTCCCTGTTCCTGCTGTTCCTGGGGTGGGTGTCCAGGATGCAGTGGGTGGGGAGGATGCATCACTTTTTAAAGGGCATTTTTTTTCAGATCCTTGGTTGCTGGAGCTGTGCAGGTGAATTTGTGTGTGCCAGTTTTCTGTCAAGGGGACTTTCCCAAAGGGATTGTCCCATCCTCACCGGGCCAGGTGGGAAAGGGGAGCCATGGGAGTGATGATGATGATGATGAGACCCACAACCTGAGCTGGTTGTGTTGCTCAGGCAGAAGGATTTATCAGGCTTTTTGTGGTGGCTTTCTCTGATGCTGTGGTTGACTGAACAAGCCAGCAGAGGACTTGGAAGGAAAACTTGCCAGCCCCTGGTGCAGCCCTGGTGTGACTCACGTGCAGGATCTGGGTGGTTTTGCTCGTGCCTGAGAGGAAGCAGCAGATTCTGTTGAGCATTTGCAGGATTTTGGGTTTGCTTGTTCACAGCCCTGGGGAAGAAGAACCCGCAGGAGCTGAGGCTTGTCAAGGGGCTGCCCTGTTCTCCCTGTGCCTTCCTGCTTCCCCTGCAGGGCTGTTGTCCCAAAATGTAGCTGAGGGGTTCCAGGAAGAGGGGGTGCTGGGCATGGGTGGCCTGACAGTGGCCTGGGGAGGATGATGGGGCCCCACAGGGTGGGCATGGGTGCCCCTCTCTCCGTTTCTGGCTGATCCTGCTGCTAATTTTATCCTTTATCACTGTCACTCCAGGAGTTATCTCCCTCTCCCCCTGCCTCTCCCCTGCCTATTTATAAGCACTGTGGGCCATTGCTGTCAGTGCTGCTGGCTCCAGAGGCATCTTGGCTTTGCTGTGGCTCATGCCTGGTCCCAGAGCCCTGACCTGCTCCTCACTCTCAGGTGGAGGACAGGGTGGCCCTGGAGAAGGTGGCCCTGGAGAGGATGACCCTGCCCTGGGCTGGGGAGCTCAGTTCCCCCCAGGTGATCATCCCTGTGCTGCTGCAGCCTCCAGCTCTGGGGTCCTGCCCAGCCAGTGGTGGGCACGAGGGGTGTCACGTCAGGCCTGGTTCAGGTGGGGACGTGGCACATGGAATGTGGCCAAGGGCTTGAGGGGCTGGGGGCCAGCAGGGGCTGGGGGGGAGGAAATGGTTCCTTAGATCATTAACATCATCTTCCTGGTTATTCCAGGGCAGACAGGGGGGACTGGGTGAGAGTCCCCAGCAGACCCTGGGACTGCCCCAACAAGCTCTGGCACCAGCATGGGCACGTGGAAAGGAGCAGGGGGAGCTGCTCAGGGCTGTCCCAGTGCCCTTTGCTCAGCCCTGTGCTGAGCTGGAACAAACCCTCCCACCCTCCTGAGTTCCTCTTCTCAATCCTACCCTGGAGCACTGGGGAAGTTTCCCCAAAAAATGTGTCCTGTTTCTGTGGGTGCCAGTGGAGGCTCCTGGCAGCTCCAGGCACAGGAAGGGTGTAAAAGCCAGGCTCGTTCCATCCTCCAGGGAGCAAAGTGCAAATCCTGTTATGTGTGAACCTTCTCCTCCAAGAAGCCCCCTCTGTACTTTTCCACTGGGGAAGCTCCCAGGGATTTCCCTCTCCCTGCCTGCCTTGGCTGGGTGATTTCCTGCTGCCTTAGGAAGCAGTTGTGTGGAGGCAGCCAGGGCTGAACTGGGCAGGATTAACCCCAGGGCTGTCAGCAGCAATACTGGGAAAACAGCTTCAATGCTTGGAGAAAGTTGCCAGCTCCCTTATCCCATGGGGAAAGCAAAACACTTGGACTCTGCTGTGGTTATCTCTTGGCTGGTGGTGCCTGAGATGAGGAAACGGCCTTTGCACACACATTTTCCACCGGTGCTGGGAAAGGGAAAACCCCTGGAATTTTGGGCTTTGAGTGAAGAAATGCACGGGGAGTGAGCACTGTGGGTTCCTCGCACCGGCAGGGCTGCAGCCACACGGTGCCTTTGGTGGCCTCGCAGTGCCCAGGACTGTCTGTGTGTGCCAGGTTAGCAGGGCTGGCCTGAAAAGCCAATCCTGGATCCGCTCAGGTCACTGTGAGTAAGAACTTAATAGGATGCAGGTCTCAGAGAGAATCTGCAGCTCGGGAAGCAGCAAAGCTCTGTGCCACTGCCTTCCCTCAGCGGGCCAGGAGCATGGCAGAGGGGCAGTGTCACCGTGTGTCACCATTTGCTGCTGCCCCACGCCTCTAGGTCAGAGCTCTGGAATGGTCCTTTGGCTATTTTGAAGTTCCATCTCCTGTGGGGTGTTCTGGGGGTGCTGACAGGGACCCCACAGAGCTCTGTTCCTGGGGTGGGTGCAGAAGGGGCAGCGCTCTGGGGCTTCCCTGGTGGCAGGGGTCCCTCTGTGGGTATTCCTGGCTGGGATCACGTGTCTGTGTCCTGCTGTTGGGGCACTTTCCCGTGGTGATGTCCCTGTGTTCCCTGCTCCCCCAGACCTGTCGGCCGCCAAGCGCAAGTTCGCGGATTCCCTCAACGAGTTCAAATTCCGCTGCATCGGTGACGCCGAGACCGACGATGAGATCTGCATAGGTGAGTCCTGCTGCTCCTGGAGCCCACCCCGAGCAGGGCACCAATGGAAACACTCCAGGACACCCAGGGAGTTTGTCTGGGTGCTCTCTGGAAACTGCTTTTTCCTCCTGGTTCAGCAGCACAGCCTCCCCCAGGAATCACCTGCTGCTTCTTGGCCTGAATCTGTCCCTGCCAGATAGGAAAGGGAGAAGATTGCCCGTGTCTGAAACCACCTCAGGTAGCTGGATGTTTTGCACTGGAGAGGAGCATCTGGAGGTGCTTGTGGCAGGATACACTGCAAGGGGCTGTGCTCTGAAGCAGAGGAGCAGCAGTGTCACACAGGATCCTGTGCTTGGGGGAATCAGCAGTGCCGAGCCTGGCAGGGCTCTCTGAACCCAGCCTGGCTCTGCCACAGAGCTTCTCCTGGCAGAGGGTGATGGCTTCAGCCTCTTCCCTCTCTCCTCCTGCTTCTGCCCAGCTGAACTTTTAGAGCTTATTGTGCACATCATCTGGAGCCAGGAGAGCAAAGAAGCTTTAGCCTGATTTAACTTTGCTTGTTTATTGGTGCCCAGTCTCTCAGCAGAAATAGCTCCTCATCCCGGTCTCCCTGGGGCTGTGCCCATGCTGGGGAGCTGCCCCTCGTGTGCTGGGCATGGCTGGAGGCCAGTGCTGTGCTGTGGGGCTGGCTGGTGACTGTCTGTCGGGCAGGGCAGGTTTGAGCTGAGGATGTTGCTGTCTGGAGGAGGAAGCCTGGTCCTGGGGATGCTCTGCTGCCAGCTGTGGGCGGCAGGAACCTTTCTAGGGAGAGAGCAAGGATAATAAAAACCCCAATCTCCCCACCCAAAACACAGACAGACAAAACCCCTCTGTGCAGTTCCTTTCTTTAAGAACTGAATGTTAAATGCTGACTGTGTCCCTTCCAGCCAAGTCCCTGCAGGAGTTTGCCACGGTGCTGCGGAACCTGGAAGACGAGCGGATGCGCATGGTATGGCCCCAGCTGTCCTGGGAGCAGGGGGTGGTGGCGCTTGGGACACCGTGGTGACAGTGACTGCCTGCCCCAGTGCTCCTTCCCTCGCCTGGCGTGGAGCTGCAGGGGAGGGTGGAGGAAGGAGCGGGTGGCTTGGCAGGGAAACACTTGGAAAGCATCAGGAATGGAGTCTTGCTGTTGGAGAGTGGCCTGCACTGGTGCTGGAGGGTCACCGGTGTGCAGAGACGGAGGGGTGAAGCCTGGGGGTGTCTGGGGGCTGTGGGAGGGTTCCCATGGAGGAGGCTGTGGAGCAGCACAGGTGAGCTGTGCCTGTCTTTGCCCCCAGATCGAGAACGCCAGCGAGGTGCTGATCACGCCGCTGGAGAAGTTCCGCAAGGAGCAGATTGGGGCTGCCAAGGTAACCCAGCTACTGCCCCCCCAGAGCTGGCCAGGACAGGGCACGCTGCAGGATGGGCTCGGGCATGGGAGGGGGCAGTGTGCTGCTCTGGGATGGACACGGGGCCAGCCAGCTCCCGGGAGGTGCCTCGGTGTTCCGAGTTCACCCACAGCCAAACAACGTGCCAAGGGCAAAAAACTGCATGCCAGCTAAAGTGAACTTTTTTCCTTACTCCAAGGAAGAATTAGGATTTTCTTGGAGGGGCTCACATTCTCCTGAGTCCCCCAGCCTGCACTCCCCACCCCAAGGCATTGCTGAGGGCTGCAGGGGAACTCGGACGCTTCTGGCAGGACGGGGAAGCGCCGGTGTGGCTGAGGGCGGCCGTGAGACAGCCTGGCCCCCCCTCTTTCTTTCCTGCCTTTGTTCTGAAATGAAAACCACTGTCTGTGGCTCCCCTGTTGTTATAACAACCTGCTGCTGCCTGCAAGCAGCTCATGCCAGCACCCAGGGCTGCGTTTGCATGGCAGCAGTGCCCAGCCCGGCCCCGTGCAGCTGGAAACAAAACCCAGAGAGGAGTCCTGCAGAACACACCTGCTTACAAACCCAGAGGGGAGTCCTGCAGAGCACACCTGCTTACCTGCAAACCCAGAGAGGGGTCCTGCAGAACATACCTCTTACAAACCCAGAGAGGGGTCCTGCAGAACACACCTGCTTACAAACCCAGAGGGGAGTCCTGCAGAACACACCTGCTTACAAACCCAGAGAGGGGTCCTGCAGAACACACCTGCTTACCTGCAAACCCAGAGAGGGGTCCTGCAGAACACACCTGCTTACAAACCCAGAGAGGGGTCCTGCAGAGCACACCTGCTTACAAACCCAGAGAGGGGTCCTGCAGAGCACACCTGCTTACAAACCCAGAGAGGGGTCCTGCAGAACACACCTGCTTACAAACCCAGAGAGGGGTCCTGCAGAGCACACCTGCTTACAAACCCAGAGAGGGGTCCTGCAGAGCACACCTGCTTACAAACCCAGAGAGGGGTCCTGCAGAACACACCTGCTTACAAACCCAGAGAGGGGTCCTGCAGAACACACCTGCTTACAAACCCAGAGAGGGGTCCTGCAGAGCACACCTGCTGGCATGGGTTGGGTCCTGGTGTTGGGCTGGCCAGGCTGAGACAGGGCTGCCAAGGAAAGGGAAGTTGGTGTCCTTAATGCTGCTGCCACAAACAGCCGAGGTGCTGTGTATTGTCCCACATCACACAGTGGGATGGCAGGGTGGGGTGTGGAATTGTGACCATGTTCTGCTTAGAAAGCACTTTCCTCCCTCTGTTGCTTTTGGACCTGGATCTGGATGTTTTACCAAGCACTGGGCCCCAGGAACAGAGGAGGGGTTCCCTCAAGCCTTGGGGTTTGGCAGCATAAGCTGCTTTCCTGTAGCTGCTGATGCCGGCAGATAAAAGCAGCCTCACCTGCTTCCAGCTGCTGCCCCAGGTCCTGTCTCATGGTAGCTCCCACCTGGCACTGCCATCCTGCCCAGTGCCATAGGGATGCTGTCACAGCTGCTCTGGGACCATTGTGTTCAGTGTCACACTTCTTGTCCTGTTTTGTAGGATGCCAAAAAGAAATACGACAAGGAGACTGAGAAATACTGTGGTGTCCTAGAAAAGCACTTGAATTTGTCTTCCAAGAAGAAAGAATCCCAGCTTCAGGAGGTGAGAGCAGCCTCTGAGTTTCCACGTCTGGCTGTGACTGAAGAGCTTTTTGAATGCCTCTCACAGCTTATAACAATGGTTCTCCTGGCTGTAAACTCATCTGTTCCCTTCATTCTGGCTGTGGGTGCTGGGTTTTCCCCTTTTCCTGTAATGAAAGGATATGGAGCCTTCTTGGTGAGTAAATCAGAGAGATCCCAAAATGGATAGCAGTCAAAAAGGAGAGAGGGTTTATAATTAAAGAGTGTAACAGAAAGGAACTGGTTCTGCTGCAGGCTTCCCATGTGCCAGCACAAATCAGGGATGTCTGGTCTCCTTCTCCGCAAGTGGCTGCTCTGCTCTGTGCTCCAGGGGAGGAGGGATCAGGCTTAGTGCCTTAAACTCTTAGGAACCATCAGTGATTCAGGACATGGTTAGCTGTGGTGACAAGTCCTCCTACTGGATGAGTATGCTGATTTTTCACTCCCTTCTTTGAAGTCTGGAATTCCTTGTGCTGACCCAGAGCTGGGTTGGTCTTGCAGGATGTGTGTCCTTGCCCTTGGGCATGGTGCTGGTGTGCTGCTGATCCCTTCCTGGGGGCATTGGTGGGCTCCTGTACCCGGGTGGTACATGGCCAGCAGAGCAGGAATACCTGGGGCACAGGTGATCATCTTCCAGCAAATCAGGGCTGAGGATCTGG
This sequence comes from Fringilla coelebs, assembly GCF_963513975.1. Classification (NCBI taxonomy): domain Eukaryota; kingdom Metazoa; phylum Chordata; class Aves; order Passeriformes; family Fringillidae; genus Fringilla; species Fringilla coelebs. The sequence continues at coordinate 18,177,890 of NC_140041.1, forward strand.
GCAGATGTGCCTGCAAGCCAGCCTTGTCCTTGGGGTTTGTAAATAACACCCGTGTGTCCCTGGGAATGGTGGCTTTTAAATGGCCCTCGGAGCCCTGGTTTGGTTTGTGTTTGAGATACTGATATGGGGCAGGGCGTGGAAGGAATTCTGGCTGGGGAGGGAAGGGTCCACTCGTGGCTGTCAGAGGTGAGATCCTGTGCCCTGGACAGAGCATGGCCCTGGGGGCTGCCTGGAGGTGCCACATGGGGTACAGGTGGGATTCTGTTTGGGATGTGTTCGGGGTGCAGTGTGGGATATTTTTGGGATGCTATATGGGATTCAGTTTAGGATTCAGTTCAGGATGCAGTGTGGGATTCTGTTTGGGATTCAGTTCGGTATTCTCTTGGGCATGTGTGCGGGATTCAGCACGGGATTCAGCACGGGATTCAGCACGGGATTCAGCTGGGGGTATGTGCGGGATCGGTGCGGGATGCCGGACGCCGTGCAGGTGCGCTGGAGCAGCGCTGCCTGCTGGTGCCATCTGGTGCCATCTGGTGCCATCTGGTGGCATGTCCCGCCCGGCCCTGGCTCGGGCTGCTGCCGGGAAGGCAGGAGGAGCCCGCTGGAAGCAGCTCCCAGTTCAGGGGCTGGCTCCTGTTCCCCCGTGCCGCTGGGAAGTGTCCGTGGTTTGCGTGGCTCAGACCCCCCGAGGGAGGGGTTACCTTCGAAAGAGGATTCAGTGTGGAGTTGTGAAATGTGGATGTGGTGTCCCTGGCGAGGGGGAGTGCTTTCCAGAAGAGGGACAGTTGCCTTTTCTTGTCTAGGTCACAGATTTCCATTTTTCTCGCCTCTACTGCCTGTTTTTTACCCAGCTGTTGGGGAGGTGAGAGCATGAGTCACCACACCCATTTTCCTCAGCTGAAGGAAGAGCTTGCTCATGTGCATCAGGTTTATGTTTATTGCTGTGCCATCTGTCCAGCTGGGCCTGGGGGCTGGAGCTGGGTTTGCTGTGCTTGGGGGTGTTCCCATCAGAGCCATCAGTGTGCTCTGGTCATTCCTGAGCTCTGTTTCCTCTCCACCCCCCTGCAGGCAGATAGCCAGGTGGACCTGGTTCGGCAGCACTTCTACGAGGTCTCCCTGGAATATGTCTTCAAGGTGCAGGAGGTGCAGGAGAGGAAGATGTTTGAGTTTGTGGAACCTGTAAGTGAGCTCTCAGTGCGGCTCAGCTTGCACAAAACTGGGGTGCTGTGGTGAAACGGGGTCATGGGGAGGGCAGGGCAGGGCCAGGGGGTCCAGGCTCACCCCACAGCCCCTCACAGAGACCCACCAGGGAGCCCCTCCACCCCGGGGGGCTGCAGGGCCCCCTCCCCTCGGCACTGGTGGCTCTGGGTGCAGCTCTGGGTCTCCACTGACCATCTCCATTTGCTTTTTCCCCATGCAGCTGCTGGCCTTTCTGCAGGGGCTGTTCACATTCTACCACCATGGCTACGAGCTTGCAAAGGACTTCAGTGACTTCAAGACAGAGCTGACAATCAGCATCCAGAATGTGAGTGTGCCCGGGGTGTCCCTGTGCCCGGGGCGTCCCTGTGCCCATCGCTGTCAGTGTCTCCAGAGCCACCTCCGCTTCTGGTGCATTTTAATCACAGAATCCCAGACTGGTTTGGGTTGGAAGGGACCTTAAAGCTCATCTCATCTCATCCCAGCCCTGCCATGGCAGGGACACCTCCCACTGTCCCAGCTGCTCCCAGCCCCAATGTCCAGTCTGGCCTTGGGCACTGCCAGGGATCCGGGGGCAGCCACAGCTGTCTCTGGGCACCTGTGCCAGGGCCTGCCCACCCTCACAGGGAAGAATTTTTTCCTAATATCCAATTTAAATCTCTCCTCTTTGAGTTTAAATCCATTTCCCTTGTCCTATCACTATTGATCCATATCAAAAATCACTCTCCCTCTTTTTGCAAGCCCCCTTAAAGTTCTGGCAGGCCTTACCAGTTGTTGTAGTATTTTTGCTTTAGCTTAAATCCAGGCTCAGGAAACAAACCTGCCCTGTGGCTGCCCCTGGGCTCCCCAGCCCATTTCCCCCAGGCCTGTAGGGCCCCAGCCCCACCCCACGTGCTGCAGAGCCAGGCACAGGTCCCTGCGCTGGAGAAGACATTCCTGTTTTAATTTGCAGACAAGAAACCGCTTTGAAGGAACAAGGTCAGAGGTTGAAGCTTTGATGAAGAAGATGAAGGAGAATCCCCACGAGCACAAAAACATCAGCCCCTACACGATGGAGGGGTATCTCTACGTGCAGGAGAAGCGTAGGTGTCGGGCTGGGAGCCCGGGGGTGGCAGCCTGGGGAGGGGGCTGGCCAGGACAGGGGCACAGAGGCTGATCCAGCAGCTACAGAGTCCCAGGGAGCAGGGATTGGCCCAGGGAGTGGGAATGTGGCAGCCAGGCAGAATCCCTGCCAGTGCCTCACAGGAGCCTGGCGTGTGAAATGATGGTTAAACATAGCAGGGTCTCATGGGGGGGCACTGGAACTGCTCTGGGCATGAACAGGCCCCTGTGTTTGCTCTGCAGGTCACTTTGGGACTTCCTGGGTGAAGCATTACTGCACCTACCAGAGGGAATCCAAGCGCATCACCATGGTGCCCTTTGACCAGAAGTCAGGAGGAAAAGGGGTGAGTGCTGGGAGCAGGAGGGAAAGGGGTGAGTGCTGGGAGCAGGAGGGAAAGGGGTGAGTGAGGGCTGGGAGCAGGAGGGAAAGAGGAGAATGAGGGCTTTGAGCAGGAGGGAAAGAGGAGAATGAGGGCTTTGAGCAGGAGGGAAAGGGGTGAGTGCTGCCTCGGAGCAGGACTGTGTCCTGCCAGGGAGCATATGCCACTGCTGGCTGCAGGCTCTCCCGGGCTCAAACTGTGTCACCTTTTTGGCAAGGTGACACAGAGGCAGTGAAGTGGGTCACGTTCATTCCAGGCTGAGTGGCTGCCACACGGGGAATGAACTTGGCTCCTGGTCTGAGAAAGAAAAGACAGGAACCCCCCCAGAGCCCACAGATCTTTGCCAGCCACAGGCACCCACCACACTGCAGCTCCATGGGTGCTCCTGCTCCCCAGTCCCTCATTCCTGCTCCAAGGCATGGACAAGGGAACCTGTTCATTATTTGGCTCCTTCTCCAATGCCTGTGACTTGTCCAAGGCCGGGTTGGACGGGGCTTAGAGCAGCCTGGTGGAGTGGAAGTGTCCTTGCCCATGGCAGAGAGAGGAACAGGATGAGCTCCAAGTGCCCTTTCTACCCAAAGCATTCAGTGAGTCTCTGATGGTCCTGTGGCTTGGCCAATGAAGATGTTTTTGTTTTGGACAGAGCCACAGCAGAGCCTGGAGCTCCCCTTGGCCCTGAGGGGGTGTGAAGAGCAGGGGGAGCAGTGGATGTGGGGTGTGGGGAGCCAGCACATGTCCCAGGGCTGTATCCAGGGCTGGCTTTGCTCTGTACAGCAGGAACAATAGACCCCTCCGCAGTGTTCCCAGCTGGGACAGTTTGCAAACACAATCCCCTTGCTGGGGAGTGCCTGGGGCAGCTGGACAGGCTCCCACACAGCTTCCTGCTGGCACGGGGAGCCAGCTGTGGGCAGGGAAGCTTCTAAAATTAATTTCCTCTTGCCTTGGAGCATCTTCATTATAGCTCAGCATTAACATATCCCAGCCCTGTAATCATCAGTGGCCTTACTGTGTTTTGTCTGGTCCCTTCTCATTTCAGGGCTCTCCCAGCACCCAGGGCTGTGGGAGCTGCAGGCTGAGCCTGAGCCCCTCTCCAGGGCCAGGCTGGAGCCCCTCTCCAGGGCTGTGCCTCACTTGTGGCTTGCACCACCCTGCCAGGAAATGCTGCCTGTGCTGGGCAGCCCTGGCTGGGCTCCAGGTCCGTCAGTGGTCCCCACCACGGACATCTGGGCATGGAGCAGCCCAGGGGCTTGGGGCTGCCCTGCTGGGAGCTCTGGGGTCTGGCTGGAGCAGGGGCTGAGGTGCTGCATGAGGAGACCCCTCACTCCTGGGTCGCAGGTGGCACCAGCCCCTCGTGACCTTGGGCTGTGGCCAGGGCTGGGTGTCGGTGGCTCTGGAGCAGGGACATTCCCTGAATGCAGGGCAGGGGGGGAGCAGCCTTGTGCTGGCAGTGGGCCAGGCTGGGGGGCACCAGGGCCAGGCCACTGCCACACCCCAGGGACAAGCCCTGCAGGAGCTCTTCTGCCTCCCTGGCTCTGTGCTGGGTCCCTGTCTGGGCCAGGAGAGTTCTTGGTGACTCAGAAGCCATGGAAGCACATGAGAACAGCCAGGTGAGGGCTGGTGTTGGGGCACGTTCAGATCCCAGCAGAAGAGCATCTGCAGCAGTGCCTGCAACATGGGCAAGGAGCAGGAGGGGCTGGGAGCCCAGTGCAGCAGGAAAACTGCTGCCATCGTGGAGGGACGGGCAGCACCGAGGGCCAGGGAGTGTCCTGGGTGTCAGGGGCTGAGCGGTGGCGGCACTGGGGAGGAGTTTGTGGATGGGAACCAGGGAGTCACCCTCCCTGGGGGGCTTTAATGGATGTGTGGTTGTGGCACGTGAGGACATGGATTAGTGGTGGGCTTGGCTGTTCTGGGCAACTTTCGGACTCTGTGATCTTTGAGGTCTTTTCCAATCTAAGTGATTCTAAATATGTTTCCTGGAAAAATGGTGATGTCAGGGAACAGGGTGGTCAGCCAAGGTGTCATCAGGAACAGCACAGAGAGCCCAGAAAAGTGTCTGTCTCCAGGAACTCCTTCAGAATTCATTTTCTCTTAAGTCATCAGTGGAATTTCACAGTTGCAGGAGGGAAGTGTCTGTGCTGGCAGGGGCTGAGGCAGGATTCCCTCCAGCAGAGGACAGCAGTGCTCACAGATCCTGCTGGGCCTCTGCTCAGCGCTCTGGAAATCCAGTACAGCTTGGATGCAGAGAGGCATTCTCGGGGTGGGAGAATGGTTTTGTCATTGCTTTGTTATATAATAAACATTTTAAGACGTGTTTGCTCCTGTTGAGAGTCCTCGTGTGCACAGTGCTGCCAAAAACGCAGCGTGGAGTGCAAACTGCCAGCAGGAGTGTTGTTCAGCAATGGAAAATAAAGCTGATTTTGCCCAAAAGTTGTGGTCCAGCAGTACCTGCCCACATGAAGAATTTGTTCTGTAGTGCTTTATGCACAGATTGAATCGTGGGCATCCTGAAGGGAAGGCTCCTCATGAAAGGTTTTGGACTAAGTAAGGGTAAAAAGACAAGTCCTCCTGTCAGAGATATAAACAGATATTTTTAGCAGAGTGATGTTGCCAGATCCCCCCAGGTTTGAACCTGCTCATTGACAGCTGGGGACAGGCCTGTGGCTGTTGGTTGTTCTCAGCCTCAGCTGTGATTTTGTCTCTTCTCAGGGGGAAGATGAAGCTGTCACCCTGAAATCCTGCACACGGCGGAAAACAGACACCATTGAGAAGAGGTTCTGCTTTGATGTGGAGGCTGTGGATCGGTGAGTGCTGCCAGGAAGCTGCTGGGGCTGTGCTGACCACTGGAGGGAAGGGCTGTGCTCCTGCTCCTGTGCCCCTGCTCCTGGCTGTGGGACAGTTCCTGTGCAGTTCCCGTGTTCTGTCTGTCAGTCACACCCTCAGCATTAGTCCATGGGGTCCCACCTTCTCCAGCCAGGTGCTCTCCGTGTACTGAGGCAGTGCTTTGGTTTGCAAGTCTCTCTGACTTTAAGGGTGTTTTAGCATTTCTGCAGCCTCTGGCCACACAAGGTGAGCGGTTGCCAGCCTGGAGAAGGTGCTCTGTGGCTGTTCTGGGAGGGAGGTGCTGCCTCTTCCAGCGCTGGGTGTGTGCTGGAGTGCTGTCAGCTTTTCTGCCGGGCTGGCTGTTGCTGGTTCATCGTGGATGGTGATAATGGACTCTGGCTCGTGCCCCTAGGCACTTTCATTCCTTTTTCCTGAAGGAGGAAAACACTTCTGCTCTGACTTATCACACAGCAGCTGGACCAGAGGTACGTGTGGATTCAGTCTCTGGCACCCAGGAGTGAGAGCTGTTACCATATCAGCCAGCATCATGCATGGCTTACACATACCAACAGGAAAGCCAGGCTGGGGTTGCTATTCCAAGAGGAATTAGTCACTGCCTCGGGTCTCCCTCGCTGCAGGAGCTCACAAAAGCCTGCTCCAAAGGCACTCAGTGTGTTCTCCCAGTTGTGTGCCTGTCCAGCTGTCCTCCCATCTGCAGGAATTCCCTGGAGGTCTCCGAAAAACCCGAGTTCATTAAAATCTGGGTGTTGAATCATGCTGGAATAACCCCTGGAATGACCCAGGCTGTGCTTGGGCAGTGTTTCAGTGCCAGCCCGTGGCAGGGTTGGGGTGATGGAGCTCTGCCTGTGCTGGCTAAGGGAGGAGATAACCTGGGGCTGCCTCCCACTCTCTGGAGCAGTGCTTTTCTCCAGAAAGTTGCAGTGTTTCTGCTGACACAGGAATTTTTTGTTTTTTTGCTGTGCCCTGAGGATAGTTTTTTATAATGTGAAAATCAAACTAAAAAGTGGGAGAAGGAGAATGGAGCCACAGTAATTTTCTTCAGCGTGTTCAGAGGCTGCTGAAGGTTCCCTTGATGTTTGGAGCCTGCCAGGCATGGGATCAGGAGCTGCTCCAGAAATCTGCATGCTCCATGTAAATCACGGCAGTGGAGTAGCACAGCAAGGGGAAACCTGAGGAATTTCTCCTTTCATGTGCACATTCCTGCTGCAGGGACTTGCCTGAGAGAGCAGGAGAGCAGGACACACCTGAAGAGAAAGGCTGTTTTTTCCCAATATACAGGCAGCTCTGCACTGGTATCAGAATTTGTCATTAGATGTCAAAAATACTGGATAAGCTTAGGAGGAAGAGGAAACAACAAGTTTTGCCACGGCGTGAAGAGGCTGTGCTGTGCCCAGCCTGTCTCCCCGTTCCTGGGGCAGATCTGGGCACCACCAGGTCCTGCTGTCAGTGCAGGGTGAGCTGCAGATCACCGTGCCAGCCCCAGGGCTTGGGCTGCTGTCAGTGCAGGGTGAGCTGCAGATCACCTCCACCGTGCCAGCCCCAGGGCTTGGGCTGTCCCGCGGCTCTCAGACCGCCTGGAGGTGGCAGCCTCGGCCGTGCTTCAGACAGCGCACAGAAACTCTTGTCAGCCTTGCATTTTGGGAGCTCAGACAACACGGGCTGCAGGGCTGGAGCTCAGCAGGGACACCCTAAATAGCACCAGCCAAGAGCTGTTCCTGCCTAGGTGGGAAAAAAAGTGTGTTTTTCTCCTGTAAAGATGATTCAGCACAACCAAGCTGAAAATCTGGAGCCTGAGCTGTTATTACAGCATTGCTTCCTTGTCTCAGCATCCCAGAATAGTTTCTGTTGGACCTTGAAACTCATCTCATTCCACCCCCTGCCGTGGGCAGGGACACCTTCCACTAGGCCAGGTTGCTCCAACCCCCATCCAACCTGGCCTTGGCATTTACAAATAGCTCTCATGTTCAATGTGGCAAGTTAGAAGTATTGTACTGTGTTGTTACAGCAAAATTAACCCCAGAATGGTGTTCTAGGGTCTGCCTGAAATACACCCCCAGCGTGATGGATACCGTGTTTTACTGCTAATGCTCTTTTTTCATTAACTAAACTTGTTTGTAGTCTCTGCACATTAAATCAGGTTTGTAAACAAGGTGAACAGGGATGTCAGCCAGGGTCTTACAAAACTCCTGGGGAGGAGGAGTGTCTCATTTGACTGATGACAAAGGCTTTGTCATTTAGGATAATGTAGGTCATTGCTCTGGGCCAGAAGCAAACTGCTTCAAAGTGCCAGCTGGCTTTTAGGGGAGCAGGAGCTTTTCAAATGCAGGGTTTGGTGTGTCAGGAGAGCAGTGAACTCTGCAGGTACCACCATTGCCCTGTGGGTGCCCCCAGGGTGACTGGCACCACACCTGGTGCACAGTGGAACTCTAGAGCCAGAATCCCAGAGCCTCTGAGGTGGGAAAAGACCCCCAACACCACTGAGTCCCAGCTGTGCCTGATCCCCACCTTGTCCCCAGCCCGGAGCACTCAGTGCCACCTCCAGCCCTTTCCTGGACACCTCCAGGGATGGGGATCCAACCCTCCCTGGGCAGTTCCAGTGCCTGAGCTCCCTTTCCATGCAGAAATTCTTCCTGAAAGGATTGGCCTGGGGCTGGGAGGGCTGCCAGGCACCTGCCAAGCGCTGCCCTGAGCAGATGGTGATCCCCAGGAGGGCTGTTGGCCTTGCTCTGGGAATGCACCTGAGGATGCAGGGCTCTGACAGTGGCAGGAGCTGTCCCCTGCTCCTGTGCCAGGTGAGCCCAGCCCTGCTGTGCTGTCCCTGTGCCCGCAGCACCTCAGGGAGTGCAGCCTGTCCCCGTTCCTCTGCCCCTGTCACCTTTCCAGCCACCTTCCAAACAAAGCCTGGGGGCTGTCGCAGGGGGTGCGGGATGGGAGGGATGGGGCTCCTTCCCCTGGTGCCCACGGGAGCCATGGTGGCCCCAACCCCTGCAGGATGTGCTGGTGGCTGCACTGGTGCTGCAGGTGGCTGTACTGGTGCTGCTGGTGCTGCTGGTGGCTGCACTGGGGGTGCTCCGAGCTCTGTGTAGGCACCCCAACTTTCTGAGGTCAGGGTCAGTCTCCCCCTTAATTCCGGCTTTGCTCCCCAGCATTTTGGCGTCACACCTGGCTGCTGGTGCCAGGCCCATGGCTGTGGGGTCCTGTCAGGGCTGCTCTGCTCTGCTCTGGTAACATCTCTGTGCACTCAGCCCAGCTCAGCCCCTGTTATTATTAATGCACTCTTGTGTGTTTTCATCAGCAGTTTAGATTGTCTCGCTGTGATAAGCTGCTACAGCAGTTGGAAGTTCTTATCTGTTTCTATTGCTTTCCTTATTTGTTTGTTTTCCTGGAAGAAGGAAAAGCTATTGCAGTTTCTCATTTTCTCAGTGTGCTTAGTCACAGCTCCTTAAGGCTGGGCCATTTGTCACAAAAGCTGAGATATTGAGAAAATTCAAATTTCCTGTGTGGTCTCATATGGAAAAATCTTCCATTTTTAGATTGTAGCATATTGAAAATATTCTTTCTTATTAAGTGTTTGCCATGTTCTGCTCTAGTCTCACCCTCCTACACTCACCCCATTTAGAAATGGATTTCTTCTGATCCCAAAATGTCTCTTCCCCTCCTTGTGTCCCAGAAAAAGGCAAAGGGATTTGGTGGGAAATGTGGAATGCAGGTGGAGATGTGGGATGCAGCCCCTGGGAGTGATTTAGCTGGTCCTTGGTCTGTTTGCCACAAGAGCTCAGCTTCCAGGAGGGGGTCCTGCTGTCCTGGTGGCACAGCTGGGGTGGGCTGGCTCCACGTGGGTCCAGGTACACCCTGTCTTGGGAGGAGGTGGGAGCTGCCCCGCAGCAAAATCTGTATTTACTGTGTGTTATCTTTATAAAAAATTATCTGCATGAGTGACCCCCAGTATTTGGGGTCATTTGTTGGGTGAGGGGACAAGGACAGATCCATGTTGCTGCTCTTTTGGGAAGGGAGGGCAGAGCAGGGGTTTTGTCATGGCTGTGGGAGGGGTTGGTCCTGAGGAGGCTCGGTGAGGATGGAGCTGTGTCAGGCAGTGTTTCCTGCTGCTGGTGAGGATGGAGCTGTGTCAGGCAGTGTTTCCAGCAGGGCTGGTGAGGATGGAGCTGTGTGTTTCCAGCAGTGTTTCCTGCTGCTGGTGAGGATGGAGCTGTGTGTTTCCAGCAGTGTTTCCTGCTGCTGGTGAGGATGGAGCTGTGTGTTTCCAGCAGTGTTTCCAGCAGGGATGGAGCTGTTTCCAGCAGTGTTTCCAGCTGCTGGCAGTGCTGGCAGGAGGCTGATCCAGTGCCAGCCACCCGACCTGGCTGGGAGCACATGGAACCCCGTGGGCATCGGCCACATCCATAATGAATGAGGCATAATGTGTGGGTGCATTTTAAATTTATCGCAGCCAGGAAGATGGTTCTGCTCAGGAAAGTGATGCAATGGGTGCCCTGGCAAATAAACACTGGGGGAGGAAATGCAGGGCTATTTGCAATGGAAATTGGGTTTGATTCAGTTTCACAGCCCCTCCCCTCATGCTGTTAAAGAAGTTTGACTTTGAAGTGAAGCTCGAGGAGTTGTTATCTGCTCAGAGGCAGAACAAACATTTTGCTGTTATCACCTCTTTGCCCTGTGCTGAGGGAAGCTGGCACTCCAGATACCAGCACTGCCACTCTGGGACCGTGCTCTGCTGGGAGTCCAGTGCCCAACATACCATGAATGGAGGGTTTCAATTTCTCTGTTCTATTTCTCTGGCTGAAGAGACAGAAATCCCAGTATTTCCTTTCCTGTGTGTCCCTAGCTGAGCTAGAGCCCTTCCAGGGCTTTCTGACTGAGGTGTCTGTGCCTTCAGCAGCAGCTTGGCTTAAAGTCAGACCTAAGCCCTGGCTAAAGTGGCCACTGCAGCTCCCCAGGTACCAAAGACTGCTCTTGAGTCACTTTGTACCTGCACAACAAGGAGCTTTGTGCAGTGTTTTGAACATATTTGCTGTTGGATGTGGAGCATTTTCCCTCTCAGATGAGGCGATGGTTAAGTGGTTTCCTCTTCCCTCCTAAGTGAGTAAACTTCCAAACCACTAAGCTGGTGAGTATTGACTGACTCACCAATGGGATTAGCAGAGATCAAGCACATTATGTCTGGTTTTTGGACCTGGGCACAGCTTCCACTGGTGGGACAGTGCTGAGCTGCCGTGTGCCTGCTGAAAGCCGGGCTGGTTGGATGGGGAGTGGGGTTAGGAGAAGGGTTAATCCTCGGTTCCGGGCCTGTGCGTGCCACAGAGCAGCAACAAAGGGGCCAAGCCCACCTCTTGAGAGCCCCTGTTAAAGTTTAATTTTCTTACAGGCTCTTATCAAGACCAAAGGGCATCTGCAGAGTGTTGGTGCAGCTCACGTTTTCCGGCTGAATCACCCTTGGGAAGTTCAAGTTAGAAATCACCCCTCTCCCCAGGCCTTATCAGGGTTTGGGGGTCGAGTAGGGAACAGAGCCTACGTGCTCAGTGAACACTCTGCGGGTGGTTGGCAGCTCCCGAGGGTTAATCCCCCTTCTCTCCCTCCCTCCCTGTGCCCTGCAGCGCTGGAGCAGCACCCCTGGCTCCTGTGCCCTTCCAGAGCCCCTGCTCTGCTGGGCTGGGAGAGCAGCAGCAGAGGCTCTGTGCTGTCACAGCTCAGCGTTGGGAACCCCTCGGGCAGAGAGCACAGCAGCCCCCGTGTGTGTGTGTCCCCGTTGCCAGGGAATCTGCTCTCCGTGCTGCGCCGGGGATGCTCGGCTGCCGTGCCTGGAACAGCCGGGGAGGGAGCGGCAGCGCCAGACAGACACACGGACAGGTCTGTCTGTCTGTCTGCCTGAGCAGCGCTGGGGGGATGCAGACCAGCCCAAAGGCACAAGGCTGGGGAGGAGCAGGCTTAGCCAGCTGTGCGTGTTGGGATCCAGGCTGCAGGATGGGCCGGGATGTGGAGATGGAAATCCTGGGAGCTCACAGCCAAGCAGGGCACAGAGGGATGGCAGCCCCTGGCGTGGGGTCACAGCTCCCACCTCCTGTCCCCACAGCCCCACACCTGGGGCTGTGCAAACACTCTCTCTTGTCAAATCCATCCTCACCCTGCTGCTCACAGAGCGGCTAACGGAGGTTTGGCTCCTTGCATGGAAAGGGTGGTCCAGGAGTGGACACAGAGTCCACTGAGGAGCGTGGAGGGGGCGTTGGCCCTCGGGCAAGGGCAGGGCCACTGCTGTCCCCTCTCCTGTGCTGTGTGTGCAGCACCCAGGCCTGTCCTTCCCCTTCTCATTGCAGTAAATGAGCAGTCCCAGGGCTGTTTGTTGGAGGCTGGATTGACAGGGCAGCTCAGGGCTGTGGTGTGTGTGACAGTGCTGGGGGCAGGAGCAGCACCCTGGGCACCCTGGGACTCCTGCACTGCTCCCTCTGTGTGGCTACTGGAGGGGGACATGGGCCAGCATCGTGTCACTGCCACTGCTGTGTCTTACAGCAGGGTACAGACAGGGCCAGGGGACTGTCACAGCCATGAGGGCATGGACACTTTGGGGAGGAAATGCTTTGCACAGCAGAAGGTCTCCTCCGTGAGCCTGGTGCTTGGGGTGCTGGTGAGACACGGCCTGGGATGTGTGAGGCTCTTGCTTGCTTGGTTACCTTCCTTGCTTGCCTTCCTTGCCTTCTCCTGCCGTTGCATGGACGTGCTTTACCCAGTGCAGGTGAGCTGGCTGGCCGAGGGCCAGGGGAGGAATTTGGCACCCAGCTCTTGCACAAAACCGCTGGAAAGGTCTGTTGATTGTTGGAAACGTCCCCTGCTCCTTGCTGATCCCGGTCAGGACCTGCAGAAGTGTCCATGGCTTTTGTCCTCCTTGTGCTGGGGCTTGCCTAGGAAGGAGCTTGTCCTCCTTCCCTCTTCCTCTCATGAAAAATTCATCTCTGCCACCTTCGCTGCGCGTCCCGCTGACGGCGTCCCCTTTCTCTCGCAGGCCCGGGGTCATCACCATGCAGGCGCTCTCGGAGGAGGACCGGCGGCTCTGGATGGAGGCGATGGACGGCCGGGAGCCGGTGAGCTGGGGTTTGGGGCACAGGGCAGAGGAAATCCCGGTGAGCCCCCGGAGCAAGCGCTCCCTGCAGAGCCGCTGTCACCCAGCGCAGCGCCTGCCAGCCAGCCGGGGAGCTGTAACCGTGGGGCAGCCTCTGCCTCCTGCCAAGAGAATCCTTTAATCCCTTGGTTAAATATTTGAGGTAATACTGTATCTCCCGTGCTTGGATTGCTTGGAGGTGCGGTGGAGAGGAGGAGGGTAGGCTTGGCCAGCACAAACATGCTGCTCTGCCGTGCTGAAAGGAAAACATGGCAAAAAGAGCAGTGGAAGAAAATACGTTGTAGATTTCCAGGGCTTTTGGAGTCCCGCGGCTCCTTGGCAGCCGTTTCTGGGTCTGCTGGAGGATTGTACGTTTCGTGTGAGCGGAGGAGTGTGGCCCCCGTTCCCCCTGTTTGCTCCTGCCGTGCCAAAGGCTTCCTCACCTCTGGAAGGGATTCTGGAGGTTTGCAGAAAACTCATTGTTGTTCGTTTTTATTTTGGAATGCATTTGCAAACCTCACTGCCAGCTTGGAGAGCGTTGGCTGGTTCTGAGCGGGTCCCTCAGGGGGTGCTGGGGTCACGATGTGGCCCATCCCAGCTTCGTGGGGTGACTCTCCCGTGGCACTTAGAACACTGCCCAGCAGCCAGGACAGTCTGTGGCCTGTGTGCCTGCTCATGGCCAACAGTGTTTTGGGATATGAAGAGAAGCCATGTGGAGAGCCAGAGCAACCTGGGCTGTTCTGTGACAGCCCCTGTGGCTTTGGAGTGGGTGTCTGCGCTGGGCTCGAGCCAGGCTCTGTCAGTCAGAGCAGAGCCCATGCAGGGAGCAGGGTGTCCCATCCCAGCACAGCCTGCTCCCACAGACTGGTCCTGGTTTGAGCAGACCCCCCCTAGATCCATGGAAAGGTTCTTGTTTGTCAGGAGAAATGTTCATTGGAGCCAGGTGAGGCGTGGACACACGAGGCTGTTCTGAGTGCTGGACTTGGTCAAATGGTTGCTTTTGGAACGTGCAGCAGCTGGGAGATGGGGAGGCTGCGTGTGGGAGGTGCTGCCCTGCATTTCAGGGAAAGGATTGCGTGGTGGATTGCAGCCAGGTCCCAGCCTGGAGCTGTAGATCCATCAGGTAATTCAGGTAGGACGGGAGCTCAGGAGGTTTCTGGTCCAACCTCCTGCTCAGAGCAGGTTGCTCGGGGTGTTACTGGTCGGGAGCTGAGAGCATCCAAGGGAGGAGAGGGCACAGCCTGCCTGGGCTCCAGCCCAGCTGCTTCCCTGGCCTCCTGACCCCAAGGCTGAACCTCTCTTGTTTCAATTTACACCCACCCAGAGAAGCTGTGGTTGCCCCATCCCTGGTCCAGATCCACGTTGGACAGGGCAGAGGGTAGGACTGGATGAGATTGAAGGGCCCTTCCAATTTAAACCATTCCATGATTCTCTGGTTCTGTGAGCCTCTGCTCCCTTTTTCTGTCACCTGTTGAAAAGGGGCCCTTGTTTGGGAGAACCAGCCTGCTCCTCCACCCTTGGCTCTTGACCCCTGGAGCAGCTATAGTGGCAGAAACCCCTCCAGCTGCAGGTGCCAGCTGTCTCGATCCCTCCTAAAGAAACCCCTGCCTTGATTCCGGTGGCACCATTTCTTCAGAAACAAAATGGGCACTGTTGCTCCTCATCTGAATGGAGTCTTGTGCTCCTCCAGCCTGCTCACCTGCCTCCCACTGCCCACCTCTGCTGGGAGCTGCTGTGGCAGGGATGGCAAAGCCAGTCAGCTGCCGTGGGAGCTGCAGGAAAGCGGTCACCCAGCTGTGTGTGCACTGCCGATGGTACCAGGGTGCAGCACAGGAGCAGAGCCAGAGGTGCAGACACACATCTTGGGCGCTTGCAAAGAGCTGTGCGTGCCAAAGGCTCTGTGGAGCAACCAGGACAGGACCGCCTGGATTATCCTGTTCCGGAATCTGGTCATGAGAACTCCTTCCAAGGCACGCGGGTGGTGGTGCCGCCCGCCTGCTGCTGCTCTCCCCTATCGTGCCCATCAGCTGAGCTGAGGGCAGCTGGCTCACCCAGCACGTCAGGGGCTGTGGCTGTGCATTAATGCCATACCTTGTGGCACTTAATTGCTAATGGCTTACACTGCCCTTCCAGGTGTGGAGTGGGAGCGATGGGAATGCCGCCTGCATGGAAAGGGATCCAAGAGACGCTTTGCTGCTGAAGGTGGAGTGTGTTGGCACATGAGGCAGCTCTTTGTCCTCAGTTATCCTCCTCCATCCATCAAAAATGCAGCTGTGGGCTGTTCTGTTTGGGTTCTTATCTTACAACACCAGGGTGCAGCGCGTTATCTTTGTGTTACCTATTCCACAGGGATTTCCTTGAGCAAGAGATGAGGATTTAACCTTTGGACTCCTAGAAATATCCATCCTGTGCTTTGACTGTATTTCTGTAACCAAAGAACCCTACTGGAAAGAATGTCTGGTTTTCCTTTGATTTGAGTGTAGAGTGTGGGGAAGGATTGGCACGGTGGGGATGGTAATTCCATGAGCAAATTCGGGCTGCGGAGAGATTAGCGCGGACTGGAGTTTGTTTCTTAATTATAATGAAAAAAGTAAACCCAAATGTCAAATTACATCTTAGTGAGATTTAAACATAGAATGTGGCTGCATTAGCCAAGACATTTGTCACAACTTGAGAAGATTTACGCTGTGTCTCACAGTCAGAGCAGCTCCAGACAGCCCTCATCACGCCGTTCACTCTTACCGCTTGTTATTCATTTGGATAAAGCCCCCGTGTTGACTTTGGGTTTTCTTCCATGTTGCAGAGGCTGGGAACAGGAGAAACTGCTAGCTCCATGACAGAGCAGTGGTGGTTGGGTTTGTTAAGATACTCAAGATCAGCTTCTCATGGATTTTCTCCTCTGCTGATGCAGTTTGCAAATGTATGTGGTGGAGGCCAGAGTGATTCTGAAACTTCCTTGGAACCTGAGTCAGGAGTAAAAGCTGTGTTGGCTGATGCTGGCTGTGCTGGGCTGTGGGTTTAGGAGAGGCACAATTAGGCTGCGTCTTGTGGCAAAGAACAAGGTAAGCATTTAGGTAAGGTTGTGATGAATAAGTGTGGAGGAGGAGGAGGAGGAGGAGGAGGCTCAGGGGGCCCTTGTGGCTCTGCACAGCTCCTGCCAGGAGGGGACAGCCGGGGGGTCGGGCTGTGCTCCAGGGAACAGGGACAGGAGCAGAGGGAACGGCCCCAGGCTGGGCCAGGGCAGGCTCAGGTGGGCACAGCAGGAATTTCCCCATGGAAAGGGAGCTCAGGCACTGGAACTGCCCAGGGAGGGTTGGATCCCCATCCCTGGAGTGTCCCAGGAAGGGCTGGAGGTGGCACTCGGGGCTCTGGGCTGGGGACAAGGTGGGGATGGGGCACAGCCGGGAGTCTCTGGGCTGGGAGGGCTCTTCCCCCAGCGGTGCCGGAGCCGGGGCCAGCCCGGAGCCGTGGCTGCTCCCCACTAGATGGCGGCTGAGACCGGCCACGCACGGCACCTGTGCCCGGCTGGCACCGCACCCCGGGCCCCTCCTGCCCCGGGCAGCGATGGCACCCCGGCCCGCGCAGGGGCTGCTCGGAGTGGGGACAGCGCTCGCATCCCCAGGCTGTGTCCCCACTCACAGCCCCAAACCTCCTGTGTCCCTCCTGTGTCCCTCCTGTGTCCCTCCTGTGTCCCTCCTCTGTCCTGTGCCTCCCCCTCCTGCGGTGTGTCCCCTCAGGGTCTGCTGGCTCCTCCACATGGGCCGGGTGCCATGGCCACTGGGGATGTGCCTCTGGAGCTGCCCATGCCCTGCTCCTGTCCCACTGCTCCTGGTGGCACATCTGTCAGTGGTCCTGGCACATCTGTCAGTGGTCCTGGCACATCTGTCAGTGGTCCTGGCACATCTGTCAGTGGTCCCGGCACATCTGCCAGTGGTCCTGGCACATCTGTCAGTGGTCCTGGCACATCTGCCAGTGGTCCTGGAGCTCCTCCTGCCCTGCTGCTGGAGATGCACCCGTGTTCCTGTGGCAGTGACAGCAGAGCCCAGCCCCACATTCCTGCCCAGCACACCTCTCACCTCCTCCTTGGATATTGCTTCTGGGAATTCTTTCTGAAATAGTTTTTCATTTTCCTTGTCTAATTATACAAAATGGTGAGAGATTTATTTCCCAGTGGAAACGCTGTCCTTTGAACTCACTCCAGTGCTTTCAACCTCGGCATTCCTGTTATTTTGGCTCATTCAAAAAATAAATTCACTTGAAGGACTTCAGTCCCAGCGTGGCTGCAGGGGGAAGGACAGACACCCACTGCTCACCTTCCCAACCCCTGGTACTGCCCTGGCACTCACTGGAGCTGCAGACCTGCTTTATCCTGTGAGTTCATTCCATCCCAGTCATCAGAGATGGTGGAAGAAGCCTCACCCAGAGCCTCTCTGGGCACAGACGGTGTCTGTGGCCTGAGCTGTGTGCGCGGGGAGCCCGTGGGCGAGTGCAGTGTGTTCTCTGCTCTGCTCTCCCCAGGGGCTGCTCCCTGCCTGCCTCTGCTGTGCCTTTCCTCACAGCCCTTTTCATGCTGAGCTTTGATTATGCTCTCAATCCCACAGACGTGTTTTTGTCAGCTTTCTGGAAAATATGTTTTTTTGTGTACTCCGTCTTGCAGGTTTTCATGGCCTTCATCCTGCCTGGGTTTGTTTGCTTATAGCAGATTTCTTTTGTTGTTCTCTATGACCTGAGTCATTCCTGTTGCTGCTTCTCCATCTCCCTGTCTCTCCCTGTAGTGAACAGAACATTTTTTCCCCGCTCTGCCCACTCCTATGTCTAAGTTTCTATTGTTTGCTGCTTCTCTTTGCCTCCCCTCTGTTCCCCAGCCCAGACAACCCAGTGAACTTTCCCTGAACTGCAGCTCAGTCTCTCCATGCTCTGGGGGCATCGTGCCACCCCCCAGTGCAGGGAGCTGTGGTGATGGTGAGTCCCACTGGGGCCCAAACTGGCCCAGGGGAGCCCCTGCTTGGCTTTTTTGCATCTCACAGCTCAAGATTATTGCCCCAAAAAATTCTTTGTTCTTTTTGGGGACAAGGTGGTAGCAGAGGATCCTCAGAGAAGCACGGTCCATGTCATGTTCCGTGTTAGTTCTCGCATCACGTGCTCTTGTCACTGCTCCCTCCTTCTCCCTCTCCTGTTTGGTAACCCTTTAAGCCTCTAATAGCAGTAACTTTGCATGGAGTTTGTTAGCTTTTATTTTGCTTGTAAAGCACTTAAGCCAGTGAGGTCTTAAGCCTTGACTCCAGGCTTTTATTCGCGGTTCCAGCAACTGCTGCTTCAGTGGCTGACGGCTCGCCCAGCTGGAGTCCCTGTGGCTGCTGGGGTTTGTCCTCTGCTTAAGAAGCTGTTTCAGAGAAAAATACTTAGAGAAGCATTATAGATAATTTTTAAAAGAGAAAAGAGCCCTCTGGATTGCTTTTACACACCTAAAAGTGCTGTCCCACCCAGTTCTGGCAAGTTTGTGACCTCGTGTTCCAGCTGTGCTGTCGGGGTGTCCAGGAGCAGAGCAGAGCTCCTGTCTCTGGTGTGAATACCTCACTGTGTCTGTAATGCATTCCTCGCTCTTCCTTGGGGCCTGTGCTGCAGAAATTGGCTGTGGAGCTTTGGCTTTGCCTGGATGCTGGGCTGGCTGGTCCCAGGACACCAGTCGGGTTTTGCTCTCCCTTTGGGAGACGTTGCCTCTGGTGGGGACCCAGCCACAGCCACATATCTCCTCCTGTCCCTGCTGATAACCTCAAGAGGAGCTCACAGGGGTCAGGGCTGGGGATGTGCCTGTGGCTCCTGGCCCACAGGACATGGCACAACACACTCTCCTGCATGGGGCAGCCGCCGGCTCTGCTGCAGGTGTGTTCAGGGTTTGGTCCAGGCTGGGGCTGAGCGTGGTGCTGAGGGCTGGGTTGGGTCTGTGGGGTGCCTGGGCCATGGGGATAATCGAACCTGGATTGCAGCACAGATGTGGAACAGGATGGAGCAGCTGCTTGCAGCGACTTGTCTGTGAGCCTGGGCCCAGAGAGGTGAAGCAGCCTCGGGGCAGGGAGCAGGGTGCTTGCATCCAGTGATTTCGTGTCGTGGTTTGGTGGGAACGTGCTGTGCACCCTTCAGCCATGCTGGCAGCCTCAGCAGGGAGGCACAGAGCCTCAGCTGGAGTGACAGACCAAAGAGAGCACACTCGCTTTCCTTTCCTCTCTTTATCGCCTCTGCTTCGAGTTATTTGATCAGGCAATTCAACAAACATGTAGAAATTCAGGGAATAGCTCCATGTTGGGAGAACAAATTTCCCTGCCAATTTAAATAGACTATTAGAGTATTGTTTCCTACTTTAAATTAAAAATTAAAGTAAATGGTTCATGCTACAATGACTTGCAAAGCCAGCCTCTTCCATGATTTCCTCCTTTATTGGGTCTTACATTTGGTTTTAAGCAGTGATTTACTGTCCTGCTGCAGCCCCACCACCATCCCTCACCTAGGGGATTTTCTTCTCCCAGCTGCAGCCCCAGAAGAAGGTATTTGGACTCTGTTGTTTTGATAATTTTATTTCTGTGTTCACCCTCGGTTTGTCATTCCTGGCAGATCCTTGTGTGGAGCTGGACTCTGCAGGATTAGGAGCAGGAGTGGGGTCAGGAGCCAGGAGTGGGGTCAGGAGCCAGGAGTGGGGTCAGGAGCCAGGAGTGGGGTCAGGAGCCAGGAGTGGGGTCAGGAGCCAGGAGTGGGGTCAGGAGCAGGACTGGGGTCAGGAGCCAGGACTGGGGTCAGGAGCGGGAGTGGGGGCAGGAGCCAGGAGTGGGATCAGGAGCAGGAGTGGGGTCAGGAGCAGGGAGGCTGCAGGCTCAGGCCACAGCAGGGTGGATGTGTCCCCTGCTGTCTCTCAACCAGTGTTTGTTGGATGGTGGAAGTGGTGATGGGGAGCCCCTGGGGTGGGTACAGGCAGGGCTGAGGGTTTCCCAGGGAGATTGTGAGTGTTGTGAATATCAGATCCTGTCTGGAGAGGGATAAATGTGCTGCTGCAGTTTTGGAGAGGGACACCAGGAGCCTTCAAAGCCCCATTAGGCTGGCCCACAAAGCCAGGAAAGAACCTTGTGCCACATCCCAGGGTTGCCAAGGCACCTCTGCAGCCACCCTGGGCTTACAGAAATGTCTCTGGGACAGGAGGGACGGGACCGTGTCCCCTTTCTGCTGCTTTCCCCAGAGCTCAGGGTCTGTGCTGCCCCACAGTGTCCCCAGGTGCAAATGGGGGATCGAAAGGGGTCTCACCTCAGGGATGTCCCAGTCCTTAAAGCTCCAGGCAGCGGTGACTGAGCCAGTCCTGGCGCGAAGCCACCACCCTTGTTGGGAGCACCCGGGCAGTGTCAAGCCTCTTTCACAGAGGAGGAGCACCAGGCACGGCTGTGTTACAGTTATTTTAAAAATAAAGATGACACTGTCATTTAAAATTAGGCTGGTTTTGATGTGTTGAGAGCCCGAGTTCGTCAGCAGACGTTGGGAGGAGGAAGGGCGTGTGTGCTGCCTGGGGCTGGCCGGGCTCCAGGCAGAGCTGCCGGAGGAGGATGTGCAAGCTGTTGCTCAAGCATCCCAGAAAACTTGGGGGAAGCTTAGAGCAGGAGAAGTTTTCACTTTTAATCAGTTATTTGAGTGATGCCAACATGTCTGCTTCGCTGGGCCCGCTTAAAAACGCTGCTCTGGGAAACTTTAGGCGCTTTAGTTATTCCAAAAATGTATTTTGTTGGAGCAGTTGACCTTTAGCTGTGTTATTCCGGGGCTGCCGCGCATCGGCCACGCTCTGCTCCCACCAGCCCCCAGAGTGGCTGCTGCTGCCTTCCCTGCCCTGGGTGAGCCGTGGGAAGCTGGCAGTTTGAGGCAGGTGATTTTTCCCCCAGTTGTGACCCAGGTGATTGTTTCCTTGGGTGACAAACAGGGTTATATAACTGCGCTGAGCTAAGCAGCCCAGCTGGCTGGCGGGGAGCCCGGCTGGCCTCGGCTCCAGAGGCCCTTGGGAATGCCTGCACTTGTAATAAAATGTGGGCTTGCTTTTAATTAGAACCATCCTTTAGCTAGCTCCGAGAGACACAAGAGCGAGACCCATGTAGGGGATTCAGGCCCCCCAGATGCTTCGTTTGTGATTGATTTTTCTTTTCTGTCTTTTGATCAGGCCCAGGGTGTAAGTTTGAAGCTGGAATTTATGTTGGAAGGAAGGAGCAGGAGAGAGAAAGGGGGACACGAGGTGGGAGATGACTCCGGCTGCGATGAACAGTAGGTTGGGAGGAAAGGAAGGAAGGAAGGAAGGAAGGAGCTGCCAGGGTCCCTGGCCACCCTCTTCCAAATGAACAGCTTCGTCTGCATGACATAAACCAAGCATTTCACAGTGGGTTTCTGCTGCCCTGCCAAGTTCTCCACTTGGGAAAGTAAGGCATAATTTTCCCTCCCCTCCTGCAGCAGAGAGTTTTGCAGGGATGTGGGCTGGGAGAGATCATACTCCTATCTATATCCTTCTGGCTCTCAGAGCAGGGCAGGTTATTTCTAACCACAACACAGTGTAGTCTAGCTCTGAAAATGCTGCTTGGAGTACAAAAACCTGGCTCTCAGACAGAAATAGAACAGGGTTGATAAGGCAGAGCCAGAAACAAGGGCTGATTTCATCAAGGTTGCCAGGTGTCCTGCTTTTAACAAGGAAATAGGCTTTTTGTACATGAGCTTTGCTGGGATGCTGCTCCAGGGCTGTGTCCCAGTGAAGCAGCTCTGCAGTGCTGGGCTCAGAGGCAGGTCTGGAGGGTCCACCTCCCTCTTCTCTTCTTCCTTCTCTCCATTCTTCCTCTGAGGGACAGGGTAGAGGGTGCCCCCCTGCCCCAGGCCTGTGCCATCTCTGGGGGATCTCTGGGTTCCAGAGCTCCAGCCCTGCTCTGGCCATCCCTGTGCCCGTGGAGGGCCCTGCAGGACGGGCTGGGCACTGTGGGGTCACGATCAGGAGCATCCCTGGTGAGGAAGGCATCGAGAGGAAAGGTTTGTTCCTTCTGTGTCAGGGAGCTGAGGTGTGGAGAGGGACGTGTGGGCTCCCCACTTTCCCTGCTCAGGCAGGGCTCTCGGGGGTGCTTGGGGTGCTGCAGGCACCCAGCAGCAGCTGAGTCAGGCAGGGTGGCCAGACTCCAGCTGGAACACTGCTCTCCAGCCCATTTGCCCTTATAAAAGGGTTGCAAAACACTCATGTGGAATGTCTGTGCTCCTCCTGCCCATGGCTCCCCGGACTGTCCCAGCGTGGCTGGGAAGCCACTTGGGCTACCAGTTCTGAGGGAATGTCATATCTATTTATACCCCATGGGCTTGTGCATCTCTTGAGCTGAAAGTCGAAAGACTCATTCCTGGCTGTTTTGAGGATTTCTGAATATGAATCACAAGGAAATTGCATAACACTGCAGCATTTCCTCCCATTGCTCTGGACCTTGCAAACACCCCTCTCCCCCAGGGAGACCAGGGAACTCTGGCAGGACTGGCCCATTCTGAGAGTCCACATGGAAACTCTGGCTTGAAGGGAAGGTCCCAGCACCAGGGAAGGGAGTGTGAGGGGCAATCTTCCAGCCAGGACATGGAGCTGGAATCCTCCTTCAGTGGAGACTCCCCTCTCTGCAGAACAGGGCTGCTGGCCTCCTGCTCTCCAGGGCTCCCCTGAAATCCCTCTTTCCTCTGAGCAGCTGGGCAATCCTTTCCTCTAGATTTTAGCCATGGGGCTGAATCTCACACCAGTTTGGAATGTGAAGGATTCTGGGAGCTGTGCTGAACACTGTGCAGCTTCCAAGGGATGCAGCTTGGGTTGGGCCATTTTGGACTTTAAAGGAGAGTGAATGAAACTCAAAATGAAGCAAGTGGCTTAGGAAATCATAGCCCATGTCTTGTGGAGGTTAATGAGCACCATGGGCAACAGTGTGACCTCTGAAATGAGGAAATAAAAATGAAATTACTCAACATCATCTTTTTGTAGTTCCCCTTCCAACCCCCAGCTACTTCCTTTTCCTTTTCTTTTCCCACAGCCCAGTGTCATCCCCAACCACTCACATACCCATTTGCTCTTTGCACATCATGCGTGCAAAGTTTGTTTAGGGTCAGGTTGGAAAACTGATGCGTTGAATTCTTCTTGATTTATCTGTGCACAAGCAGGAAGTGCATCAGATGATGAAGAGTGGCTGTAGGACTGTTTCAGGCTCTGGATGGTGGCTCTTGGTGGCTGTAGAGGTGTTTCAGGTTCTGGATGGTGCCTGAGGGGTGTTTCAGGTTCTGGATGGTGTCTGAGGAGTGTTTCAGGCTCTGGATGGTGGCTCTTGGTGGCTGTAGAGGTGTTTCAGGCTCTGGATGGTGGCTCTTGGTGGCTGAAGGAGTGTTTCAGGCTCTCAGCGATGGCCATCGTGGTTGTGGAGGTGGTTCAGGCTCCAGATGGTGGCTGTCAGTGGCTGTAGGAGTGTTTGAGGCTCCAGATGGTGTCTTTCAAAGGATTTCTGATGAGGAGAATCCGCAGCTGACGTTTGCATGATGCACAGCTCCAGTGCTGGGGTGTGTGGTTGTGGCAGGGCTGAATTTGGAGGGGGCAGGAGCAGGTGCAGCACCTGCATTGCTGCTCCTGCCCAGGCTTTGGTCCTTGAGAAGCTGGGGACAAGGATCCAGGAGCCAACACTGGCTGTGAGTGAGTGACCCCCAGCTCATGGCTGGGCTCATCCCTGGGCTCCAGGGGAGCAGGGAGCTGCCTCCTGGGCCCTGTGTTCCTCTACCACACCCTCGAACATCTCTGAGCTCTTAATCATCCCTATAAAACCATTTCCTCTGCAAAACAAAGCGTGCATTTGGTGAAATGTCTCAGCAAAGGAAATAACTGGTCCTTTGATGAATTATCTTAAATATCAAGTTCGTAATTGAGCATAGTGCAAGTGTCAAAGTAGTCATGAGCTGTCACTGCTCTCATAAAATTTATCTTTTTGGATTACTTACAGATGCATCTTGGAATTTTTCAGTAATAGCTTGCAAAGGCCTTCTTTAAGCTTCCAGACGGAAATTATCCTGCAGGAATGAAGCAGCAGTAGCTTCTGCTAAAAAAATTATACAATCTGGTTTTGTTCAGGATATTTTACCATCTACAGTAGGAGTCTAGAAAACTAAATACAAGACATCAAGGTCTGTAAGTTTTGTACTATCTTAATATATGTTTTTTCTATACACATCACTTCTGAAACTGCCTGGGAGGATATTTTGGCTTTGGAAGTACAATCAAAAGGGAATAATTAGTGAGAGCGAGATGTTGAAGCATGGCAGTGCTGCAGGGCAGGGATTTGTCTCCACCTTAGTCACTGGTCCCAATTCTGGGAGTTTTATAACCCAGCCTGTTCCCACACGTGTCCATGGGCCACAGGCCCTTCACCTCCCAGCAATGTTTCTTCCCTCTGTTTTCCCACCCTTTGTCAGTGACTAATACTGGAAAGTGAAAGAAGCTTTGTATTTCACCAGAAACTCTCCGGGTTTAGGGCTGTTTCCTCCAGAGCGTGTTAACAACAGGACAAACAGCGTGTGGCTATAAAAATACGCTCATTTAGTGGTGTTTTATTGTCTGGCCGTGCTGGGCCATGCCTGTGTCTGCAGAGCTGCTGCCTGCCCTGTCCTGGGCAGGGCTCCCACGAGCTGTGTGTTGGGTGCTGTCACCCTGGCAGTGGCACTGTGCTGTCCCTTGGTGCTCCCTGGCCCAGGGCTGGGTGTGTGGGGCAGCCACAGCAGCCTGGGCATGGCAATGCTGCAAATGCATCTGAGACAGGGGCTGAGGGCGGGGGAATCAAATCCAGCACTTGGCAGTGGTGTGGAAGAGGCTTCAGAAGAGCTTTTCCAGCTTTGCCAGCCCATCTCTCCTGGGACAGAGGTGCTGCAGCCTGGGCTCTGTGCTGTGTGTGTGCTGTGGGAACAGCAAGAACCTCTGTAAAATTCTGCACCCTTTCCAGGGGGAGCTTGGTCCATGAACTGACTCACATGTATGAGGTTTAATCTTCAGATGCATCTTCTGCTTTAAGCCCTGCCTGTTATCAGAGCTGTTTTGGAAGGAGTGGAATATCAACATCCCTGAGGCCAGGCTGGGCAGGAGAACCTTTGCCAAGGCACGAGCCCAAGGGCTCCAGCAGAGCAGGGGTGACCCTTGGGCCACTGGAGGAGCCTCACTCTTGGACCTCTGATACAGCAGCCCTTTCCTCAGACTTGGAAACTTTCTCTTCTCCAGAAAAATCTCCCTCTAAAAGATTTGAGGCAGTATAGGAAAAGTATTTCTGGAAAAGGAAGGGATATTGCAGACCTGGGGCTTGGCTAAAACCCTGCTGGTGTAGAGTTGTGTTAGTGGATTAACAGAGACCAGGGATAAAAGGTTTGTCCTTGATAAGATGGGTGTAGGGTGGCAGTGTCTCTGTGTTTGATGGTTGCTGTTGACCTTTGTGTGAAACTTCCCTCTTGCTGTGTGCACACTTTCAATTAATGGCAAAAGCATATTGTGTTTCCTTGCCTGCCCTTTTCCCTTGTTGTAAGAGCAGTCTCTGGTGATAACAGCCTCTGCTGTTTCACGGATCCAGACTGGAAGAGCAAGTGTGCAGGCAGGGGATGTCCCTGGAGCTGCTGTGCACTAGGAGTTGGAATGGTTTGGGTTGGGAGGACCCTAATGCTCCTCTGATCCTCTCATGGCAGGGCAGGGACACCTCCCCCTATCCCAGGGCACTCCAAGCCCGATCCTTGGCTGTGTTTGGTGTTACCTGTGTGTGGGGGTGAGCCAGGGCACCAAATCTGTGTGTGAGCCCAAGTTTGTCCCCAAGCCTTTGGGTGCCAGGCTGAGCCCCCAGTCCCTGCTGGGAGCCCTCAGGAGAGGCTCTGAGGTTGGAGGGAGAACTCCCCTACGGAAGGGTGGCTGTGGTGGGGCTCTGCTGCCGGGGGAGCCTGCGGGTGCTTTCCTTCCCTCTTTCCACTTATTTAATTTTCTTGCTATAAACACTGCTCCTAGAGGAGAACTGCCTTGCTGACTGCAGCTGCTTTTGCTGCTGAATCATCCCCCGCTCGCCAGATGTGGCTGATGGATTTTCTCTGCACACAGTCATCTCTGCTTGGTCTGGTGTTACACAGCCAGGTGTCCTGGGAGGGGGAGAGGGAAGGTGCTCCTTGGAGGGCTCAGTCCCTGCCCAAAGCCCAGTTTTGAGCTGCTCCATTGGATCTGTGCTTCCCTGAGCACGCCCTGGGTGGTGGAGCTGTTCCAAGGTGTCCTGGTGCCCAGCTCAGACATGGCCTGTGTTTGGGTCACCTCCAGGGAGGGGATCTGTTCCTGTGCCCTGCTGGTGGCATGCCCTGTGGCACACAGCCTTGCTGGGTGCTTTTGGTGGTGCTGGCTGCTGGGGCAGCCCGGGTGAGAGCACGGTGAGCTCTGCTGTGCCAGCGGTGCCCGAGCCTGGCTCTGATCCCCTGAGAGCATCCCAGGCAGCTCCCCAGCCTGGTCCTGCAGCTGCAGCTCCTGGGGGAGATCCCCCAGCAGGGACCCTGGGGGAAGCAGGGAGCACCCTGGGCTCCTTGCTAGTGCCAGGGGCTGGGGAGGCTGGAGCAGAGCCCTGTCCTCAGCCTCCCCCCGTTGCTGCTGGGTGTTGCTATCAACATGGCCTTTGGAGGCTTGCCCTGCCTGCTGGCTATTCTGGGAGGCAGCATGTGATGCAGGCAGCTCCCCTTGCCAGGGGCTCCCAGCCCTGCTCCCCACAGCCTCCCAGCCGTGTGTCCTGCTCCTGTGCCCGCTCAGCCACGGCCGGGATGCTGCTGCAGCTCTGGGCTGTGTGGGAGTGCTCCTGGTGGCACTCCAACACTGAAGGATTATTCTAAACCATTTTACTTTGTTGAGCTGGAGAAATACAACCTGTCTGAGGGCTGATCTTCTTACAGCTGCTGTTGGCATTATCCCGGGCTTTTAAAGTGCCCTCACATCGTGATTAAAACCTTCTGCCAGTGTTTTCCCTTTTTATTGTGTCCATTGAGATGTCCCTTTGCTCTCCAGCAGCCGAGCTGTGGTGCTGTGGAGATGGGGGTGGGAGGAGGAGCGTGGATGTTGGAAGGCTGGAGAGGCTTGGCATGGAGTCCTGCTGGTGGCTGTGCTGGGAGCACTCAGTGCCTCCTCCTGCTGCACTTCTGGTGCTCTCTAAATTAATGACATGTCTTCCCCTCTCCTGCTCTTTGCCTGACTCCTTTGCCCAGGCTGTACCTGAGGAGGGTGGTGCCTGCTCCCTGACCCAGCTGCACCTACCAGAGGTTCCTGGAGTGCCCATAAGGGAATTGCCTGCTTTGCTCTAAGTTTGCATCCTCTGTATGTGTCTTTCAGGAGAGGAGCCATAGAATCATGGAACAGTTTGGGTTGGAAGGGACCTTTAAAGGTCATGTAGTCCAACCCTGCCTCCATTTTGTTTAGAAACCTCTAATTTCTGTTTTTACCTGGTCCAACCCATTTGCATTCTTTCATTTTAAGAGCTGTCCTGGTCAGTATTTTAAATAACTCCAGAGCTGGGCCAGCCCAGCATTTGTGTGCAGAAGGTCATGGTGGTGTTTGGGGACCTGGCTGCTGGGGGAGGTGCTGGCAGCAGACACACTGTGGTGGCACCAGCGGTGCCAGCAGTCCCAGCTGGGAGCCAGGGTCTTCATAAGGCTTTCTGCTTGTGTTTTCCAGGTGTACAACTCCAACAAGGACAACCAGAGCGAAGGCAGTGAGTATTTCTTCTCAAGCCTGACCCCTGAGAGGTGGCTGAGCCGTGGGGGGGCAGCAGGAGATGCTGGTGACACTGGGCTGGGCTGGTGACACAGCACAGCCCGGGGCTGGGGGGTGACGGGGCTCAGTGGGGGGACCCTGGGGTGGCCCCAGGGAGAGCTGAGTGTGGCACCCAGCCACACCAGGGGCAGAAACCTGCTGGTGGGACCTGGGGCCAGGAGAGCAGTGCCAGGCAGTCCCTGCATCCCTCAGGGTGTGTCCCCTCCTGCCCCACACCGTGTCCCTGCCCCAGTGGCACTGCTGGGGTCTGGTGACCCCGGGACCTCTCCTGAAGTTCAGCAGAGGGATCAGGTGACACCTGGGACCAAGCAGCTCTTCTCTCTTAGCCAGAATGTGCAGGGTGAGTGTGTCTTTCCAAGGGGGAATTGGAGCAGAAATATAGGAGTAAGGAGGTCCTGCCTTGTCAAGATTGTCAACATGAGCCCTTAAAAATAAAAATCTTTTTATTGTAGTTCAGGCAATCAAAGCCCTGGGTCAGGAAAGCACTTGTTTTTCTTCCTAGAGGAGCAGTTGCACCTGGTCCTGCCTCTTATGTCCTGTGTTTTAAAACCCTTAATTGAGCCATTTCCCAGTAGGTTGGATTTGCCATAATTGCAATACTGCAGCCCCAGTCCCTTCCCTCCTTCCCTCAGAGCCAGCAGCCAGGCAGGGCCAGGCCTGGGTTGCTGTTCAGTGCTTGGTTCATTTTGGTGCTGCCTCAGACGCGACATTTTCATCTGCAGCCCGAGCATTTCTCTCTCAGTAATTGGTATAATTTGCAGCTAATGTTCCTCACACCCATTTCAGCCCTTGCACAAAGCAATCTCTTCCCCCTCTGTGGTTGCTCCTTCCCTTTGATCCTCTCTGGCATCAGCTGCACATCCATCTTTTCCTGCCTGTATCACCTGCTCTGTGCCTCCCAGGTGATCCAGCAGAGCCCAGTGCTGTGCTGAGCTGGGAAGGGCAGCGTGGCCCTGGGGAAGGAGCCCTGCCAGAACAGCTCCTCTGGTCCCTTTTTCCCAGGGGGCAAAAGGAGTTGGTGGGGTGCAGAGCCCAGGGTGACTCAGCTCTGTGCTGCCCAGCCATGAGCTGTCAGTGTCCCTGCACACAGCTCTGCCAGCTCTGGACCTGCTGGTTTGGCTCAGGAGACCTTTTGGGTGGTCTCTCTTAAAAATGAGAACGGTCCTCCTTGTGTGTCCTTGTGTGTCCTTGTGTGTCCTTGTGTGTCCTCCCTGGTGCTGGGAGCAGGCTGGGACCCTGGCTGAAGGTGCCTCTGCACCCTCTGCTTGGGCTGGGGCTGCTCTGGGCAGTGACTGCTTCAGCCCCACTCAGTCCCTGTTCCAGGCTCTGCCTGCCTGCCCAGGCACTCTGCAGTGGATTCAGCAGCGGGCTGGCTGCCAGCAGCCCCGATCCAGGATCCTGCTGTAGGGACCTGCAGCGAGTGGGGGATGGAGTGAGTCTGAATGCAGTTCACCCTCCACACCTCTGCTTCCTGCCTGCACTTCTGGCAGCCTGGGGGTGCCTCCCAGTGCTCTGCTGGCACTTTCAGGACGCTGTAGTTTTGCAGAGCTTCTGGGTTTTCTGTGCTGCTGTGTGGCCAGATGGCCGTGGGCCTGTGGGTGATTTATCTTGGTGTGCTGTGGAGGGGGAGGAGGGGCAGAGGGGCTGGGTGCTGTCACTGACCCATGAGAGCCAGGGGAATTTAGATGCTCTAGTTTGCTCACCAGAAGGACTTGCCCTGCTCCATGGAAACAAATCCTCCAGGCCATTTGTGCTTATTGCTTGGAACAGCACAAAATTCCTCCTTTCCCTTCCTTCCCACCATTTCATTCTCCATCTTCCACGTCCACTCCTGAATTCCTTTGGCTGCCCTGTCTGCTGTGTCCTTGTCTGGGTGCTCTGGCCCTTCCCAGCAATCACAGTCATGGAATCACAGAATATTTTGGGTTGGAAGGGCTTTACAGCTCCTCTCTTCCCCGCCCTGCCATGGGCAGGGACACCTTCCACCCTCCCAGGCTGCTCCCAGCCCTGTCCAGCCTGGCCTTGGACAATTCCAGGGATCCAGGGGCAGCCCCAGCTCCTCTGGGCACCCTGTGCCAGGGCCTTACACCCTCATTGTAAAAAACTTCTATTCTCTAACCTAATCTGACCCTCAATCTTCCTTTCCCAATCTTGGCAGCTCACTGGTAGTTAGAGCCCTGAAAACTCATTTCTGGTAAGACTTGAAAGCTCATTCTTCTGGTCTCTGCTTCATGATTCCCCCCCTCCTCTGTGGTTCTTATTTCCAAAATGTCTTTGAAAGAATTCAAGCCAGAGGTGGTTGCATGGCCCAGTGTGGTGGGGAGCAGAGGAGCTGCTTTGACCTTGCCCTGCCCTGCCACACAGCTGGAGCCAGGCTGACAGAGCTGATTCAGCCCCCTGCCCCCTGCCCCCTTCCCTTTACACTGATGTGTCACATAGTGTAAAGGGAGGGAATTAATGGATTTAATGGAAATAATCTGCCAGGCAAAAATAGAATGGGATGAGAGCAATTGAGTGACCCTTGGAATGTGAAAGTCAGATGAGCGTGGGGGTGTGTGGGCAGCAGCTGCTGTCCAGGTGTGTGTGTCACCTGTGCTGATGGGAAATGCTCCTGGATGGGTCCCAGCCTGGGCAGGGCAGCTCCTGCTGCTGGAGGAAGTGCCTGCACACGTGTGGTGGCGTGGAGCTGAGCCTCAAACCTGCCCTGAGCGGGGAGAGCCACGAGGGAGGCTCTTCCACTTGGCCTCAGCCAGGCAGGGACAGTTCAGATTGGCAGGCAGGGAGAATTTCTTCTCTGGAGGGGCTGTCCAGCCTTGGCACATCTGCCCAGGGCAGGGGGGGTCCCCGTTCCTGGAGGGGTTTCACAGCCATGTGGATCTTGGGGACAGAGGTTAGTGGTGGCCTTGGCAGTGCTGGAGGAAGGGTTGGACTTGATGACCTTGGAGGGCTTTTCAAACCCAGATGATTCCATGGATCTGTGATCTGCACAGCAGCAGATCCAAATCTGCCTTTGATCTGGACCATTGCTGAACTGAATCATTTGGTAAATGGCTGAGATAAAGAGCAGATGCTCTGAGAGAGGGCAAATCAAGCTTTTACAATGCTCATTAGAAGTTTAGTTTAAGGATGAATAAAGGCACTTTGGAAATTTAATCAGATATTATTTCTGGATATAACTACTGCAAATAAATCCCCGACCTTTCCTGATCCAGAGCTTGACAGGGAGTGGAGGAGCTTGTTCATCTGCTCAGGGGGATTATGCCAGGTCACTTCATCCAGAGGCGCTGCTGGGTCTCCTCCTGCTCCTGCTCCTGCTGCAGGGAGGTGGGATCCCAGCCCTGCCTGGCCCTGGGGCGCTGGGCCCTGCAGGGTTCTGGAATCATGGAATGGGTTGGGCTGGAAAGGACCTTAAAGCTGATCCAGTTCCACCCCTGCTGTGGGCAGGGACCTCGTCCACTATCCCAGGCTGCTCCCAGCCCTGTCCAGCCTGGCCTTGGGGGCCCCAACAGGCAAGGGGCTAAGGGAAAACTGCTGGTCTGGGGCATGGGTTGGCACCTCAGGTGGGTGGCAGAGATCCTGGGGCAGTGCTCCAAACTGTCAGCACCCACAGGGATGCCCATGGGGCAGGGTCACACCGTGCCAAGCCAAGGCTGATCAGACCTGCTGGGCTGGGTTTGCTGCAGCAGGAGAGTTTCCACAGCATGGTTTTGAGCTTCTCAGGTTCCCCTGTGTTTGTCAGGGGCCTGGGAATGGCAGCTGTGCCCTGCTGATGGTGGCACGTTGGGTTTGTGCTGCATCCATGCCGGGAGCCCCGGGGGTGCCCAGCAAAGGGCCCTGCAGCTTCTGCATTGTCCTCACGTCCTGTGGCACAGGCATCCTGCAGCTCGTGTGCTTGTGTTGGCTCAGCACTGCAGCCCGCTTGCCCAGAAAAACAGAATGGAGCTGTTTTCCTTTGCACTGCTGTGGGTCCTTGTGCCACTCATCAGACAAAGCCCAGCCCGGCAGAGGACTCACAGCAAGGGCTTGGGAAGGGGCTGGGAGCTGGCAGCTGCCCCGGGGCAGGAGAGCAGGGGAGTGCAAGGGAGGGAAGCTGCACGTGCCTTGCAGAGGGCACTGCCAGCCTGGGCTCCGCTCCCTGCCCGCCCTGCACGAGCTGTGTCTCTCCCATCACTGCATTCCTGGGGTCTGCAGCCTTTGCCCACCCTTCCCTGAGGGGCTCCTGCCCCGTGGAAGGTTTTCCAAACCTTTCCCTAGGGAGGAACTCATTTTCCATAACAAATAGCTGGCTGTGGGCAGTGTTTTCCAGGCAGTGGTTGGGGTCCCTGTATTAGTAATTCTTTGAACTTAGAAGTGAAAACCTGTGTTGGCACAGGTGAATTGAGTTGTACATCCCATTCACTCTTGTGTTTTAGCTCTCATTCTTGGGCAGAAGCAAGACAACTCATGTGCCATTTTCAGGGATTTGTCCTGTCCAAATGTCCAATTTCATTTCTTTCCAAGCAGCCCGTTGTCAACTTTCCAGACAAATTTGGGTTATCTCACCTTGATCCTAAATTAATTATGTTCATCTGCAGTGGTAGATGCCTGGCAGAGCCCAGGGCTTGGTTCAGAGGGATGTGGAGGCTGGAATGCTGATCAGTGTCTGTGTTTGCCCGGGTTACAGCTGGTACAAACTGCTGTACTTGTGTTTTTCTGCCCTCATTTATCTCCTCCTGCTCTGGGCAGTGGTGCATTGCTGGGGTGGCAGGGATTCAGGAGGAGCCTGGTGCTCCCTGTGAGGGCCTGCCTTGCCAGCTGTTCACCCTGCTCTCTGCCCTTCCCCTGCAGCTGCTCAGCTGGACAGCATCGGCTTCAGCATCATCAAGAAGTGCATCCACGCTGTGGAAACAAGAGGTAGGGCAGCCTCGGGCTGGGCTTGCTCTGGGGCAGCTGCTGGCAGTGGAACAGTTGCTTTCCTGCCCTTTTCATGGACAGAATGATTCATGGGCCCTGCGACCCACATCAGATGAGCCCCTGACGTGCTGGGGCCCATGAGAGAAGCGTTTGCCCCACGGCTGGGCCAGCAGGGACTCACAGGCATGGGGCAGAGTTAGCAAATGACACCCTGGGACAGGACTGAAGGGGGGTGTCCACTTCAGCATCCTTCCTGCAGGAATGCTGCCAAGCACGTCCTCTCATGTGGGAGTCTGTCCCCAAAACCTCTTGTGAGGCTCCTTGCACACAGGGGGGGTTGTCCCAGCCCTGCAGGGGGAGGTCAGGTGCAAAAGGCTCAGACCTCAACCTGAAGAACTTGACACAGTAAAATGTTCCCAGATTGTCCTGGTTAAGTGCAGATCCTGCATGGGGCTGCCATGGCTGTGGGAAGGAGGAAAAGTGTTCTTAGTCTTTGTTCCTGAGCTGACTGGGGGTACCACTTCTAATGAAAGCATACGTGAAAACCTTGATATCAGCCCCGAATTTCACCATCTTGTATGGCTTTGTATTTGATAGGTGAGAAGGTGTCATTGGCTTTGCTATTTGAGAAGCCAAAGAAGTGAAAGTAATCTCAGCAGCTCTTGTGCCCTTGTGCTAACAAGTCCCTTGTTTTCCCAGGGATCAATGAGCAGGGGCTCTACCGGATCGTGGGGGTGAACTCCAGGGTGCAGAAGCTGCTGAGCATATTGATGGGTGAGTGGCTGGAATTTTGGAAAAGGCGAGTGGACTGTGCTGCTCTGAAGCCTTGCCAAGCAGGAGCAGAGGCTCCTGTCAGGGTCCCTGATGGTGGTGACTGTGCCCTTAGGACCATGTGCTGCTCGAGGCCGGGAGGTCCTGGGCACCGTGGGCAGCTCTGAAGGTAGGACTCGTGTAGGACTGGCTCCACCAGGTCCTGCTGCAGTCACTGGTGTCCTGCTCACACATGCTCTGAGTTCTGGCAGCCTTCCCAAATGCAAACCAAAATCTTCAAAGAAATAGCTGAAAGCTTTGGCTTTTCATCTCCTACCTGCCCCCTTGTTCCCAGCACCCTTTGAAATGATTTTCTCTGGATGTTGCATGCTGCCTGTGGCTGTTCTTGCTTTCCCCACGGACTTTCTTGTCCCTGTTTATCTCAATCTTGCCCAGAGTTTTCCAGCATGTGTTTCCCTCGTGACTGAGGCATTGGACCCTGCAGTTCTGGATGCTCCAAGCTGCTGGCTCCTGGCACAGCAGAAGTTTGCTCTGGCTGTGGGGACAGAACCATTTCAGCCCTGACCTCATGGGCAGCATTTCCATCCCACAGCTGCAGCCCTGGACCAGTCTGTCCATCTGTCCAGACATGCCTGAGACACAACAGTGGAAGAGAGAACAGAGCTGGGCTGGAGCAGGGCAGCTTCCTTGGCCAGTCCTGTGTGATGCTGCTCAGACTTGGCAAAGCCACGGATGAAATAGCTGTAGGAATAGGGAAACAAATGCTTGCTAATTTGTTAGTGCCCTATGGAATGTGTTTGTTACTCCTTGGGGAAAATGCGTGGCATTTCTGGTCATCTTCCTTCCTTTCACTTACTGTCTTTCCTTTGCTACATTATTTCCTTTTCCTTGTCCTCACAAAACTCCAGTGCTCCTTTCTCTGCATATTTTTTTCTTGCAGGTTTTCATCTGTTGTGTTTCAACATCTTTTCCTTCTCCTTTTCCAATTCCCCCTTCTTTTGCCACCATTAAGGTGTTCAGTGAGCAAAGCCCATGGTGGCTGTTACACTGTCAGTGTTAACCTGTGGAATATAGATAATCCAGGTGACTGGAGTGGAAGGGCACAGCTCCAAATCCGGGTGCAGGGAACCTCTTTGCTCTTGTGGCATTTGGAAAGTTCACTGCAGTCACGAGACAGGTGACTGGTGCTGTTATTAGAGGAGTTTGGCACAGGCTGGGGTTGTGAAGGTGCCCTGCAGGCCCAGGGCTGTGGGGAGCCAGCACTGTCCTGTGGCACACAGGGTGGCCTTGGGGACAGCACCAGTCCAGGAGCACTGCTGATAGAAACAGGCTGGCTTGGTGCCCCGGGGCAGGTCCTGGCAGGTCCACAGGCAGGCCCTCGGGTGATGCTCATCACCACATCCCACAGGTGGCAGGGCCACAGACCCCCTTCTCCTGTCACAGAGGTGTCAGTGCTGGTGTCAGTGCTGGTGTCAGTCCCCAGGCTGTGACAGATGGCAGAGCTGGCCTGGGTGGTGAGCTCTGCAGAGCTGGGAGGGATTCAGTTTTGGACAGCATCCAGCATCCATTATCTCCTCAGCCACTGAAGCCACTCAGCTGTCACCCCTGTGTCTCATAAGGAGGTGATAAATGGCTGGTGCTTTTCCTTTGTCCTGGTCTGTCCTCCTTGGTTGGTGGTGCTGGAAGCCCTGCTGGGGGTGAGCCAGGGCTGCAGTGGGACCCCTTTTGGGAATCCCCCCCGGTGTCCATGCTTGGGGCGCTTTGAAACCCACGACTCCGTAATTCCTCCAAATTGTGGGGGATTAAATCTCCATCACCCCCGGTGTTTGGGCTGTGTGTGGAGTCAGTGTCACAGGAAACGTGTCCCTTGTCAAACCCCATCTGTTCTCCCTGCCCTCGGGCTCCTCGTGAATGGAGGAGCCAAGCTGTGCTCCCACTGTCAGGTTTCCCTTATATTTAGAAATGAATGTGGGCAGCCTTACTGCTTCACATACAGCTGAAATGGCAAAAAGATCGAGTTTCCCTGAGCTGCTGTCAGGGGCACTGCTGGGAAGGGCTTGGGCAGGGTGTCCTGCAGGAGGGCACTGCTGGGGCAGGGCAGCCCCAGCCCCAGGGTTGGGTTTGGGATCTTGTCGGGGTCTGGACTGGGGTGATGGGGTGGGGGGATGCTCCCAGGGCTGGTGGGGGGCACATCATCTCCCCAGCATTCACTGGTACCGTGTGCCATCAAAATGAGGACAAAACCCAACATAAAACCAAACTTTCATCAGCGGGAGCTCCCATGAGAGGGTTTATTGTGGCACTGTGGGGCCCCAGCAGGTCTGAACTCTGCAGAAGGTGAGTTACAGCATCTGCTCTTGCTCCTTGGCCACGTGGGCCGTGAGGGCTGGGAGTGGGGCTCCTTGCAGCCCCTCACTGTGGGATGTGTCATCCCTGAGGCTGTTTGGAAGTCTCTCCCTGACAATCACACTGGGGTGATGAGGTGCTTCCCTGGGCTGTTCCCCTCACCCTGGAGAAATTTGTGCGAGACGTCAGATCAGGGGTTGGCAGCAAAAAGCAGCTGCAGGGTTAATGCTGGCTGTGGCTGTGGGTGCTTTTCCAGCCCCTGATTCCACGTGGCCCCAGTTCCTGTGGAAGTGTGTCCTTGTGGGAGGCAGGGCTGGCATGTCACCCCTGCCTGGGGGACAGATGCTGCAGCTGCTGCAGCTTCTTGCAGACTCATAAATGTGAAGGTCAAGGGGAGCTGATTAACTGCTCTGAGCCCTTTCATGGGACCGACTGTGGAATTTCACCTTGTGTTCCATGATCCTGCCTAGAAACTGCTGGCTGAGCCTTTGCAAAGACACACACTCTGGAGCTGTTTGTTCTGCTTTGGGTGAAAAGTTTCTTGTTAAAAAAATGATGGAGCTTCTGGGGAGTTTTTTTCTTTTTTTTTTTTTTTTTCTACTATGCCAAACTTACCTTGATTTCTTATCTTAAAATTCTCTCCTTGTAAAGGCAATGCTGTAGGAAGTATCCTGGGCATTGAGTCAGGAGGATGGAGGTCATTTGTGTGATTGCTGAGACACACATGATTGTATGAATATGCATTTCTTATGTATTTACTTTTCCAAGCACCTCTCGATGTTTTTTTAAATTAAAATAAACCCTTTATCCCGAGGGAAATCTGAACTCTATTCACAGCATTCTTTTAAGTAGGTTAAAAATTGCCCAATGCTTACACGGGGCTTTAAAACTCCAAATTGCATTATTTGTGTCTGTGAAGAGGCAAAAGGCCCCTGAGCTGAGCCCGTGGGAGCAGATGGTGTCAGCGGCTGTGGCTGTGTCACCCTGGGCCTTGGGTGGGTGGCACTGGGGGGACCCACACCAGGGACCCCACAGGCCCTTCCCGGGGCTGCTGCTGGCAGCAGGATGCTGGCTGGGTCTCCAGGATGGCGTTAGCAAGGACCACTGGTGGAGCAGCATCCAGGCAGGAGAGACCAGCACAGGGCACCTCCATGCTGGGCTTGCCATGGCCCTGGCTTGGTGCTCCTGGCCCTGGCTTGGTGCTCCTGGCCCTGGCTTGGTGCTCCTGGCCTCAGTTTGGTGCTCCTGACCCCAGCTCAGAGCTGTCACCATCTGGGTCTCAGTGGTGTGCCTGAGCCCACCGCCACTGGCCTGGTGGTGGCTGTGCAGGTGACCCTGCAGGTGACCCTGCAGGTGGCTGTAATTGCCAGCCAGTTTCTGGGTGGGGAGCTGGCTGCAGGATGGCAATGCTGCCCATTGTGGGGAGGAGGGTCCCTGGTCCCTGTGTCTGTGCCTGGCTGTCACTGCTGTCCCTGAGCACCTCGGGCTGCTGTGCCCGGTGTCCTGGCATGCTCCAAGCCACACTGCCCTGTCCTTGCTCAGGATGGAGGAGTCCCTTTTCCTCCTCTTGTCCTGTGCCACTGAGTCTGGCCTGTCCTGGGGGATGAGGCCCACACCCCTGTGTCCTGAGCTGGGAATAGCAAATAAAATGGGGTGTGATGGTCTCCCCGCACTGCTGAGCTGGCACAAGCTGGAATTGTCTTCAGTTTCCTTCAGTTACTGTTTTTTTGTCTTTTTCCATAGATCCCAAGACAGCCACAGAGACAGACACAGAGATCTGTGCGGAGTGGGAGATCAAGACCATTACTAGTGCACTGAAAACATACCTGAGGTAAGGAGAAAAGCCTCACCTGGCTTCAGGAGGGGTTTGGTGCTGGTCTGGGATTTTACTGCCTGTTATTGCAGACCCTTAACAACAGCACTTTTATAGAAACAGAGCAGAAACTGCTCTTAGGGAATTTATTCTGGCTTTTCCCTGGCTTTCCAGTATGTTTGAGTAGGATCTGGGGAACCCACTCAGCTCTGACAGATGCACATATTATACAGACATGATTTTAAAAGCTCATTCTTGCATCCCCTGCCTTGATTTAAGCTTTTCCCTGAGCTTTTCCCAGTGGACTTCCACCTTCTGAGCACGTGGCAGAAGGGGAGGGCAGTGCTGTGTAAGGGCAGGGGCTGAGGAGCTTTTCCAGACCTGGTGCTGAGCTTTATTGTAGTTCTGATTTCTGTGTGTCAGGCGAGCCAGTATCATCCTGGGGATCTTCCCAACAGGACTGGGTGTTGGCAGCCAGCAGCATCTCATTATCCACAACGTGCTCCTACCTGTTGTGACCGCAGCTCCTTGCTCTCAGCGACTGTTGTGCGCTGGGTTGTGTTTGAGGGAGCACAAGAGAGAGCCTAAATCCAATTAGGGTGATAAGTGTAATTAGCCTGGTGGATCTCAGCCCAGAAAATCACAGAATCTTGCATGATTGGCAACCTTTGCTCCAGAGTCTGAACTGTTGGCTAAGCAAAGAGGAATGTGGGCAGCACCAGTGTGTCCCTCTGAAGGGATGCAGCAGTGGGAGGGGACAATGGGAATGGCGATTGGGAAAGTTTTACAGCCAGGCTTGTTTATCTTTTCAATTTATTTTCAAACTTACTTGGAAATCATGGGCTCAGCAAAGCACTGAAGCTGTGTTACTGAAGGAATGCTAAAATTAAAGATTAATTTAGTGGTGAATAAATCAAAGGTCCTTGAATAGATCATACTCCTTCTGATGGGGGAATTAATTAGAGTTGGTGTTGCTTAATTCTGCCCTTTTCAAAATGGAGCTGAGTTTATTGTAGGGGCAAAGCTTTCTCAGTGTGGATTGTGTTCCTCAGATGTGTTTTGTTCCTGTTTCCTTTTTATCTTCCAGAATGCTCCCGGGGCCCCTGATGATGTACCAGTTTCAAAGGAGCTTCATCAAAGCAGCGAGTGAGTCTGTTGGTGTTTATGGCTCCCACAGAGGAGCCTCTCTGCCAGTGGCTGCCATGCCCCCTGCCCTGCCGCCTCCCCAGCACGCTCCTGGGCTGGTCCTGCCCGCAGAGCAGGGCTGGGTTGGGGGCAGGCTGGTGCTGGGGGGTGACAGAGGAGGAGGGAGCGCGGGCGGTGCCGGGAGCGGCGCTGGCAGCTCCCGTGGCTGGACTATCGGCTGCAGTTGGATTGCACCACGGGGTTGGGGGGCTTTGAGGGGCTCCCTGCTGCTCCACACGGCTGGGCTGTGTCTCCTTCACTGCCCAGGGGAAGGGACTTTGCTGGGAGCAGGGGATTTTCTGTTGGCAGTCGTGCAGCCTGTGGATATGGGGGTGGGGATGTCAGGAGGGCCCCGTGTCCCGTGGCCGTGGCAGTGCTGGCCTCCTCCAGCAGCTCCCACGGAGCACCATGGACCCAAGCAGCCTGTGGAGCAGCAGATGCTCCAGCCTGGCCTGCACTGGGCACACTGAACATGGGAATGTGCCCAAATTCCCATCCCTGGAATCGCTTTGGTTGCAGGCAGCCCTGCCCTGCTCACCATGCTGTTCACGTGGTGTCTGCTCTCAGCTCACTGCGGTATCTGCAGTGGCTGGCTGTGGGATGGAGCAGCTCCCCGGGATGTCTGTCAGGGACAGTGTTAGGTCTCTTCCCATAACAACCCCCTAATGTGGAGATAAATTATCTTCTGTTCCCCATGCAGAACTAGAGAATCAGGAGTCCAGGGTGTCGGAGATCCACAGCCTCGTTCATCGGCTCCCGGAGAAAAACAGGCAGATGCTGCACTTGCTCATGAACCATTTGGCAAAGTATGTTTATGACTGATGTGTTTTTCTCTCCTTTTTCCATTTCCTCTGAAAGTTAATAGTGGTGGAAAAGTTTCCTTGTGTGTGTGTGGTGTTGAGTCATTTCTGGTTGGCAACGGGAAACCCGCGTGTGAGTGAACCGAGGGCTGAGAGACCGAGTGGGGTGGGAGGGAGGGAGGGATGAGGGAGGGAGGGATGAGGGACAGGAGCTGCCCAGCCAGCCCCAGCCCCATGGCAGCACCAGGAACCCATTCACTCCTGGGAACCTTGTGTTGCTTTTGATGGCCCGGACTGGGTCTGGCTCCCCAGGCTGTCCAGGAGGCAGAGCGGAGGTGAAGCTCCTCACGTGGTTTCAGAGCAAACCTGCCATTGACGGACTAAAAGTGATTTCTTTGCGCAACAAATGACTGCTCTGGGGCGTATTTTCTGCCTTTCTGCACCTTGATGAATCAATATTTTTGTGTTACCTTGAAACTTTGCGAGGGCGAAGGAATGGGATAATTTTTATTCTTTCGGTGGTAGAGCTGACCTGTAATTTCCCATCTTCTTCCTGCTCCTGCAGGTTCCCATGGAAACCTTTGATTAGTGTTTTAGAAGTGAAAGCATCATCAGGTGTTTGTGGCAGCCTCAAGGCTGCAGGGTTGGACCTGCCCTTGCTGTTTGCACCAGTGCTGCAGGAGCAGCAGGGCTGAGGCAGGACTGGGAGACCTGGGGAATGACTTAATCAGGATAACTGCTCAGGAGGAGATCTGCAAGAATCCAAGTTATCTGTTTAAAAGAAAAAATAACAGATGATACTTGAAATAGGCTTAAACACAACTCCAGATGCTTTCTTGCCTCCTGGGCTTGTGTCTGCTCCATGGGGCCCCTGGCAAGGCTGTTAGAAACCAAATGGCTGGTTTAGGTGTTGGTTTCAAACCTTCTGCATTTGCAGCCTGAACCCAAAGCCCTGTGGTTCCAGGTGCACCCATCAGCCAGATGGGATTGCCCAGAGAAGCTGTGGCTGCCCCTGGATCCCTGGAAGTGTCCAAGGCTAGGGTGGATGGGGCTTGGAGCACCCTGGGATAGTGGGAGGTGTCCCTGTCCATGGCGAGGAGTGGAACTGGGTGAGCTTTAAGGTCCCTTCCCACCCAAACTGTTCTTGGATTCTGTGATTTTTTTTTTTTTTTTTTTTGCTCAGGGAATCTGTATTTGCTTCAGTGTTTTCCATCTAAAGGAAAAACCTGGTGATGGAGTAGAGATGTGGAGTCAGGTTTACAGCGGGGCTTGTGCTGCTTTAGTGGGGAAGGAATTCAAACAAAACACACAGTGTGTGTGGTGGTGTGTGCTATTTTAGGAAGAGAAACAGCTCATAGTGTTATTTAATAGGAAAAAAATTATCTCAAAGAGCAGGAAGCTGAGGAGCGAGAGCCTGCTGAGCTCTCCAGCCCTGGTGCCATTCCTGGGGGATCCTGGGCTCTGGAGGCAGAGGCACAGCCAGCCCCAGGTGTGGGCTCACAGCATCCCTCTGAGGCTGGTCCTGCAGGAGCAGTGCCCTGATCTAGGGGCAGTGCCCTGACCCAGGAGCAGTGCCCTGACCCAGGAGTGCCCATGGGGCAGACAGGGCCGGGGTTTGTGTCCATTACTCTCCAGGAGAGCTGCTTGAGGCTGCAGTGCCACTGAGCCAGATTAAAGACAAGAATGGAGAGAAAGCTTCACATCTGCAGCAGATGTTTGGAGGGAGGGGCCGTGCTGGCCAAGGGACAGGCCTGGCTGCCCCAGGGGATGCTGCAGAAGGGTGGGACCAGCTGGATCTGCTGCTGCTGAGAGCAGGGCACCCACAGCCAGCAGGGGCAAAGCCAAGAGCCTCTGGCTGCCCCTGCCAGGCTGGGCTGCAGTGCTTGGAGGGGTTTGTCTCATCTGTTTCTGTCTGGGTTTTTTATTTTAAGTAACGTATGAATAATCAAGATTTGCATGTTTATCAGATGAGCTAAAAAAATATTTCTCACAGTCTTGCTGTGGAGATTTCTGACAGTAAAACCAGAACTAGAACTGAGTCGGTCAAGTAAAGAAAGAGCCTGTCTTGGGTGGTTTCTGACTTTTGTGTTTTTGGGGTGTACGTGCTCTGCTGCACTCATGAGGGATGTGGGGCTCCTCATGTGATGAAGCTGCAGTTTTTATTAGCAGTAGTAAAACTGGTAAGAAAGCTGAAATGTTCAAAAATAGCAATTATTAAGCCCAGTACCAGAGAGGATAAGTGCCTTGGAGGTGGTTTAGCAGTGCCCTCCCCATGTGGTGGGTCCCATGGCAGCTGGGGGCCACAGAGGAGGGAGAGGACAAATCTCAAGAACAGGCACAGACAGGGTAGAGGGTGAGGAGCCTTTTGATAGACAATTATTTCAATTTCTGCCCCTTACAAGCCCATTTGTGCTGCCTTCTGCCTCATGCCTGCATGTCCAGGCAGTTGTTCCTGGCCCAGAGAGCAGGAGCTGTCCCTATCCCTGCTCCTTTAAGCTTTCCAGCCTGAGCCAGTCTGGGGTCCTGTGAT
Organism: Fringilla coelebs; assembly: GCF_963513975.1. Classification (NCBI taxonomy): domain Eukaryota; kingdom Metazoa; phylum Chordata; class Aves; order Passeriformes; family Fringillidae; genus Fringilla; species Fringilla coelebs. Next base: position 18,219,679 of record NC_140041.1, read on the forward strand.
TAAACCAATTTGTTTTAATGCCAAATAAGTCAAAATGAAACGAGGTGCCTGTGGTGCTGCTGGGCTGGTGGTTGCTGTGCCAGGGGTGCTGCTGGAGTGGAGCTGGTTGCAGAAAATTGCCGTTTTTGTTAGTGGAGCTGCAATATCATCCCTGTCTCCTTCTTCTTTTGTAATGTACTTTCTCACCCAGGAGTCAATGCTGTGGAGGTGCAGAGCAGGGGGATTTCACTCTGATTATATTTCAAGCATTTAGGGAATTATTTTTCATGCATGGCCACAATTTGACACCTGAGCTTTGCTTTGTTCTTCTGGCAGCAAGTCTGGCTTCTCCAGCACAGATGGTGCCAGGCTCATACCCCTCCTGTGGGGCTTCCAGACCCTTCTGTGGGTTGGCACCGCTGCCAGTGCCCCACACAACCCCTGATCCGTGCACCCACTGCACTTGTGCCAAGGTCAGGCCCACGGAGGAGGCTGCAGCCGAGCTGAGTGTACGTGTGTTTAGCAGAATTAATTATCTCTAATCACTCCCAGCTGTGGCCTGGCCAACGCCGGCTGGTTCCCTTTGGTTTTGCTGTGGTGGTGTTTTCTAGTTTACGTGTTTTTACCGAGATGACAGCGATTGTTATCTCCTGCACAAATTGTTTGCTGTTTATCAGGGCCATGGTTTCCATGGGCTCTGCAGGGCAGCTGCTCATGAGGATCCGGCAAAACCCTCGCCGGGGCAGGGGCTGGACACGGAGCCTGGCGTGTCCTGAAGGGCTCGCTGCTCAACCAGGGACTGCTGGCAAAGGAGGAGAAGAACAAATTCCTCCAGGTCTTCTGCTAGAAATACAGCAGGGCTCGTTGTGCTTGGCCGGGGCAGCTCCGCGCCGCGCCGGGGCCGCGCTGCCCCGCGGAGCCTGCAGGAGCTGCCGCAGTGCTCACCACGCTGCCTCTGTGCCAGGCAGCTCCAGGACCCTGCAGGGCACCTGTGCAGGCCCAGGGGTGGCGGCTCCCCCAGGAATGTGCTTTTCCTTGCCTCCTTTTGCCGCTTTCCCCCGAAGGTGCAGCCGGCAAGGAGGCTGACGCCTCTTGGCACGGCAGGTCTGATTTCATCCCCGTGGCAGCTGTTTATGCTGCTGTCTGGTAACTATTCATTTGCTTGATTTATGTATTGCTTCCACTAAGTCATTCTTGTCCAGGACATTCTGGAAATTTCCACTAGCCACTAGGGCCTCTGAGATGCCCCTCTCTCATGTGCTGCTCGCCTGATTTGGCTGCCAGAAGCAGACGGGGAGCTGTCTGAGCTGGTGTGGCTGTGCCAGGCAAGTCCTCCTTGCTGCCTTTGGGAATGCCATTGTTATGCCCAGTGCCTGTTTCTGATCCTTTTGGGTCATGGCAGTGCTGGATCCAGGCAAAGCCCTGGAGTTCAAGTGACCCATAGGATCTGTGTGGTAAAGGGGAGGTGAGGTGGAAAGAGACTCCCTGTAGGCACTTGCTGCCTTGCAGGCCAGGGAGAATCCTGCCTGGAGCTTGCCTGTCCTGGGTCAGGTTCGTGCTGTGCTCTCTTACCCCTTTTCCTTTTTCCCTGGTTGGAATGAGTTGGGCTTTGAGGTCCCTTCCAACCCAACCCATTCTGTTGTTCCATGATTCTTTGATTTGAGCTCTGGAGCTGGAGGTACCAGAGCCTTGTGGGGAACAGCAGCACCTTTGGTTTCCCCTTTGCTCTCCTCTCCCTCAGGTGTTTTGGTGGAGGAGCCAGTGATGCTTCCGCAGAGGCGAGACAGCCCTGCAGGACTCCGTGCCTGCCCTTGCCAGCTCTGCCTCCTCTCACTCCTCTGCTTTTGTTTTTAATATAAGATTCTGCAGAATTACAAACCACCACAAAAAGCCCTGTAGGAGTACGCTGGGTTTTTTGGGCTTGGCTTCCTGTAATGTGTAAATTAGCTAAAGGTTTTGTTCTGCTTCTGCAAATGAACTTTTAACCCCCTCTGTCTGGATGGTCCCTGGAGCAGCTGTGTGGGTGCTGGTAGCTTTTCCTTCCATGCTTCTCTAAAAGCTCCTTATATTTCATGCAGGCTGTCCAGTTCTTAGCTGGAGGGGAATGTGCCCCAGAGCCTGCAGTCCCTTGTTAGGTTCTTTTGCACCCACATCCTGCACAAGACTCGAGACTGGAGATAGGATAATGGGGTCTTGGACTGAAGCTGGCATCACCAACCTGGCATGATGATTCAGCAGCTCATAACTAAGCACCTGCTGGGTTTGCTGGGGAGTTTCTGTGGTTGAACATCTCTGCTGAGCTCCTCCTGGATCTCCAGGAGCAGCACCAGGCATTTTGCATTTCTCAAGTGTGAATTGTTGTGGGCTTGTGTCTGAACTTGGTGTTGTTGGGTAGAGGTTGTTGATAGCACATCATTTTTTAATTGTTTATCACAGTGAAACTGAAACTGGATATGGAAAGAGATTGAATTGAGAGTGAGCAAAAGATTTCCAATAACTGATTGGAGCCTCCCTGGTGGTGTCTGCACCGTCCCCGCAGACAGAGTGGGATGGAGATGCTTCATGAGCACATCCTTTGATTGCTCTGTATGAACAGACCCAGCATGAACCAAACTCAGATAGAGATTTTAGTCAGACAGTCTTTCAGCAGAAGAAAGGAGACTGGAAATCACCATGGCCAAGATATATTTGAGCTGCAGCTTTTGCCAGGATGCTTGAGTGATCCCTGGCCTGCAGAATCACAGAAAGGTTGGGGTTGGGAGGCACATTTAAAGGCCATCTCGTTCCAGCCCATGTGTGTGGCAGGGGGCTCAGAACTGGGGGAGTGAGGGGTTTTTCCAGTCACTGGGCAACACCTTGTCCCACTGGCGAAGGCAAGAGAAGCATTTTTCCCGCTGTTCACATCCTTCATTCTGAAAGCTCCTTATTCCTGTATTTCCTTTCTTCCAACACTGTTTTCTAGGAATTCAGTATTTTGGAGGGATGAGCTCCAACCTTGCATTTGTGATGTGAATGAGCTCCAAAATACCTGTAAGGGGAAAAAAGGGTCAGCCCCCCTCTGCTGCCCTTCCTTTGGCCGCTGCACTCGTGGCAAGGTGCAGGTGTGCACCAGCACCTCCTGCACGTGGCCCTGTGACCTGGCTCTGGCCTGGAATGGTTCCCTGTGGGGATGTGGGAGCTGCACTTGCTCACCCCAGTGCTGCTGCTGCCGGGAGGCTCTCTGGGAGCCCGTTTACTTTGGCTCTTTTCCACGCAGCAGGTTGTAACTCCGGCGTGGCACTTGCCGTGCCGGCAGATCTTTCAAAGGGTTCCTTGTTAACCCAGACCTGCTGTGTCGGGCTCTCCTTGCCCTGCTGGCCAGGGGGGGTTGTTATTGCAGTGTGACAGCACCAGGGAGGGCTGGCTTTGGAGGAAAAGCTGCCTGTGCAGCAGGGCTTTGCTGGGGCTGGCACTGGGGTACAGTGGCACGGTTTGCAGCCATGGCAGTCCTATTCCAGCCCCATCCCCAGGGGTGTTTGAGCCTGAGGCCCCTTTGCTGGCTGTGTTTGTGCAGGTGGAAGCCATGGTGACATTTAACATCAGCTCTGGCCATGCCTGTGGTTTTCACCAGGGTGTCAGTGGAAATGTGCAGTGCTGCCATGCCGGGCACGGGGAATTGCCAGCCTGATGCCACTCAGCTGAGGGTTGGTGAGCAGGGCTGGGGTCGCTCTGAGATCCCCCCTCAAGCTCAGCTTGGCCAAAGCCACAGAGGATGGCTTTGGAAACCCCTCTGGCTCAGTCTGGGATGCCTGAGCCACAGCAGCGTTGAGCTCCCTGCGTGTTTCCCTGCAAGTCGCAGCACGTTTGGTATTCACGCTGATCTGGCTCACTGATACTGAACCTCACATTTGGCCTCAGTGTCTTCTCAGTGCAACATGAGCCCTTTTTTTTTTCCCTGGGAGTGAACCCAAGCATCCAGCTGTGGCCAGATCCACCCAGGAGAAAAAGCGAGTCTTGTTGGAGCAAGTCAGAGCGCCCGGAATGAGCGCAGGCACAGCTTTGGTCCCAGCTGAGCAGGGAACCCGAGAGCAGCAAGGGTTTTGCATTCAGCAAGTTTCCCCTTGTCTTCACTGGGAGGTTTTGTCATTCCCTGGTGATCTGTCCTCCTTCTGGATCCGCTGGCCTCCACGTGCATGGCTCAGGCTCGGCTCTGCTCTCTGGAGCAGTGGGGCTGGGGAGGCTGCAGAGCTGTGAGCCCACGGCTCAAGCCTGGCTGCAGACAGCAGGGTCTGTCCACGTTCCCCATGGTCCCAGTTCCCACTGTGTGCCTGAGTGAGCCCAGTTTGCTCCTGCTGCTCTGGGCTCCTCTGGCCCTTGCAGAGCTCCCTGCATCCAGAGCAGCCTGAGGAAGGCAGGCATGTCCTGGATAAGCAGGCAGGATGAAGGGATGGTGGTGCAGGGCGGGAGTGTGGCATTTCTGTGCCTGTGTGCTCTGGCTTGGGAATCACGCTATCTTTAAATTTGGAAAAACCCAATGAGATCATCATCTCCAGCCATTGCCAGCACTGCCAAGGCCACCACTAGCCCATGTGCCCAGGGGCCACATCCACATGGCTTTTGAACACAAGATGAAGCAGAGCTGGTTGTGCTCCCTGCTTCTCCATGGCTGTCTGCAGCGGCCGCTGCAGACCAGTGTCCCTGTCACCTCCTCCCACGCACATGTGCCTTTTAGGAACGATTTAGGAATGTGTGATTGATTTAGCTGCCTGGGACACCAGTGGGTGCTGCTGCAGCTGGAATTGCATCACTGGTTTCACCAGCACTGTGCTGGGTGCCAGTCACAACATTCCTGCAATAAACACCTGCTGCACTCCCAGCCATCAGACACATTCCTGAGGCTGGGAAACCCACCGAGGCTTTGAGTGAGAAGTGAGTGACCCCCGGGAGCTGCAGGGCTGCCATCTCTGGGGACAGGCTCCAGCAGCCCCTTGGAGAAGGGGGAGGCTGAGTGGTGCCCACCCAGCCCCCCTGTGCCCATCAGCCACAGCCCAATTAAACCCAGTAATGTGCAGGGATGAGTTAATTGTACCCAGGAGCATTTCCCAGAACTCAACAGATTGTATCCTACAAATGCCCCCAGCTGTGTGTGCTCAGGCTGCTGTGTCTGTCTGTCTGTCCGTTCCTGGTGAGGTCCAGGTTAACGGGCTGGGAGTGGGGGCTGCCAGGGCAGGGCTCCCAGCTGTGTGTGCTGGACAAAGCCCAGCCCTGCTGAGCCTCCCCAGGCAGGGGCTGTGCTGCCCCAGAGACAGAGGGGAGCTGTGGAAGGGCCTGGAGCACAAGGCTGATGAGGAGCAGCTGAGGGAGCTGGGAAGGGGCACAGCCTGGACAAAAGGAGGCTCAGGGGGGACCTTGTGGCTCTGCACAGCTCCTGACAGGAGGTTGGAGGCAAGTGAGTGGGAGTCAGCCTCTTTTCCTGGGTTACGAGTGACAGGACAAGAGGAAATGCCCTTAAGTTGCAGAAGGGGAGGTTCAGGTTGGATATGAGGGAAAATTCCTTCATTGAAAGGTTGCCCAGCCCTGCCCAGGGAAGTGGTGCAGCCACCATTGCTGGAGGGATTTAAGACTGTAGATGTGGCACCTGAGGATATTGCTTAGTGGTGGCCTTGGCAGTGCTGGGGGAGCAGGTGGGCTCCATGATCTTGGAGGTATTTCCCACCTAAATGATTCCATGATTCTTTGCAGACACTCTTATGGGAACAAGGCTGGTGGCTCTGGTGCCACAGGTACCTCTCCACCCACTGTGCTGCCTCTACTCCCTCTGCTTTTTACCTCCCCTGTACGTCCAGAGTCAAAGGTGTTCAGTTTCTATCAGACTACCCAGAGCAGCCTCAGTAACTTTGGGGATTGCTGGCTTCTGTGTGACTGGCTTTTCACGTTAAACAGAAGCTCTAGTGGTAGTGGCAGACAGGGGATGGATTTTCACCTGTAGCAAGAGGAATGAGCTGCATTATTTTCTGTCCTACGAGGAATTGCTAGGCCAGCCACAACAAGCACTTTGATTGCAAATGTTTGTCCCAGGCATGGAAATAGAAACACTCCAGACTTTCTTTTGTTCCCTTCAGATGGTTGTTTGCTCAGGGGTTTTGTTCTGAATCAGGGAAGATATTTGACCTAATAATGGCACTTTTGGCTGAGATTCAGATACAAGCATTCTAAATATAAAATATGTGTTTATATATAAAATAAACACACGGTAGTTTATACATACATATAAATACATCTATAAAATACATGTAGGAAGTAATTCCAGACATGAGAGGCAGGAGTTCTGTGGGAGCAGAGCCAGGAGCCCCTGTGGCACCCACAGGAGCTCTGACCACACTGGAATATTTACTGTTCCCTGCTTCCCCTGCACTGAACCTTGGCTACCAATTACCCCGTATTAAATTGTGTTTGGTCATGGCAGTGATTATACAGTATCCAGGCAACCCGGGCATAATCCAATTTAACACCCAACATGGATTTACTCGGCTGCTGTTCTCCTTTGTTGTGCTGGAAGGGAGTGAGAAGTGAGTGGTGTCCAGGGACGCCCTGGGAATGGCCTGGGGGCCGGTGCTCCCTGGGCTGGGCTGTCCCCAGGGCATGGCAGGGCTGGCTCCCAGGGACACCGGCTGCGTGCTGCCAGTGCCCAGCACGCTGCTGGGTCAGCACCAAGTGGGTCAGGACCTTCCCCTGGCCAAGGCTCTGCCTGTCCCACACCCCCAGGCTGATCTCCCCTGATCCCCAGGGAACTGTCATGCCAGGAGAAGGACCAGCCCAGGGTCCCAAAGGCACTGTGAGCAGGAGTGAAGAGGTTCTGCACATTCCTCCATCAGTTGTTGCTTTCTCCTGTGCTGGAAGCGGCTCCTGTAAAGTGGGGAGCAGAAAAAGGACCCATAGAAATGAAATGAATGGTAGTGCAGTTCTCTCAGAGTGCATCAAGGGCTGGAAGGAAACAGCAGGTTAAAAGGAAAATACAGTGACTGCTTAGAAAACTTCTAAAGAGCAGCTCAGGAATGGCACTGACAGTCCCTGCTGAACAGCCCCAGCATTAAGCCCACTTTGGGCTGAGAACAGCCATCTTTAGAAACTGCAGCGTTATTTCCTAGTACAAAGGATGATGAAGAGGTATAATTTAGAGTGAATTATCCTGTGGGTAATGGATGGGGAATTTGAAGGATGTGAAAGGTGAATCATGTTTTGGAGCACGTCTGTGGTGACCTGGTACAGGGATGGCTGTTGCTGGAAAAGTACCCGGGGTGCAGAGCAGGAGTTCATGTGGCCCTGAGGTTTATTCCAGAAAGGATCCAGATTGCAGAGCTGCAGGACAGCTCCCACGCTTCAGAGGCAAAGCAGAGCACACTGAGCAGGGTGTGGCGGTGGAGGCGAGGGCCAGCGCCCCGTGGGTGAGTGGGAGGGCCCGTGGCTGGTGCTGTGGGACCATGTCCTGCCTGGGAAGCCATTAATAGCCCAGTCTGAAATAATTGCCAGGACCACGCTCAGCTGCCTCCCTGTAATGAGCTGATGACAGTGCAATTTATTAGAGTGATGTAGGACATGGTAACGGTAATGAGAAATGGAGGCACCTAATTTTGTGCGACTTAGATCAATTCAGTTGTTTTTTTATAAATGAACATTGTTTTACTAACCACAGAAGATCATTAAAATTATTATTTTATTAATGCTTCTGAAAGCCATTTGGACTGCAGCTGCGTTTTTCCATATCCAATTAGGAGCATGTGAATGTGTGTCTGAAATGCAATTTTGCAATGCAAAACTGTCACTGGGGTTTGTGAGTGATGTGGGTGGGAGTGGGGGGTGGGTTTGTATTATTTAGTATTATTTGTTATTTCTATTATTTGTATTATTTGTATTATTTAGTATTTAAGTATTATTTAGTATGTATTGTTTGTTATTGAACCTGTTCTGCCTTTCTTGCTGCTCCATGAGGTTGTGACTCCCTCAGGAGAGTTTGTTTCCCCTCCCAGCTCAGCGGTGCTGGCATGGTCGTGAGCAGCTGGGCGAGCTCTTGGCTGTGGTGAGGATGAGGATGAGGATGAGGATGGGGAGAGGCTCTGTGCCTGACCAGGGGTGGGATGGACAGACTGGCTGGGTGTGAGCAGCACTTCACCTCTGGTGAGGCTGTCCCCTGGTGAGGCTGTCCTCTCTCTGGTGACACTGTCCCCTCCGTGGCACTGTCCCCCCTCTGGCCCCATCTCTGGGCCAGCCCACCTCTCCCAGCTGACACTGAGGATTCCCACAGGCTGTGATGAAGTATTCAGAGCTTCCTGGCAGTGGGGCAGTTATGGGTGAGGGGAGGTCCTGCAGCTCCCGAGGCTTTGGCCAGGCCCTCCCCACTCTGAGCGTGGCTGCCAGGTGCACACGCAGTGGGGGGACAGCTCTGCCTGTTTCCCAGGGGTGAAATGTGCCCCAGGGTGAGGCTTCTTGTCCAGGCAGTGAGTAGGGCTGGTGTTGCTGCTGAGGGGAGCTAAGCCAGCAGCCCTGAGTCCCTGAGCCCCCCTTGTGATGTGCCCCTGTCTGCTGCCTGAGGAGCTGTGTGTAGGGATGAGTTCTTGCTGGTTCAGGTGAGATTTGGATAGAAAAGAATGGAAAGCATCTTTTCTTTTTAGCCAGCCCAGGCTTGCAGTGTGCTGAAATGTGCTGAGCTTGCACACAAATGTCTTGACCCCAAGATCAATGGTAGAAACTCACAGCAATAAATTTTAGGGTCAGTCCAGCAAGTGAGTGTGAGCCTCACTGTGTGCTGGCCTGCTGCATTTGTCCAGGGAAACAGGAGAGAAAGAGAAGGAAAAGACACTAAAACTCCCTCAGGCTACAACTGTGAGCACACAGCCTGAAGCCACCACATTTCCTGGTTGAAGAGGTCAAGAGCAAACCACAAGAAAGACTCTTGGAGCTGCAGGGCTGCACTGCAGGTCATGGGCACACAGGTGTCCCCGTGTGACCCAGCAGTGCCCAGGGTGCCCAGTGAGCTCTGTCCTTCCTGGAGAGCTGAGCACCTGCAGCCCAGCGTGCCTGTGTCCCCTTGGGGTGAGGCAGAGCACAGGACAGGTCCTGTTAGGGCTGCTGGGGCTTTGCCCCTCTAAGACCAGGTGCCAGCTGGAGCTGCTCCAGGGTAACCCCTCAAACACCATGAGCAGGGTGCCCCATCCTCAGCGTGAGCTGCTTCACTTTGCTGAGCTGCTCTGTGCCCTCCTGTGAGCTAAAAGAGACGGAGGTGGTGAGGAGGAGGGCTTGGGTGTCCCTGGGTCCCCATCTTGTGCCATGGAGAAGGGAACACATGGGCATCTGGGGGCAAAGCCCCATCTTGGCCTCCCAGCAGCCTTACTGGGCCAGAGGGGACTGACCTCTGGTGCTGGAATGGCTGGGAAGGAATTGGCCTTTGGAACATATGAGGTCACTCGTTGAGTTGGAGAGCAGCATGTGTCAGAGGTCCAACAATTTGTTTTCAGAAGGGTTTTAAGCATTAATGATTCAAGATGTTTTCCTGGGAGTGGTTTGCAGCATGAGGCTCAATGGCTGGCGCGGGGTTGAGGTTTTATGGGATTAGTCAATTCATGGGGGCTGAAAGGTCCCCAGGAACACAACAGTTAAATTTGTACTTTTCCACATGGCTGAGCCTTCAAGGAGCTCACCAGGAGCGTGAAAAATGTAAACAGCGTTGTGAGCCTTGTGCCAGCCACGAGGCAGGGAAGGCAGGGAGGGGGTTCCCTGTGGATTAGTTCCATCACCTACTTCATTTTCTTTCTCCTTTTTTCCCAGAGTTGCGGATAATCACAAGCAGAACCTGATGACTGTTGCTAATCTGGGTGTGGTGTTTGGGCCGACGCTGCTTCGACCTCAAGAGGAAACCGTGGCTGCCATTATGGACATCAAATTCCAGAACATTGTGATTGAAATTTTAATAGAGAACCACGAGAAGGTAATGGCTTCCCTTGCTTCTTTCATGTCAGGGGTTTATGGAAAGGAATTGGTCTCTCTGTGCCCATGGCAGCCCCCTCTCCATGGCCAGTGGAACCACGGTGGGGCTGTGCTGGGGAGGGGGCAGCTGGCACCTGGTTCTTGGGCTGTGGCTGTGTAACCAGTGCTGCTGGTAGCCAGCCTTGTTTATGGTCATCCCCGTGTGTCAGCATGGCTGTGAATCCATCACAGAAATTCCCTTTCTCTCCCCTTCCCACTGTTTAACGGGAATTTGTCCTCGGTGCCAAGAGAGATGAGTGCTGAAGCAAGCCAGTGAGATGCACACCTCGGCTGGCTCCTGCTTTGCTGACTAACTCCATGTTTATCCAAGTACTGGCCTTGTCCACAGTGTTGATCTGAATCCTGATGCATTTGTGTTTGTTGGCCATGGATGTTGGGGTCTGCCAGTGGAGCAGTGGTGGCTCAGTGGGGCCAAGGTCCTGGCCATCCCTCCCTGGCTGCGTGTGCTAAAAAATACCATTTTCTTCTAAATGCAGCCAGGTCCCTGATTATGATCTTTTGTTAGTCTGGTTTTGATTGGAAAGGGGTAATGGATTTGGGCAGTGAAGGCAGCAGTAGAAAGCAGCTTGCCCTGGCTGGGTTGGCATCATGGCTCCAAGTCCACATCCAGTTCTGTCTTGAGCAGACAGCTGTGCCAAGGTGTGCTTTTCCTGTTGGGAAAGCCTGGCTGTGCCAGTTGTCTGTCTGGCAGGGGCAGGAGAGCAGGAAGGACACTGAGGAATGGGTTTAATGGACTCTCAGCAATGGATAGAGACTTTGAGAGAGCTGGTCTGGAGGGGTCACTGCCCTTCTCTGAGCCTGCGGGGTCTAGAAAAGGAGTAGTACATAACCAAATATCAGCAACCAGCAAGGCTGCTGCCCTTTGGGTTCATGCAGTTTTAAAATTTCATCCCCTTGAGAAAAATGTGATTACTCAGTTTTCTGACAGCTGTAGCTGGAAGTTGCAAAGACTTTCCCAAGCTGGTCTGCAGCCGTGGGAGCGTGGGCGCCGGGGTCACACAGTGAGGGGCACAGGGGGGACACTGCTGGTCTGTCTGGGCTGCTCAGCATCACCTGCACCCCCAAAAAGTCAGCAGAGTGCCAGGGTCTCAGGGTTCTTCACAGCTTGCAGTGTGCATCTTGGGTGAAAAAAAGGGGAGTGCGGGCAGAGTGGAAACATGGAATTTAGGAATCTGTCCCCAGAACGTTGCCCTGTTGAGTGTGTGTATTCCTCAGAGGCTGTGCTGGGGAGCAGTGCAGCCCAGGCAGGTGGGCAGCTGTCCTGTTCCACGGGGTGATGCCAAAGAACAACTTGTTTATTATTTTTAACAGATATTTAACACGGTGCCAGAGGCTCCGGCTCCGAACTCGCAGCTGCTGTTATCGCGCAAGAAGAGCACGGAGTCGAAGCCTCCCTCGTGCAGCGAGCGCCCGCTGACGCTGTTCCACACGGCCCAGCCCAACGAGAAGCGTGAGTGCCCTCCTGCCCTCCAGCTGTGCCCTAACCATGCCTCAGACTGCCATTCCCCTGCCATTCCCCTGCCATTCCCCTGCCATTCCCCTGCCACTCCCCTGCCATTCCCCTGCCGTTCCCCTGCCAGCCATTCCCCTGCCATTCCCTTGCCATTCCCGTGCAGTTTTCCTGCTGTCAGTGGAAGGGCTGATTCCCTAACAGGGTCAGGCTTTGCTTTCCTCTGCTGTCGTGTTGGTGGGGAGTGGAATCTCTCCTGGCATCCAGGCCCTTAACCGGGGCTTGACATGAGGCTGCCTTAGCATGGGATAAAGTGTTGCTGTCCCCTCCCCACCTGACGGGCCCCTGCGTGTCCCCTTCTCATGTTCCTGGGCCCGTCATCGCTGCCATCAGCTGCCAGGACGTGGTGCCACACCTGTGGCAAGGGCAGCCACCACAGGGCGGCCCTTTCGGGATGCCCTCGGGCACTTTGCCTTTTACAGACAGGAAAACTCGGCCAGGAGGTTCGGCATTTTCCTGAGGATTATGTGCCATGGCAGTTTAAAAATGTTGGAGCTCATCTTTCCATTTCTGTCACTAATTGATGCTCCAGATATTTGGGTGAAAGAGCCAAGGCCCCAGCCCTGCTCATGGGGCGGCAGAAATGTGTCTGCTCAGGCTGTTGTTTCATGTTACAGAGTAAACCCAATTCCCAGCTCTCTGGTTCTTCCTGCCCATGCGCTCCTGGAGCCAGCCAGCTGCACGCAGGGAGCTCTCCCAGTTTGGTAAAAAAGCAGGAGAGTCTCCTGGTGAGCAGGACAAGCACAAGTGGAGCAAGGGAGGGCTGGGGATAGCCAGCTCCCCAGGGTGCACAGAGTGGTTGCTGTGGACTTTGCTGACTCTCCAAACACGTGGGTTTGTCTGATTAAGTTACTGTTAACTACCAGGCACTCTCCTTTCGGAGGTGTCGGAAAGATCCGCGTGGGTTTGAGGAAGCAGTGGTGGCCCCGAGCGTGCTCTGGAAATGGTGTGGGACGACTCTCGGTGAAGCCTCAGATATCAAACGCTGCTTTTGAAAACTTTCAGCCCCAGTAATTTATCTGCTGCTAACTAAGCAGTGGCCTGTCAGCCTCCAGGCTCTCCGGGCTCCGTGTGCCATCCTCCCCGTGCCTGGGAGAGGAACTGAGCTCATTTCTTTATTTCTGCATTTATTTATTCCCATGTGAAGCAACATTTTCTTGGGGTTCCTTCTGACAGTCTATAACCTCCTGTGTCTTTGGGAAGCCACTACTGTTTTATTTGCCTTCCCTGCTGCACATCATGAGAAATATGTGAGATTTCCTTTCTTCTTCTTTTCTTCTTTCTTTCCTTTTTTACTGGTCTGGAGACAGACCAAGGCTCTGAAGTCAGGGTGAAGCACAAGGCCTCAGGCAGCAGCTCAAGCCTAGTTGAGCTGAAATTGAAAATTGAAACTGAAGCTAGAAATGTTCTAAATGGGAGCAGGGTGCACATTTTTTAAGACTGGGAGCAGTTTGACATAAAAAGACGTGAGGTGGGACAGTGGATTTTCCATCACTTGAAACCTGCTCATTGAAGTCCAATGTCTTTCTATTTTCTCTAGCATTCATGATACCAAGCTGTGTCTAAGTCAAAAACTATCATGTTCAGCACACAGGGAGCAGATTAGATAATCATGATTAATCTATGATTATAGTGATTATTTTGTTGTTAAACATTTACGTTTTTATCCACATCTGACCCAGGGAGTAGCTCTTGTGACACAAGTGTCACCAACACCGCAAACACCCTTTGTTCCTTATCAGTTCTTTTGTCATCCCCTCTCTGGTCCCTGGGGTCAGTGTCACCAAAGTGCCCTGGATCAGTTATCAGGGTTCCTGGAGACAAAGCCTCTGGTGAGGCTCCAGTGGCTCTGCCTGCCTGACTTCCCACTAGAGACAGGAAGTTTGGGTAAGGGGTGAAAAGCTCTTTTCTCTGCAGACTGGAAATGCTCTTGAGCTGATAGGCAGCTCTGCTCCTGCAGCTGTAAGACCAAATCAATCTTCCAGCAAAGAATCCTTCATGTGAGCTTTCAAAAACATGAAGCAAAGTACAGTTTCAGCCTTTTAAAAAGGAGGAAATAAAATGAAGCAGGAGTTTCAGATTCTGCCGTTCATCTCCGTTCCCCCTGAGCTGAGGCACTTCCAGCTCTGTGGCTGACAGGGACTCCACTCTTGGCTTGTGGCTGCTGTGGAGATTAGAGGGACAATCCACGCTGAGCTGCCAAGCTTATGGAGCTTATTCCCAGCCTTCAGCCTTGGGCAGAAGATGTTTGCAAATAATGAGCTGGTGTCAGTCCACGCTCCAGGGGCTCAGGTCAGCTCCTCAGGGCCTTGGGGCTGGCTGGGCTCAGCACAGACAGTCCCTGGACTTGGCCAGCTGTGTACAGGTGGCCTCTCATGGGCTGCCTAAAACTTGCTCTGGCAGATGCAAAAACAGAGGGATTTAGAGTTTTTAGGTCCTTACACAGCTTAATTTCTTTATTTCTTCATCTGCTGGCTATCACATCTGCCTGTCTATATTTGTGGAGTCTGCTTTTCTTCACTTTTCCCTCTTTGTCTTCTGCATGGATCATCTTTTTCATCCCAGGGTGCTGGTGCCCTGAGGGTTGAACTTTTGCAGAGCTGGGGACAGAGAAATGTCTGTGCTGCTTGTTCCCATGGTGGCTCATTACAGATGAAGATTAATGAAATCCAGTTTCAGGAGCACGTTGTCATGTATCAGCATCACACATCCTTGGCTCACCTCTGGAAGATAAGCTCAACCTGAGCTAAACCAGGCCCTGTCCTGCTGCCCTGCAGGTGCTGATTCTGTTCAGGTAGCTGGGAAATGCAGCAGCTCCATAGCTGATATGGCATTTCCCTTTGGAGTGGTGGCAGAGCTGCACCAACACCCCAAGACAACCCTCCTGCCAGGCTGTTTTACAGGCTTTCCTTTCTGCTGTGTGCTCAGGATTAACCTTTCACAAAACCCAGGAGTTCCTCTTGCACTCTTTTACCCCCCTTTATATGTGCACAGGATACAAGTTAGTATTGCACAGTCTCCTCACCCAAAAAGAGGTGGAATTTAAAGAGATTGAGAGCAAGGATTCCCTATCACTGCATGCTTTTGGGTGGTAGTGTGACCATGTGCACGGAAAAATAATTTTGGAAAGAGGTAGCCTTGCAGTAGGACTCTGTGTTTTCCAGCTGATGCCTGTCTTTCAGGAAAGCAGCATCCCAGAAGCAGCCACTCTCTGCCCAGGGCTGCTCTCGTGCCATCAGCATTGCTAATTGCTTCTCACAACTGCAATTACTGTTCCAATGGCAAAGGCAGCTCCTGGAAATGAGTTAATGGGATTTTGGGTGGCCTGGCAGAGCTGAGGAGGGGGCCTGGGCTGCGGTGGCTCTTTGAGATGCACAGTGTTGTCAGTGCTCACTGCATCTCAAACCCAAAGGAGCCAAAGAGTACCTGGTATTTCTTGTGGTTTAATGTATAATGTGTCTGTAACTAACTGAGCTCTGGGGACATGTCCCTGTTTGCACTGGCACAGGGTTTCCTGGGAATGCTCGCTGCCTTCGCAGCCGTTTGCTCTTCACTTTGTCTGCAGTGGCAGCTGATGATTCTTGGGTTTTGGTGTTTTTTAGAGGAGAATAGGAACAGCATCATCAACTCCAGCCTGGAATCTGTTGTATCTTCAAATGTAAACAGCTTCCTCAACTCCAACAGCGCTCCCCAGCCCAGCCTGAACTCGAGTGATCTTGAACTAGAAGTAATTAAGCCCAACAGGCCGAATTCCCTGTAAGTACAATGGTAATTAGTGTTTTATAGACTTTCCATCCTTAATTCTTAATCAGAGTTGTTTCTTATTCTCAACCTCAGCAGTCTGCCGAAGAATACAATTTAACATTTTAATTTTTAATGGGCACCAAACATTTGCCTCCGTTTTTAACTCGGTCTAAACAGTGGAATTAGTTACTGTGGGTTACATCTGCCATGGGTTCCAGCTTTGATGGCTTTGCCCATGTGGAATATTTTTGAGCAGAACTCCCCAGTGCTGCCCGGCCCATCTGGTGATAACTCCAACACACACAAAGGACTTTTCTTCTGAGTTCAATCCTGTGACTGTTGTCAGTACAGTTGATCTCCGGCCAAATCTATGCTGTTGCTTCTGCTATTGCTTCCTTCATCTGGAAAGTTCAAGGGAAAAAATAGTGACCTTAGCAGTGCCTCCCTGGGGAGGGCGGGGTTATTTATGAATCCCTGAAGTTGCCGCGGCAGAGCCCTCGCGATGGCGGCTCCGCTGGGGGAATTTCCTTCCTGCCAGCCCCAGCCAGCCCCGCAGCATTTTCCCACAGAAGCTCCCCTCCCCACCACGTGAGGATCTGCTCAGATCTCCAGGAGATGAAGCCTGTTCCCCTGGAGCTCCGGGCACGCCCTGTGCATCCCTGGGATGGGCGGCGGGAGCACTGCTCCCCTCCCAGTGCAGGGACACAGTCCTTGCCTCCCCTCCCAGTGCAGGGACACCATCCTTGCCACCCCTCCCAGTGCAGGGACACCGTCCTTGTCACCCCTCCCAGTGCAGGAGCGCTGTCCTTGTCACCCCCCCATGGCCCCTGACACTGCCAGTCCCCACTGGGCCATGCCCAGGGTAGCGGGGTGCCAGTGGGTGCTGGGACAGGTGCTGTGGCCATGGTGAGCTGTTGCCTTGGCTGGGTTGGGTTTGGGGTTTGAGGTGCAGCTCTCACTCTGGCATTCGGGATGGCTCCAGGCCCTGCTGGGCTCTCCCAGGCAGGAAGGTAAGTGTGGAACAGACACAGGCTTCATCCAGCTTCACCATCTGCTCTGCTTCCATCATCCTCCTCCTGCCACTAAACCCTGAGCTGCAGCAGCCCCACAGCAGCCTCTCCTCGGTGGGCAGGGTTGGGATGCCCAACCCTGTGCTGTGCCTGCTCCATGGGGATCATCCCACAGCAGGAGAGCCCTGGGGGCAGGACAGACCACCCAAAGGTAGGATACCTCCAAATCAAGGCTGTGCTTTTTATATGATACATACAGAGTAAAGATGCTTCTCTCTCTCGTGCCTGGTTGAAGCTCTGGAGTCAGTGACATCCCATTCCCCAACAGGATGGCTTTAGTTTATCCTTCAAGGGGGAAAAAAATGGTGTGTCTTATCAGAGAATGAGGTTTGTGAGCCTGGGTCTTGCTGAGACCTTACAAGGATTGCTTGCCAAATATACAGTTTTTCAGATTCCAAGAGTTGCCTCTTCCTAATGATTTCTTTCTTAACGGAAGTTGCAGAGGAATTCAGCAGAATAACTCAGTTAAGCTGTGTGAGGCTCTGGGGAGCGGAGGCACCGTGCTGTTCCCCAGGGATTAGGTGAGTGGGCTGGCACTGAACCAGGTGCTTGTGCCAGTTACAGAGCCTTTAGTTCTGTGAGCTGAAACAGGGCTGAGCAGGACAGCACTGGCAGCTCGTGGCTCTGACAGTGCTGGTGGCATTTGGTGCTTTTCCACAAGCCCAGTGATTATGAGATAATTTCTGCACATGCGGGAGCATACAGGGTTTTGGGCTGTGTTGAGCTGAAGTTTGAAATATAGATCCTAAGGGGGCTATCACAGGGCAAATATTCTCTGTGACCCAAATATTTAAATCAAATGTCTTTAATCCAGTCTTTCAATGAAGCAGCTAACTTGATTTTATTCTAAATGTGTGTGGCTGTCACTGCCCCTGCTTGCCCAGGAGCAGGGGCTGTGCCCATGTTTTTGAGAGCTCTGTGGGGTTCTGCCCTCAGTGGGGCTGGGTTTGCAGCGGTGAGGATGAGGAGGGTGAGGAGGGCTGCCAGCAGTGGGTCTGTGCCCAGCCCTGCCCTGTGTTTGCAGGCTGGGCCAGGGCAGGGTGTCTGAATGGTGCCAGTGTCCGGCGGCTCCGGCCCTGCTCCGCGGGGCTGCCCAAATCCTGTCTCCATAAAGACACTTCTGTTTGGCCAGGCAGCTGAGAAATGTGGGCTTTGCAGGCAGCCTCGGGCAGCCACGCACGCTGCCCCGGGCTGGGGCAGCTGCTGCTGCTGCGCTGGGCTTCTGGGGCTGCCCTGGAACTACCTGCCCACATCTGGGGTCTGTGGCCGTGGGAGGGTCCGGAGGTGCCTCGGGGTTTGTGCTGCTTCAAACGCTGCCAGATTCTCTGCTGGTCTTGTGACACCTACCCCTGAGTGCTGCTTCAGGACTTTGGGGTTTGTCTTGTGTTCTTCACAATTGTCTGTAATTTTTAGCTGTGGACCAGGGCTGCTGTGCTGAGGAGCTTTTCAGGAGGGGCTGTCCTGGCAGCCCCCACGAGCCCATCGGGAGCCTGTGCTCACCCAGACTGGGAAGCTGCAGGGAAAGGAGTTGGGTCATTCTGATGGTATTTTGCTTCAGAATATCCCACTGACATTCCTGTGGAAATAACTCCTGTGGATTTCAGAGGGAGGCTCCTTGGAGTGCAAATGTTGAGGCGTGCAGGCCTGGGGCATTTCTTGTGTCCCATTTGCGGCCGTGAGCACCAATGTGTCCAAGGTGGCCTTTAAACGTGCCAGCTGTAAATTGTGAGCACCATCTGTGAAATGAGAGATGTTTGTTTGAGCTTCTGTTTACAAAAGCCCTTGGCTCCCTGCTAAATGCTCGTGTATCCCCCAGGTCTGCTCTGCCAGGAGCTGGGCGAGTTCCTAAATCCCCCTGGTGAGCAAGTGTCGCTCCTTCCCAGCTGCTGCTGCAGTGGCTGTGCTGGGGCTGGGGTCCCTCCACCTCCCCCTCCCCAGGGAAATGGGCTCCTTCTGGTGTGCTTTCCCTGAAGCACAGTCCACAGTCTCCAATCCAGAGGGAAATTGTTTTGCTGCCGGGCTCAGGCTCTTCCTTCCCAGCCACCAATCGGGCTTTTACGATGGGAATGCATTTATTTATTAGGGCTGGGTTTATTTTTATGGAAAAACTGCTCTGGGCAGGAGTTGTACTGGGTGAGTCAGTGGGACTGCTGCCCTGTGCCAGGAGCTGTCACTGTGGCTGTGGCTGCCTGGGCACCAGGGCCACTAAGCCCTGGGCAGGGATAGTGCCCAAAGCAGTGCTGGGTTTCTGTGTCCCAGCAGGTTTCTGTGTCCTGTTGGTTTGTGTGTCCTGTTGGGTGTCTTTATCCTGCCCCTGCAGAAAGCATCTTCCTTAGGATACAGCCAAGCATGAAGCAGAAAGCACTGTGCTTCTAGCAGAGATGCATCCTTCAGCTGAGCCAGGGGAAGGACAAGGGAATGGCTTCATACTGATGGGAGAGGGTTAGATGGGGTACTGGGGAGGAATTGTTCTCTGGGAGGGTGGGCAGGGCCTGGCACAGGGTGCCCAGAGCACCTGGGGCTGCCTCATCCCTGAGAGTGTCAGGGATGGACAGGGCTTGGAGTGACCAGGGACAGTGGAAGGTGTCCCTGCCTGTGTCAGGGGGGGCACTGGGTGGTTCCAGCCAAGGAGATAGAACCAGTTTAACACCCTTTCCACGTTCATTAGTGCCTCCAGGCCTGCCACCAGTGCTGGTGCCCACCCTCAGGGCCAGGGCACTGGAGGAGATGGGGCCATGGGCCAGGCTGAGCCCCCAGACTGCCAGCCCTGGCCCAGGCTGATGCTGCCCCTCCTTCAC
The DNA here is from genome assembly GCF_963513975.1 of Fringilla coelebs. Lineage (NCBI taxonomy): Eukaryota > Metazoa > Chordata > Aves > Passeriformes > Fringillidae > Fringilla > Fringilla coelebs. Next base: position 18,238,800 of record NC_140041.1, read on the forward strand.
CCCAGGGACTTGGCATTTAGAGAAATAATAACCTTGGGAAACTCAGATTTAGTCAGTACATGTCTATTTGCATTTAATTTCATTTTCTCACTGACCAAGTATGGCTATTTCTTGCCCTCTGTGGGTATGGAAAGAAATGAGGAGCAGATCTAAGGTCTAGTGGTCATGAAAAAATAACCCAGTTACTCCAAGGAAGAGTGGTTATTCCCACATAAATAAATCTTCATTAGGCATCCCAGTTAAAATTGAACATTTCTCTTTCCATGCCTGAAAATGAGAGAAATTTCAACTATTACTGTCTCCATCAGGGACTTCTCCAAGTGGCTGGGAGGGAGCTGTGGGGCAGGGGGACAGGGGACAGTACACCAGAGCCATGGGACTGGGGTGATGCTGCACCTTCCTCCCATTGCTCTGCTCCTATGCTCTGAAGGCCTTCACCATCCCAAATCCAAGTGCAGCATCCCAGAATCATGGAACACACACTGCTTTGGCCTGGAATGACCTTCAAGCTCCTCCACCCCATGGGCAGGGGCACATTCCACTGTCCCAAGTTGCTCCAAGCCCTGTTCAGCCTGGCCTTGGACACTTCCAGGGATGGGGCAATGGATCAAACAGGAGAGGGTAGGGTTTCTTTGGAGAAATGGTCTCTTAAAAATGCAGGTAACTTGGACAGTTATCAGGTGGGACACATGAAAGCAAAAGCACGTGAGGTGAAGCAAACAGACCTTTACCTGCTGCTGGTCCCTCTCCTGGGGAGCTGGGCAGAGCTGCAGGAGAGACCAGGCTGTGCTGTGCTGTGCCTGCCCATCTGTCCTCACCAGAGGGGCTGTGCTGAGCCAGAAATGAGTCCTTCACCTGCCTGACCTGCAGTTCCTGTCCCTGTGCTCCCAGGCCCTCGTTCTGCTGAGCTTTCATGGCTCTCTGCTGGGTGGCTCCTGTTGTTTATATTCCTGAAGAATAATGGCAATTAGAGGTGCAGAGGCGCAGGAGCGGGTCCCACCCTCATCCTGCCTTCCCGGCAGCCGCTTTGCGAACGTCCCTCTGAAATGGCATCTCTGAGACTTCTGTTTAAGAAATTTACTCATAAATCAGCTGCTCCTATCCCTGAGGAGCCTGGATTCTCACCTGCTCTCCTACCACTCTGATATTCAGCCCCACTTTAATTTGGAAAAAGGCCAGGAAAATGCACTGGTGTTTTGTTTTGCTGTGTGTCAGTATAAAAACAGTGACTTGTGCTCAGAGGGGTCCAAATCAGGAGGAATTTCTCCATGGAAAGGGTGGTCAGACTTTGGAACTGCCCAGGGAGGGTTGGAGTGCCCATCCCTAGGGGTGCCCAAGGAAGGGTCGGAGGTGGCACTCAGAGCTCTGGGCTGGGCACAAGGTGGGGATTTGGCACAGGTTGAACTTGATGCTCTTGGAGGTAATTTCCAGCCTAAATGACTCTGGGATTCCGTGTATTCCTCCTGGGTGGAGAGCTGGTGCCCAGGGGAGTCCCAGGGGATGGTGCTGGCAGGGATGGGGCTGCCAGCCTGCTCCAGAGGCTCTGGTCTTGCACTGGACCTGCAGGGCCCTGAGTGGTTCTCACTGTAGCAAAGACATTTCTATTTCACGTTAATTTCATTTTCTGGTTCTCTGTTCACATGAAATTGCAAAGCAAACCCTGTGCTCAGCACAGGGGCTCTGCCACGGCTGGGAGCTGCCTGGGGTGGGGAGCGTGGAACTGCGAGGAAATAGGAACTTGATTAATTGCGAGGCTTTGGGCAAAACAAAGCTGTTTCTTCTTCCTTCCACTGCATTGTGGCCGCCTGGCCGGGAGCCACCGCGGCCCTGGAGCAAGCCAAGAGCTGGGAGAGGCGTGTTGGGGCCAGCAGAGCAGGGCTGGGGCTCCCTGGGGACCCTCCTCTGCGGCCGTGTCCCCTGCTGCCCTTCCTTGGGGGATCGAGCACCCCGTGTGTGCTGGGCACCCCTGGGTGACTGCAGGGAGCCCCAGCTGGACCCTGGGGCTGGGGGAAGTGTCTGCCTCCATCTGCTCCCTGCAGCCACTGAAAGCTCAGCCCAGACCCCACGACTCTGCTCTTCTGCCTGATGTGGGTTTGGATCGCCGAGGCCAGCCCCGAGGGGCGGATCTTTGGGCTGCCAAACAATAAATGGCATTTTTGGGGGATTAGGTAAAATCTTGTAATCAGAGCAGCTCCAGAACAGCCTTATCTAAGTGGCTCTTTAAGAGGAGCAGACCAGTTCCCAGCTGTGGTCCCAGGCTAGGACAGGGGGTTTTACACCCAGTCTCTGTGGTTCCAGCAGGGTGGGATGGCTGGAGCTGGTGCAAGAGGTGCCCTGGTGGCCCCAACCCTGGGTCCCCAACCCAGGCTGTTGCTGCTTGAAGTGTCGCCTTCTAGGCAGGGTCAGGGTACTCGATTATTTCACCTCCCCTCCCCTCAATACCTCCTTGTGTGGCTGCTCAGGGTTTGCATCTTCCGTGCCTCAGACGGGGGTAGGTTTGTGCTCAGGAGGAGCAGAGATTGCTGCCAGGCTAGAACAGAACCCGCCTATCTCCCAGTCTTCTTACTTGAGAAAAGCTCCTAAAATTCCCAGTCTGCTGCTTGGCTGATTCCAGATGACATAACATTCAAACTATCTTGTGACTTATTTATTTTTTTTGGTGCAGACTGTTGTGAGGGTGTCTGTGTGTTTGTTTCTTTTAGAGCAGTTTTAGCTTGGGAGTCCTAGATCATGCCTGTGGTGAGAAAGCTCCATAAACCAGAGTGATTCAGGGCTCTGGCAAATATCCTTAAACCTGGCTCATGGAAAACACAAGCAGCAAACTCAGTAGACTCCACAGATAAATATACTTGAGGCTTAGTTGCTGATTGCCATATAATCTTTAAATTTATATCTGTATCTCTATAAATTCATGTATATGTACAGATTCTGTTTAGAAGGTTGAACTTTATGATCTTGGAGGTCTTTTCCAACCTTAATGATTCCATGAATTCCTTCCCTTGTTGTGCTTAAAAAATCCAGGATTTACTTTCTGAGCATCTGTATCCTCCCAGGGGGTATTTTAAGGTGTGTGGAAAGGAGCAATGCCTGTGGGCTGCAGGAGCAGGGTTGGGTTTGGGGAGGGCAGGGGGAGGTGGTGGATTTCCCTTTGAGGTGGGATGTTTCAGGCTGTTTGGGTAAGAGAAGCCCCCAGCAGTGGGATCCTGCCTGCCCCAGCATCTCTGTGTGCTGCTCTGGGCTGGCAGGGGGAAAGGTGGGATGTGTTTTCCTGCTGTGTGGGCCCTGGAGTTTGGCACAGCAAGTGTGCAAAGCTTGAGCTTCTTCACTTTTGGGTCAGCTCTTGGTCTAAAAATTTTCCACAAATTGAATTTGAAAGCGTAGCCAAATATTCTCATAAAACGAGTCTCCAGCCCTGTGGGCAGCCCCATGTGACCCAGTGGTCATAGATCAAAACATTTCCTCCATCTCATCCCCTCAGACAAAGGTGATTTGTCAGCCTGAGAGCCCTCTGCTAACGGGAGCAGGAATGACTTGGGGGGGCTCTGAATCCCTGCCTTGCTCTGGCTGTGGGCTCCTCTGGGCTCTGGTGACACAGGGGTGTGTGAGTGGCTGCAGATGGACAGACAGATGGACAGATGAACGGCCTCTTCAGAGGCTCTGCACTCCAGGCCAGCCCGCAGGTCCTGTAGCCTGACTCCCACCATCCACAGCTTTTCCCAGTGCTGCCCCTCAGGAGACTCCTCAGATGTTTCTGCCTTTGAAGAGCACTGTTCTATTTGGGTGATGCTCTGGGAACATCTAAGGGTGCTTCTCGCAAGCTGAATTAATTTAGATTTCCTTGCAAGAGTTCTAAAAATGCACCTTAAACTTCAGCAGCACATGATGCTTAAGAGGCAGCTTTCTGGAAAGCCTTGGAAAAAAAAGATCTTGCACTTGCTTTCCTAATTCCTGTAATTAGTGTGGAGATCGCTGCATAGCAGCATCTTCTTCAAAGAAACTGCCTCAGACAAATATTGGCTAATGGAAATTTTACTTTCAAATGGAGCAGGGTTTGAAATCCATCCCAGTCACTGTGGGGGGATGGATGCAGGAATCAAAGATGCTCCACCAAATCCTTCCTGGGGCCAGTCACAGGCACTCTGTGTGCTGAGCTGCTGTCTGCAGCTCAGGATCATCATCCTGCTGGCCAGGCCTCTCTTTTTTCTCTTTCTCCTCCCTTGCCTGCCTTCTCCCCTTTGATTTTGGGGTCCCAGCCTGCTCAGCCCCCCATCCACCTCCGCTCCCAGTCCCTCTGCTCAGTGTCTGAGTTTTCTTTGGGCAGGATCTCAAGTGTGAGCCCAGCCAAACCTTTCATTGAGCCTGCTGAAAGCAGAATGATGGTACATTAGTTCTTCCTGCTGCCTATAAATGTCACCTCAGGTGAAATATAGTAGAGAAACGGCCAAGTGCATTCTTTGGTTCCTCTTTATGCAGGGAGGTCAAACTCAGAACCGGGGACGTGGCCCAGACTCTCCCTTGGAAGTCTTTTGACAGCTCTGGGAGTGTTTTTGAGGCAGTGCTGGGCTCCAGCCCCACCACACAGCACTGGGAGTGCTGAAAGCATCCCAGAGCTCCCCCGTGGCCCAGCAGCTCCAGATGCCAGTGCTGGAAGGAGCTGGGGTGGCTCAGGGGACGTGAGCAGGGTTCAGATGGGGACCACCCCAGGGGCCACCCCTCCCACACCATCCCATTTCCCATTTCCCAGCAGAAGGCTGACAATTGCCCCAAAGGGACTGAGCAGAGCAGGGCTGCTGCTCACAGAGACATCATGTCTCCTCTGAAAGGAGATCCTTGTGCCTGACTAATCTCCTAAATTAGCTGGAGCTGTAAGGCCTCTGCTTTCCCTTCACCTGGGGGTAACCCAATCCCGTGGCTGCTGTGCAGACACTGGTGACAGGGCAGTGCTAAGCTGGGACATTGTCAGCAGCCCCAGAGCTGTCACAGTCCCCTGCCTGTCCCCAGGCTGGCACCGTGCCCCGGGCTGGGAGTGAGGGATCCTCAGGGAGGGTGTCCTGGCTGGGCACTGGGAAGGGAACTGCTGGGGACCTTGGGTTGGAGGGGCTGGGTGGACAGCGCAGCAGTGGGTGCAGCACAGGGAGATTTGGGAAAGCACACAGAAAAAGGAGTGGAAAAATAGCTAACCAGAAAAAAGTCAATTGAATGCATTAATCTTTGCTGTATTTGATTACTGGGAAGGGTTCTCCAAGGCTACATGTCCAGCTTGATGGCAGACAGAGAAATTGAGGCTGGGCCAGTAAACTGGGAGGGTTGTGGTGCTCACACCTCCCAGCTGTGCGACTGGAGGAGGGGAGTTTTGCTGGTCAGAGCTGCTGAGGCAAAAATGTTATTACAAAGTTTGGTGGTTTTAAGTGAAAGAAAAGATGGAAAAAGAAAGAACAGAACTAACATGGTGTTTCTTTTGATAAATATGATTGAGTTGGATTGTTTCAGTGTTGTGGTCTGTGGGGTTTGCAGTGAAATGCTCTGATCAGCTTTTGTAACTGGTGTGTGCAGAATGCTGCAGAGCAAAGCAGCACGAGGCCAAATGGACAAAACAAAATCAGGGAAACCAAGAAAATGCAGAAAATTATTATGCATTGTCTTTACTCATCCATTATTCTTCAGCCACCTTCTCAGGCCCAAGTGATCCCCATTGTTTTTCCCACTGCGTGTGCTCTCCGTGGGCAGTGTTGGCTCCTTGTGCTGGGAGGAGATTCACGCACTAAAAAATGAGAGTTTGAGCCCGTGGTGCTAATGAGGCTCAAAGGAACTGTCATTGTTTTCTGTTAGGATCTGAGCCTGGAAGTGGCCTCCTATCAAGTTATGTTGGGAATATTCCTTAGCCAGGAATGAATTTTTTACAGTGAGGAATAACTGTTCTGGTCGTTTCCAGAAACTGCTTAAAAAGTGAAAGGAACCTCTCTCCCTTTGGAGAGCTGACAGTGCCAGCTCCTGGGGGGAGTGGCTGCTGCCATCCCAAAGTCTGTACCCTCCTTGGGGGGTGGCAGAGCAGTGTTTTCCCTCCTGGAGCAGGTGGGGCAGAGCAGGGGATCCCCCATCGCCTGCTGGGCCATCTGGGGTCCCTCCTGGCTCCTGTGGCAGAGCAGCTCTGCCGGCCAGAGGAGGGCTCAGCGTGGGGAAATAAGGACCAAATACCCTCACTGTGCACCCAAAGCCAGGCTCCAGGGCTCCGGGGCAGCACAAGCCTCGGGCAGGGGGCAGGGCTGCCCTCCCCCGGGGCAGGTGGTGGAGGCTGGCAGCAAGGACAGCGTCCCTCTGTATCCCTCGCTTCCCTGCAGCTCTGAGCTCCCAAAAGGAGGTCACCCTCAGCCACACAGCTCGGGTTGAGCTGCTGGGGGCTGGCAGAGCCAGCTCGGCAGCGCCGTGGGGCCGCCTGGGGCACAGGATGTGTTTAGCTCAAATATTTGATCCTCCCAAACCCCCCACAGCTGAGCTGGGAGCTGTGATCCCACAGGGACTTTAATTTCCTTCATTTTCCAAGGATCCCATATGGTTGTTGGGGTGGCAGATGGGAGAGTTTTCTTTTCAGGGGGATGTAAGATTGCAGTGCATTGAATGCCAGAGAGGAGTGAGATTTCTGGAGGGCTGTTGAGTTCTGCTTAATTGCAAACAGAATTTGTTGGTGACTAATGCGCCCAGCCTTGCAGCATTATCTCATGTTAGAAGCTGTGGCACGATGGAGAAGCCATGACTAAGACACTGGCTCCTGATTTACCAACACTTCCCTCCTAAACTGCCGCTTTGGCTCCCTGCTGCCACATTACAACTTTTCTATTAATAATTAAGAGCTTTAACACAGTTTGAAAGCACTTGGTTCAACATAAAACCTTCCAGCCTGATTTTGAGTCTGCTGAGAGCCTTTTGGGCAGAGAGGAAGAGGGAGGGGGTTATTGATGGAGCAAAAAATGCAGCTGCTGAGCAAAAGGTGGAGTGAGATATTGGGAAGCAATCCTTCCCTGTGAGGGTGGGCAGGCCCTGGCACAGGGTGCCCAGAGAGGCTGTGGCTGCCCCTCGGTCCCTGGCAGTGTCCAAGGCCAGGCTGGACAGGGCTTGGAGCAGCCTGGCACAGTGGAAGGTTGGGGTGGCACTGGATGGGTTTTAAGGTCCCTTCCAGCCCCAGGCCGTTCTGTAACTCCAGGTCCTGTCCAGGCAGGTTTGTGTGGAGCCGTGGCTGCCTCCATTCCCTGCCCTGCCCCATCTCCCCCTGCCTGTCCCAGTGCTGGGACTGTGTGAGAGCAGCCACTGCTGGGTCTGTGGCTTGCTGGTGGTACTGGTAATTCTCTGGCTCCAACAAGTTGTGCAGCTGTTACTGAAATGCTGTTCCCTGTTAAGATGTCACCATGTCCCATCACCTGGATCTCACCTGGCGGGAGGACCCCTGTGCTGGCACCAGGCTGGTGCTGCAGCTTCCTTCCTGCAGTGCCTGCAGCGCTTGCTCATGCTGAGAACTCTTCCACTGCTGACTCTCTGCTTGCTCCCTCACTCTCTGCAGCACTAGCAGCAGGCTCTGAGCTCCACACCAGAATTCTGTACCTGTCACCTCCTCCCTCTGCACCATCGAGCACCATCCGTCTGTGCCTGGAGATGGGAATGGGGGACAGCAGCTCCAGCTCTCCTCCCCAGAGCCAGAACTCATCCTGGGCTCTCTCTTATTCAAGTGGAAAAGCTTTCGGATGGTTTCTGAAATGACTAAAGCAGGGAAGTATTCCCACACATGGGAAATCAGCCAAGCAGCAAAGTGACAAGACAAACCCATGTGCTGGGTGTCATCAGCGTTACAGAGGGACATGTCTGTGTTGTTGGAAAGAAGATCCTGAAATCTGTGCTGATGGAGATGGGAAACTGGTAAATGGAGATGTGGGGAAGGTCTGTACTGAAGAATTTGAGAATTTTTGGACGAGTTTGGTCAAGTGATGCTAACCACAGGCCATTCCAGCTGCTTATTTCTTTAAATTTCTTTAAATTTTTCCCACCCAAACAAGCATGCAGCGACTTTGCTCCTGAGAGAGTAACGCTGCAGAGAGTTCAACATCATTTTTCTTGCTTTAAAGTACCAAGTATAGGAAGAGCCCTGCCGGACTGGAGCCCTGTGAGCTGGTGGTCAGGTCTGGGGTGGTTCTGCCAGGAGTGCCCAGGAGCTGCTTCCTAGAGCCCAGCCATCACTCCAGTCTTTGCTGGGACCTGCTGCACTGCTTGAGCTCCATGAGCTTCCCAAACCCAGGCTGCCTCCCATTTCATTTAGGCAACAGAGCCATGGCTGCTGGTGAGCTGCAGTCTTGTCCTTGTTTCAGCAGAGCTGAAGTGCTCTGGCATTACATAAAGCTGTAATTTTCTTTTTTCTTGTTACCTTTGAGAAGAACCTTATGTTCCGCAGCTTTGTTCTATAGGAATAGATCAGGGAGCAGAGGGCTGGGTGGTCCTTGATGTATTTTTCTGCAGTCAGGTACTGATCATGTCAGAAGGGGAATATTGTTGTTTATTCTTGAGGTGATTTCATGAAAGGGCTGGAATGCATCAGTGGACTCTGCCCGTCCATAGCTCTGAGATGTTCTGTGGCAGAAATAGCCCCGAGTTCCACAAAAATAAACAGGTTGTAAACATGTTTGAAGTGGAACTGATGTCCTCTCGGCCAGGAGATCAAAGCAGCAGAAGTTGTCTGGAGACCTGCTGAGAGAGGCTGTGAGAGCTGCACATGCCTGGGGGCCTGAGCCGGCTGAGGAGCACCAGAGGCAGCCTGGGCGGAGGAAGAGGAATGAAAGAGGCAGGTTAGGAGAAAAGAGCACAAAAAATTTTTTTTTAGCTCCAGCAACTCCATCAGAGTCTTGAAACAAGACTTACTGCTTTTTTTCAATGTTTGGGCAGCAAACTAAACATCTGCATGGGAAAGGCAGTGTGTACAGCCGGCACGGGAAGCAGGGAGGAGGATTTAGCTCCTAAATTCATTTCCAAGTACTGTGCTTGCTGGAAGAGTGGGATTGCCAGAGGGACACACGGAGTGGAAGGTGCAGGTGCCCCTGCAGGTGCTGTGGCACAGTGCCCTCCTTGCCCTGCCCGTGCCCAGCAGAACTCCCTCCCTGTGGGATCACAGCCACTGCTTCCGAGGGGCAGTCGGACCAGCAGGAAGGGCAAGAACCTCAGGATGCCTTGGGCTACGGACTTGTGGAGTTCCCCCAGCTGCTTCTGCTAGGGAAAGGTCCATTCTCACCGTGGAAGACTCTAATTTGAGCCATTTCTTTGTTTCCTGCTTCTGATGGTTTTGGTTCTTAGCAATTTTCTCTGTTTTGTTTCCACTGTGCACCCAACAGGAAGAGCCCCTCGCAAAGCCCTCCTGAGTAAGAAGAAGGAAAAAAAACGTCCAGCTGACATTTGCTGCCTGCAGGCAGCTGCCAGAACTTCCCCCCAGCCTCTCACCATCTCTGCTCTTTTTGTGAGAAACAAAGGAAATTGGATCCTACAAGAAAACTGTTTTCCAAAACGCCAGAGACCTTGGGATAGCCCATTCCCTCCTGTGCACTGACACCTCCAGCAAGGCAGGACTTGGGTCTGGCAGTATCATAAGCTCAGGAAGGTGAAACTCAAGCAGTAGCTTGGAAATAAATACCTGTATTTCATGGGAGGGAGGTGAACCCTTCATACCCATCATACCCCAGGGTCTGTCGGTCGTGGGCAGCTGCTCCGGTGAATCCTGAGCTATCCATGTGTTCTTCTTGAGGAAATGTTCTGGAAGGACTTGCAGAGCAGCTTAGGACCATGTTCATCTCCTCTGTGAGCACCTGATGGGCACAGGGTGCTCTGCACACCCCAATGCACATGCTGGAATTGCGACCTGCTCTCTCCGTGGGTTTGCTGGGCACAGAGTGTTTTCTGTGACACCAAGGATCCAAAGACACCAAAATCCTGCTCCAAATTAGTGATAATTTCTTAGGCAGAGGCCAGCCCAAGTGTTGGTTCTTTCAGGTTTTTTTCCCTGATAACTCTGAGATCCTGCTGGTTGAATTCCCCACTGTCATGGGCGGAGCGGGCACAGTTGTGGAGCGATGACAGCGCCTTGAGGAGAAATGAGAGCTGCATTCTTTTGCCATGATTTCATCTCAAAAAGTACAGTAGCAATTTCCAGTCCTGGAGCCCTCTGTCACTGGATTTTCCTTCCTTTGTGCAGTGGAGAGGACCAGGGCTGGTGGCAGACACGGTGGCCATTCCATGCTGGCACACCAGTGCCATGGCCTCTTGCACCTCGAGCCAGCTGCCCACAGCCACAGTGCTGGGAGGGCTGGTGGGTGTTGGTGGCCACTCTCAGCAGGACAAGCTTAGCCACATTTTGGTCACCAGCTCATGGCCCCTCCAAGTCCCACCTTGGCCAGGCTCCTATTTGAGAAGGGAGTTGCTAGGCCATCTCTTTGAAAGAAGTGGTGCTTAAAGGGGTAATTTTGGCAGTTTGGGATGACTTGGTGACCTTGGTGGCACCTCCCATTAGGAGGTGAGGATAGATGGAGTATCTGGTAAGTACCAATGGCTGTCAGGTTTGGTAAAGACCAAGGAAAACTCATTTTTCAAAAGATGGACAGTTTTAATGACAGAAATGCTAAAGGATTGTTTTTAAATAGTGATGATTATTAGCAGAACATTTGGAGGATCTCGTTGATAGCCTGCCTGACAGCATTCCCTGTTTTCCAGCCTCTGGTGAAGTCATGCTGCACTCACTGTTGTATCCATTTCTCTATGTAATCTTCTGACATAATAAAGGTGTTGCCTATAATTTCAGAGGGAACTAATCAGTGTCTGTTGAATCCAGTGACACAGCTTCTGCAAGGAGTCCAGCCAAGAGTTTGGCCTTAAGCAGAGATGGTCCAGTTTCCAAGGGGAAAGCATCCATGTCATAAATATCCCCCTGTGGTGGCAGCCAAAGGACACTGGGGAAGGTTAAATGTTGCTCTGAACTCCGGCAGGGCTGAGGTTCTCCACGTGTTCTGGAGCCACCATTCCCTGAATCCCTTCCCTCTACCCCAGGAGGCCCCAGCTGAGGGATAAGGACAGAATTCTGGGGTTTGTGCCCTGTCCCCACATCATCACAGACCTGTGTGATCAGAGGTACTGTCCCTCTCTCAAGGAGAAAACATTAGTCATGACGCTTTTACAAAACTTCTTGTTTTTACAGAGGCACTTGCAGTGTGGAGAGAGATTTCTGGTGTTTTATCAGGGATGGAGTTTCTAATCTGAATTGGATAGGGAATACCAATGAGTGCTAAGCAGAGAAGCAGTAAATTAATCAACCTGGTATTTTAGTACAATAATTGCTTTTTGGTGAACTTGAGAATGACCTGAATTGAACAGTTTGGAAGGACCCAAAAACTTCTGTGTGCAATTACCAGTTCAGTAACTCGATTCAGCTCCAGTTGACAGCTGTAGCTTCAGGAATCAGCACGAGGGGAAAAAGGGATGTAAAACGTGGAAAACAAAATCAATGACATTTTTATACACTGAATGTATGAGCACCACAAGTGACAGAGGGGGTGGAGGCTGCTTACAGGCATCATTACCGTCCAGAAATACCAGCAGTTCTTTCTGGGAGCTCTGCAGGAAGCACAGGCAGGTAAGTGGCTTAGCTGCAGCACAGACCCTTGGCACACAGGGTGCCAGGTGCCATGGACGGGGCAATGGAGTGGGGCTTGACTGGAAGATCCAGCTCTTGTTGTCCAGACAAATGCAGGCCCAGCCTTGAAACACTCCCCAAGGTCTTGGCACTCCCTTCTGTAGCTGTGTCTCACGCTCCGAATGCTCCCAAGGCACTCGCTATCGTCGGCTGCCGTCTGTGTGTCTCTCGGTTGCTGTTTGTTGCTGTGCTTGCACGTTGATAAGGTCTCTGGTTATGTCTTGCAGCCCTCAGAATCCAAGCCCAACGTCACCCCTCTCACCGTCCTGGCCCATGTTCTCTGCGCCATCAAGTCCTATGCCCACCTCCTCTACGTCCAGCGACTCATCCCCCATCAGGTCTGTTGCACAATTCGCTTGGCTTTTTGTTGCTTTTGCTGTTTCTGTTGAATTTCCCCGGTTTCCCCCACTTCACTTCCCTTTCCCTGGCATCCTGCTCGAGCCCTCCCAAGCAGCTGTCTGCACTCAGCAAGAGGGGAGCTTTCAAACCCTCCTGCCCCAGGAGAGCCCCTTGGAGCACTCCGAGCCAGGCTGGAGCCCACAGCCCCGGGTGAGGGGAGCGGGAGCTGTGCTCGCTGTCACTGCTGGGCCCAGCTCAGCTCAGTGCTGCGCTGGCTTTGCTCTGCTCTGCAACAGGTAAGAAGTGTGCTGTGAGGAGTAAAGTGCCTTTGGAAAGCTCTGCCACCCCTGGTTTTCTGGCCATGGCCATGCCTGGGATCCTAAGAGGGTGACGGCGACAGGGTAGCACAGGCTGCTCCCAGGATAAAGGTCCTTGGGCATCACTGGGGCAAACCCTTCCTGGAAGCTGCAGAGGAACCAGGGCAGGATTCCCAGCAAGTCCCAGAGCAGTGGGTCAGGCTGAGCTGTGTGCCAGCCCCGTGGGGTCCCCCTGTGCCCTGGGGTGGCACCAGAGCAGGTGCTGCCCGGGGTCCTGTGCCCTTGGCACCAGCCATGCCATTGTGCCCTGAGTGCACCGTGAGCCTGGAAATCCCTTTTGTTTTCCACCTGATGGTCTCAAGCACTCCGTGTGAGTGGTGCCTCCTTGGCAGTGAAGGACCCTCTGGAGTGGGAGGATTGTTTGCCCATCCTGGTTTTTAAGTGTTTGGGAGCTGCTCGTGTCAGGCAGCTGGAATTTGAAGAAGAGAGATCTCAATTTCGGGGCTCTCTTTGCAGCAGAGCCAAAACCATTCCCAGTTCCTGAGTTTGGACTTTGGTGTGAAGGGGAGCTGCTTTTGCCTCGCTGCTTCCCTGGGCTCATCCGAGGAGCTCAGGAACTTCAAGTTCTTGTAAAGATAAAAATTGGTAAAACCACTGATCTGAGAATGGTGACGCCTTGTTCCCCACCCCAGCAGCTCCTGGGGCACTTCATCGCTTCCCTTGGCCATGTCACAGCTGAGCAGGAGTGCTGGATGTGTCTGGCTGCTCGAATGGCCCGGGCCTGGCTGGGCTGGCACTGTCACTGTCATTGTCACTGCAGCCTGGCAGTGTCCCAGCTTTCCACCAGCCCTGCTCCAGCCCAAAGCTGGGAAGGATGGGTGGGGATTCCAGGTGCAGGGACAGCTCTGTGTGCCGGTGCTGTGCCTGAGGAGCCCTGAGGTCCCTCATTTTCCTCTCTCTGCCAGCAGTTGCTCCATTCCTGGCTCTCCCTGCTCCGATTCCCTCCCCTGCAGCGTGGGCATGCTGACACTACCAGCAAAATCTAATGGCTGTTAAATCTTTTTTACCTTTAGGTACAGGCTCTAAAGAAGTGCAGCAAATCCTTCATGGACCTGCTTGTCTTTCAGCTTTGAAATAACCTAACCAAGTGCTAATTCTTCCTTGTGAAATTTTCCTTGTGGTTGCAGCTGCACTTGGATGGGTTTGGCAGAGCGGGGCCAGGGGCAGTGGGTCAGTGCCAGCACCTGCTGCCACCTTTGCTCTGTGCCAACCTCTGGTCAGTGATGGCCCCTCAGATACAGAACATTGCAGCTCCAGCCTAGAGGAGATGAGAGGACCCCTGGGTTGGGCTGGTGCTGTTTGGGCACCAGTGTGGGCTCCGGTCCAGCTGGGCTCAGACTGGGATTTGCATTGTGGTGAAATGGGGCTCATCCCCGAGAGCCTTCAGCCTCTGCTGGTGTCTCCCTCCCTCCCTCCCTCTGGGGCAGGGTAGCCCAGCAGGGCAGCAGCCCCAGCAGAGGGCACAGCGCTGTGAGGGCTGTGGGTGGCCCCGTGCCCACCGGTGCCTGTCTTGCAGCTCCCCTCTGCGCAAGGCCCGCGCGCTCTACGCCTGCAAAGCCGAGCACGACTCCGAGCTCTCCTTCACGGCCGGCACCGTGTTCGACAACGGTGAGTGCTGGGCCCTCCGGCACGGCCGGCCCTGCTCCCAGCCTGTCCCATGGGCCCTGCACACCCCCTGGGCCCTCCGGCACGGCCGGCCCTGCTCCCAGCCTGCCCACAGCCAGCCCTGCTCCCAGCCTGTGCCATGGCCCCGCACACCCCCTGGGCTCCTCCAGGCACGGCCAGCCCTGCTCCCAGCCCATGCCACAGCCCCGCACACCCCCTGGGCTCCAAACCCTGCCGTGGCTCCCAACCCCTCCTCTAAGCTCAAGCCAGACCCTGGTGAGCTGTGCCTGCCCCGGTGTTTGCCATTCCCAGAGCTGTTCTGTGCAGGGGAGATGAGATTCCAGACATCAGCACCAGAAATACTCGGGGTAGCTGCTGCAATGTTTTGTGCAGGAGATGGGAAAGCCACGTGTGGTTTTTCCCTCAGGATAGGAGCACTGGAGCAGGTGGGCTTTGCTCACTCAGACCATGCTAATGAACTCAGATTTGGTGTTTCCTGCACCAAGAGTTTGTGCCCCATGGAGCTGAGCAGCTCTGGCTTAGTTATAATCCCAGTGTAACGAAAAGATTTTTTTACTCCTTTCCAAGTCATTCTTGGCTTTTAAATGTTAAGCATTGTCATTTGGGAAGCTGCTACCACATGCACTGTTTTTGCCCAGGGATATAGAGGCGAACGCAGCAGAAAGGGGAGGAGAATGAATACATGTGAATTAAAGACAATCCTTCTCCGAAGCAGCTCCATAGTCATCTTATAAATAAACATGGTCTCCCCTCTGAGGGCCCGTGGGAATCAGAGCAGCTAGGAGGGGAACAAGTTTGAATTAAATACATTATGTTTGCTGATAAAAATCAATGGATTATTCAAGGGAAAAAGAACACAGCGTGTTCCAGTCACTCAGCAGCACAGCCAGGGCTCACGTTGGCTGGGGGACGTGAGGTAGAACCAGCCTGGCTTGGTGGGACTCTCGCTGTGATGAAGGGCCTTTTCCAACCCCAGCAAAGGCAAAGGGGCCTTGGCAGTACTTGGAGCCAGGTTCCAGTTTGACTTTGAGCTGCTGTGAGGCTGCACGTGGCTGAGCAGCAGCTTGATCCCAGCCCAGCCGGGGCTGGGGGCTGCTGCTGCCCACAGGGCACGGTGGCACTTGGAGAGCTCCAGTTCACTGACCCAGACACGAGTGAGGGAGTGAGGCCAGGCCTGCAGTCGCAGCAGCCCAGGGAGCTCCAGGAGCTCTGGAGCACGGGCTTCCCACCATGACTGTGGGAGGGGGTGTTCCTCTGCCTGCGGGCGTAACCCTGGCCTGCCTCCTGCAAAATCAGCAAATTTTTGGGGGTTGATTGAATAAAGAAAGGCTTTTGAGGACTGATCAGGTTTCTGGTTGCACACAATCAGGTTGCAGGGTTTGCTTTCCCACTGGGATTGTTCCCTAATGCAATTTCCCTCCCAGCCTGGGCCCAGGCCAAGGCGGGATGTGCAGAGTTACCATGTGATGGAGCTAACCATGTTCTCTTCAACTTCCACGAGATCTTAGCTCAAATCCAGGGGAAGTTTTGAGCCCCTTTTTTTATCCTAAATACTTCCCTCAGCCCAGCAGCCCTGGGCAGTATTTGGAGCATGCAGCTCACTTGCTGAAGGAAAGGCCAGGGAGTCCCACGGGGAGCAGGCGGGGACAGAGCGCTTCACCTCCCTTGGTGTCTTCACAGAATCATGGAATGGTTTGGGTTGGAAGGGACCTTGAAGATCATCTTTAAGTCTGCTAGTTCCCTTTCTTAAAAATGAGCACAGATGCAAGGTCTGAGCTGCCCTTCCCTGTCTCTGCAGTCCACCCGTCCCAGGAGCCCGGCTGGCTGGAAGGGACCCTCAACGGCAAGACAGGACTGATCCCCGAGAACTACGTGGAGTTCCTATAACTGTGGGGTGCACAGAGCCACTGCTGAGCATTCCATGGTATCCATGGCGAGTCCTGCAGGCTCCTGTGCCCTGTGCCACCGTGTGACCGGGGGAGGACGCCCCTGTGCCCGCTGCTGGATCTCTGTGTGCATCAGACGCCGCCTCTCGTCCTGCTGGGCCGCAGGCAGCGCTCCTGGGCAGATGGAGAGACTCCCCCAGCCCCGAGGGGGGTGCTTCAATGCAGATCCCAGCGATGGAAAACCAGCCCAGGGACAGCCAAGTGCTCCAAGGGGCCGAGCTGAAGACTGGGGATGGCCGGAGCTGCCCCGAAGGGGGGGTCCCTGCAGGGGGACATTGCCAGGGAGCCCAGGGCCCCCACCCAGCAGGGTCCCACCGAGGAGGAGTCCTGCGCTCCCCGTGCTTCCCTGGTGCCCCAGGCACAGCTCTTGGTGCTGCCAGGGGGTTCTGGGGCAGGGGAAGGGCTGGGGGCTGAGCGCCCGTGGTGGCCCTGGCCGGTGTCCCCTCCTTGTGCCACCACAGTGCCGGCTCTTGCGGGCGAGAGCGAGCCCCGGGTGCAGGGCCCAGGGCTGGCAGGGCTCAGCAGGTACCTGCTCGGTGCAGAGAGGATGCTTTGGACCAACCTCTCAAACTCCTCTTTTTTATTTCCAGGATTTTGATTCTGTGGGGTAGCCCTCAGTCTGTGTGAGGTGAGCAGCCCCTGCTGCCCTCCTGCTGCAGCCCCAGACAAGCCCCACTCCTGTTTGGCTGTTTGGTACCTGCCCTTCCCAAATCCCACTGTACAGACACCTCCGTGCTCCCACCAGCGCCCAGGCCCTGCTGGAGCTGCCTCTGCCTCTCTCCAGCGTTGTTTCCCAGGCCTCCCCTTGCTTGCAGCCTCGTCCGTGCCAAGTCTGTGCAGTGCCGGTTGTGCCAGGTGAATTATTTCCATCCTTGCTGTTGGTGTGGCCAGGATGGGGCTGTGCAGAGCCAGGAGGAGCCCTTTGGCTGCCCCAGCCCAGCTCCTGCCTCCATGGACGCGCCACGAGGGCCGGGCAGGGCCAAACCCCCATCGTTCCAGGTCATTCTGAAGGGGGAGGGTGGGAGAAGGAGCCCTGTTTGGCTGCAGAGCCGGGATTTTGAGAGCTGGAATCATATTTTATAAAAAGAAAGTCTCAACCCCCAGGCCGTGGTGCTGGGGATGGATGTCGTGGCTTTTTGTAACAGTTTTAAAGACTCTGAGTGACTGAATTGCTCTATGTGTCACTTTTTATTTTTGAAAGGATTAATGTATAAATAGAGTATCTTAAAATATTATGAGGAAAAGATCTATATTTGATATTTTTAGAAGAGCTGTAAGGGGAGAAGCAAAGGACATTTGAGACTGGTCGCCAAGAGGCTCTAAAGCCCCCGACCCCCAGCCTGGAGCTGCTGCTTCCTTTACTCCATGGTGTCACTTAGAGAGAAGGCAGCTGAAATTTCAGCCTTCTTCACGTTTTTGTCCACAGTAATTAAACTTCCTGGGCTTTTGTCTTGGGGAAAAAAAGAGGAAAACAGCAGTAATTTTTTTCCTGCTTTCCAGGGTGGGCAGCACAGCTCATTCCCATGGGATCACCCCCTCTCCATAGCACTCTGACCCTTCGGGGAGCACTCTCAGGTGGCTGGTATGGTTTGGGCAGGGGTGAGTTCCCAAACTGCCTCGTGGTCTTTGCCCTGAGGTGTTGATGAAGAGGGCCAGGGGTTTGTGGGCATAAAATCCGGTGTTTCCCTAGCACGTTGCTGGTTCCTCTCCATCCTTGGATTTTATAGCCAACTTTTGTGCTATTTCTTGGCTTTCCTGAGGCCAAGGATGAGGCCAGGCTTTATCCAGCCCTGGCATCAGAAGGGGCTGGGCTGGATCCAGCCTTGGCTTAGGCTGAGGCCAGGCTTTATCCAGCCCCAGCATCGCTCCGTGGCTGGGGCTGGTGCTGGGACCTCGGGGCTGCCTGGGGTGGTGTGAGAGCCCCTCCCTGGGGCTGGGAGAGGGATGGGGAGGGCTGATGGGAAGGATTTTAAAAAACCCTTCATACTTCATCTGTCAGCACTATTTGTTTGTGTTTGTGACTGTCCTGTGCCGAGCTCTGTCCTGCCTTGCCGGGATGCTGCTGGAGCAGAGCGAGTGCTGGGGATGGATGGGGATTGCAAACTTGCCAAGAGCCCTCCAAAAGGCATTATTTGGGGACAGGGTGTTTGGGGACCTGCTTAGCAATGCTGTGTGAGCACCAGCACCACGCTGCTCCCGCCGTGTCCCCACAAAACCTTTCCATGCAGGGTCCCCCTCCGGCTCCTGGATACTCCAGTTACTCTGAGACCAGAATAAATTCCTTTTCAGAGGCACTTGGGAGCTCTTGGATGTGCTACCTAGAGAGCTTCTGGGAACAAAAGTCCCACACACATGTATTCACAAGATGTCTCCTGGAGGAAAGAAAATCAAACTGAGGCAGAAGTTATTGCTCTTACAGGAGAGCCAGTGGAATTTTTTTTTTAAATTAAAATTTTCCAAAAAGAAAATCTTGTCTGGAACACTTACTAAATGTTCCCATTTTGGGCCAGCTTTAATACTGTAGTAAACATTGGTTTATTCCAAGAGAAATTAAAGGTAGGAAATATTTTTTAAACCAGCCTGACACAGCATTTGATGGTTAATATTAAAGAAATCAGTCAAAACGAAACAAAAGCTGGGTGGTGACACTGCCAGTGGGCAGAGCCTCTCCTGTGGCCCCTGGTCAGTCACAAAAAAAAAAGAGAAGGTGCAATGATGGCTGTTGGAGCTGACATCAGAAGAGTCTCTTGGTGCAGCCCTGCTGTGTTTCAGTCAATGGCTGATGTTTCACAAACACGCCGTGAGTTTGGGCTGGGTTTGGTGGCAGTTGGATTAATTGGGCTGGGCTGGGTTTGGTGTCGGGTTGTGGCTGGATTTGGGTTTGGGCTGGGTTTGGTGTTGGGCTGGGTTTGGTGTCGGGTTGTGGCTGGATGTGGGTTTGGGCTGGGAGTGGGTTTGGTTGTTGGATTGGTTTGGTTGGGTTTGGTGTTGGGTTGTTGGATTAGTTGGGTTGGGTTTGGTGTTGGGTTGTGGTTGGATTGGGTTGGGTTTGGTTTGCAGTTGGACTGGGGTTGGCTGGGGTGCTTGAGGCCATCTCCTCCTGTCCCATTCCTTGTTGCCTGGAGAAGAGGCCACAGCCCTGGTTCATGGGCACCAGCAGAGCACAGGGATGGATCTGGGCAGATCTGCACAGAGCCTGAGGCTGGAGAGACATGTTAGTGAGTGTGAGGTGGTTTAATACTCCTAACGAACCAGAAACCTCAAAGCAATTACAGTTTGTACATTTGGGCTAATTCAGATTTTTAGCTTTTGGGAAATAATGATTAAAAGCAGAGGTTTTTAGAGGAATAGCCATCTAAAGCTCTGTTCTCTGGGTGAGGAGCTGATTGTTTGCAGGTAATTTAGCACGAGGCTGACAGCTCACAAGGTAGCACCTACCTATTATTGTAAATCCTCCCTTCTGCTAATGAAGCTTATTTTGCTTCCAAACCTCAGACAAAAGGGTCTAGAAAATCACACCTGGGCTCTAAACTCACTGACGCATGCAGGAAGGGAAAAAGTCTGCAGGAGCCGGGTGCCCCGGAGACCAGCCTGGCTTGGATTAGGTGGGGATGGCAGAGCAGGGTCTGGAGCTGGGAGTGGGGGAGCTGGAGCAATCCCATCTCTGCAGGGGGATTGCTGTGTTCCTGCTGTGTCCCTGCCATCCCTCTGGGAGCCCCCCACAGCCCCCATCAGCGGCTCCCCCAGGCCTGCCCTGCCCCAGGACCCAGCTTAGCCTAGCAATCAAATTATTAAATATCTGCAGATTGCTCAGAGCTTTTGCTCACAGCCAGCTGTGGGTGAAGAGCAGAGTAGGAGGGACAGGGGATGGGAGTGCTCTGGGGATGAGCCCCAGAAGGGCTGGAACGGGGCTGACAGTGAAGGTACCACTGGGGTGAGCATCTCCCTGGCACAGGGGGCTGGAAAGGGCTTAAATCCCATCCAGTGCCACCCCTGCCATGGCAGAGACACCTCCCACTGTCCCAGGCTGCTCCAAGCCCTGTCCAGCCTGGCCTTGGGCACTGCCAGGGATCCAGGGGCAGCCCCAGCTGCCAGGGAACAATTCCCAATTCCCAAGATCCCATCCATCCCTGCCCTCTGGCAGTGGGAGCCATTCCCTGGGTCCCGTCCCTCCAGGCCCTTGTCCCAAGCTCTTCTCCCTGGTCACACAGAGCTAAGTGCTCATTTCCAGCCGATGGCACCGTGTCCCTGCTGTCCTGGCAGCCAGCAGGGAGCTTTTCCCAAGGCTGCCCCAGCTCTGGAGCAAACAAGCTCGTTCTGGCTGGGTACCTCAGCCAGCCACAGCCCTGCCCGTGGCACTGCAGTGACACCTCAGTGGTACCGGGCTGGGACAGTGCCACCTCTGCTGGCCCCCTGAATGAGGACAAGGATGGGGCAGCCCCATCTGCCCCGTACCCAGCTGCCCTCCTTTTCCCACTCCCAGAGATCCTGGAGATGCTTCGTTCCTTTTTAAAGCTTATTAATTTTGCTGCTGACGTTATAATTAATATTTGTGAGTCTGGGAGATGCACGTGCTGCTTTTGCCTCTCTTTTACTGCTGGTTGTTTTTGGCCAAGTTTGGGTTTGGCTGGGCTATTTTTTCAGCCACTGTTGTTGTTGGTTTTGCCCAGTTTTTGTTGAGTTTTGTTGCCCTGTGTGGTACCCAGAGCGCTGCAGCCCCAGCAGAACCAATGACATCCCCATCACATTGCTGTTTATTATTTATTTCCCCAGCAACGGGGATATATTTAGCTCGACAGCTTTGAGCTGTTTCAGCCCCATTCTGCTCAGCAAACCCAGCAGTGAGCAGTGGCCGAGGGGCAGCAGGAGCCCCCCGGGACCCCAGCAGGGACCCCCGACCTGTCCTTGCCCCGGGCAGGGGCTGCAGGAGGGGAGGCTGTGGCAGCCACATCCCTCGGGTTCCCTTGGACTCGCCAAGGCTTGGGTTGGGCTGGGCGGATTTTTAAAAATTATTTTTAGTAATTGCTGTGTTTGAGCCTGGCAGGCCAGCGCTGTGTTTGTTTGGGGTAGAAACACGTGCAGCTTGGCTGCAGCCAGCTGGAGGAACTCTGCCTGCGAGCCAAAAAGGGTAAAAAGGAAAAGGGTAGGAGAGAAATGAGGAATTAAAAATGCTGGGTTTTAATTCTGGATTTGTTGTTGCAGGAGCCCAGATAGGCGTGTGCTGGGGCCAGGGCAGGAGCCCAGGATGGCAGGAACAGCCCCCTGACCTGTGTCACTGCCTGTCCCCTCTCAGCTCCTCAGGGATGCAGCTCCCCGTGTCCAGTCCCAGGAGATTATTTCCCCTCCATGCTCTGCTCCTTGGGGACACATCCCCCCTGTGCACACCAGGTCACCTTCCTCAGCAGGAAGTGTCACCCCATCTCCTGCATCAGGAGCACAAATAGTGCCCACATCTGATGCTGCCTCAGCAGTTTTGCCCCAACCTTTTAATGTGGTTTGATCGCAAATCAACAGATTCCATAATTAGAAGTATTCCTATTATTATTATTATTATTATTATTATTATTATTATTATTATTATTATTATTATTATTATTATTATTATTTATTCCACTTGTTATTTTTTTTAACCTAAGGTTCCCCATTGTGACCTCAGAGAATATCCTTCATTATGCTCTGGAGCTGTGCCAGGCCTGTGATGGATTGGATAAGGCTATTTACTGCCACCTCCTTCTCCAGATTGGATTTTATCAGCTGACCCACAGGCTCAGGCACTGGACATCAGTACACTCCCTTCTGATGGTTCCTCTCCATGCTGCCCCTCCAGCCAGACTTTGACAAGTTCAATATTTATACTTTTTAAATTTGAAATGTACATGTACTATATATAATATATAGCATATTTTCAGGTTATCAGTAACCCTGGTAAGGAAATGCACCAAACTTGCTGGACCCCGGCAGGAGCTTGGCAAGAGCACCGAGAGCATCCGGGAGCCCCTTTGGCATAAGCAGTACCATACAGCAAGGAGTCTTTTATTCTGTAAAACCCCAGAATTTGTGCCTGACATGGAACAGCTCTGTGTGCCCAGAGCTCGACACGAGCTCACGCTGCAGAGGGGACACAGCCAGGGACAAACCAGCCCCCTGGGGACCATCCTGGGGCAAACAGAAACTCAAAAGCTCAAATCTGAAATGTCAGAGTTGTAAAAATGGCATTTAATGGCATCTTCTCCTAACCAGTCTGAAATGCCATCATTTTACTGGGATAATGTGAACACAGCAGAAATCATGAATTGCAATCACATGCTGGGCTTCACCCGAATTTCTTGGAAGCTGAGGCTAGAGCCCAAGAGAGCAAACAACAGCAGAACAAGGCGGCAGGTGAGGGAGGGCAGCAGCCCTGTCCCACCCCCCCCCCCAGGTCCATGGAGCACAGGAGGGTGCAGAGGGAAGGGGCAGAAATCCCACAGGGAATCGGATCCTGGCCACAGAGGCTTCTGCTATCAATGCTTTTGTAAATGGAATGGGACAAAGGCAATGTCGGGTGGAATGTGACCACACTGAGGCCTTGATGCACTTACCACGAGGCTGGAGCCCGTGAGGCACTGAGCAGCTCTTTATCTGAGTGTCTGATGGCTCTCCTTAAAGCATCTTTCCATAACTGTGGCCCGAATAAATGTGGTTATCATAAATCCCATCCTTGCCTTGCCTCTGACCCCCATCCGCAGCTATCCAGCTTGGGAATTACCGAAGGGAAATTTATGTAAGCTTTGTTTTAATTGCAAACAATTCAAAGAAATCGTTCCCTGCTGGGAACTCGGCCTTTTCTGCTGCAGTTAAATGAGATTTTATTACAGCAGGCCTCGCTCTGTGGCTCGGGGGAAAGGCTGAGCTGTGCTGGGGGAAAACCGCGGCGGTTGGAGGGGCTGGAAACGTCGGAAACTCCAACAGGGCAGGGAAGGAGCTCCATGGCAGCATCTTCTGCTCCAGGGCTGAGACCTTCTGAACCGAGCAGCATCTTCCCAGCCAGAGAGGCTCCTTTCAGCCCTGCGGATTTACCAAGTCCTCTTCCCTTTTTGCTGGGTTCAGTTCTGTCTCTGCACAGGATCCCCGGGGAGCTCAGCCCCCACCACCCATCCCCTGCCCAGGGCCTCTGTCCCTACCCACACCTGGGGAGCCCAGAGGCTTTTCAGTGCATTTTATTTCCCTCTATCACTAATGTTTGGCAGCTGGCACCTGCCTTGGGAGGGAGCTTTATCACATTCTGATGAGTATCAGACAGTTGGGAACCATTGCAGTGACAAAATACATTTAAAATCACAGAATTAAAGAGGGATTGAGGTTGGAAGAGACCATAAACTCACAGAGCTCCTCTCCTGCCACGTCAGACCCAACCCTCTCCAAGACGACAACAAAAACTCCACAAAAGCATTATGGAGCCATTTAATGAAAAAAAGCAGAATTTTATTATATGGTTTCTGTCCATTATTCGGCATTGCTGTAAATGGCTCACATTTACTGCAACTTCTGTACAGATGTGTGGCTTTGTATTACCAGAACAGCAAATTTAAATGAAAAAATAAATGTTCAACAATTCCACACAAGCTTTTACAGTCCAACATTTCACTGAGTAGGTGAAAACTACAGACTTGTTACTACAGAATTATTCAGCATGAATAAAAAACTACAACTTTTATTTTTAAACAGGAGTCACTGGTTTAATTTTTTTTTTAATGCTGTTTAAAATTGCTGTGATAAAAATAATGATTTTTTTAATAATGCCATACACTGGTATGATATAGGATTTGTCCCCAGTATATATCTTTTTGTTTAATATACAAAATAGAGTAATGACCCATCGCTGCCTCTGCTGCGGGCAGGGGGTTGGAGGTGGGGCGTTCCCACACACTCCCAGCCTTCCCTCGGACACGAGGCCTCTGGCTGGAGAGGCCCTCGACCTTCACGGAAAATTTGGTTCCTATGAGACATCGATGGCTCAGCAAGCCCCGGCTGCAGACTGGGATGGGGCAGGGCGTGCCTGGTCCGTGACCCTGAATCCCAGCCTGGACTGGCTCGGAAGGGACCTAAAACTCATCTATTCCCCCTGCCAAGGGCAGGGACCCCTTCCACCAGACCAGGCTGCTCCAAGCCCCATCCACGCAGGCCTCGAACACTTGCAGGGATATAAGAATACAATCTTTATAAAACCTCACTCTAAGTCATGTCCCTGAAGTCCTCCCTCTCTGGAGTTTGGCCGCAGGGTGTTTCCCACAGCCCGTGTTCATCCAGGCACTTCCTCCTTCCCTACCTTTTCCTGTGGAAATGGCGAGGTCATTTTTCGGCATCGATTGGCACCGGTCCCCAGCCCCCCCGCCCCCCCCGCGTCCCTGTCCCTGTCCCCGTCCCGGTGTCCCCCTAAGGCCATTGCGAGTCCTGAGCTGCCCCCGCCGTGCGGGCGGATCCGTGCACTTTGTGATAAGGCACTGAAGGGCCAAGGCCGAGTTCTCCCTGCTTTATCCAGAGTGCAGGGACTCCCCACTGCTACACGGACCACGGATAACAGGACACGGACTTCTCACTGCTGGCTACAGCACTACGGACTCTCACTGGTGAAGTTTAAACTGAACAGCATGTACAGGACAATTCTTCCTCGAACATCACAGTTTCCTCTGTTTCTCCTTAAATCCAGAGACTAAAAATGAATATACAGGCAAACAGACACAAGGGGCAGAGAGCCTCTCCTCCTATGTGACCGGTTCTCTCACAGGGGGATTACAGAACCCCAGAATTTGGGTTGGAAGGGATCTTAAAGCTCATCCGGTTCCAACCCCCGACTCCACCACCTGTTGGAGTTCACTGCAGTTGCTTTTGCTGGCAAAAATGACAATTTGGGGTCCCTGCACCCCGACCCGCACACGCTGTCCCCAGGCTCTGACCGAGGGCTCTGGGGATGCAAGTTTATAAAACATTCTCCAAAGAAAGAGCAGGTTTCCCCTCCCCACGACCCCCCAGCCCCACCAGTACAAACTCCTATCTGTATCGCAAACGGTCGCTGGACGATTCCCAATGACTTGGGCTGGAAGTTGTAATTAAAATCCTGACCTTTACCTATTACAAAATGTAGATATTCCTTACAGATCAAAGAAGAGAATGATTATTTTCTTTTATTAAAGATGCTATTTTACTCCAAAGTACTGAATATAGGATCTTTTTTAATAGGTATAACATTCAAAAAGAGCTTTAAGAAAGGATGAGAATTGAGTTTCCTATTTCAGTTGGAAACCAAGGTCTGCTCAATGTAGAAATGTGCTGTGAACACCCCACGCTCTGTATTTACATATTGCTGGCACCTGGATGTGGATTATTGCCCAATTTCTAAGCTGTTTTTGCTGTCAGAGCTGTGACAGTTTTTGCAGCGGGGTCTGGTTCAGCCGTGCCTCGGGAGCGGCTCCCGACCATACAGATAGGAGTATCCCCCCCAAACCAACGGGAATTGTACACAGTGATTCCATGAACACAACCCAACCCTACAAACACCCAGGAGCACAGGTTTCCCCTCTGAACAGAGCACTTCTTTGGATACCAACACCGACAGCCCCGGTGCTGCCTCCGGCCAAACCACGCGCGACGGTTTCCACTCAGCATATCTGTGACCCCTACAAAAAATATAATTACATGTATCATGATAAAGCAATCTGTCATCTAAAAATCATCCTTATTATACACTATACAAGCTATTTTACAATCATTTAATAAATTGCTTTTAAAGCTGCAGTAGCCCTTCCCTTTTTTTCTTGGATCAGCGAATATACCGATTATACATATTTGAAACTATAACTAAATATAAAAATATATTAGCTTTTGTATTTTCTCAGACGATCTTTCTCATTTCTATTACACAAACAATCTGGCCACTTCGAGTAAAAATCAAATTTTAGAGTGGCATAGTAAATATTTCAGTTTTGAGATACAGAAAATTGTTAAGGTGCACGTAGAAAAGGCTACTACAGCTTCTAAATGTCGAAAATATCCTCATCAATGGCAACAAGGAGAAATCCACAAGGCCTATGGGAATTTATGGCACGCCAGGAATTCAGTGTGAAGGGCTGCAGCCTTACAAAGACAGAAAGTTTGACGGACAATTCTAAGACCACAAACTCAGTAGCGGAGCTCTCCTGCTCTCCAGGAAAGAGGATGGAGCAGTCAGTGAAGGGTGGAGATGTGGAATTGGGTCTCTAACCAGGTGAGTTCGGAGCTGGGAGATCCATCCCAGCTGCGTGGACAAGTCCCCGGAGAGGAGGATCCTGGAATCCTACAGGAGAACAACCCCAGCCGCTGGGTGCACTCGCACGTCCTCCCCTGTCTCTGGGGGCTCCAGAAATACTTGTGTGATGGCAGCTTTAAGTGTATAGAAAACGGAGTTTCTCCACACAGAAGTAAACTTTTCTGAAGCTATGCATATTTTCCTGAAAATTTCCTGATGGGCAGTCAGGACTGATCTTCTTGGCATCAATGCAGCCCGTGACTCTTTGCGTTATGGCTGTTGCATCATATGCAAAAATCAGGCTTCTTTTTTTTTTTCAATATACAAAATAACCTGCTCACTTACATCCAGTTAGGACTGGGTTAATTTTCTATGAATCTGCATATCCAACACTTTTGCAATGTACCAAAAGGATTTGTTTCATCTGGATCTACTGAAATGAGATTTGAGAGTCTTCTCCCACCCACCCGGGCCCTTAGAAAAAACCCAATTTTGATGGCCACTTTGCCGGTTGAAAGCATTAGGTTAGAAAAGCCCAACCCAGTTTCACATGAATCTACTAGAGTATTTACTGTCTAGAGGTCATTTAGGAAAGCTACGAGCTGCCCCACCTTAAAAAACCAGCTGTACAATAGGCATCTTGAAGTATTACAAAAAAATTATGTAAGAAAAAATGAACAAGCCGAGTTCACGGTATATAAAGTTAAAGGAAATTGCTAAAACCAGACAGTAATAGCTATAAAAGGCACAACTTCCCTTTTCTGATATACACTTGTAAACTTTCTTCAGGTTACATGCATAAACCAAAATACTACCTTAACTTTAAAAAAAAAAATCCAAAACACTTTACTAAAATAAAAAAAAAAAAAGCCTAAAAAATTGTCTCCAGCCAACTGCAGCAATTAATTAATTAATTAGCAGAATGTTCGTAACAGCCTCAGAGCTTGTCACTGGTGGTTTGATGCATCCAGGGATGGTGCACGAGGGGAGAGAGAAAATTTCTGCCAAAACCACGATTTCTTTTCCTTTCCTTTCTCCCCAGTCCTTTCCCCAACGCGAGAAATCCGCTGCTTCTCCAGCCTAACTCTTGGCCCTCTGTAAACCACATGTAGTGCATAATTACAAAAGAAACACCTGCGAGGACAAAAGGAACAAGTTCTGTAGGTTTTCTCTTTACAAAACAAAGCTATCGTGTGACGGTTTCTTAAGGCAACCCTTTGTGTTAAGGCAGTCACTTCTGATGAAACAAGAGCTTCTTGATATTTCCATTGGAATATTTTGGTATCTGATTGCTGATGATTTCTGCCAACATTTCTGGGAACTCAATACTCATGGATTTATCCAAAAATGTCTGGAAGCAAAAGCTCAGAAGATTTTCAACCACCTACGAGTGACAAGACAAAGAATTACTTGCAGATGAAGACGCTCAGAGAACATCCACCACCCTCCTCCCCAGCTCCTGCCCACAGGATGGGGCTCAGGCAAGATGTGCACAGGAATCCTCATTTAGCTCATTAATTACTGTCCATGGCACTCTGATACAAACCAACCAACCAGACTGTGCAAGGCTTTACAAACGCCGAGGAGATTCGGTACCAATTCCCATTCCAGCAGATAAATAACACACACATGGATAAGATAAATGAGATCTTTCCAGGTGCTTGGTACAGTTACAAGAAAAAAACAGCAATTTTGAGGTCTCAAAGTTACCCTTGTCTTAAACACTGCTTTGTGCTACATGTGTAATTAGAATTAAACTGCCAAAGGAGACGGTCTGAATTGGAAATTCCTACAAAATTAGATCACTGCTAACACCACACATACTGCTGAGGCATTGTTTTAACAGAATTTCAAACTATTCCATAAACTCTTTACTTCTTGGGATCTGAGATAAGACTGCTTTTAAATGCCACATTTCTGCTTCTACTGCAAAGTCAGTTACAGTTCCTGAGCTCCTCCTTTTTAAAGCAACACAATTTTTAAAAACTGCAGAGACTGAAAATGAGATTAATTATACAATTAATTGCTAGGGATTGCACAGCAGAGGCAGCCTGAGAGGACCTCAATGTTCAAGGCTCTCAATTTGCCTTTCGTGAGACAGCAGAGGAGCATGACCTCCTCCTCCTCCCCCTCCTCCCCCATATTTGTCCTTTTAAATAAAAAGAGCTGGAGGAGCTGGCTCTCCCCGCCCCAAACGTATTTCTCTGGAATGCCTGCAGCATTCCTGTCAGGACTTACATCATGCATAGAGTCCAGCAGTTTAGTCAGTTGATAAAATCGCTGCCAGTTCTGGCTGGAGTTCCCTTCCCTCTTGACGATGGCCTTGCCCAGCTCCTTGATGTACGTCATGCGGATCTCCTCAAACAGGGACTGGCTCTTCAGGCCCTCCTTGGGAACTGCAACATGGACACCCACCTTTAAGCACTGCCAAACTGACCTGGGACATGGTTTAAGTTCTCTTACATTAGTTACACGGAGAGGGGATCTTCATCAGGAGCTGGAGTGACGGGACAAGGAGCAAGAGGGGAAATTTAGGGTAAAATAGGGAATTCTTCCCTGTGAGGGTGGGGAGGCCCTGGCACAGGGTGCTCAGAGAAGCTGTGGCTGTCCCTGGATCCCTGGAAATGTTTAAGGCCAGGATGGAATAAGATGAGTTTTAAGGTCCCTTCCAACCCAAACTATTCAGCGATTCTGTGAAAATAAGGAAAAGGAAAAGAACTTGGACAGACTGAAATGACAGCAGAGAGACAAGGAAAGAGCAGGATGGGACAGTGACCAGCTGAACACAAAGCACAGGCCTGCTGCAAAATACAAAATAACCTCCAAAGGTATTCCACCGAAAAACAGCAGAAGGGGAACTGGAACATGGAGGCAACAACACCCAGCCCTGGAAGCACCTTGATGGAGAAGCACCAGGGCTGAGCTCCTGTATTCTCCAGCCCTGGGGAAATGTGACATTAGGAAGGTTCCTTAAAAATTCTGCGTGCCCAGGGAAGAGCAAGGGCAGGATCACAGGATGGCTTGGCTTGGAAAGGATCTTGAAAGATCATCTGGTTCTGAGCCTCCTGACATGGATCAAGTGTCATGGGTTGACCCTGGCACAGTGCCAGCGCCCCCATGAAAGGTGGATTTTCCAAAATGGTTACCGTGAGATGTGACCCAGGAACAGAACAAAACAGGCTCCAACTTGGGAATGGAGGAAAAAAAAACACAACATTTTATTAATCTACATAGACACAAAAGGGAAAAGGAAAAAACTACACACAACAATCCACAATAGAACATCTTCAAAAACACTTCTCCTCCCCCCACCTCTCCAACAAACAAATCCCCTCTAACACATCAATTCTCAATTCCAATACCCTCCTTCACACACACTCTCCCCAGTTCATCAGGAGAGAGGAGTCTTCCTCTCACACCATGGGCCTCCCCAGGAAAACACTGCAAAGTCCCCAGTGCTTCCACGTCACACACTGCAGCCGCCCGAAGAAAATCTGTAGCGGTGACCATTCTTCCTTCCATGTCCAGCGCTCTCACCACTGTCCATGGATCCAAACTGCTCCTTAGGTCCTTTTAAGAATGCTTTGCCTAGTTCCAAGAAGTGGCCGCCTCTCACCATTTGGGACACCTGTCCCCCCCATATTATTTCCCCTGGGGCCTGGGGCTCTCAGGAACAGAGATCCTTCGCTGGAGGCAGAGGGCTCCACCACACCCTCCCCCTCAGTCTCTGTTCTCTCCGCTTCTCCTCGCGGCCTTGTCACTCCTGGCTTCTAGCCAACCGCCTCCCCCAAGGAGCAGTCTCTGTATTATCAGAAGAACTTGGTTTCGCCCGTGGCTGTGTAAGAGAAAAGTCCAGCCAAAGCCACTCCACTCATCTCCTCCACCTAGGGCACTCTCATCTACAAGCATTTCTTCACCTAGTCAAACTTCTTCTTCTTTCCCATCCTCTTTCTCCTCTCACTCCTCAGCTGGGGAGGATCAGTGTTTTTAAAGCTTCCAAAGGTTCAAAAAGGTTACAAGCTCGGCCTGGTCTGCTGACGGCTGGGCACCTTGCCCCCCCCCCACTTTCTCCTCCTGGCTGTGCTCCCGGCACCAGATAACAAATTTCCAGCCTGCACAGTCTCTGTCATTCTCTCTCCCAGGGGGGGCTGCCCAAACCATCCCAGGCCTCCTCCACCCCTGCACCTTGCCGGGGCTCCGGCCTCCCTTCCCAGGCCGCATGGCCTCCCCTCCCCCGCCCAGACGCCGCTGGGCAGGGGAGAGGTCAGAGCAACTCACCGGCCGGACTCCAAAGAGGAAGGTCTTCTCTAAATCCTCTGCTTTTTAACCCACTGAGTGTGTTCTCGGAGGCGTACCCAAATCCTCAGTGGCCACACCAAATGCCAATTTCACATCTGGCCACTGATTGGTTTGACCATAACTTTCCAAAAAAAAACTCTCTTCCGGGTCAAACCATGACAATCCACCTCTCGCCTCCGAGAACACACATTTCACTCCAACATATTAACAAAACTACATCCAAGACATTTCTGCTTACAACAGTGACATACACCAAACCTCCATCCCTACATTTTATAATCAATCTATTTACATGCTTTGCTCTTATTCCTTTTGATCCATCTCACAGTTTCCATCTTCTCCGGGTTCGATTCCCGGTCAGGGAACCAATAATGTCATGGGTTGACCCTGGCACAGTGCCAGCGCCCCCATGAAAGGTGGATTTTCCAAAATGGTTACCGTGAGATGTGACCCAGGAACAGAACAAAACAGGCTCCAACTTGGGAATGGAGGAAAAAAAAACACAACATTTTATTAATCTACATAGACACAAAAGGGAAAAGGAAAAAACTACACACAACAATCCACAATAGAACATCTTCAAAAACACTTCTCCTCCCCCCACCTCTCCAACAAACAAATCCCCTCTAACACATCAATTCTCAATTCCAATACCCTCCTTCACACACACTCTCCCCAGTTCATCAGGAGAGAGGAGTCTTCCTCTCACACCATGGGCCTCCCCAGGAAAACACTGCAAAGTCCCCAGTGCTTCCACGTCACACACTGCAGCCGCCCGAAGAAAATCTGTAGCGGTGACCATTCTTCCTTCCATGTCCAGCGCTCTCACCACTGTCCATGGATCCAAACTGCTCCTTAGGTCCTTTTAAGAATGCTTTGCCTAGTTCCAAGAAGTGGCCGCCTCTCACCATTTGGGACACCTGTCCCCCCCATATTATTTCCCCTGGGGCCTGGGGCTCTCAGGAACAGAGATCCTTCGCTGGAGGCAGAGGGCTCCACCACACCCTCCCCCTCAGTCTCTGTTCTCTCCGCTTCTCCTCGCGGCCTTGTCACTCCTGGCTTCTAGCCAACCGCCTCCCCCAAGGAGCAGTCTCTGTATTATCAGAAGAACTTGGTTTCGCCCGTGGCTGTGTAAGAGAAAAGTCCAGCCAAAGCCACTCCACTCATCTCCTCCACCTAGGGCACTCTCATCTACAAGCATTTCTTCACCTAGTCAAACTTCTTCTTCTTTCCCATCCTCTTTCTCCTCTCACTCCTCAGCTGGGGAGGATCAGTGTTTTTAAAGCTTCCAAAGGTTCAAAAAGGTTACAAGCTCGGCCTGGTCTGCTGACGGCTGGGCACCTTGCCCCCCCCCCACTTTCTCCTCCTGGCTGTGCTCCCGGCACCAGATAACAAATTTCCAGCCTGCACAGTCTCTGTCATTCTCTCTCCCAGGGGGGGCTGCCCAAACCATCCCAGGCCTCCTCCACCCCTGCACCTTGCCGGGGCTCCGGCCTCCCTTCCCAGGCCGCATGGCCTCCCCTCCCCCGCCCAGACGCCGCTGGGCAGGGGAGAGGTCAGAGCAACTCACCGGCCGGACTCCAAAGAGGAAGGTCTTCTCTAAATCCTCTGCTTTTTAACCCACTGAGTGTGTTCTCGGAGGCGTACCCAAATCCTCAGTGGCCACACCAAATGCCAATTTCACATCTGGCCACTGATTGGTTTGACCATAACTTTCCAAAAAAAAACTCTCTTCCGGGTCAAACCATGACATCAAGTAACGAGGCAAGGCAGTGACAGACTGGACAACAAACAGACTGCACCAGCCATGGGAAACTGGGCATGGACACAGCTTGCTTGGGACAGGGCTGGGCAGGGCAGGAGCTGGGGACAGAAAGCCAGGGCCTGGGGATTCAAACCCAGGTGAAGTCCCTGTGCCTATCTCCTCCTGTGGGACCAACCTGGACTAATGGAGCACACCAGAGGGGACTCCAGAGGTCCTTAAGGTGCTTCCCTTGAGGCCTCTGATCACCTTGGGGAAGTCAACGAGTTGAAGACAGAGAAGAGAAAGAGCTGAGACAAAGGTGACAGAAAGCACAACAGGAGGACAGAGGCCACAGAACACATTCCCTTCCTTAGGAAATCCAACATTCCCTGCACTGTCAGCATCTGAGAGATTCTGGAATGAAGTCTCCTGTCTGTCTTGCCTACACAGGAGATAAAACCTGTCAACTGTTTCAATACTTCACATGGAGAAGGTCTCTGAGCTACGTCTGTGCGTGAGCTACAAGACTAGACCTGTGTGGGATTCCTGTTTTACTCCTCCTCTTCTCGTGGAAAACTTAACACAGAAACACAATAAACAAATTCAAATTGTCAAGTCGTGGATTAAAGAGCTATAGAAATCTCAGCTATGCAATTGCAGAAGCTCCCTGATGTACCACTCACACAATGCATGTACTTGGCAAAATGAAGATAAATTGTCTCCCACTGGAAATGGAGTGGAGAGGCCTCTTTGGGCAGTGCCAGCCCCTGCCCAGCCCCGCTGCTGGAGGGGCTGAGTCCTGCCAGTGCTGCCTCCTCACCACTTCTGCCATGGAAATTTCTCCATGGAAATTTCCAGCTCCTGTGAGGAAAGCTGGCCTACACCACACCCGAAACACTTGAGGAATTTTTGGGAGAGATTTCAGAACCAAACAGGAACTGTTTGAAATCTGCAGTTTCAGGGAAGTTTTAAGTTCCTACGAAGCCCACGGCCGTGAGAGGCTGAAAGCTTCCTCTGAAAAGAGCCCTTGTCCCAGTTCTGGGCTTGGCAGCGAGGCAGTGCTGGGCACTGCCAGGCTGGTGGAGCACTGGGGGAACTGGCCATGGCAGCCCCATGCTGCCCACACCCATCACCCCTGCCCTGACATGGGAGCAGTGCTGGGGTTCCCAGTCCTCCTGCTCCTATCCAGAAAAAGCCCAAGGTGAACTAATTCTCCTTTCTGTATGAGAATCAATGCTATTATTCACTGGAAAAATTAAAGACAAGGAATGTTTACAACTTCAGTGTAATAAACTTTACAATATTTACTTTTCATCCCATTTCAGGTCCCTTCCAAGCCAAGGCACCTGATGAGGATGATACACAAGTACCAAAGTCTGTTGACAAATCTCCACTTGTGCTGCTGCTGCCTTTCAAACCCTTTGGCACCTCTGTCACTGCTCTGAAGCAAAGCCCTCGCGCCAGGCAGGAGCAGGAACACGTCTGCCTGAGCAGCTCCCTGGGGATCCTGTGAGCGTGGGATGGGACAGAGGATGGGATTTCCCAGGACACAGAGGCTGTGCTGGAACGAGGTGCCCAGCTCACACCCACCCCAGCATGCTCACACACACTCACACACTCTTTCTCTCTCTGCTCTGTGAGTCCCTGGATTGCAGCCGAGCCTGGGCTGAGCTCAGACCCTCAGGGAGCTCCAGCCCCATGAGGCAGGGGAGAACGAAGTCACTGGCTACCACTGATATCAACAGAGGGGAAAAACAACACTGTGAAAGGTATTTACACATAATCACTTCTATTAGGCTAGTTTGTTTCTGTGTATTTTAAAAGGACTATTTCTGACACTGCACTTTGAGCTTTCATGCAGTAGACAGAATTTACTAAGCTGTGACTTGTTTGACTCCAGCATCTCCTACCTAAAGAGAACACCAGCATGTAGCATATTGTATAAATCTATCTCACAATACCTACTGCAAATCCACCACATACTTCTACAGAAGCAAAGAGCTTGGTCTTGAGCTGTTCACCTACTTGTAGAGAGGAGAAGCAAGGTCTTCATGCAGAGATACTCCTCGTAGGAGACTTGGAGGCGGGACAGCTCTCGGGCCACCATGAGCATGTGTTTGCATTGTTCATACATACATGGGAGATTCATCCTCTGCCTGAGGAACAAAAGCACAGGAATTAGGGCAATGTCTGGCTACCTGCACGCCCTGGGTCTGTTTTTCCACGCTGCAGATGAGGAGCTGTACGTGAGCCATGGCACAGCAAGGGGGGCCCCACTCCCAGTGTGCCCCTGAGGTGACCGCCTTGGTGGCACACGGCAAGGCTGGCCCCGAGGGCAGGAGGAGCCCTGTGACACCCTGAGGCCAGGGCCTTTACAAAGGGAGCCTGTCTGCACCAAGGACTCAGCAGCAAGCTCTGCTCTCAGCAGCCCCAGCACCAACGTGACACAGAAACCAAGCTCAGCCCGAGCTCCCCAAGCCTGGTGGTCCCAGAGTCTCTCGTGTCCCCAGGGAAACATGATGAAGTGTCACACTAGAGCTGGGATTTCTCTAATTCTTTCAGTGCCTTTGAGAAGTGCACCTAATTAATGCATATTTATATATTTAGGAGTATCTTCCTGTAACTCCTCCGTTTTCAAAGTGACTTTATATTTGTGCCCATCTGTGTTCCTGAAGCAATGACCAGCACTGCAATTAAACTTCATTATCTCTGTACTGTAATAAACTTGTTTCTAACCATAAATGGAAAGTCATGTTGACAAGCAAAGGCAAATCTTGGAATCAGAATAACAAACATTATGTTTTGGTATATTTTTTTTTCCCTATTTCAATGAAGCCTTGCATCAAGACAGGAACTGCTTTTATCTAATATCTCATCTGACATAGCAATCTTGCTTATCTATGCTCTTACAGCTGGTTACTGTGAATATTGCAGAATTAGTTTTGAGTGGGAAATGAAGAACAGACTAATTCTGAAGAGTGTAAGACAGATTTATGATTTTCCATAGGTTTGCTTTTGTAGAGAAAAAGAAAAGCAAAATAACTCCATGCAATGAGTACACAATCTCTCTGCAGTGATGCCAGCACCTCATTTTTTGTCAATAACGTGTCACCTTTCCTTGGTATCACCTATACAGCATTATAATCTGCACAGAGACAAAATGGGATCCCTGTGGGAGTTACGAGTAAGATTCGGTTAAGAAACAACAATTCCTCCAAAGTTGATCCCTTTTCCATTCTCTCTCCCTCAGACCTTCAGGAGGATTATACAATCATCCCGGGAAACCCTGAGTGGAAACAGGGAACAGCCCATTCTCAAGGTGCAAAAACCAGGGGGAATCCTGATGGCTTTGGAAAGACAGAAACACAAAGTGCTGAAACTGCACTAAAGCAGACCAAGCGCCAGGGTAAAACCCCATTTCCAAACGCAGCTGTTGGACAATTCCCTCCCCAGGGAACTGCCAGGCGTGGCACTGCCCCACGCCTGCAGCTGCAGCTGTGGGCACTGAGAGCAGCCCAGACACCCCGGCCTCCCCTTGGGTCCCACCACCAAGGAGCACCGAGAGCACACAAGGGGATGCTGCGTGACACAGAGGCAGGGCCCTGCTGGGCTGTGGGACATTTCTCAGGGCACTTGGCACAAAGCCACCGCTTGGCCAGGTGGCAAACGCTGTCCTGGCCCCTCTGGGCTGTACCAAAGGGCATCTCACACATTTCAAATTGAGTAATTTAAACCCATTCTCTGCCAGGGCTCAGCAGTTTTCCTCATGTAAAACTGTGCACTTCTGGGCAGAAGGTTAAAATCACCATTATGAAAGGGGTCAGCCTGTTGTTTGTTTCTGCCCGCTGGGAATGCAGCCCCATGCAGGAGGCTGAGGATGCAGAGGAAGGCACGGAGCAGCCACGGCCCCTGTGCCCAGCCAGGCTCTGCCCCGTGCCCAGTGACAGAGCACAAGGAGGTGATTCACCAGCCTGCCCCAGGTCCCAGCGCTGGCACAGCTCTGGGAACAGCTCCCAGCCAGCCCCATCCTGGCCAGGGCACATCAGATGATCTCAGCTGGCACAGGGAGCTGTCCTGGGGACACAGGCAGGACAAGGGCAGGGCCCAGGGCCCTCCCTGCACAGGGCACTCACCAGCCCCACGGACCCACTCACCCCCACACACAGCATGGATCCCTTCAGGGGTGCTACACTCGGCTCACGGAGCAGACACAGTGCTCGGGAGGACAGCACACACCTGCCTCCCCAGGGCACCCCCACTGAGCAGGCTGCTCCAGGTGACCCCCTCCTTGTCCCCTCAGTGCCCACCCCTGTGCCCAGCCCTGGGATGGACAGGGGGATGGACACGGGGGGATGGACACGGGGGGATGGACACGGGGGGATGGACACGGGGGGATGGACATGGGGATGGGCATGGGGATGGGCATGGGGATGGGCACAGGGATGGGCATGGGGGGATGGACACAGGGATGGACACAGGGGGATGGACACAGGGGGATGGACACAGGGGGATGGACATGGGGATGGGCATGGGGATGGGCACAGGGATGGGCACACGGGCGAGGGAAGCACGGCAGGGATTTTGCACTGCTCTGAGTTTCCCAGCTCAGCAGAGCTGCACAGCACCAAACCCCAGCAAACAAGATGCTGCTGTTCTGAAAACCAGATGGCAGCGACTCCACAGAAGGAGTTACAAAAGAATTCTGGGGAAAAACTTCGGGGAAAAAGGGAACTGACAAAGCACTGCTTACAAAACTGCCCTCACTCGTTGTTTGGCTACTCCCAGCCAGCAGCACAGCCACCCTGCATGGCACATGAGAGCAGGAGGACAAACGCGTGACCTCACTCCTCCCAGCAAGGAGCCACAGTGACGAGCATGGGACCAGAGACAAAATCCTGGGGCCCAGGACTTCCAGGAACTTCTGTCTCCAGCTGGACAGCAATTAAATGGCATCTGCTACTCGAAGAACACCACTGTGCACTGTCACTGTGCTCACTGTAATTTTGGGCACCCTGCGACATACCCAGAGGACGAAAGCTGAGACAGAAGCAGTGCCAGGTCCAGCAGGCATGTTTTCAATCACAAACTGGGGAAACAGTTATACAATACTGCAAAATCACAGGTTTAAACCCTTTCCAAGTACTAAATAATGGCCTAAAGCCTAAGATTTATTCAGCTGCCAAACTTTTCAACAGCTTGAATCAAGTTTCATGTGTATGTGTATAAAAACACGTATAACATATATAAAATTGCCAGCTAGTATAGACATACCTCCATAAAAAATAAATAAATTATAGGAGTACAGACATAAAAGTAGAATATTCAATAAATATTAAATTTTTAGAAGACTGAGCAAATGACTAATATGCCAGTATAAAACATAAGAAGAGAATTTAATCCTCTTTCCTGCCACAGACTCTGAGCTACTGGATGCTGCTATTCCATGTAAGTAGCTGTAAATACACAGGAACACACTGGACAGGGCTGGCACAAGCATAAATGCATGAAGGACTGATGCTGCGCAGATGCTTGAGCAGATACATGAGGCTAAAGAAAGTCTATTAATCCCATCAAGAAATCAATCAGTAACTGCAGTTATGTCCAACTGAACCACCAAGTCCTGGAGAGTTGGAGTTTCCCTTTGTGAAGCTGAAGACACTGAACTGCACTGAACCTGAGGGTAAATCCTGAAAGCTCAGGAACAGAATAAATGGTTTCTAACCCCCCTGTGACAGCTCAAGGGAACTGGGCAGGAGTAGCTGCCCCAGCGGCAGCAGCTGCAGCCCCAGCTCACCTCCCCACGTGGGCACAAACCCAAACCCCAGGGATTTATTTTTGTCTGCCTGCCCACAAGGTCCCTCCTGCAGGGCTCTCACGTCTCCCTTGGTGTCTGTCAGGTTCTACCCCGAGGTGGCTCTGTTTTATTGAGGGATAGGACATAAAAAGTTACGACCAAAGAGTTTTATGGAGAACCTGTAGCTCACTGGAAGGAGCTGCAGTGCTCTCAGTCAGCTCAGTGTTTTATTGAAAACAAATGTCACTCTGATCTACGATTCACCAAACTGTAGCTGGAAGGAATTTGGGAATGACTCTTTGCTGTAACAGCATTACCCTGTCATTTCTGGGGGTTTTCAAGAGTTCCAACACCTAGCAGTGAAGCTTTGTGGTTCTGACCCACTGATAAAACAGCAGGAGGCCTCTGACTTACAGCAAATTAGATGTTATTGCACTTGGTGACAACATCAATTATTTCAATTCCACCATATAGAGACTATTCTACTCCAGGGACACATTCTTAGCACTTTAATAAACACAAGGACACAGATGGCCCCTCACCTGCCATCTCCTTCTCAGCCTTTAAAAAAAAATTATTATTATGAGGCAATGATTACAGTTTATAAAAGCCTGGATAAATATTTACAATAAAAAAGCGCAAGGGAATAAATAAACAAGAACTATAAATCACTGATCCCATTTAAAATGTAACAATTATTATTTTTCTTTAAATACAGAAAATATTTGGGAGATCTGATTTTGAAGTGAAACAGGACCAAAAATATTAAACTGTGCCAAAGCAGGCTTAAAGTATTGCCCCCATATCAAAACCAGAAAAGAGACACACAAATAAGATCCAACCACCTCAACAATCTCAAATTCCCTCTTCCCCTCTTCTACAGCACAGAATTACTGCACAACCCAAACCTGGAAAAATACAAGGAAAATGATGTGTGGTGCAAGAAAATAGATGTTCAAAACAGTCCACCAAATTCAGCTTTGCTTGAAAGCCAACAACAAAGTTCAACAAGAAAATATGAACCAGGCAGGTTGTTCCATCTTTAACCTTGTCTTTTCAGCCCTAATTTCATCAGATCAGACAGAAATGTTTCCCTCTGGCAAACTCCTAGGGCCATATTGCCACTTTGATACACTAAACAGACAGAACATTATGCAATTTGCCAAACTTTTCTCTCCATCCCAGGCATATTTTTAGCTGTGACTGTGTTGGCTCTGATAAAATGAATGATTCTAGTGAATGGTGCAGGAACAGTCACAATATGGGATGTTAAAGCACAAACACCTCCCACAAAAACTTCTGGATATAAATACACTTAATATCTCAATTACCTTCCGTTTGACTTAGTGGGAAATGCTAAGCAAGCTGCTGGAGAGAAGCAGGTGGGGAAGGAAGGGAGCTGGGGATGTCTGGGAGCGCTGAGCAGCCCCAGGCAGCCCGGGCACAGCCCAGCCCTGCAGCTCCTACTCACTCGTTAATGATCAGGTCTGGAGCAAAGCACAGCAGGTTGCCATTGGACTGCTTGTAGGATCTCCAGCCTAAAGCAAAAGCCATCAGGAACATCCAGGAGTACTGCAGGAGGGTCATTTGGTCATCCAGGTGCAAATTTCGGAAACCTGGAGAAATACAAATGGAGGGGGGATCAGGGTGTCAGCTGCAAAAAAGCAACAAAGGACAAAAAAGTTGCATGGCTTGGAAAAGGAGCGGGGTTGTGAGCAGCCCAACTGCTGTGTTATCAGTGCGCAGGTACTACAGGGAGTAAAAGAGATGTAATATTAAAAAAGTCACAGTAGATGTGTGTGTGGTTATCTGGAGCTGATGGCCAGTCAGATACATCATAAAAGGCAGCAATTATAGTTCACATACACTGTAATTCACTGGGCTGCCTTCCAAAAATAACAGGCCTAGCTCCTTTTCACAAGAGCAGCCTGCTAGACAATAAATGATTTAATATCAAATGTTGTTCTCATTCAACATCAATTGCACACTGAACCTACAAAATAAGTCCTGCACTAGTTACCAGCATGAACTGCTTCTAATCTCACATGTAGCATGAACAGAGCCAACTGAACAGGGAGGAAATGAGTAAAACCTGGCAACTGGTTCCTCAAAGAGTCTGAAAATGCCACCAGCTTTGGATTTGCAGCACCAGCTCATATCAGATCCAGCCTACACTTACCAAGAAACCATCGTGCCATACGGAGCCATTATTAGAGCCTGAATGCAAGTTGATTTTATCTATTTTTATTAAGCATCTGACATCTAAAGAGCTCATAACATCTGAAGAGCTGCTTCCTGAAGCCGTGCCAACAGACAGAGCCAGTGGATGAACGTGTAACTAACTTGGTGGGTCTAAACACAGCCCCTGGCTTTGGAGCCACCAGCAATGACCAGCTTCTGCCTCTAAATTACAAAGAAAGGGTTTCAAAGTGATTCCAGTCTTTCTGGGTCAAACCTTGAAATGTGCGCTCAAACCCTCCCCAGGAAAAGGTTATTTTGAAATCCCAGCTAAAGGGTTTGGCAAGGAATGCTGGCGTGCTGTCAGCATGGCTGATGGGCTACAACAGGAGCAGGATATACAAATTAAACACTCATGAGGAACCACCTCAGCAAACAAAAGAAAGGAGATAAAAATGATAAGAATAGTTGCTATTAATGTAGCTATTAAAGAGAAGATTGGCATTTTCATTGAGAGCATAAGCTCTAACCTGAAGGGTTTGGCTAATTACAAACACCTCTGCTCAGCAGAAATGATGAACAGAGAAGTGTTTTATAAAATGGAATCTAAATCTGGATCTGGGAATACCAGATGGTCTCCCAAAAACCTGTCCCAGAAGGAAGTGTGTGCATGTGAGCCTCTCCTCGAGCAGACTGAGCTAATTCAGCACAAGTGCCCAGTGCAAACAGCCCTGACACAGAATGCCAGAATCACTGAGGTTGAAAAAGTCCCCCAAGATCACTGAATCCACCTGGTCCAACCTGCCCCACCTTGTCAACCAGACCCCACACAACTCTCCAGTCACATCTCTGCTGGACACAGATGTATTTGAGTTTTCCAGCCTTTCTTTCCCACTGTTAATTTATTTCCCCTGCTCAAAGAGACACAGTTATGACTCATAAATCTCATTATCAGACTTTTTTTTTTGGCAGACCTGTTCTGTGATGTTATTTTTGGGCAACCTATGCGTCATGGAGGTGTTTTTGCCACGGATTTTGAGAACAGGTAGTGAACAGCACTGACAGGGGTGAGAGGGAGATAAACACTGGGCATTGTTCTGTAGGAACAAACATCTTCAGCTCCCCTTGGCCCTGGCCTTTCTGACAGAGGCCACATGTCACATCCAAGGCTGAGATCTGACATCACTTCTTCTGAGTCTCACTGTGTCTTTAGGTGGGAGCCAGAACAGCAGCAAACCTCCCTCTTTTGCCCAGGTAAGAGTCAGTTTGAGCAGAGCTGGAGAGAAAACAACACCTTGACTCCCACCCTGGAGCTGGACAGTGAGGGGGAGATGGGGAAGACCCACCCATGAACACAGAGCCACTGAGCCAGCACAGCGATGCTGGGCTGCAGAAGTCAAGAGAACCTCATTGCTAAAAGTATTCAAGAAATAATTTTTTACTGTCCAGAGAAACTGTGGCTGCCCCTGGATCCCTGGCAGTGCCCAAGGCCAGGCTGGACACTGGGGCTGGGAGCAGCCTGGGACAGTGGGAGGTGTCCCTGCCATGGCAGGGGTGGCTCTGGGTGGGCTTTTAGGTTCTTCCAACCCAAACCATTTTGGCATTCTGTGAATCTGAGGTGGAGACAGAGCTAATACAAACAGTTCTCTGTAATACTTTTACAACAAATACCCATTTAAATAAGAATTTCAATATTGAATGGTCAAAGTGTTCAAGTAAAATGACCTAGCTTGTGGCAAATAAATGTTTGCACCTGCAATTTTTTCTGCTTTTCTGCTCAGAACTACCTGAGCCACGAAGAAGCCCTGATAGTACCAACAGTCACGTGCACAGCTTTGAAGGCAGAAGGGCAGATTTAGGTGCAGCAGGAAGCCTGCAGGCAGCACCCCCTGTGCCTGTGCCTCACCTGGGATCGCCTTTGCCCACTTGACCGCAGCGACCACCTGGCGGCCGCCCAGCATGTTGAGGGTGGAGAGGATCCTCCAGCTGGAGTCGGGCAGGGAGCTGTCGTAGCCTGAGTAGAGCACCTCGGGCTCGATGACCTCGAGCAGGGACACCAGGGTGGGTGTCAGCTGCGGCAGCGAGGCGGGCACGATGCTCTTGCTGCCAGACGCCTCCGGAGCCTCGCGCGCGCCCGCCGCGCCGCCCTGCTGCAGCCCCTTGATCTTCTTCTTGGTCTTGCGGGCTGCAAAGGGTGGGGAAGCCACAGGTGAGGGCTGGGAATGGCCACACAGAGATAAACACAGCAGAGGAAACGCTGCTCTCCTCCCCCCACGGCCGGCAGCAGGGCAGCGGAACCCGCGCGGCATCGCTTCGCC
This sequence comes from Fringilla coelebs, assembly GCF_963513975.1. NCBI lineage: Eukaryota > Metazoa > Chordata > Aves > Passeriformes > Fringillidae > Fringilla > Fringilla coelebs. The sequence goes on from NC_140041.1 coordinate 18,281,395, forward strand.
AAGTCAGGAATTTCACACTCGTCCCAAGCAAACTTCCAGTGAAAGTAATACCTGACATTTTAGTAAAAGTCACATTATTCCAATGCTTCAAAATGTCTAGTTATGTCTGCAGGTACCTTATGAGACTGACCCTAAAATGCAAGGCTGACCCTAAAATAAAAGGAATAAAAGGCTCAATCCCACCACTGGAAATATCTGCAGGACTGCACACTTTAAAAGTTCCTTTAAATAGCAAACACAGAAACTAGGCAAAAGAAAGGAAAAAAAAATATTTAATGGGTAAGAAGTTACTGGATCTCTCGAGCCAGGGAAAATGTTTTTTTTCTAAAATGCTGGGCAGGAGGAGCTTTTTCTCCTGCCAGCTCTCTTGCATATAAATCACTGCTGCGCAATTAAACCATAAAACTCATTCGCCAAATAAATAAAACATCACACAGAGATGTTAACTATAAACTACAAAAAGTTGGAGCAACAATTTTATTAGCATCTTGTCCCTAATGGAGTCTCCTGCTTGGCTCTGGCTCTCCTGGACGCAGGCGGCCACACGGAAGGAGCTCGCTGTTGGACGGAGCGGGCGAGCCCAGCTCCCTCCCTGGGTGCCTCAGCTCATTAACTGATTTCTGCTCTGGAGCTTCCCAGATAAACCTGTAGCCCCTAAAAGCATCACGGAATGTGGTCGTGCATTCCAAGTCCCTCCTGAGCTGTTCAGAATCCCTGAGCAGCCAAAATGCACCAAGGCTGAGTGGCAGCACCCAGAGCCCCTCCTGGACCCCTCCTCCCTCTGCTGCAGCAGAGCCTCCAGAAACCAACTGCCAAAGACCAGGAATCCTCTACAGACCTTGGACAAACGGCAATTTCCCAAGGTTTTGTAGACTGGCCACATGTGCCAAGCCTGCCATGAGGGAATAGCAAGAGTTGTTTCCTTGGAGCAAAGAGCTTCTTGTTATTCTCGTCTCAATTTTGAAATGGCTGCATCAAAATCCTTTCATATTCTGGCATTTTTTGCCCCATTATCCGTGTTCTGAAGAGCAAATGAACTGCTTTGACTTAAATTTAGAAGCACATGCCTTCAGCTTCCTGCAGACACCTGGATGGAGTATTTCCAGCCCAGAAAGCCTGATTAAATTATAATCAAAATAAACAGATCTGATAAGACAAACTGTTATGTAAGAATTTTTATCAGGCTGTTACCAGTCCTGACTTAGATATAAAGCTGTACCTCACCAAAAAAAAAAAAAAAAAAAAAAAAGAAAAAAGGTTGAGATAATGTATTTCTTTGCAATTAATTTTCAAATAATAAAACGACCACTAATTTAAAGCCAGCTCCTCAGGGCACCCTACAGGAGATAACCCCCACAGATAAACTCAGCATGGAGAGAAAAGCATCCAAGATTTTCTGTTCAAAACAAACAAAACCCCCCAAGCCCCAGCCTCCTGCAGTCTGGCATCCACCAGGCTGCAGAGGCTTCCTCCTCCCTGCCTGGGGGCAGATGGCCCCTGCACCTGAGCCAGGTGGGTGAGGGACCTGCCACCACCCCCACGGCCACCAGGCACTGCCCTCCTCAAGCACCAGCCAGAACCAGCCCACTGCAGGCAGAGCAGGGCAAAGGATTGGGAAAAAAATAAAAATTCCTCAAAAAATTGAAATAAATTCCAAGTGAAGACTGCAGAAAAAACTAATTAATTGCCAAGTTTAACTGTAAAATGCAGCATGAAAAGCCAAAAAAATTATGAGACCATTTTTTTTACAGGCATAAAACTTAACAATAAATCTTTTCTTCCAGCACATCACAAAGAGAGAGGGTGCCAAGGAACACCAATTAACGGTGGGAGCGGAAATGAGAACTCAAGGAAATAAAGGCTGGAGTACAAAATATCATCTTTGTGCTCTGCAAATCTCTGGTACCTGCAGCTTGACAGTTTGATGTTTTTCCAGTCTCCTACGCCCCAAAAAACATGCAATAGAAAAAAGAAAGTTCCAGAAAAGGATGATATGCAGGGCCAAAAGGATGACTGATGGACCTGAGGTCTTTTCCAACCTTAATGTTTTTATGGTAAAGAAGGCCAACAGAAAATTATCAAGTGACTAGAAAGAGCCACTTTGAACTCAGGACAGAACAGGTCAATTAAAATATTGCACGATAGAATGAATGAATGAATGAATGAACTAATTAATTCAAAAATAAATTGATTTTCTACCCAATACCTAACAGTGAGATCCACTGTAGGTACCAGAAACTGAGAGAAACCCAAAACAGGGCAGGCTCCAGGAAAAAGTCCAGCAGGAAGACAGGAGAGTGCAAGGGCCCCAGGACTATGGGCTGGACACTGGGGTCTCCTCTGACCACTCACTGGTTTGCTACAGCCATGGTTTATGCACTGAGGATGCAGCTGGGGACTTTTCAAAAAGAAATTACTGTCTAAAAAACATGCAAATTTAATTCTCTGAACAACAGTCATTCCTAAACTGTGACCCTAAAATAGACAAAATAAACTGGATTTTAGTCTGTTCTGCACCTTTTGCTGCCTCCCAGTTTGCTTTTCTGCATGACCACTTCTCCATCTGTTCAGATCTGTCCCAAAAATCCTTATTTTCAGGGCATTTTTCACCCTTTCACACTACTCTGGGTTCTTCCATTTTGTGGTCCTGAGTTTCTAGATTCCCTTTCCCTCTCAGCCATAAAAGCTTCCCTCTCCCCACCTTCTCCAACAACTTATATAACAAAATCCACCCTCCAAAACCTCCCTAGGATTCTCAGTGTCAGAATTCGGACAAACCCCACTGGAAGGGCTCCAACCTGCCCGTGGAGAAGTGACAAGAGCCCAGTGTCACCACCCTGCACCTTCTGTGCTGCACATGGGCCAGGCTGCCCAGCCCTGGGCTCACCTGGGGCCACCTGGGGGGGTCACCTGAGCCACCTGGGGGGGTCACCTGGGCCAGGCTGCAGTGATGCAGGAAGGAAAAGCTCACAATGGGAGTACTAAACCTGTTAGAGAACTGCTCCTTACTATGAGAGCACTTTTCCACATAGATAAATACATGAGTAACAAAAATGTATTTTGAAAACAACTATGAAGAGAAAAAATAAAAATCAACCTTAACCAAAACACATTCTTTCCCACCTCAAAACCAAACCTGTGGGGTTTGGCAATATTTAAGCTGCCTTTAGGCTCTGCTGTTGGGTGTCCTTGCTCCCAGCCACTGGCAGGGCAATGACCTCTCCCACAAACACCAGGAGTAGGCAAAAGGCCTGTCCTGCCCCGACCTCTGAAGGATGAGCCCGCTGGGAGTGTCCAAAACCCAAATCCAGCTCCTGGGAGACACTCACTGACCATCCACGGCCTTTAGGGATTTATTTCAGAACCCACTACTGTAGCTGTGGCTGCAGCCTCCCCTCCTGCACACAGATCATGACAGGAGCTCATTAAAGGCAGCAGCAGCATCCCTGAGGAGGGGATGTGCTGGAAGGGCAGGTCCAGCCCCTGCAGCCCAGCAGAAATGGTGCTGTGTCCTCCTGAGGGAGCTGGGAGCACAAGAGGAAGGATGTTCTACCACAGACACCAGCCTGTGCCTCATTGATCTCTTTAACTTATCACTTACACCTCACCAAGGATGTTAGCACTGACTGAAATGAAATTCTGTTCATCCTTGGAGCTGACAAATACATCTTTGACATTTTTATTTTATCTGACAATTTTGATTATACACGTACCACCAGGATAACTGCACCAGTAAGTGCTGCGTTAATCTCTGCTGCTCAGGGAAAAATAGCAAACATAAAACGAAGCTGACACTAATAAAAGTGTTTTATGCCATTTTACAAGTGCTGCTAAATCTCTGGTTGATGTGGCCTTCAGATTCTCAGGAGTCATTCAGGACTCAGCAGAGAACAATGATGTGGTGGTATGTCAAATTTAACCAACACTTTCTAGAGAAATTTTGTCAGATATTTAAGAAGTATCCAGAGCATGAACAAAAGTACTTCAATTTTCCTCAGCTGGAAGATGTAATCCCCACTCCCACCCCTGTCTTCCATGGTCTGTGTCAGGTCACTCAGCACACCCTCCCACAGGTGTTACACCTCCCTCCAGGTGTTCTCCAAGAGTTCTGCCGTCCCACATTCCAGGAAAAAGCCATGAGACGGACGTGCTGAGAGGAATGAAGAACAACCCCCGTTTGTGTACGTGCCTCACTTGAGCTGGACACACAGAGCCAGCAAGTGAGCACAGACAGGAGAAGGTTCAGCACAAGCCCTGCTGTGCCTCGTTACAATGCCCAGAGAATGCAGCACGGACTGAAATTGCCCCCAGCAGCTGCCCCAGCAATTTCCCGGGCAGCTGCCCCAGCAGTTGCCCCAGCAGTTGCCCAGCAGTTCCCCAGCAGTTCCCCAGCAGTTCCCCACCAGCTGCCCCAGCAGTTCCCCAGTAGCTGCCCCAGCATTTCCCCAGCAGCTCCCCAGCATTTCCCCACCAGCTGCCCCAGCAGCTGCCCTGGCCAGCCCAGCAGTTGCCCTGGCCAGCCCAGCAGCTGCCCTGGCCAGCCCAGCAGTTGCCCTGGCCAGCCCAGCAGTTGCCCTGGCCAGCCCAGCAGCTGCCCTGGCCAGCCCAGCAGTTGCCCTGGCCAGCCCAGCAGTTGCCCTGGCCAGCCCAGCAGTTGCCCTGGCCAGCCCAGCAGACAGGCTTACCTTCCAGGTTCATGCCCGCCTGCAGACACTTGCGGTAGCGGCACGCGGGGCAGTTCTTCCTGCGGATCTTGTCGATGATGCAGTCGTTCCTGCCGGCACACAGGTAGTTGTGCTGCCCTGGCACAAACACAGACAGACATCAGCTCCCCGTGCACAGACCCGCTCAGCCTGCCCTGTGACAGTAAGGAGCACAGAAACCTTCCCCTGCTGCACCGCCTGCCTTGCAAAAACACCGGTACCCGCCTGACTTCACATATCCAAAGCCAGTTCTCGTGTTTAGATCTCAAAGCCAATACATTTAGGTAAAAACATTATTTTCTATTTGTTAACACCAGGCAACTTCTATTTTTAAAACTATTTCCCCCTGCATTTACCAAAGCCGCCTTCTCCAGCAGGTTTCCCATTTCTCTAAATAGTTTGACAAGAGACATAAATAATCTGCACAAACACATTCTGAGAAAACACTTGTAAACATTTCTACAGAGCATAGACACAGCTTCATTAGCTGGACAGCCATGAAACCTTCCTGGAACTTACAGCCTGACCTGGACAAACCAAACTCTCTGACATTTTTATGGATTCACAGATTCAGAGCAAAACTGGCCCTGAAAACATGACAAATTGAAGTAGATAAATGAAAATAACTGTATTTCTTAGCTGCTTAGGGCAGGGCAACAGAAGTATCTATTCTTAATTATATGAGTTATGTGAATGAATGTCTGAATGTAACTTATTTAGGGAAAGGTATTACCAAAGAATAGATCCTTCTCCCAGACAGGGGTCAAGGAGCATGTTTTTCCAGAGGGTAGAAAGCTGCAGCCTGGGCTTTTACTCTGTATTGCAAAGTACTGACAGTACAATATTGTGAGAATTGTGAGAAACAAACAGATTTTCCAAATACTGAATTATTAACCACAGAGTCCAAGAGTTTTCTCACAGGAAAACAGCTTGGAGAAGGAATTTCTTACAAGTCAGCTGTGAAAATTATGGGCATGCACAGTTCATTCCTATGGCTTTGGCCAAACTTCTCCTGTGAAGCGTCTCAAGTTGATATTCCAGGGAATGTTTTTCTGAATGACTGCCCCACCTCTTCCACTCAGGGAAGAGGAGCCTTCCTGACCCTTGTGCCAGCTTTGTGTTTAATTAATTCAGACAACAGATCCTCCACTCACCATTCTGGTTGCCATTAGCATCCTAACACACAGAAACACACACAGAACATGAACTGATGCGTGTGCCAGCCCTGCAGTGCAGCAGAGACAACAGCTCCCTGTCCCTCCTGTCTGATGAGACCACAGCCTCACACACCAACACAGGCACTCAGGTGAGGCTGCTCCTGAGCTGCTCCATTCTATCCCTAACAAAGCTTCCTCTCCACGAATGCTTGGTTTCTTGGATTTACTGCTCACCTATTCTTGCCTTTTCCAGGACCAAGCTGCACTATTTGTACTACATTATATCAAAGCCTCTTGTGCCAGGACCATTTTGGGGGAGAATGAAGGGAAGCTGGTGCTCCACGCCCTCCTGCTGCCCAGGGCTGTGCCAGCAGCCAAAGGAACATGCTCCACTTCTCTCTGCTGCTCAAACCCAGGCACTCCACAAATACTCTGCTAAAAACCAGGAGTGAGCCAAGGCAGGAGTTTCCAGGGGAATCTGGGGCACACAGGGGCATTTTTTGGAGGCTGGCCAATCCCATCCCCATCCCATCCCCATCCCCATCCCCATCCCCATCCCCATCCCCATCCCCATCCCCATCCCATCCCCATCCTGCCCACCGCCCCCCTGGCACCAACAGCTCTGCGCCCATTTCAGCACAGCAGCCTAAAAAAGGCTGGGAATTGCAAACAAAGGACTTTGGAAGATGGAATGGAAACTGCTGACAAAGAAGGCTGATCTGGAGCAGAGCAGGAGGGAGAGGTGCTGGGGAGCCTGCAGGGAGGGAGGTGTGAGGAGCTGGGGAGGATCCAGGTTGGTACACTGGGTGCTGAGTGGGGTTGGGGATGGAGAAACTCAGCCTCGAGGGCTCTGGGCTCCGAAACACCATGAAAACACAACTAGAAAAAGCTATCTCTGGCCAGCCTGGGCTCCTGAAGAAAGGCCTGTCTGCCTGCACATAAATCGACAGCTGCTGCCCCACCTTCACCGTTCCTCTTCTCTGGTTCTACTCTTTGCTGAAAAAATGCACTTTATATTGACTTCCTAGACACTGACACTTCCAGTTTCTGTGACTATTTCTGCCACAGTACACAGGCCTGGAGGCAAAGGTGGAAAAAAGGGCTTTGGCTAAAGGCCGGGTAATGAGTGTGCAGAGTCAGCTTGATCTGAGCACTAACAGGTGCCTGGCAGCCACTAATAAAAAGGATATTGCAGAAACAAATTCTTTTTACATGTGTTCCTAATAAGAAAAATGCCTATAAAAGACAAAACCAAATTATTTGTTCCTTAAAGTGAGGACTAGGACTAACGGATGCTGGAAGCAGTCCTGCAAACACCCATGTCATGGAATGGAAGGGTTTAGGGTCAGTCCTTGGAGCTGTGGCCCAGCTGACACAGGGGTGATCCATCAAAGGCTCAACTTGATCAACCTGGAGGTCTTTTCCAACCTTAATGGTTCTGGGATTCTCTGAGAAGTGAGATAATTTGTGACACAGTCAAAGTGGAAGCAGAGGTGAGCCTCAAGGAACTATTGCCACAAGCCTGTTTACATTTTTAATATCAAGACAGTTGATTTATGGTGTGTCAAACCCAAAAGGAATCACTGGGGTGATTCCTCCCTGTATCAATACTTTTGTGATTTATTTAAGCTTGAGAACAGGCAAACCCATGGCTATGGCACCTGCCCAGCTGCCCTATAAATTGTCTTCTGAAGGATCTCTGGTGACCATGTTTTAATCAAAGGTACAGATGATTATCAGTATGAGCTCAGGCTGCTCTGCACCTGAGCTCATACTGCCTTGTTATACCTCAGCTGCCACAGAGCCAACACCCCTCTGTGACCAGCAGAAAGCACCACATGAACTTGACTTTGCTGATCCCCCTGAGGGGCTCTGCCCCTCCATGGAGCTCCCCACGGCACCTGCTGAGCCAGGAACTGGGGGAAAGTGCTGCTGTGAGGACTGAATGGTGGCTTGTCTTTGTCAAAGAGCCTTCCCCCCCTGCAGGGACCCCAGCTTGCACAAATGTCAGCAGAAAGAGCCTGGTTCAGAGAGGGCTGCACGAGGAAGGCACAAGACAGGAAACCCTGGGGGCCAGAACTAGGAATGATGTTCTTCAGACATGAGGAATCACCATCTTCCCAGAGACACTGGGAATATGCTCCAGTTTTTCTGCATGTGATACTGAAGCACAGTCAGATCTTGAGGTACAACCTCGTCCCTCACAAATGGCTACTGAGGCACCAAAAACCACACAGCCCTTATTCACATTAGTTTTCCATCATCTCTGTTTTCCAGAATGGTTTTCTCTAATCACAACTGGACAGAAATCTCAGTGATCCAATCCCACACACGTCCCTGGTACTCAGTGTCCCTGCAAGTAACACCCAGGGACATGGATGCAATTCAACCTATATTGTTTGCAGGAGAGCTACAATACCCTCACACACAACACATTTACTGAGTTCCACGTAAGTTTTCTACATAAAACAACTAACCTTAAATTGAAAAATCACAAACTTTACAAGCCTATTGCACACAGACAAATATTTGTATAAAAATGGGACAAACAAACAAAAACAACAGTGAAAGAAAACGAAAGAGACAAAAGCCAAAACAACAATAAATTCTTTTACACTGAGTGAAAGGGAGCATTTTATCAATGTGAATGGAATCCATGCTTTGGATAATGCACCATTATCAATGTGATTTACCATGACAAGATCAGTGATCTAAGGGATGGGTTGTTCAGTAGGATTCTGGCAATACCATGGATGCTGGGTTTGAAAACGGACGATGTGTGTGGGGATCTCATATTTATAAGCAGCTAGCTCATCCCAGCAGGTCCTACCTTCCACTGCCCTTTTGAAGAAGACTTTGCAGCTGCCACACGTCAGGACACCGTAGTGGCAGCCCGAGGCCTCGTCGGAGCACACCAGGCAGAGCTTGGGAGGTGGTCCCGTAGTTGCTGAGGTTGTGGATGGAGAAGAGCTTACATCTGATCTCATTCCAGGGCTGAAACAAAGCAGAGAAATACCTTTAGTTGGGATAGAGGCGAGCACAGGGCTGGTATCTGCCAGGAGCAGCTTGGTGGGGCAGTTCTGCACACAGAGAGCACCAGAAACAGTTAAACAAGGACTTCTGTAAAACCCCAGAAAAGCTGTATGGATTTTTCACGGCCTATTTGGCTGCATCAAGATTCCTTCCCTTACACGTTTCTGAAGCCAAGTTTCTTGCACAATTATCCCAGCCTTTAAAATTGACTCTTTAAACATGCTCTTACTCCATATTGTTTCCATTACTGCCACATTCCCTGCAGTCTGCACAAGGGCTCCCTTCCCAGCACCACCACCGGCTGCTCCACTGGGATGCTGTTATGCAAGAAGCTGTGCAAACTGGGCCATATAGCAACAAATATTCACAGTAACAAGTGATCATTTCACCCCAGCAGTTCGGGAGAAGAGTGAGGAATATCCCTCATTTCAGGATCTGGATGTAAACACGCAGCCCAGCTACAAACGAAGGATTGGTTTGTTAAGGAAAAAACCCAAATCCCTCTTAGAACAACAAACAATCCATCCTAATCACCTTGGAGCTGCTCCTAATCCTCAGGGCTGACCCAGCAGTGCTGGGCTAGAGCTCAGGGGCTGCTCTTATGGTGGCTTATCTTCTCTGGTCTGAAGAGAGCTGCACGGCACCCCTACAGACCAACCATGATCTCACAGACCAGCCCTGATCCTACAGACCCCTGCCCCACAGCCCTGCAGAGGCCCAGAGGTTGAGTTCATCCACCTCCACAGGAGGAAGAACTTCCTCCCACGGAGGGTGGCAGGCACTGGAACAGCTGCCCAGGAGGTCATGGAGTGTCCCTCTCTGGACACATCCCAAACCCACCTGGACACGTTCCTGTGTCCCCTGCTCCGGGTGACCCTGCCTTGGCAGCAGGTTGCACTGGATGACCTCCAGAGGTCCCTTCCAGCCCCAGCCATTCTGTGATTCCCAAGTAAGTCTGAAACGCCTAAAACATGATTTCTGTGCTGCCTGCTTCACTTGAAACTGATTTTCACAGAAAATCCTGTTCACCAGGGTTCCAGCCACTCTCCAGATGAAGCTAGAAAAATGACACTTTTATTTAAGGTTTTGGTGCCTCGCCTTGGAAACTCTCCAGACCATCCACGTTCCCTGATGTGGGTTTAGCATTTGTATGTGGGATGGCTTTTGCATGGAAAATTCCTTTTCCCCTCCTCAAGGAAGTCTGACCAGATTTGGTCACACATTTAAAAAAACCCACAGCTCCAACACGCTCACGCAAGCCTTAAAATTCCACCCCAAATTAAGATATTCCAACACCTGGGAGCTCTGCTTTAGCACAGGTCCATATGTCCCATGCCCAGGGAGCACCTGGGAAACAGCCCATCCAGTGATCCAAAGGACTCTGCCATTGTGCTTGTCCTTTCCTACAGGGATCGAGGCAATCAAAAGACAAGGAGCAGGATCCTCCCACTCAAACATGGAGGGATCAAAGTCAAACCACAATAAATGTGTCAATGAAGTTCTCACTTCAACAAAAATGGAACCAGAAGGCAGGGAGAAGTGAAAATTACTTGCGTTAGGGAGAAAAAAAAGAGACAGCACAGGCAGGCAAAGACCTAAGGGATGTGCAGACCCCCTAAAACCGGTGTCTGAGCTAGGGAGAAGCTGAGCTGTGTCTCAGAGCAGAGAGGGCTGAGCAGAAGAGAAAACACCAGACAGCAACAGCTTCGACGTGCTGCAAGAGCAGTGGGAAGAGGAGGGCAGAGTAAGACCAGAACAAGGGTGGTGCAAAGCCCTCAGCAGGAAAGGCTGGCAGCAGGAATGGAGGAGAATGAGTCAAACTGGAGGAAAAAGGGAAGAAAAAGGCCCCTCTTTTCCCAAAGGGAAGAATGCTTCTTTCCAGAACTTGGAAAAGAACTCAAATCTGTCACATCGCTGCTCTGCGTTCAGAAGCATCTCTGGAATGTTCAACACATCTCCTCCGTGCTCTGCCACGGGCTGCCAGCCCCCACTACGTGTCTGTCAGCTGGGGCAGGGCTCACTGATGGACTGCATCCCTGCCCACCAGCCATGGCACGGCTTTCCTGGCTCTTCCCATTAACTACTCCTCTTTTAAAGAGCTTTGATGAACCCCTCTGGTTGCACAACGCACCCCGCGGCACCCGAGGCACAGCAGAACGCAATCCAAGCCAGCCCCACTGACTGTGCATCTTTAATGGCAGGCTCACCCTGTCCCTGTCCCTGTCCCTGCCCCCAGGCCTGCCTTCCTCAAGGGCACAGAGCTCCAGAACAGCTCTGCAGGGATGCAGGGGCACTGCCCCGTCCCCGCTGCAGCTGGCGGTGGGGGCTGCAGGAGCTCACACCTCCTGGGAAGGAAGCTGAGGATCCACATCTATTCCTGCTCTGCTGGCTCTGGCCAGCTCTGCTGCTCCAGGGGATCCCAGAAGGAGTCCAGAGATAAGAGGAGAACCTCAGGCCTGAGAGCCACCCTTGGTTCTTTGCTCTCTCACAGCTTTCCTGTCTGATCATCAGACAAGTCATTTTGACCTCAAAGCTTTGCTTCCTTTCATGTGATGCACATATTACTTTCTTCTTTCATTTTTTTTTCTTCTCTCCCCAGCTTACTGATACGTTTGGAAAAAGAAATTTGTTTCTCTACTTTTAGACTACCATATGCAAAAAACCCCAAATAAAAACCCCAACACTTACCTCAGAACCAAGAATACCATTCAACAAGCAGCAGTCACTGTCTGGCTGCTTTAAGATGCCTTATTTTCTCTAAATTTTAGGCCCAATAGCTCCTTTTCTAATAATAAAAATCTCATATTAAACACTGAAGGCTAGGAGCTGTGAGTTTAAATAAGGAATATAGAACTTGAGAACTTTGCTTCATTAAAATTATTAAAAAGATGGAAACATCTTTCTATGTATAGTTTTGAAGACAGCTAATTTAGATACAAAAATAAAACTCTTTATACCTCTCAAACTTCTGACAAAAGCATTTTTAAGGAAACATTCATCAGCTGTCAGGGAAACCATGACAGTGCCAAACATATTCCACTGAAACTTTTCAGTCACCTTTAATTTTTAAACAGGGCTCATTTTCTGTACCAGCCCCACAGAAAATGTAATATGAGAAAGAAAACAGATGATATGACTTCTAAAACTAAAAATAAATGATTACATTGATTAATACAGCAGTAGCCAGCAATCTAATCCGGGCTGCAGGCATATCTTCCCAGCCTGGCTGTATCAGATAAGGGCAATATTTACTGACCGTGTGGAGAGCTGCCAGACAGCCCCGCTGGTGGAGCAGCACCAGGAGGGACTGCAGGGCTCCTGAGGAGCCACATCCAGCACAAATCTCTCACCTATGCTGTCATACACAGGAAAAGGCAAATGACCACTTCCCAAGGAAGAGGTAAGGCAGGGAAATTACACTCTGAGATAATATAATGAGGGAATACCTTTCAGTATTTACAGAAATTGCTTTCAACTCAACAAACCCTAATAAACTATGCGTCCTATCTAGATGAAAGAAAAAAATGAAGCGGCATAGACGAGAGAGGAAAAAACCTCCCAATTTTCAGGGGTTCCAAATCTGTAAAAACTTGGATTGAATTTCATTTTGGGAGGCAAGGTATTGGTATGGGGTACTAAACTTAGTACACTCCGATGTATTTTTCAGAAATTATTCATATATAATCTGATTTTATTTATTTGTATAGATGTGTTTATCATTTCCACTCAATAGAACATACAGGGGCAAAATGGGAAACCTTAATGAGGGGGGTGAAATGGGCAATTTTAATGATGTGGGAACATGGAAAGGCTCAACGAAGATGGCGCCGCGGTAACGAGCTGTGCAGAAATCAAGGTGCTTAATTAAAGCCATTGCAGGGTTAATCATTCACCAGGGACTTCAACCCCGGCTCAAGGGGCACCTGCAGCAGGCGGGCGTGGCAACGGCTGGGGAGGGCTCCTGACCCGGGCTCCTGCTGCAGGATGGACTGCCACAGCCTGGGCAGTGGGACATACGGACACACGGACAGGGGGACACGGACACACGGACAGGGGGACACAGACACAGACACACACAGCGACACATGGACATGGACACACACAGACACACAGACAGGGACACACGGACAGGGGGACACAGAGACACACAGCGACACATGGACATGGACACACACAGACACACGGATAGGGACACACGGACAGGGGGACACGGACACACGGACACACAGCGACACACGGACATGGACACACACAGACACATGGATAGGGACACACGGACATGGACAGGGACACACGGACAGGGGGACACGGACACAGGGACACACAGCAACACATGGACATGGACACACACAGACACACGGATAGGGACACACGGACATGGACAGGGACACACAGACAGGGACACACGGACAGGGGGACACAGACACAGGGACACATGGACATGGACACACACAGACACACAGACAGGGACACACAGACACGGACATGGACAGGGACACACGGACAGGGACACACGGACAGGGGGCAGCGGGCTCTGGCCCTGCCAGCAGCCAGGACAGGGAGCAGAGGCAGGGAGGAGGGATTCCCCACTCCCCTCCTCCAGGGCAGGCGCTGCTGAGGAGGGCACCTGCTGGGCTCTGTTCCTCTTTAGGGTGAAGAACAGAAACCCCAACACAGCAGGGGCACAGCCCCACGTGCTGAACCCTCTAACACTGTGATAGCTTTTAAAAATACACCGCCCTCCTGTTACTTTGCATTATTAAATGAAAATCACAGAAGTATTGAATTTTCAAGAGTAGGTTTAGCTTAGACATTGGGAAGATTCTCCCTGTGCGGGTGTGAGGCCCTGGCACAGGCGCCCAGAGTGGATCCCTGGCAGTGTCCCAGACCAGGCTGGACACTGGGGCTGGGATCACCTGGGACACTGGGAGGTGTCCCTGCCATGGCAGCGTGGGACAGGATGACCCTCAAGGTCCCTTCCAACCCAAACCACTGCATGATTCTCTGATCCTATGGAAAACAACTCTAGTGAGACAATGGCAAGGGGAACACTTTCAGGAACCGAAGTTACTGACCATTTCCCCTACAGCCTGCACCCCTTTTCACCAGTGAAAGGGATGGTCAGCCTGGATCACACTCTGTCCAAACAGGAGGTCGCTCCTCACACCCCCAGACACCAAAGCATGGCCCACCACACATCCTGGCCCTGCAGCTCAACTGAACCAACCCCTGGGAATGGATTCCTAAAAGCAAGTTACTTATTGGTGTAAGTGGTATCACCAAACTAAGAGTAAAGAAACCATTTTCAATGTCATTGCCATCTGGGCCTCCTCCTTATCTTCCAGCAATGAGAACAATGTAAACACCAGGCTGTGGACACTGCCTGATTACATTTTTTGAATTGCTTATTTATTTCTTCATTAACTAGAGAAACTAATAATTATTTTTATATCCTCTTAGGCAGGGAAGTAGTTTTGAGTTCAAGCAGGAAGAAATTTCAATCCAAGGCTGTTGACACTAGACTTGTCATGACTATTAAAATAGAAGTGTGTTTGCCAATTGGAAATAATTCCAGAAAGGCATTTTGCTGAGAACCTGAACCATTGGCTTCTTCTGTCTCCTGAAATGTTTTCACTTCATTCTGAAGAGACTGAAAATTGGTAAGAGCCCAGGTTTTCCTCCCAGGCTGCCCGAGCTCTGCAGACACAGAGCCAGCCCTGGCTGGCCGCGTGACACAGAGGGGGCACAGAGCCACTGCAGAGGCACAAACTGCCATGGGGACAGACCCCAAGCCAAGGGGTCCAGGGGTGCTGACTGCTCAGAAAGCCACAAATCTTCCCTCCATGTAACTTCCCTACAGACCCACCCATTCTTCAGCACTCTTTCCTATTTTCTGTTTAAAATGGAGGCCTGGATGGTTTTGGTAGGAGTGCAGGTCTTGACGACAAGCATGTCCTCAATGATGCTGTAAGAAATGAAAAATCTGCTCTGGAGTATTTGACCAAAGGCTGTAAACAAAAGCCCCCAGCATTTCTGGTTTCCAGCTGCTCTGAGAACCAGGACGATTACCACGGTTTCCTTTATCGCACACCCAGATAAACGCTGTATTAAAAAGCCCCTGATAAGCCAGGAAATCAGATTCTGAACTAACGCTCTCGTTTTGTGCAGCACGTCTGCGACACGGCCAAGATAACGGCACCGTGAGGGATGCGGCACTCCTGAGGCCACGGCCGAACTCCCTCGCTGCCAGGGCCAGGACCTCACGGCAGAGCAGCTCCGGGCGCGCGCTCAGAGGGGACACAGCTGTCCCTCCTGCTGACCCACCCTGCCACAGCAAACGCTGCCGGGGGATGCCACGGTTCCAACAGAAAAATTCAAAATACGAGAGACCCCTCAAGCAGCAAAGCCTCAGGATCGTCCCCCACCCGCAGAACACACCTTTACCATCCCTTCATACCACTGAGGCTGGATCTGTGGGTTTGCACAGCCAGCCAAGCAGCAGGGAAGCAGGGCACGAACTGCAGCTTGCCAACATGACCCACGGCCAGGGCTCCCAGTGGCGCCTCCGGCCCGCACCCACCCAGCCTGCCAGGGCCCCCCAGATCCCCGGGAGCCCCGAGGAGGGGCTGGCAGCCCCCCGGGCACCGGCCCTGGCCCCGCTGTGAAATGGCGCCCGCTCCCCTCTCGGCATCCCCGGCAGCGCCGAGCGGCGGCCGCGCTCCCGCTGGAGCCTCTCCAGAACGTGAAGGCTTCAAGGGCACAGGCAAAGCTTTCTTGGAATGGATAAATGGTAATTGATGTTGCAGCTGCAACCTCAGCCAGAGCTCTTGGGATTTCAAATGTACTACAGACCTAAAGCATTTATGGCCAGAATATGATAATTAAATTATATGTTCTAAACTTTTATATTTATTACAGTGCTCCAGTAAAGCGGCCAGAAAGTCTTACCTTCAAGGGTAGAACTCATTTCTATATGAATCAATTTAGGCATACTTTTCCAAAGCTTCGTGCTGCTTTTTAAATTTCATTGTTCACCCTTCCTTCCCTAAATAAAGAGGCAGCAAAAAAAGAGACCCAGACAGAAGCCAGTACCTCTATACTCAAATACAAACTTTGCATAAAAATATGGAATCACATTATCCTGGGCCATACCAATTCTTTAAGCTTTGCTGGATGACAAAATAGCCATTTGATCTACCTGTATTTACAGCCTGTGGATCATCTCAAACCTGCAGGTACAGGGACACGTTCTGTGCTCACAGACTGAGGCGAGCCAGGACCAGGACAGCTGCAAAATATTGCACTTTACAACAGAGTGCAAAAGTCTGAGTAGAATTAGGTATTTTTTAAATTTTCAGCGCATCCCAAGAGATGTCTCAGCCTGGAGCAAAGGAGGCTCAGGGGGCCCTTGTGGCTCTGCACAGCTCCTGCCAGGAGGGGACAGCCGGGGGGTCAGGCTGTGCTCCAGGGAACAGGGACAGGAGCAGAGGGAACGGCCCCAGGCTGGGCCAGGGCAGGCTCAGGGTGGGCACAGCAGGAATTTCCCCATGGAAAGGGAGCTCAGGCACTGGAACTGCCCAGGGAGGGTTGGATCCCCATCCCTGGAGTGTCCCAGGAAGGGCTGGAGGTGGCACTCGGGGCTCTGGGCTGGGGACAAGGTGGGGATGGGGCACAGCCGGGACTCAATAACATTAAAAGTATCTTCCAGCTTCTGGTTCTATTTCAGATCTCAGCAGCCTCAGAGCTGCTTTACCTTTCTTGAAAGCAGGTTTTTAGTTTTCTGAACCCTGCAAACTAACCAAGAGCCAAACTAACTGCCCAAAAATGTACTGTCTTAACACTGACCCTTTAACACACCAGTTCCATGGGCCAGCACTTGGAATTCAACAGCAGAACTGCACTGAGACATTCTGTGGTGATCACAAGAGATTCATGAGCTCAGAGCAGCCGCAGCATTTTGGCTCTTCCTCCACACTCAGCATAGATCGGATCTGACCCCTTATTCCAGCACACATTAATGTTGTACCAGAGGAACTGAACTTAAAATATTTAACAGGACTTGTTCCATTAATGACCTCAGCATGAGCGGTGTCCAGCGCTCGTGTCAATCACAGGACTGTGCAGGCTGCCAAAACGATGCTGCTAGGAAAGGAGAGACACATCTGGAAAGCTGATTCTAACATACATGGAAAAATAGTAATGATACAGAAAGAAAGGCAGCAAAAGATTAAAGTAAACTGCAGCAGAATCATAGAATCCCAGAATGGTCTGGATTGGAAAGGATCTTAAAGATCCCCTGCCACGGCAGGGACACCTCCCACCCTCCCAGGCTGCTCCAAGCTCTGTCCAGCCTGGCCTTGGGCATTTCCAGGGATCCAGGGCAGCCCCAGCTGCTCTGGGCACCTGTGCCAGGGCCTGCCCACCCTCAGGATCCCATCCAGCCCTGCTCCCTGGCAGGGAAGCCATTCCCCCTTGTCCAAAGCCCCTCTCCAGCTCTCTTGGAGCCCCTTTAGGCACTGGAAGGGGTTTCAAGGTCCCTTGGAGCCTTCTCTCCTCCAGGCTGAAAAGCCTCAAAGCTGCAGTATAGTCTTTCCACAGTCAAATAACCATCAAGACATAGATAAGTTTAGACCTGTAATTAGGAAGTCCATTTCTTCTCTTCTGAAAAAACACAATAACATTAAGACTCTCCTGCTGCCAGTGGAACAGTGGTCTGGACCTGGAGTTGTATCAAGGTGGACACACAGACTTATTCACCAGCTCATGCTTTTAGCTGCACTGCAGAGCTAATTCCTGCTTTACAACAACAAAAATCAGGAGAAATACAAAAAAAGAAACTAGAAGTAATGTAACTCAAACACAAATAACAGAGCAGAAATAACACCTTAACTCTGAGCAGGAAGAAGAGAAGAGGAAAAGAGAAAAATGAAGAGAGGGCAAGAGAAGCAGAAAGGAATGGTTTTTTCCCTTCATTCCTTCTCCAGCCCTTCCAGGAAGCTCTGTTCAGAGGGGAAGTGCTACTGAAGCAAGTGAGGCTGCTGAATTCTTTGGAGCACAAACCCCATTTCCCTGTTTTCCTGTTTCCCTGTCCCTCTGGAGGGAGCCCTGCAGACTCCAGGTCCTCCCCTGCACGGGCTCCCTCCATGGGAGGCACACACTCACACGTGCAGCATTCATTATGGAATATTAACCAGTGCTGCACCCTGGGCTCTGCCTCAGTGCAGATCCATGAGGAGGGATGGGGACCGTGCCAACTCCAGGTTTTGGCCTCGCTCCATTTGGTGCAGGGCCAGGATGACTTGGTTGACTGTTGAGTCATCGGTTGGTTCAATTGACATTATTTTACATTTGACTGGTTATTGTTCTTTAAACTTTGAACAGGAGTCCAGAAGCTCAAAAAACACCAGTGGACCAAAAAGAAAGCGGCCAAAACAGAGTTTAAACAAGGCATGTAAGCAAGAAAAATACTCTCAAATGACATTTGCTATTAGCAGAAACTACTGAAAAATCAAAATCCACCTCGTGGTTTAAAACGTGTCTGTTATATTCCCAATATCTGTAGGCAGGAAAGCAAACTTTTCCCCCAAAATAAATCAGCTGGTGATTGAGAACTGTATTTTTAACAGTAGAATATTCCTGAAATTGTAGATGGACAATGGGCACACGAGTCATTTGCTTCAGCCAGTGCTCAGCCTACAACTGACAATGAAAAGATTTAACCCCCAGAAGTTACTGCTTCAGTACTGAAGACACCCTTCTGTTTGGCAGAAGAGGTGCCCATCAACTGCAGTGGTTTGTTTCTACATGGATGCGACATGAAATGAACTCGTTCCACAGATAATCTGTATTCACCAACAGGAATCTGTACGGAAGGTTAGTGCCTGTTGTTTTCAAACTGTTTACTAAACTCACTGCGTTTCCACTCTGATTTCAGGTATGTATTCAGTATGTTCTGATCCCCTGAGAGGGAAATTCATTGTTATATCCACTTATTTTCATCATCAGCTAAAGCAACAGCCGAGGAGGAGCTTGAGCTGGCTTTAATGAGACGAGCAGTGGGAAGGGAGACCGGGCTGTGCTACGATAAACCCGCCAGGACGGAATCAGCTTTTGTGACAGCTTCCAAGAGCATGAAAAACAAACAAAACCCAATAAAAACATCATATCCTGGGTACTTTGCTGGAAGACAAAAGTACTGGTGATGATTTTGAGATCTTAGTCACAAGGATGACGCCTGCAGCTGCTGTCAGTGCCACGGGCCCGAGCCGAGGTGCAGCGCCAGCTCGTGTGGATTGCGCTCCCGTTTAGTCATGAGCACCAACGTCACTCGGAAGGGCAGAGATTCCTTTTTACCATCTTACAGAGGGAACAGGAATTCTTGCAAGAAAGACAAGGAGCAAATTCAAAATTACTGGTGACTTGAAAATCAGAGAGCTGCTGACGGACGAGCACGGTGATGGCTCAGGGCCCTGAGGGAGAGGCCGAGGTCTCCCCCCAAACCCTACAAAAGCTTTTCTTTCCTGTTTCACTTTTAGTTCTTGGTGCATTTTATCTTTCATATCCAGATCTGTGTGTCGACATAACAGAGCTTAAAACGGAGTGAATCTGTTTAAGAACCATTTCCCAAACTCTTACAAACACTTTTACCACCCTTCAGAACACAATTTCACTTCACTTTAACTGGCCCCTGACACAGGGGATGCAAAGAACAAATACGAAACCACTCTTCCCTGCATGAACAGGAAGAAAAGCACGTCCTAAGTCTGTTTATTGACACGAAATCAGCCACAGAAACTTGTGTAATATTCTCAAAAGGCCAAGCAAAGAGTAGCACCCCAGACCTGTATGACGTGTATATTGTATGTCATTTCCAAGGCATTTTAAGTCAACTTTATTGAATAATCCAGAAGAGTGCTGTAATTACTTTTGTCAACACTGTTAAGCAATTACAGATACAATTTCTGCTATAACATGCACACACAGTAGGTTATTACCTGCTTTTATTTCCACTTGGCAACCATGTCACACAAGACTATAAAGATGTTTCACCACATCCCTCCTGTTGCCCACACCCCGCCCTTGCAGGCAATTCTCACCTTGGGGCTTTGGGCTCCTTTGTGGTGCGCTTTTTACCCCCCATGGTACTTTTAGCTCTTGCCTTCTCTCCCTCTCCAGGGCTTCTGGTATTTTTTATGCACTTTCCTGCTCCTCTCCCCTCCCTGCCAGCTGAAGGAAGCTCTATTCCTTCCTCGCTGAACCTCGCGCTGCTTCCTGGCCACATTGTTCGTCTCTGCCTCTTTGTGTATTTTCTCTTCCTGAGCAGCGCTGGCAACCCCTCCCAATTAAACTCCATCTGTAAACTTCATTAATGGGCTGTTTACCTCTCTCACACAGTCGCCACGACAGGGACAGACAGATCCCGAGTCCTCCCCACCATCCCTCTGCTCGGAGAGCACCTCCTGCGTCCTTGGGGCTGAGCTTACTGCAGCTCTCCAACAGCAGCAACCCCAACATTCCTCCTGAAAAGTATTAAAAACTTTCCTGCTGGGAAACTCTTTTCTTTTCCTGAATTAGAACATGTCACAATAGCTCAGACCAAACATTTTAACTGCGGTCATTACTCAAGATTTACTCAATGGAGTATATATTGCATTCACAGCTGCAACAGGTTTTGAAGACATCTGAAGACGGTTCCAGTTGGACAGCCGTAGTATTCCTCACTGAAAAATTACTGGGTGTAATTTCCTACTGAAATGTGGGAAAGGCAGAATTCACTGCATGCTGGGTTTGGGAGGTGAGCTCACTCTAGAAGAAAACAGGTGCTTAATTCAGTTTTAAGACTGTGTATTAGTCCCTAAGTCCTTATATCCTTACATAAGCATAATTACACAGGAGGTGAGAGAACAGGTATGGCAATCAGTTTCCCATATTATTGATGAAATTGAGCAATATAAAAATATCAAAAAATGCTTTTTGAGCCACAGCCAGTAAAGGTTTCAAAACTATGGGCACCTGAAAAGAGTGTGTCAGAGACAAAATCTGACAAAGCTAGATGCAGAAGAGGGTAGGAAAAAACGAAAGTTCATCAGCCATCATCTCCTTAAACCCACCAGATGATCAGTCAATTCAACAGTCCCACCTTTAAAAAACATTAACATAAAGCAAAGGAGAAAAAAAAGATCCATTTCAATCAAACATTACTGAGAAGACCTCACTGGGGTACAACTTCATTTACCTCAGTCTCAGCTTTATAATCAGCTTTTCAGCAGCAAGTACCAGAGAAACAAACCAAAGCAGCATTGAAACTCCCAGGGTGCAGACCCCATACAGGCGCAATCACACACACCAATAAAGCTTTTAACTCCAAATAACAGGGGATGCTGACATTCACAAAGCCTTAAGTTTTCAAATGAAAAGCACATGGAGGTGCTTTTATCTAAAACACAACATCCTGGTTTCAACAAGCATTTCTGTATTGCTTTAACCATACAATAACTTCAACTGTTACTGCATCCTTCAGAGACACTGATCCAGC
The DNA here is from genome assembly GCF_963513975.1 of Fringilla coelebs. Lineage (NCBI taxonomy): Eukaryota > Metazoa > Chordata > Aves > Passeriformes > Fringillidae > Fringilla > Fringilla coelebs. Next base: position 18,302,823 of record NC_140041.1, read on the forward strand.
GGCTCAGCCAACTCCAATGCTGGGATGAGGCTCCCTCAGAAAAACAGCTTTTCTACCTAAGCTTCTCTGAGATTCATGGGGTTTCAGAGGAATTAACCCCAAAACAAACCACCTTTAGGAACCAGCAGAGTGGTTAATCTTCCCTTGTTTTTAACAGTGGCTCAGGGCGAAGCAGCACGTGAGGCTCCGGACACGTCAGCACAGCCGGGGTGCCGAGAGCAGAGGCTGGGACCAGCCTGGCTCCCCAGCACAGGCAGGCTCCCAACAGCCCCCAGAAGGTGCAGCTACCCCAGGAGTATTTGCTAGGTGCAATAAATACATGTATGACCAAAGCCTCGCTGCATTTCCAGGCTAAAATCCCTCCGACAGTGTCTGACCGCTCTCATGTCACTTACATGTTCTGTCTGAGAAACATTAAACAAAGGTCACGCTGGCAAACACGTCTGCAACAGGAGCAAACCCAGCTCTGACTGCACACTTAACTCTTTATGAGGAGAGGGCTCTGCCTGGACCTGCAGATAAAGCCTTCCTTGGACAGGGACTCACAGGCACAGGTTGGTGGCTGCAGGTGCAGGGCAGCCCGCAGGACCCGCGGGGTGTCAGATGGATCAGCTGAGCTGGCCCTTCCTGGAGAGAAGGAGCTCCTGGTGCCATGGAGCCATCCCACTGATTCCAGGAGAACAGGAACTCCTGGTGCCATGGAGCCATCCCACTGATTCCAGGAGAACAGGAGCTCCTGGTTTTTATGGAGCCATCCCACTGATTCCAGGAGAACAGGAACTCCTGGTGCCATGGAGCCATCCCACTGATTCCAGGAGAACAGGAGCTCCTGGTTTTTATGGAGCCATCCCACTGATTCCAGGAGAACAGGAACTCCTGGCTTTTATGGAGCCATCCCACCGATTCCAGGAGAACAGGAGCCCCTGGTTTTTATGGAGCCATCCCACTGATTCCAGGAGAACAGGAGCCCCTGGCTTTTATGGAGCCATCCCACTGATTCCAGGAGAACAGGAGCTCCTGGTGCCATGGAGCCATCCCACTGATTCCAGGAGAACAGGAACTCCTGGCTTTTATGGAGCCATCCCACTGATTCCAGGGGAACAGGAGCCCCTGGTTTTTATGGAGCCATCCCACTGATTCCAGGAGAACAGGAGCTCCTGGCTTTTATGGAGTCACCCCACCACACATGGGGTTTTCCTTTCCACCCTGCATAGGGAAGTTTCCACTATCCAATCTACTCATGGCAAGGTAATAAAGGATGTGGCTGAGAGCCAAACCAGGTTAAAAGTTAAGACAACATCTGGATCATGCAGGATGGATACAGTCATAACATTTCAGTGTCTCAATGTTCAATCTGTAAAGTATAATTAAGATTATCAACAAATAAACCACCACCACAGAAAATGAAAAATAAAAGAACTACAACACATCCTAAGAACAAAATATTTAAAAAAAATCTAGGGTCAGTTTTTCCCCCCAAATTAATTTCATCTCACTTCAGGAACCAAAAGAGGTACTAATTTTAGAAGTATGGCTATAATGAACACTCACCTGGCAATACAGAGAAAAACTGAACAGCCAAGAACAATCCAAGCCTGTTTCTCCTCCCCACTGCCTTATGGAGAAAACTGAACTCTGGATAATTATGTTCTTAAATTTGAGTCCTCAGCACGTCTGAATTTAGATGAGATTAACCAACGCCTGAATATAAACTCTCATCAAAGTGACAGGAAGGAATGCTTTAAGTTTTGTATTTTCTTATTCATGATGCTGAACACGCCATCATTATCTACAGCTCTTCCTACCTGTGACACAGATCTTCCTCTTACCCTATTCTGTATGTGGAACCTACAGCTGGTCCTGAAGAAAAACCCAGGAAGCACCATGAGAGAAATACAGTAAATGACACCACGACAAGAGCAGACCCACCACCTTCCATCACTGCTCTACTTCTCAGTACTTTGGAAGCTGTGGTGCTTCAAAAAGCTTGGAAAAGTCAGGGTAACCCCATTTTGCCCTGCAACAATGCACAAGGAAATACCAGATCCAGGCAAAAGGATGCGGCTCCTCACCTCACTAGAGATAAGCAGGTCGGCCTTTCCAGGGAGACAATGATGAGTGTTTCCCTGGGCTGATTATTCTTGCAACTTTCATCACAAATCCTGCAGCATCTGGCACTTCTCCTTCAGCTTCATTTAAGGGCTGACAATTAAGAGAATCTGTCTTTTCTCAGAAAATCAGTTCTGGGCTGAGAAATGTATGTGCAGAAGAGCTAAAGAACAAAGCAGCACTTCTGATTTCAACCAGGGAGAGAAAATGGGCTTAAACTGCTGCACAAAGAAAAGAAAAAGAAACCATTATTGCTCCCAGCTCAGGGATTCTTCAGCCTGGGATAAGGTATGGGCAGGTTGGGAGTGCCCATCCCTGGGGTGTCCCAGGAAGGGCTGGAGGTGGCACTCGGGGCTCTGGGCTGGGGACAAGGTGGGGATGGGGCACAGCCGGGACTCGCTGGTGTTGGGAGTCCTCCCTCACCTCAGTGATTCTGGGATTCTGCCATCTGCACAACCTTTTCTCAAAGACCTCAAAAGCTTCCTTCCAAATTCCCAAGCCCCAATATCTGAGGAACTCTTTCCCTAATTTTAATATTTAGGGCAGGAAAGCAATTTAATTGGAGGAAAAAAGTTTTACTTTTTATATTTTAAAGGAAATTACCAACTAAATCTCATTATCAAGGCGAGCCTCAAACCACGACCTGGTACTGTTTTTAAGCTTTGTAAGAAAAACTTGAGATATTTTAGGGGCTTTGATGAAGCAAGGACCAAATTCCACAGCTCAATGGTAACAGCAGGTGCCAAATCCCAGCTCCATATGCAGCCCACTGCTCCCAGGGGGCAGGAGGATCAGGACCAGCCCCAAGGGGAGTATCTGTGGCTGTGTTCACAGCCCTACAGGTACAAGCAGGTTTTTTCCAGAAATTCAGTGTATTATGGGAATGTAGCGTGTTCAGATGCCTGAAGCCCTGCACGGACTGCACATGGCAGCCTGGCAGAGGGCTCCTTACAGCCTTAACTGCAGCCAGCCATGTGCTCCCAAGACTCAGAATAAACCCACGGTTACTGCTCTCCTGCTCAGAACCAGCCTCCTCCTTCCCCCAGCAAGAGCCACCCAAGAGTGCTGCAAAGTCAGAAATAACCAAATTCATTCCTCCCAGATTCGCTTTTTCTGCTCGGCATTTTCTAATAACACCACCAAGTAAAAAACAGTTTTATAAATACCACAGGGACTGTCATTTACAGAAAGCAAGGCCTCGAGAAGATCAGAGAAACCACCAAGTAATCTCAATGTGATCATGGAGACGGGAAATGGACTTGATAGCTTCAAAGTGCTCAAATGGAAATTAATAATGAAGAAAACTATTCAAAATACTCAAAACCAGTTTCCACTAAGTATTATTGATTTCAAAACCAGCCTTTAAATTCAGTCCTGAATTACAATATGAAAAGAAAGTTTTTACACATTTTTTAAGGGCAAACTCCCTCACAGCCTTGGTGTGTTAAATAAGCATTTTACTTGACATTTATTGGAGGCAGCTGGAAAAGAAGGCAGCTCCTATCATCAGCCTTCACTCTACTGAAAGTCTCTGCTATTCTGATTTCCCAAGACACAGAATGCTGGGTCTCTCCTTAGACTTTCTCCAGCCTCTCCAGAAGCTCAGAGGACACATCCATATATTCCAGCCCAGACTCCCCCTGAGCACTGCACCACCAGCAGGGGCAGCTGTGGCTGTGTGGGGGCAGCTCTGTCACCCCAAGGAGGCAAAACCAGCCCAGGAGTTGCCAGAAATGCAACTGCTATTGCAAAACAGCATTACATGGACAGAGACACCAGATCAGAAGAAGAGATAAAATTAAGTTGGGAAGAGGGTTCTGTGGAATAAGTAAATTAACCTCAAGATCACCTGTGCTGCTGTTTCAATCCCATTGCCAAGGCACCCTCTGAGTTCTTTTTCACCTCAAACTGGAGCCAAGGAGAGAGATGATCCCTAAGAGTGCTGTGTAAGAAACAATTACTGTGAAGCTCCCTGCAAAAGCAGATTTACTCCAATACCCAATGATAACTCCTTGGTACATGTCATGTAACTGCTGAAAGGATGCCATCAAAATCACAGAATCATTTAAACTGGAGAAGACCTCCAACGCCCACCCTGGCCCCAGCTCAGAGCACTGAGTGCCACCTCCAGCCCTTCCTGGGGCACCTCCAGGGATGGGCACTCCAACCCTCCCTGGGCAGCCCCTTCCAAACCTGCCCAGACATTATCCCAGGCTGAAGAACCCATGAGCTGGAGGGAATAATGCACACATTGTGTTGGTGCCCTTGAAAAAACCCTCTCTGGGTCAAAGAAGGAGCCACAACCAGGAGCCTCGATTCACATGCCCAGGCTTTCCCAGCAGAGGGATTTTGTTTTGGAGTCTCTGAGCACACTTTGAGGGGAGAAGGAAAGTGATGCGGGAAAGGAGGCGAATTTCCTGGCAGGTCTTTAGTATAATAACCAGCAAAAAGATCAATTACAGGCATGCATTCAGTCTAATTATTTTCCAGCTTACAGCATAGACATTTTTAACTCCACATGACAGAAATGTGATCACTCAAATATCAGATGAAAACTGGTCACAGTGGTGCAAAACAGCAGGGTACTGGGGCCAGGTATGTCCCAGGGTGCGTTATGAGTTGCCTTCTCCATCCTGGAGTTCAAAACATGCAGAAAACACCCTTGTGGAAGGGGATTTTCCAAGCAGAGGAAAATCTCAGCCTCAAGGACACAGCCCGTGGTCAGGGCACTGTCCCTCGAGGGCTCTGTGTGCCCCAACACCTCCCTGGGGGCAAGCACAGCTGCCACAGAAAATGCAGGCCTGAGCCAGGGAGAGAAAGTCAGTGTTGAACTGCCTCACAAAGAAAGGGGAAAAAAGAGATGAATTTCAAGCCTGGTCACTTCCCATCCCAGTCAGTGTTTCTGTACAAACTCAAAAGTTTCCCCGCAAACTGCCCGAGCCCCAATATCTGAGGAGCTTTCTCCCTAATTTCAATATTTAGGCCAGGAAAGAAATTTAATTGGAGGAAAAAAGTTTTATTTTTTGTATTTGAAAGGAAAGGAAATGACCAAGCAAACAGGCATTCTTCTGGGGCTGAAAGCAAGTCCCGAGCTGCCGGCTGCCAGGGCCAGCTGGCCAGCAGCCCATGTACAGTACGTGTTTACTTGTTGTCTAACCACTGATAACTCCAGAGTGCATCCATGAATCCAAAAGAGAACCAAGTTTTCTGCTCAGAGAAGAAGGAAGAACAAAGCAGACAACAATAAAAATATTCACTGCTGATGGCTACTACACTCACTTCTGAATATATACAGTGATAAAGAATCCAGTGTCAAATTAACACTCCTATGTATCAAACCAGCAAGAGCATTTAGATACAAGCAGGAATTCTATTACTATAGAGAAATAATGCTGCTGTGTTCAGAGCACATGCACACCTGAAGCAGACACACCACACAGATGTCCGCTTCCTTCCAAGAGCTCTCAGCTATTTAAGAGAAAGCTTCATCTTGTGATTCAAGTGAAAAACCCTGCTGATGGGCGCTGGCAAACATTCCACAAGCCAAGTCCTGAAGTGTACACAAAACACTGCCACAGCACCCTCATTTGGGAGTCACAGTCCTGGTGGCCAGGTCCCAGCCTCACCAGCCACATGCCAGGGGAGCTGGAGCCTTGGCATGGCTTTGGCAAGTGCCTCTGACCCTCACAAACAGAGAGCAGTGGCTTTTCCAAGCATGTTCTCCTCCCTTGCAGTCATAGAGAGCAGGAAGCTTTGGGCTGAGCCCCTTGCTGACCCCGAGCACCGCGGGAGCGGCTGCTGCCAATCCCACCCTGAGCAGCAGCCCTGGGAGCTGCCTGGACAGCAGGGGCTCTGCCACCAGCACCCACCCTGGCAGGCTGAGCTGAACATCAGCTCACTGCACAGCCCCAGCCCGGGCTCCAGGAGCCTGGCCAGCACACAGATCCTGCTGCTGGCCAGCCTGAAGGGCTCAGTGCATGTGCGGGGACAGGGAGAGGTGTCTGATCCCAGTTGGGGAGAAGGTGCCTGATCCCACACAGGGAGAGGGTGCCTGAGCCAGGTGCTGCTGGGCTGCATCTGCAGCTGCACGTCAGCCCCAGCTAATCCTGCTCCGTGATTCCAGAGGCACAGGCTGCAGCAGGGCTGATAAGGAGCCGGCAGGGGATGGTGGCTGAGCTCTCCCCTGACTTTACGTGGACAGTTACAAAACCCGTGGTTTGTTAAGGAAAAGACTCGGTCCTCGACCATCTCTCACAGCCAGACGCTCTAATCTCGTCCCACAGGCTGGGACTGACCAACAGCCTTCAGACCTGTGACTCAGAGTGTTTGTCTGACATTTGCATGTCTACCCCGAGACAAAACCGGAACGCTACTTCTCTAAAAATATAAAACATCAAATATAGACCTTCTGCATGTGCCTTCTAATCTAAGTAGATACCTAAGTAGATATCTAAGTAAATACAAGTTTCATAACAGAAAACTTAAAATTTGCATATGGTAAGAGATATAATCACAGCTGGTGATTTAGCAGAAAAAGGCATCACTAGGGTAAAGAAACAGTTTTCATTGGGCAAAAGGCTTCACCAAGTGAATTCCAACATGCCTGTCCTGGCAAATGCAAACCCAGACACTGCTTATTTATCAAAGGCAATTGCAAAACCCAGACTAGGTGGCCTGAAATTGAAATTTGGACTGGCAAAAGGTTACTTAGAATGAGACAAAAGGCGCTTTCCTTTTTTACACAGGCCTGGGAAAAGGCTTTAAACTGACAGAGGGAAGGGTTAGATGGGATTTTGGGTGAGGCCCTGGCACAAGGTGCCCAGAGCAGCTGTGACTGCCCCTGGAAGAGCCCAAGGCCAGGCTGGACACTGGGGCTGGGAGCAGCCTGGAGCAGTGGAAGGTGTCCCTGCCATGGCAGGGGTGGCACTGGATGGGCTTTAAGGTCCTTTCCAACCCGAGCCATTCTATGATCCTGTTTTCACTGTGCCGGCAACAATAAAAAAAAGAAAGTTGAGACTTCACCAACTCAGGGGTCCAAACTAAAAGGTGAATGTGTTAGTGCTGGAGTGCTACAAAATTATCATCAAATATTTGACTCCACTTTTTGAGATGAAGGATGGTAACAGACACAGCCTCTCCCCAGACAGCAGCAGCTTGATGAGCGTGATGCTGCAAAGGCATTAATAAAGGCAGGTGGCAGCTCAGACACCTGCAGGAAGAGGAAAGGAATAACGCTCTGCAGATCTGCCGTGAACGGAAAATAACAGCAACAAGCCAACAGGTTTGGTTAGAACAGGTCCAAAGAGTCCAAAGAAATGCAAGTGCTCAGGCCAAGAGACAGGCTGTGAGAAGGAGCATCTCAGGCAGTCCAGGGCAGCGAGAACAGCGCAACAGCTCTTCCTTGAGAAACTGCTCCAGTGTGCAGTGACACAGCTCTGCTCTTCCACTTCGGGGCACAAACTGTGGCATCCTACAGCAGGGACACCACTGCCCAAAGACTGACTTAAACCAAAACAATACTGCTTTGGCGGTGATCTGAAAGCCTGACTGAGCTCCAGAAACAAGAGCAAAGCAACGTGCCCGGGAGCAGAGCAGCAGCCATGGAGGATGGAGCCATTAGCTGCTCCCAGCCTGGTCTCACTCATGGGCTCAGAAAGGTCTTCAAAACACAGGCTGGAGAAGCCAGTGATTGTCGTTTTAACACAACGCCTCCCAGGGCAGCGTCTCACTGCCAGCTTGTTTGTATTACTGTTAATTTTCACATGTTGTGCGAGGCTCAGTCCAAGCAATTAATGCTCTGCAGTATCTGCACGATGACTTTCTACTGGAAATAATTAGAACCCCCCTCAGGGCAGAAAAACGCAAAGGATTCCCAACGCCATTCCCCACTCCAGCATCGAGAACAGCTTTATTCACTGAAACTACAATTCTGGGAAAACTGTTGAGATTCATCATCACCCTGGGAAATGTACAGCAGAAACACAATGTACTGCACACACGGAGCGTCTGAGGAGGGATCTGCGCCCCGGCATCCCCCAGCCCTGCCCTGCAGACCCCAGGCTCAGCCTGCTCCCGACACAGCCAAAGCCGAGGCAGCTCCTCCCAGCAGCCCCACTTCTCACCTTGGAAACCCCCCGGATTTAATGCACCCTCAAAGGAGGAGTCTGACGTACCACAGCACATTGTTAACACAGCAACCACACATAATCACCTTCCCTGGGAAAGAAGGATTAGAGAGGGTTCTATCCTTGGCAGTCAGAAAATAAAGAAAAATAAACTACTGGAATGGCTAGAACATGGTCAAGTTCTCGTTTTCCTTGAACAATTAAAGTTATTTCTTGCTGTGTTTGTAGAAAATACTTCAAAAGTTTACATTTCAGTTACAAATTTGTATTAATTCTATTAAATTGATATTCATCCTATTCACTACAATCTCCCTGCAGTTAAACTAGTGAAAAAATTGATTTTTGCCAAACTGGGGTCCGGCTGCTTTTGGTGGCACATCCGTGGCAGCAGCACAGGAGTGAAAAGAACATTCCTCAGAGCTGGTACAGCAACCCAAAGCGTGTGGGGACGACAGGGACAGCCAGGGAAACTACTGACGGTAATATGTGTGACAGAGTAACCCACCTTTATAATAGAAGATTTTAATTCCCTAGATGTCTCTGGAATGATGACTACAGCACGGAAGAAGTGAAGGATGGCTTTCAAGCCCTTAAGAATTTTCCCAGGCAGCATCTGGCAGAGGCTGTTTCCTATAATCACCTTGATTTATTTGAAGTTTTAAAGACAAAATGAAGTATGGAATTTAACACATGGGCTGGGGAGAATACACAAACATGTGAATATCCCAGTACCAGAAACGAGGAAAGGAAAAAGCGTTGTGCAGGAAGACATCACCACAACCACCCTGGATTTGCCACTGTCCTCCCTCCATTCTGGCTGCTTATCTGGTGGCATCTGTGGACAATTTCTATAGCACTGGAGCCAAACCCATCCAGAGAAGTGCTCTGGGAGCCAGGCAGGAGGGAAGGGGCAGGGCTGCGATGGGAGCACAGCCACAGCTGCTCCTCCATGCTCCCTGGTGACAAACACCCTCATCCACCTGCAGGCTGAGCTAAGGGTGTCCCCAGAGGATCAGTGACAACCCAAACCTTCCCTACTGCCAGCTCCCAGCTCCATCCTGTGCTATCCAAGCAATGCACAGATAATATTCCCGAGGCTCCCAGCCCTGCATTTCCAGCTGCAGCTCCCTCTGCTCAGCTTTGCTCACAGAGCTGTCCAGCCTGGCACCCAGCACCCAGACCAGCTCGGGATCAGCCAGCCCAGGCCCCTCTGTGCACGCTCCCTCCCCAGCCCAGCGCTGACCCACAGGGAACCAGCAGCCTCACCAGGCACCCCAAATCCTGCCCAGCTCTCCAGCCCATAAAGAACTGCTCTTCCAGTTCCACGAGAGCCTGGGGGGGTTGTTGGGTTGGTTCTTTCTTTTGAAACGGCCTCTGGCAAGGAACCGTGTCAAAGTCTTCAAGAAGAGAAAAAGCAATTCCAGTTGATTCAGGTGGACTGGACATCCAGCCCATCGGCACCCTGAGAGGAGCCCAGGACACTGATGTGAATATCCCAGGATCAGAAACGATGTTTTCCTTCCAGGAGCAAGGACAGCTCTTTCGCAAGAGCCCCCACGTGCTCAGTGACCTTACAGGTTTACAGCCTCCCCCTGTGCCAAGGGCCAGAGCTGGGCTCCGACACACAGTGCTCGAGCTCCGGGGCAACTGCAGGCGCTGGTTCACTGCAGACAACATCTCTGAGGGCTGGCAGCTCCTCCAGGCCTGCTGGGCAAAGCACCCAGTCCAGGGGATGGCTGGCACTGCACTGATCCCACGAGCTCTCCCTGCCCAGGCTGACCCTGTGCCAGCAGCCCCACTGGGCTTCGGCCATCCCTTCCCACCCACCTCCTTCCACCACCTCCCACCCTGCCTGGGCTTGCAGAGCTGCCTGCCAGGTAAAAATAGGATGGTTTGGATGTTTTTGATAAAATCTGGAATGGCAGCTTTTGCTATTTCCATTCATTTTAGGGCTTCCCTTGTTACCCCTGTTTCATTTTGAAATTAGGACAGTTTTAAGATGTCCACGCCTTGAAACGCCGCACGCAGGAAGCCAGTGCTGGTAGCACTTATGAATACTTGGAAAGATTCAGAGAGCTGAATGCTGCATTTCCTTTAAAGCTCTTCCTCGGTTCCGAGGCTGGGGTCAGCCAGGAATAGAAACCCAGTCACTTCCTCCTCCCCACTGGTATGCCTGAGCCTCAGCCGGGCTTTGATCTGCCACACAGAACAAGCTCAGCCACTAAAATAAGTGGACTCAGAAACCTCTAGATTGTTATTTAATAAAATATCAGATGTCCCAACCTTTAACGTGTTAAATGAGTCTTTAAAGATTTATCTTTAAAGTGATAAAATAAGTCCAAGCTCATTTGTCAAACCAGTTGCTCTGGTTGGAAAGTAGCTGTCAAGTATCTCGATGACTCAGGATGTTGTCGTGCAGGCATCCTAATATTAACTGCTCCCTTCAATAAGAGCTGGAAAAGGAATGCTCTGCTACTCATAATACAGAATTCCAAGCACTCAGGTTCTTACAACACTTACATTTCAGATGAGGGAGTTTCAGCACTAGATTTTTCATCAAATCATGCACAGAACTTGCAAATCGCCTGGCACTGCATGAGAACAGACTTGTCTTCTCCAGCTACGGAAACCAAGTCAGCACAGAACTTGTTAGATGGGTTTTGTTAAAAAAGAAGGTGTCAGAGAAGCTTCCTTTTCAGTTCAGAAAATGGCAGATGTGCAGGGCTTAGCAGAAACACCAGGAAGGGCAGAATTGGTACAGCGACATGAAAATGAAACCAAGGGAACTCACAGCAGAGCAGGACTCGGAGCCCACAGCAGAGAGCTTCCCCCACAGCCAGGGTGGCCAAGGCACCTCTCAAAAGCCTGGGCTGGGCCAAAGTCGGTCAGAGGAAAAGCCTTTGCTGAAGTATGGATTAAAGCAGCAGCGCTATTCCAGCTGGGAGAGCCTATCTGTGATCCAGGACCATGGCGATGCTTTGTGCTGCTTCAAACAGAGCATTAACTTAACCTTCTGTCTTCTTTTAAACCTGAAGCTTATCAAGATTGTTTGGTCAAAGCAAATAACCCCAAAAGCATCCCAAGTCTTACTTTTCCCCCAAGTGGGATTACATAATTTTTAATCGAAAGGCAAAGATGTAAAATCATTCCCTACAAACCAATTTTAATTCATGTCTGGAAACCCCAGCAAGGCACAGAAAACAACCTGGACATGGCACTCAGTGCTCTGGGCTGGTGACAAGGGAGGACTGGGCACAGCTTGGACTCAATGGCCCAGATGGGCTTTTACAACCAAAATTATTCTGCTTGGAAATGACTTTTTAATAAAAGCCAGGTCTGGGAAACCCCAAAGGTGACTCCAGTGCTGTCACTGGGGTCACTGCCAATCCTTACCAACAGGCAGTCCATCCCCAGTATGCTATTATTTCAATGAACATGTGATAAATGTGTATTATCTTACTAAAAGTAAGGTGTGAAGTGAAATTAAATTCCACACATCTTCAGCATCCAAGAACTATTCTGCATACGAAGTTTACAATTTCTAATTGTTGAAGCTGTTTTAAAAGTCTGTTTTCAGATATGACTGTTTTTCTTATATTGGCTAATGTCTAATCTACTTAATCTACTCCATGTTTTAAGAGAACCAACATGCAGAGTCCTTTATAAAAAAAAGTCTAATTATACCTACATCGCCCTCATATGGGGACAGCACAATTGATTTGAGAGCAATTCATACAGAACACAAGATTAACAGAAATTCAACAGGCAAAATAAACCATCAAAGGCCCTGGTAGCAAAAGTAACCCACAGAAAAAAAATGCAAGAGAGAAAACAACAGGGGGGTAGTAGGAAACTGAAATCGACAGGCAAACTGAAATCTACATGAAACTATCAAATCTGCCAGCTCTTTTCTTTATTTAGTTTTGGTTTTTGTTTATGAAGTTAACAAAGCTGAACTGCATTCTTGCACAACAAATCCACACACGTGCATTCAGAACGCACACGTTTTCAGCATGGATTTATTCAAAACCTTGCTAATGGCTTTAGGAAGTTATTGCTTCAGAAAGGTAACAGAAACTCTTAAGGGAGGGAAAAAAATAAGCAAGAGGAAAAAATATATGGGTACACAGCAATGGACAGCGTGCCGGTAGATAGGTGTGCTGGTTTAAAATACATCATTCTGAATTTACAGCATCTGACCAACTGAAAAGCTGCTGAAATCCCAAATAAAATGTCAAGTTTAATACATCACAGTTGTACTCACCCCCCACCCCCCCATTTTTGAGTGATGGGGGAGATCCCCCAGCCCTTTCCTGGCAGCGCATCCATCGGAACAGGGCCCCTCCTGCACAGCCAGGCAGCAGCTGAGCTCTGCTCTGAGGCTGTGGGCATGAGGGAGGAGCTCAGCACAGAGCCCTGAGCCCAGCCCAGCCAGCCCAGATCCCCCTGCCCAGCCAGCCCAGATGCCCCAAGGCTCCCCAGCCCAGATGCCCCTGCCCATCCAGCCCAGATGCCCCAAGGCTCCCCAGCCCAGATGCCCCTGCCCATCCAGCCCAGATACCCCTGCCCATCCAGCCCAGATGCCCCAAGGCTCCCCAGCCCCCCCAGGGCTCCCCAGCCCCCTCCGTCCCGGCCGTGCCCAGCCCAGCCCGGTGGCACCGCGGTGTCGGAGGCGCTCCGGCAGCCTGGCCCTGGCACAGCTCCCCGGGCACCCTGAGCCCTCCCAGACCCTGTACTACATCCCTGCACACCACCACACCTCGGAGCAGCTTCTCCGAGCCCTGACAGCAAAAATAAACCGCATCAGCTGCTGGTTTCTGTCACGGATTCCAGACTCCTGGCTCAGGGCAGAGTGGACCTGCTGGGGCTTGGCAATAAAAGTCCCTGAGAACCCCCAAAGCCCAAGTGGTGCTCTCAAAGCAGGCTGTGAGGGCAGGGGAAGGCTGAAGCCTAAAGCAAGACCAGGTGCACACACGCCACAAGCAGCCCTGTCCTTCCCAAAGCCAGCTGGGAAGGAAAAGATCCATGGAAACCCTCCCCGTCACACCCAATTCACACAGCTGGAAAGGAGCTGGGCAATGCCTGGAGGGTTCTCATCTAAGACCAGAACCTCACGTTGTAATAATCTCACAGAACGTCTAACCCCAGAGATCCTGTTTTCACACCCCTCTCACCAGTGAGAGGCAGCCAAGCCGCTGCCCACTTGTCAGCAAAGAGGTCACCCACCTTCCAGCCCCTCTTCTCCGTGAGAACTGCCAGCAGGAACAGGGATTCAAACATTCAGGGACAGCCACACACACCAAAACCCCCCCAAATCACCCCTGCCTGCAAAGTTTCTAGTAAGAAAAGACTCAAATCCCTGCTGCACCCAGAAGTGCACCACAAGGGATCTTCTAGGTAAGGACAATGACAGGACCTTTTCCAGGTTTCTTGGAAAAAAGAAAACCAAGCCAGGGAGCTATGAAATCACTTCCATTATTTGCTTCTAGAATAGATGACACACTTCAATGATACTTCATGATTTACTCCTCCTTGACTCTACAGCACATTTCTGAGTTTCTCAAGTAGTATTTTGAGGCAAACTACTCATTTGTGCCCTCATTTCCTTATAAAAAGTCCCATCCTGAGCAATACTTGCTAGCTTAAAACTCAGCTACACAAATAAAAGTAATGAGAAATAAGAAGTGTCTGAATAAAGCAAGACGAGTAAATGGCGCCCTGCTGCTCACAAGTTTCATATTAAATCTTGTGTGACCGTGGTGCAGAAATTTGATGATCTCCAGCTGCTTTCTGACACACAGTAACTGTACAAACATATTACAAATAGTATGAAGAATGTATTACTGTAAAATCCAATATGAAACTCGTTTTCTTTAGTAAATTACAGTAGCAGTGAACTGAATTCAAGAAAGACATAACCATTATTTTAGAATTCCTTCTCCAACAGTACTTTTGCATTTGCAACGTCACAAAAACCCGAGATATTTGATCAAAAAGGGGAACTTGTGTATGATATTGCATCCCCACAGGAAAGTATCAGCAGTCTGTGGGATATTAGTTTCCAAAATACATCAGGATTGTCATTTTCTAGGAAGATTTAGCATGGACTGGGAGCTCCACAGGTAGAGCTGGAACCTGGAGGTTTAATGGTGACCCACTGGCACCGGCTGGATTGAAAAGCAGTGGGCTGGTACACAAACATTCTCCACACACCATGTCAGGATGACTTCTGAAGAGCACAATTTCCTCCAGAAACCCAGACAATTGTGGTGATTATTGATTTAAGGCACCAAGATTATGGAACTCTACATGATATCCTGGGTAAGTAACACCGTGTCCTGGAGTCTACAGCAGGGAGAAAACCTGACCTCATCTCCATCCCCTGCATTCCAGAGCCCAGCTCCAGGCTCCCTGAGCCACAGGAGCTGCAGCTGCTCCTCCTGCTCCTGCCAGACACCTCTGGGACACGGAGGTGACACAGCCAGCAGGCCAGGCCATGGGAGAGGGAGCAAAATCCTCTCAGGTGTTTTGTAGTTCTATTTCAAGCAATACAGGCGTGGCTTGAGCACAGGGAGACACTGCCTCATCCGGGGATGGAATCCCAGCAGGAAACATCACGGCAGAGGTTTGGGGCAGCTGAGTCAGGCCAGGACATGGGAGGCACAGGCACAACACCTTCCTTGGAGTGAAGGTGAGGTAAGGAGGAAAACCCCCAGGAGAGACACAGTGACTGTGCTGAATTGTCCCCCCAGCCCAACCCTGCACTTCTGGGGACACAGTTACCCACAGCTACCCCAGGAAGGACCCAGGTGCTGGACTGGTTACACATGGGGACAACCCACACCTGCTGCTTCTCCTGCCCACAGGCAGCAAGAGCTGCACGGCCAGAGCCTTCCAGCTGCCCCCAGTCTGTGGTACCAAGTGCTCCAGCCCAAGGATGGAGCTCGCTCTGTGCAGGTGACCCTCTGCTGACATTGCTCTGCAGGTGACAGCAATGCCACAGCCACAACTGGTCACACCCTCACAAAGGGGCAAAGAAACCGTGGATTTTGTGTTTTGTTTTTTTCCCACAGATAGCTCAAAAGAGCTGCTCTGGAGTCACAGCCAAGACAATGAGATGAAATTATTCTTTTTTTGCGTGTGTCATCTATTCCAGCTGTACTGGTTCACTCCTGTCCCAGGGGGACGAGGCCATCCACTGACAGCATCTGACCAGTATTTCCAGAACCCAGCACTGAGAACAGCATTAACTCCTGCTCTGCGAGGGCCTGGGCTATTGCAGCAAAGGCAGTGCTAGAGAAGGGCATCAATGGATCTCACACTCCAGGGGCTGTTACAAATGGTTATCAATGGATCTCACACTGCACTGAATCAGCCGGAAAATCCCCGGGACGAGAACAATCATCTGTACACGCAACAGTGCCACACATTAATTCTTCAGTAAATAAGATTAAAATCTGTGTATGCTTGAGACTCTGGGAGACAAAGGCTGGGAAACCAAAGAGAGCTTAACCCAAACTCCCTGGGTCTGGTGCACAGCACTCGGCACATCCAAGTGTTCTGCCCAGAAACCACCCTGCTGCACACACGTGTTCTGTGCTCCTGAGCTGCAAGCTGATCACTTCACAAAGGCACTTCCAGGTTCCTTTCTCTACACCAGAGGTGATGCTCACAGTTATTTTAACAGCACAAACCCAAGGTAATGGCAACAACGGCTCTACAAAGCCTTTCCTATTGCCTGGAACTTGGACTGACAACAGGATTTTATTGGGATGTTGTTTTCCCCCAGACTGATGCCATGGGGACTGTTAGCAGAATGCACACATGACACTACAGCAGCACCTTGGGGTAGGACAGCAGCTCGGGCTGGCTTCAACCCCAAAAATGAATGCCAGTCCAAAGAGGACTTGGGAACCTTTCACAGGGCAGAAATCATTCCAGTTTGCAGTTACATACACACACAGAATATGCACTACTTGTTCATTTCCAGAACGAGCAGCAATAAGGGAAGAAGGGAAATTTGCTTCCCCAAGATAAATTGCTCTCACTGTAAAAGTAATCCTTAGCATGGTAAATATACAATGTAGGAGTTGGATAATACCTGTATTTCACATTTCTGGGAAGATTCGTGAGTAGGACTCATTCGACCAAAGCTTTGCCTTCACTGGCAGCAGCAGAGTACAAGGAGTTTACCATGGAGATAAATGTAAAAAAAATTGTATGGACAACAAAAATAAGGTTGCTTTATAAGCCAGAATTAAGTTTAAAAGAGAGATCATTGTCAGGAGAAATAAATTTGCAGGAGTTAACCATTTGGACCGGACTTAAGAGCCACCTCCTTGGCTATGAACACAATGAAGGATCAGCCAAAACTGGGAAAAATGGATTACATCTTACATGACCTCGCATTTTTCTGGTTACCTTTTCACAGCACCTTAGAGCACATTCTGCAGGACATTCCTGATTCACCCCTTTCTGCCAAAACAACTGGATTTTCTGCCATGTACTTCCAGAGTCAAACCCCCAAGTACAGTATTACATTAAGCTGACAAATCACAACACAGCCTGCTGGAACCCTGAGCACTCCAAATACCACGCCTGGGTTTTCTATCAAAGCAGAATGATTAAAAAAGCCCCGATTGCGGATGTCCCATACATTATCCTCTGCTGAGTCAGGCAGCACTGAGAGCTCTGCAGCCAGCCCTGCCAAGCCACCGGCCTTGGCCAGCAGCCGAGGGAAACAAAGCGGCAAGACAAACGGACAACTGACCTTTACCACTGCTGGCAAACAAGCCCTTCCTTCCCCTTCCTTCTCACAGCACCTGAGCCCAAGAAGAATCCCAGTTAAAGAGTCGGGGTAGAAGGGCAGAAGGGTAACTTTTGGAAGCAAGGCTTTGGACAGGGACCGACCAGCAAAACTTTTCCTCCTTCCAGACTCTCCTCCTCTTTAATGGCTTCTCTCAGCTCTTGCCCTTTCTTAAACTTCCTTAATGATCCTTATCCCCCACAAGCTTAAGTACTAGGAATGATTTCAACTGTAATAAGAGAAGCCATAACACTGCCAGTGGGGCCCAGTTTCTGTGAATTCTGGCTGTGGGAGCAAACCCCGCATTGCTGGGCTGGTTCTCAGCATCCTTCACTCCCCCCACAACAAGCCACATCTCCAGGAAGTCAGAGCAATAGGAGCTGAGCGAAGGATTTAATGTATATACCATGCAAGAGCCCCACGAGTGTGTGTTGCTAAAACCATTTCCTTGAAATGGAACGGTTTTCCCTGGGTTTGTGTAATAAATCACAGCAACATCCCCTCGCAGACCGACGCCAGCAAACCCTCCAGCTCTTCAGCGAAGCACTGCAGCACGGTTCGCTCCTCTTCCAGCTGCTGTCTCACTGCCATTAAGGACAATCTAAGGTAAAATGTCTGCTAGTCTCCTTCTTCCTCCCTTTTATTCTGTCCACCTTCTTCACGGACTGCACTCGCTCAGAGGGGAGACCCCGAGCCACCCCAGGCAAAGCCGTCCTGCCGGCCAGAGCCTCCCCGCTGCTCAGAGCTGGAGTCAGAGGAGCTGCAGCTCAGAGCTCCAGCAGCTCAGCACAAGCCCCAGCTAGCTGTTCCACCGACAGCAGCTTATTGGTTATTGCCAATCCATTCCCATTAATCAAATTCCTGAAGTTTGCATTCTGCTCGTTAACTTCCGGATCCCTCCTGCAGTTCACTGCAATTGATTGGTTTTTCTTGGGCCTGATCATCACTTGTCTCATTAAAGCCAGCATGCTGGGCTACCTGGAGGAGCAAAACCACTCAGAAATGGCATGACATCAATTCCAGCCTGGATAGAAAGGGACATTCCAGGTTTCCCATTGAACAGGCAGATTAAATACAACCTGAACACCAGGGCTGAACTGCAGCTTTTCTTCCCCTATGTTCAGTCCACAATTAATATGTTATTAGTAGACAAATAATTCTACAAACACCAAAAAGTATTTCCCCCTGGAAACTGAAGCTTCTCAAAATCCCAGCTCCACCTCTCACATTTAGTACCTAAAAAAAAAACAGACCACGGGAACCTGGCAAGCGAGTCCTTCCTTTGTTTCTAAAACAAATGCCAATTTTGTTAAGTCTTCTGCAAGAAAAACAAACAAATCCACAATACATCACCTTAAACTAACCCAGTTTAGACCAAATATTTCTGGCGAGGTTCAAGAAGAAAAAAATTTCCTGCTTCAAACCCAGGGTTCATTAATACCTCAAACACTGTAAAAGGAAGATAGACTTGCCTGAATGTTATAGAACAAAAATAATTAAGAAAACCCAAACAATGCTGTTTTTAGAACTGGACTGTGTAGTTGAAGTGTATAAAAATCCTTGGGAAGTAAGAACAGCTTCCACAAACTCATGAATAATGCATTTTTATGCAAAGCTCAGCTAGGAGCCACCTCGAAATTCTTTACACATTCCAGAAAGAAAAAAAAATTGCATTATCTTACGGCAAAAAGGAAGCAATAAAATGTAAGATGACCTTGCAGGAAGCAAGAATGTCAATGCTGAAGCCCCAGCATGGATAACCCTGGGCAGAGGAGGAGGCAGCTGGCGCTGGGATGCTCCGGGACAGTCCCTGTGCTGTCCCAAGCACTGCCAGCCCTGCCCCAAACTGCTCCACACAGCCCAAAGCATCTCCCCCTGCTCACCCTCTCCCTCCAGGACAGCTCTGCCACGATCACAGCCCAGAGCAGCTGCCCATCCCTCCAGGATCACGCACAGGACATGCCACCCACCCCGAGTGCATGGGGCTCTGCCTACACAGCTCTGCACAGCACAGCCGGGGCAGCACCTCCTCGGAATTACCCTCAAATGTGACATTTCCATTACTCCGGGGGAATCTGCTTATTTAAACTGTCCCTGAAAGCCTCCTCCCCAATGCAGAGACATTTCTTGCTTTGACACAAAGTTTATGATTATCATTAAAGATACAGTGAGAACAGAGGAAACAAACTCAAAAAAACGCCCACGAAACAAACTGAACACAACACGGAATTGGACAAATTATGCAAAAGGTTAGCACAAAGCATTTCTAGTCTGTTGAAATAAATGGTGAGACGCGCTCAATATTCACGCATCAAGGTGGAGTCTAGCCACAGCTTTTGATTTTTTTTTCTGGATCTCTTACATTAAAAGTTGCTTTAAACACTTCAAAGGAAAAAAAACAAAAACGTTTACAACAGAAATCAAAATCTACGAAAGAAAGTGAGAACGAAAGCAAGCTAAAAGTTGTCTTCCTGAAACAAAGAAGGAATCCTCACACACTTCATTCCAGCCATGGGAAAATGGAGCAAATATCGTGCAGGGAGAGCCGCGGGACTGGTGGGAACACCCTGGGGATCCAATTGTCAGCAGAGCAGTAAAACCCAGAATGTTAAACCAGATCCTTCATTAAAAGCCTATAAATGCCAGGTTTCTGTATAGGCACTTGCAGGGCCATTTTCTAACAGACTCCACAAATCCCCCTCTTCTGTGGAGGCCACACGCTGCTCGTGCAAGGAGTTGTTGACCACAGAGCAGCTCAGGGAGGCACAGAGCTGGGTGTTCCCCTGGAACCAGAACCATTTCCAGCAGCACAGCCGAGCACACCTATCCCAGAGCTGTCCCAAAACTGTCCCAGAGCTGCTCCTCCAGCAGCACTTCCCTGCAACAGCTGCACCTCTGCATTACTCCAGGAAGCAACCACGAAGGCACTGGCCACAGGTAGGAACCAGCTCCCCACACCCCCTTCTGCCGTTCTACTTGGAGTTAAATTCCAGGTATGTTTAACTCTGACTGCAAATAGTCTTATCTCTTTCAAGGCAGTTATTGAACAAGCTGCTGAGTATTTCCCACTCGGAATCTTCTTGTCCATGTAAGGTAAATGCGATACCGAGCACAGCGAAAACTTGAGTTAGGCTTAAATGTAATTCTAGAAATTCACCCAGCAACCAAGTTATTTTTGTGCATAACATTTAAGTAATGCTAGGAAGGAAAAAAAGCCCACAGTGATTGATCCTTTAACCCCTGGGAACGAAGGAGCTTTTGTATACATTTAAATACTTCCTCCCATACTGCCTGTGTATGGATCCTGCTACCACATACTCGATTTTCCCTCTACGCTGTATCTTGGAAGCTTTATGTTTATTTACTTACTTTTTAGACCATGACAGCTCCCCTCCAGTTTTCTTCCCTGTAATACCAATAATTGAGTAGTTGCTTAAAGCTGATGTTTTACTGTGGGATAAACACTCCCCAGTGATGCCTGATCATCTACACATATCAAATGGAAAAGAAAAAAAAAAAGGAAAAAAAGCCCAAGCAACAAACCAGCATGCATGGAGCTGTGCTAAACACACTTGTAGCGTTTTAATAAACAGCAACACAAACTAATTACCTTGAATAGCCATTAGAGAAAGCAGGTCTGCCAGAGAGGTTGAGCGTTCCCAGCGGAGCCAATGCCTCGTCCCCCGATCCCTGGCACCTATTCCAATTTTCTGACCCGGCAGGAAGAGATGGAATGATATTAAAAATTGGTTTCTGATCCTGCTGCTGAGAGAGCGACGCAGTATTTAAATCATAGTGGTACATCTGTCCCCCAGAGGTGCTGACACCGTGGATGGAGATGGCCGAGACTTTCGTACCCAGCAGGTTCGACCCGGAGAAGTTGGCCTGGCAGTAAAGCGGGCCCATGTTTTCCTGCTTGATGCCAGGAGTACACAGTTCAATGAAGTCTTCCTTTTCTGTTTTCACTTGAGGCATTGGCATTTTGGAACTGGGTAAAAGGTCACCACGGTCATTAATTTTAGGTTTAGTGTCGGATAAAAGAGGAGGCTTGCAGTCTTCGCCAAGACTTCCTTCCAGGACGAAGGCGTCGTCCGCGGATATGGGGGAGAGCAAGCCGCCGTCATCGAGCAACGGGTCCAGCCGCCACGGGCTCCCGTTGGGCTCCTTGCCCGGTGACACCGGTGGCAATTCCAAATCCTGGAGGATATCCAGGGTGCTTTGGTCTTCAGAGAACAACTTCAAGTTGCCACCATTCGAGCCCACCTGGCCTTGGACCGCAGCTCCCGACTCCGCGGGGACGCTGTGCCCGGCCATGCCTGGGAAATCCGGCTCCAGCGACACCTCAGAAGACGCGGTTCCCTTGGCGTCCTCGGCCAGGCTTGAGGACTTGTTCAAGCTCGCAATACTTTCCTCCAGGAGCCTGAAGTCCGTGTCTCCAGAAGAGATGGCGATTTGGCCCTGGTGCGAAAATCCAAGGTCGTTTCCCATCACTTTTGTGTCTGTTTCACCCATGTACAGTCCCATCGAGAGCGACACTGCCTTGGAAAGGTCTGGCTGAGGCACATTGTTTCCTAATCCTTTTGGAAAGTCAGCCAAAGCAGGTTGCTGACTGGAATCTGACTGAGAAGATGCAGGGAGAGGAGATGCAGACACAGGGGCTTGGACAGTAGCTCCACCCCTGAAGGGTGGATGGAAGTCCATCACGATCCCTCCTTTGGTACTGATGAGTGCATTTTTCCTGGTTTCATCTTGATCCAACGGGTTAAGCAATTCTTTGGAATCCATTACTTTACCATTAACTATAAAAAGATGAGAAGCAGTCAAAGTCAGCACAGCAAGGACACGTTAATAAAAGCTTTAAAATGAAAAGTCTAAATCCTTCGCCTGGCAAACCTGGCTCAGCTGCTCTGAGAGCGAAGGCACGGCACACCACGCTCTGGGCTGACACGTGCCACGTCTCTCAGACACACTGCACTTGTTTTCAGGGGGTTTTAGGTTTTGGTTTCTGTCTAGTGAGGAGGAACTATGTATTTTAAAGCTTTGCTAAACCTGGAGGAAGGGGTAAGTCTGCCAGCACGCAACTCGGAATCAAGCTACAGCACGTGACATCTGTGCACACACTCTCCAGCTCTGTCACCTATCCCTGCACGAAGGAAATGTAAGAACAGTTAAAGGACCCAGTTTACAAATTTTGCAAGGTAAATTTCTCTGGAATTTAACTACACCTTGAGCAGGGGAAAAGGACGTTTGCCACCTTTCCAAGTCAGCCCTTCCCTTGCAGAGGAGGTCTGGAGCTCCCAGAGGCGGCACCTCCGAGGTTTGGCATTCCCCAGGACTCGACCTCCCCACCACAAAAGACAGCGTTTGCCACCTTTGTACGGGCTCAGTCTTAAAATTCAACCCACCCATCTCGCAGTAAACCCCGCATAATTCTTTAAATACATCTCAAATTTATAAATAAAATCTAGCTAAAAATAAAGCAGGATTTTTATTAGCTTCCAGCACTCTACCCGCTCACGGCTACTCTCCAAACACACCCCATACTGAAAACAAACCTCGTAAGTTTCAGATGTTTGTATTTGCTACATGGGTTTTTTTTTTTTTTCTTTTTTTCCAGCGGAGAGCATAAATATTTGGAGAAATACTGTAAATTCTTCGGCAAACTTCCGACACGGTGTCCGGCCTTCCCCCGGCAGCCCAGCCCGCACTGCCGCAGTCCGGGGGGCACTGCCAGCCTGTCCCTCCCGCCGGGCACGGGGACACCGCCACAGCCCCGCAGCCCCGGCCCCGCCGCTATTTCTGTGAGCAAAGTTAAGGCTGCGAGCGGCAAAAAGGTCCCACGTGTAAAACCTTAAGGTGGCCCGGGCGAGCTCGTCCCGGGCGGGAGCGGCGGAGCGCCAGGAGCTCTCGGCAGCGGGGCTGCGGGGTCCCGTCCGCGCCGCCCGGGGCAGCGGAGCCCCAGGAGCCGCAGCCCGGAGCGCGGAGCACCCCGAAGCGCTGCGCTGCTTAAGGTGGACACGCGACAGCGACCGGAAAAAATACAGAAAACACAAGAATACCTCCAGCGCTGCCTTCTTCCTTTTTTACATGAAGGGGAGGGAAAAGGTACTTATTTCATTTGACAATTCCCCCAACGCCCAAAAAAAACAAGGCAGCGAATCATCCAACGTAGGAAACGTGTCAAAAATCAGCTGCGAGAGTCTGCCCAAGGGCGGAAAACGCTGCAAATACTTAAAACCGCCGGATTGCAATAAAATCGCCTTCGCAAAGTACAGTTTTCAGAGAAATGTGTCGGGACCTGTTGAGCCGTCTCCTGGCACACCCACTTCAGCAGAAGCAGCCCCGCGCGGGGCTCGGCCGCGCTCCCCGCCCGCGCCCCCCGCTCCCCCGGGACACGAACACCGGGGGCCCGGCCCAGGGGTCCCCGCGCCCCGCCGGGGCGGCCCCGCCGCCGCTCCCGCCCCGGCCTCCTCCGGGGGCGGCTCGGCTCGGTTCCCCGCCGCCCCGGGCATTCCTGCGGGGACCGCCGCACCCCCCCCGACAAGTTCCCGGGGGGAAGCGCAGCCCCCGCGGGACCCCCGCCGCCCTTACCTCGTCCGGGGGAGGGCGCTGGGGCTCCTTCAGCCGCCCACGGCCATGGCGCCCCGCGGCGGGGGCGGCAGCCGGCTGGGGGGGTCAACAGCCGCCCCTCGGGGCCGCGGCGGCGGCAGCACCGCTCCCCCCGCCGGTACTGCTCCGGCCGCTGCCGCTGCTCCTTCCACGGGCCCCAGACCCTGACGCGTCCCCGCCCGCCACCGCGGCGCCCCCTCCGTTAATTAGCGCTAATTGCCTCCGCGGACCTCGCCCCCCGCGCTCCCCGCCCCGTCCCTCCGCCGGGCAGCGCCGCGCTCGGCGGTTCTGCCCCCGCCACAAAATGGAGGACGGCGGCGGCCGCCTCCTCCCCTTCCCCTCCCTCTCTCCCTCCCTCCGCCTCCCCGACGTGGAGAGGGAGTGGAGACGGCCGGCTCGGCGAGGGGCGGCCGCGGCCGAAGCTGCTCCGCGCCGCGCCTCGCCTCGGCTCTGCTGCGCCGTGCCCAGCCCGGCTCCGGCCCCGCCGCCGCCCCCCGACTCCGGGGCAGCCCCAGCCGAGGGCGAACGGTGCGACCTGTTGGCCGAGACGGGAAAGTGCAGCCGGGCCCGGGCCCGAGCGGGCACAGCGGAGCGGGCAGCGCGGGGCAGGACAGGGCAGAATGGACAGGGCAGGACGGGCAGAGTGGGCAGGGCGGGGCAGAATGGACAGGGCAGAATAGACAGGGCAGGACGGGCAGAGTGGACAGGGCAGAGCAGGACAGGGGCAGATGCTCCCGCTTGGCCCTGGCGTGCTCTGGGCTCTGCTCTATGGGCGAGACAAGGAGCTACTGGAGAGGGTCATGAAAATGTTGAGGGGTCTGGAGCATCTTTCTGGTCGAGGAGGGACTGTGGGAGCTGGGCTGGGCTGGTCCAGAGAAAACTGAGAGGATCCCCTTAATCCATACAAACATCTCCAAGGGCTGGCAGAGGATGGTGCCAGACCCTGCTCAGTGGTGCCAGTGACGGGAGCAATAAACTCAAACACAACGAGTTCCACCTCAGCGTGAAGAAGAGCTTCCTCCCATGGAGGGTGGCAGGCACTGGAAGGGCTGCCCAGGGACGGGCTGGACTTTCCCTCCCTAAAGGCATCCCAAACCCACCTGGACACGTTCCTGTGTCACCTCCAGGTGATCCTGCCTTGGCAGAGGCTTAGACAAGATTGAGATTTTACAGCACAATTATATGCCCTCCTGTTTGTTTTTTTTTTTTTTTAATTATAAGTTTTTTTCAGGCTACATTGAGTTTTGGAAGCTGTTGTTTTACTGTTAAAATGCAAAGCACATGCACAAAATGTTACATTAACATTATTTTTTCCCCCACAAGTTATGAAAAATGGTTCTAAAAATTGTAGCTCTTCCCCATTTTTGAAAGATGTGTTTAAAGAAGCCCTCAAAATTGTCTTGCGGTGCATTTTGAATGATGCAATGGATTTACAGCTCTCAGGAAACGCTTCTTCCCATGCAAGGGAACTGGAATAGCAGAAGTCAGAGTGTTCACAGAGATGGTAAAACCTCTGTCACCAGTGCAGAGCTGTTGCAGAGGTCCTGGCTGTTCAATAAAGGCAATGATCTCTCTTAAAGCATGAAATCCCGAAGTGCTGCTGGGACTACACCTGGGAAATTTACACTATTGCTCTGTGAATGTTCTGCTGCAGAAACTGTCCTGCATTTAGGGACACCTCTTACCCCTGCAATTTGGGGAACTCAAATATTAGGGTACATGTGGGAGAACATCAGCCTGGAGGAGAGCTGTAGCTCCTTCTGTAGTCTGGGGAAAGTGGAATAACGAAGCTGTTTATTTCTAAGACATTTAGATGAGAACATCTGTTTATAAACACCCGTTCAGATGCTTAATTACAGCTGGGTTTGTACAGTAATGGGGAGAACACTCCTTCTCTAATGAATAATTCTTTATCTTAATGTCACCTTTGATCCAAAAGAACCCGATTTTAGTTATTACACAGAATTTCACTGTAGCCTGGCAGGGTGGGCAGGCCCTGGCACAGGTGCCCAGAGCAGCTGAGGCTGCCCCTGGATCCCTGGCAGTGCCCAAGGCCAGGCTGGACGCTGGGGCTGGAGCAGCCTGGGACAGGGAAAGGTGTCCCTGCCATGGCAGAGGGTGGAATGAGGTGACTATTAAGTCCTTTCCAGCCCGAGCCGTGCTGTGATTCTGTGAATTCACGCAGCCCGGAGCTCAGCGCGGCACTGGCGGCAGCGGGCACGTCCAGCTCAATTCTCGCTGCGGGAACTGGGGCAGGGGCTGTGTGCAGGGGCGCTCTGCCCGGGCCACAGCGTCCCCCTCTCCCGAGATGTTTCTCTTCGGTGCTGGCTGCAGCAGCGCTCAGTGCCAGCCCTTTTGGTGACACTCCCGCTGTGTCCCCGCAGCTCCGGCCGCGCTCCGCCCGGCGCGGCAGCCGCGCCGGGTCTGCGCCGGATTCTGTCCCTGAGATCAAGTCCCTTTAAAAGGTTTCTATTGAATGGAGCAGATAAAAAATGTCAGATGTTTTCTGCCTCTATAAAACTGGGAAAAGAATGTTACAGACTCGCCCTTCTCCAGGTGCTCCCCGGGCGGGGGCAGCCCGGAGCGTCCCGCGGGGCAGTGACGGGGGATGCTCCTGTGTCCGAGGCTCCCCTGGAGCTGCACAAACCTTTCTCACACAGCCCTCTGGGGCTCAACCACCCAACAAACCGCCTCCCCTCGCTCTCCTTCGGACACAAGTGTTCCCTAGGACACTCCTACACTGTAAAAATAATGTAATGTAAAAGCTGATAAGCTGTGTGCTCTGGCTGGTTTACCACATTAACGTGTATCCAATACAGAGCAACTTCCAATGTGTTATGTGATGATGGTCAGAGTTAAATACAACTCATCTTTGCTAGTTTATACGAATGGATGGAGTAAGTTAGACTTTAAAAAACTCGTGGTTTTTTTTTTTTCAAGTAAGTGCAGGTCTGGTGGGAGCCCAGAGCTCCAGGAATTTTGGGGAGCCGCAGGGACGGTGGTGCCAATTGTCATACTACAGATTTCAAAACTCTATAAATGGCTGCACATTCCTACGCCACAATGTAATAATACTGCAGAGATAATGAGCCTTGACCTTAAAAAACACTAAATATAGACTTTAAAATACAGAAGTGGAGAATATTATTAAATCATTAAAACATAATTATGGCTTTCATTGAGGAGATCAGGCAATTCATGGAAGCAGGAGCCACTTGGAGCTTTGTGTGGAGCGTTCCAAAGGTCAGAAAGAACATCTGAAGGGAACTCCTATGGCTGCCAGATGCTGACATAAATCTGCCTGGGGTCAGCATGGACAATGGGGGCAATCTCTGCTGGAGATAAGCAGATCCTGTCACATCTGACAGAAGGGAGTGTGCAGAACGTGGGCCACAGGAAGCATCTCAGTGTGGAGTCACACGGGGATAGATCACAGTTTGCACTTACGGAATGAAGGCTGTATGGACTCCACTCATAACAACTCCTAAAATCCTTAAGCCACTTAGAAGTACTTCCAAAAGGAAGGGTTGTGTTGCCTTTTCCTATGAAATGCCAGCTCTGTAGCTGTGCCTCAGACAGCTCATGTAAAGCAGAGTTTTATAGTTTCATACTGCTCCTCCCTCTGCAATCTGCTCTCTCCCAAAAGGGCAATGACATGCCCAGTGTCTAAGGCTCTTCCCAAGCTGAAATCTTTTAAGATCTTGGTTGCCTTGTAAGGAGCTGCGTTTTGTTTCCTATCAGCTTGAGAGTAATTCTGTTTAATTCTTGAACATACATCAAAGTCGCTCAGCCAGTGCCTGCAGCCTGTCAATAGCTCTGCAGGGAAGCCAGAATGGGATAAGGATGTTCCCCAGCTGTGGCTCCCACAGCTCAGGAGCTGCTGCTTTACCAGCAGGACATCACAGCATCCTCCACGTCCTTGTCAGGGGAGGCTCCTGGCTCTGAGCTCACTCCAAGTGTGCTTTTGCCATTAGTTGTGGTCAGACACAGAGTAAGGCACAGAGGGGCTGGGCCATGCCTTCCTAACTCCTCCTCGCATTAATGACTCCTGGTATTTTTCCTATTTTTACCATGTTTTTTCCTGTATTTCCCAAGGTAGCCCTTGGTCTGCTGTGGCCTATTTTGTGCTTTGATTTCCCACCAGGTCCTTCACTTCTACATGAACCACTCTGTAGTTCTCCCTCTGTGACATTCTCCTTCACAGCTCTTTCCTCTTTTCATGTATTGATCTGCTTCATCCTGAATCCCTTTGTTCCTTCCCCTAAAGCATCATGGAATGGCCTTGGAAAGGACCTTGAAGCTCAACCCATTCCTGTGGGATCTGTGACAAAGGGCTGAAAGTCCAAAGGGCTGCGACAGACAGACAGTGAAATGCAGCGGTCAGAAATGGAGGGGAGAATGGGAGAGGAATTAATTGGGTTAATTGATGAGGAGGAGGAGGAGCACTTTGTGACAGGCTTGGGCTGGAGTCATATGCAAGTACACACAAACAACTTTGTTGTTCTGATTCTTTGCAGAAACATCTGGCAACAACATGCAAGGAAAAGGAAACCTTTGGTTTATGCATCAAGACTTCTCTATGAAAAAAAGAAAACTTGAGCTAATTACAGGATGCCTGCAAGAAGAGAACCACCTTTGATTGCAGCCGTATTTTTTCCTGCAGCACAATGCCTGCTGAAATCCAGTAGCCAGTGGCACACAGATTTGAGTGGAGCCCGGGCTCTGTGGCATTGCCAAGGCAGCCCCTCCATGGGCAGAGGGGTTGCAGGGGCTCCCTGTGTCACGGAGACCCGATGGCATCTCCTGGGGTCACCTTGGCTCAGCCGTCCTCGGGGACAGGGAGAAGTTACCTGGACAGGTGAATCAATGAGGGCCTGACCCAGCTCAGCAGTTCCATGAATTGCCACCTGCAGGGAGCCAGGCAAGCAGAAACAATGAACAACAGTGTTGGGAGCTCCTTTGTTTGTTTGTTTTGGAATGTTGTAGTGCTGCTGCTGCTGCTGCAAAGGGGCAGCTTAACAGCAGTGCCAAGGCAGTGCTGGAACCAGCGTGGGCACAGCTGTTATTCCCAGGGACTCTGGAACTGCATTCCCACGTGACTCCACCATGGCAGATCCATTGCAGAAGTGCACCACACAGCAGGCTGACATCTCTTTTGTTTTAAAGCAAGTCCTACTTCCCCATGCCGGTGATTTCAAAGCACGTTCCATAAATCCAGGGCTTGTCAGCAATAAAGCAGAGTTACGTGCAGCTGGGTTCACTAATGAAACAAATTCAGCTGTGACACTGGCAGAGTTTTCAGCTTGGACTCAGGAGTGAAATATGTAAGTAAAGGTATGAACAAAACAAAAACGTTACCACTTAAAGCGTGTTTTATGGAACGCCACTTGCCTTTCAAAACACCTGCCTTTACAGCAAGAGATATAGTACCTCTTCAAACTGAACCCATAATTCCAAACTCTGCCATGTTTAGTACCCTGGATGGCTCCTAAATCAGAGCCTGAGGCAATCCCAGGGGCCAAGGGGAAGGATTCTTGGACTTGCAATATGAGTGCCATATGAATAAAAGATTTTTAGACCTTTTCCCAGATATCACAAACCCAAAATGGGAGAATTCAAAGGGAGCTAGGTAAGGAGCTGGGACATAAAAAATTAAAATGCTTTTTCTGGAGACAAGAAGGGAATATGGTAGAAATTAATTGAATGCAACATCTTGATCTTTTAATTTCTTATGGAAAAAGTGCTTAAGTGTCCTTATCCTTTGAGCTCCATCCTCTTTACTCCCTGTGTTTTGTTGTTCCAATATTTACATGGATATAACTTTCAAAGCACTGCTGTTTTAAGCAGGCATTTTCTGTGATTTAGTTGGGAGATCTTATAAAAAACCAAAATACTTACTAAGGTATTTCCTCTGTGGGATTGTGCTTGTCATCAGATTGACATCACAGAAATTGGAGCTGAAAAGAGAAAACAAATAAAAAGAAAATCATATTGTCTTATCTTATTTAAAGATGAGTTTAGAGACAGCCTAAACATTCTGGAAACACAAAGCTCTCCAGAACAGGTGGTTATTTTGCCACCTGAGAGTTTCTGTGTTGCCAGCAGCATTGAAACCCAGACTTGTGAGTGGCTCTGAAGCACGACAGCGTAAATAAGCAGCAGCTCTGTCAGAAACAGCCTCACTTAAAATATTTCAAGGAGCAGGGCCTCTCCCACTTTTTGTTCAGAAATAGCCTGGGGCCAGCCCCCTGGAGCTCCTGTTCTCCCCTGCAGCCCTCGCTGGGGCTGGGCTCAGCTCTCTGCAGGATGTGGGAGCAGAGGGGATGTGTCCCTCGTCACACCTCGTGTCACAGAGCTCCCCAGGGGCAGATGCACAGCGACAGGAGCCTCAGCCCTGGCTCCAGCACCACAGAATCCAGCAGGAGTGTGTGCTCTCCAAAGCTGCTGTTTTGCCCTAATCCTATTACATGATCTTTTGTACACCTTTAATTCTAGGATATACTTGCTGAGAGGGGCAGCCAGAAGCACACACACTGCACAAGACATGGTCACACAAGACATGGTCACACAAAGCTCTTTTCTCTTCCTTCCCTCATCATTCTGAACATTCCAGCTGATTTTTCTGAAAGCCAGAGGGGAGTTTGTCTCAGAGGAACTCCATATATCCAGTGGCAATATCTAATTTACAGCATGTCATGGCATACACTCATTTGTTTTTCTTGCTTTTCCTTGTGTGCCTTATAATTTTTAGTGCATTATAAATTCAGCCTGGCATTTGATCACCTGTTCACTCTCAGGTCAGACACTGGTCAGCTACCTCTGCAGCTCTTTACAGTTAGATTTTGGGTTTGAATAATAATTTATTTTCAGCAGACATCTTTGTCACTTCCTGCCACCTCCTGCCACCTCCTCTCCTTTTCCAAGTCATTTATGAGTATTTGGAAAGGCAGAGATCTCTGTGGGACTCCACTTAGCTGTGAAATGATCTATTTCTTCCTACCTTTTGCTTCCACATTTCAACCACTTTTTGACCCTTTAAAGGATCCTCTCTGTTTCTCTGGGCAGCTCAATTTGTCTGACATAAAAGCTGTCTTGAAGGGGCGAGAAAGCAGAGAAGGAGCCTGACCTTTTATTAAAACCCAGCAAAGGGAGCCGAAGGCCCAGCTCTGCTGTGGGTGTCAGCACAAGGAAATCAGAGATTCCTGCTGAGAGGAGCAAGAGCCTGACTCACCCTGCAGACAGAAACCCTCAGCTGCAGCAGCGAGGAGGAGCCAGGGCTTTTGCCCAAGCAGACTCTCTGGCAGGATTTAAAGTCCTCAGTCTGCAAACTTCTCCCCAGGAGAACACGAGCGAGGTTAATTGGCTTAGAGGCACTAATAAAGCTGCAGGTTTGGACTCTCCTGTATCAATGCAAAACTTCTTAAAAAAAAGTTTCTCCTGTGAAACAAGTCTTCTCTGGTTTTTCAGGTATGGTGTGGAACTCCTCATTAATTTGCAGGTAAGAGCCAACCACACCCCTGCTGTCACAGCCGAAGGGGCTGCGTGATGGCAGAAGTCCTGCAGGTGTGATGATTTATAGGGTTTAGCAGAGATGAAGAGAACTCGAGGCTCAGCACTCGCTGGGAATTATTACAAAAGTTTCTCACGTCTCTCAGGAGCTGAAGCTCCCTGGGTGCTGTGAGCAGTCCAGTATCGAGCCTTGCAGCATCGTTTGTCTGCAGGAGAGGGTCTGCCATCACACGGGGTTTGTGGTGTGCCAGCATCCCTGCCATGGCCCTGCACCCACGGGCACAGCCTCCTCAGGGCATTCTGAGTGCCCACAGCGTGCATTTCTTTCTGGGAAAGCCAAAGGGAATGTCTGGAAAATGAGGGAATCCCAGACTGGTTTGGGCTGCGAGGGCCAGTAATGAGGATTTTGATCCAACCCCCTGCCATGGGCAAGGACACCGGCACCTTAAATGAGCAGTGTCAGAGGATACTCCCCAATGAATGGATGGGACTGAGAAATATTTACTAATAAACCAATAAATACTAATTTAAAATAACTCGGTCATCATCAGAGAGGAAGAAAAAAGCAGATAACGAACAGTAACTTTATAGACTTGTGAAGAACTACAGGAGTCCTCAGAGGTTGTTACAGTGCCCCAAAAGGCTCTTTTGCGCTTACACGAAAGGTCAGTGTTTGACTTCTCCCATTACTGCTTAACAAGGAACAGGACCTGAAACAACTGCAAAACGCAAATAAAAGCTTTACAGCGTGGTCTCCTTGCCAAAACTCTGCTATGCCTGCAGCCCCCGAAGGGCTGAGAGAGGCAAGAAATGATGAGATGAGAGCAAACTGCGGCGCCCTGCCGGCCTGGGAGCCGCGGGGCTCTGCCCGCCGCCCCGAGGGCTGCAGCAGCTCCCACCGGCCCTGCCAGCCGCTTCACTGAGGGATATTTCTACAAAGCGAAACCGCCGGGCAGCGTCCGCTCTCCTCGGCAGAACGAAAGTGAAACTCAGGTGGATCCTGGCCGTGCCCTCGGGCCCTGGTACGGCAGCCCGGGCCCCGCGGCCCCCGGCCCGGCCCGGCCCTGCCCTGCCGGGGCGCGAGGCTGGCCGGGAGCGGCCCCAGAGGGACCGCTGGCTGTTTTTATTGAGAGAGACCTCTCTGAACAGCCGACCGAGAAAACAGGAAACCGCAGCCCTGCAGAGGGGATGGACGGTCCCCCTGCCCACTCCTTCCCAGTGTCCTGCTGCCTGCTGAGCCTGAGGCCCTGCAGAGCTGGGGACGCCCAGGAGGAGGGGAAGGCAATGCCCCGGACTGCCTTCTCTTTCTACCGGCACTGGCACTGCCAGGCAGGGCATTCCCAAAGTTAGAACCAGAGAACCCAGCATGGTGTGTTGGAGGGACCTTAAAGCCCATCCTGTCCCACTCCTGCCACGGGCACCTGCCACTGTCCCAGGGTGGCCCAAACCTTGTCCATCCTGGCTTTGGGCACTGCCAAAGATGGGGTGTCCCTTCACAGGCTCAGCCAGGGATGGGGTGTCCCTTCAAAGGCTCAGCCAGGGATGGGGTGTCCCTTCACAGGCTCAGCCAGGGATGGGGTGTCCCTTCAGAGGCTCAGCCAGGGATGGGGTGTCCCTTCAGAGGCTCAGTCAGGGATGGGGTGTCCCTCCACACCCTGAGCCAGGCTCACCCCAAGAGCTCACCTCAGACAAGGTTCCCAGGGGGTACAGAGAAGAATCCTCCCGAGAGCTGAGGGGTGGCAGAGCGGGGCAGGCACAGGGCATGGCCTGGGCAGGGACAGGGATGCAGGGACTGGAAAAGCAGTGTGCTGTCAGTGTGTTCCCAGAGCATCACACACCTCTGGCCTTTGGAAACAGCTGATAACAATGGCCGGGAGAACAGTAACGTGGATCAATGTACAAATTCAATTAGGAAGAGAAAATGAAAATATTACGTGGATTACTAAGCTAACCTGATATTTTAGCCTTGAGTTTAGAATTTGTTTGGTTTAGAGGAGATGTTCTAATCAGATTAAAAGGAGGTTTCAAAAAAATTACTAACAGATGTGAATGAAATAGATAATGCTTTTCATTCCTGATTATGTGACCAAGGTTATAGATGGGAGGAGGGAATTTAATGGAAATAATGTGGCCATTATGTGTGCTTAAGTGTGCTTATGCTTTTCTGATAAAGATTAACTCTTTGCAGTTTCTCTTATTTAGCAAGTGCCCAGTGATCCATTCCCGACTGACCTGAACTCAGGAAGGAAAATTGACAGCCTCAGTTTCCGCCTGCTGTCCTCGGAATGTAATCAGGCTCTGAAGGATGTGATTCCTTCTGTGGAAGGCCAGAACACCTTCCCAGAGGGAAACAGTATCGGGGCTATCCTTCACCCTGAGAGGATGCGACATCTTCAGCCCAGTCCATGAGATTTCCAGCTCACAGGCTCAGGGCAAACAAAGCCCCAGGACCTACTCTCCACAGCCAAAGCTTTCCTGATGGACTTAAACTGTTAGAGCCCAGAACAGAAAAATTAAAGAAATCACCTCTGGAAGCAGGGACAGCCAAGTGCACAAAGCCCTGAGGCAATCTGGGAACTGTCACTTCATGGGGAGCTGAATTTCTGGAACTGTTTCATTCTGCACAGGGAAGAAGAGAATCTGTGGCTTGTTGCATTTTCCTGATAAGCACAACTCATGGAGGGACCAGTTGGACTCACTGGTGAGACACCATCACTCTACTCCTGTCATCTCTCCCATGTCCAGACGGAGAAAGAGTGATGGTAGAACCTCTCCATCAGCCCCTGAGATGGCTGAGGAGTGTGGTGGAGGAGAGTGCTGAATGCTGCAGGTGAGAGCATCGCTGTGGAGCACCCAGGACACCTCAGCCAGCAGTTCCTGGTCCCACATAATTGCCTGGGAGCAGCACTGCTGCTGTTTGCCCTGCTTGGAAAAGCCTCCATGGAGCCAAAGGGAGCCAGGGTGGGTGCATGTGTCCCCTGTGGCTCCGTGCCAGGGAGCACAGCCCTGCTTTGAGAGGACAGCTCTGAGCCCGGCACTGTCGGATCAGCTCCTGGGATTTTACACTCTCTGCACTTCTCAGATCTTCTATAACTTCTGAAATGTCTCAGTTGCAAGGAGGAATTTTGGTAAATGAGTCAAATCTTGTCTTTAGAACCTGTTCAAGCTAACAGCCTGAGGGGTAAGGGATTTCAGCCCTCCCTTCCCCTCCCGTGTCACATTTACATGGTTGTGTTTCACATCTTTAAGCTCTGGAGTGAAGAGAGAACAGAGACAAATATGTTGTTTGTTTTCCCAATGCCAGATGGATGGATTCAATTTTCAGATTCCTTAAACTGCCAACACTGCAAAATTGTAAAGAAAAAACACCAAAATCATTTGTTTTAAAGGTCTGTTGTGGTTTTTATAAACTGTATAGAATTTTTTTGGCATTTATAACAGAATTGATGCCACATGCACATTCTATCACTCACATATTTTAGTGAAAGTTTAGGTAAGGTAAAAATGAGTCAATATCGTGCTTCTTTTCTTGCTACTACCTTCATTTATCCACAGAGCTGCAGGTAAAATTCTTCCCACCCTGCCTTGGTAGCACACCTGGGCTGTCCACAAACTCACCTTGGTCCTGTCCCCTGGGGTTACCCACAGAGCTGGTCACCATCCCCTGCCCACCCTGCTGATGCAATGAAAGCCCTCAGGAAGCACAAAAACTGCATGGAAGAGTTCCTTCCAAATGTGCATTATTCCCAAACAGGCTCTGTAGCCTGAAGAGCATTTGGAGAAGGAGTTCTCTCTAGCAGTCTACCAAAGTCTTGTGTGAATCACTAAACTATCACAACAATCTGGAATAATTGGCAGTTTTCCACTCAAAACCCCTATTTTATTCTGCTTCTGTCTGCTGGGTCTGAAAGGAGCTGTTTTTGTACAACATCCAGAATTCCAGGAAAACCTGCCGTTCCCATTACACTGCCACTTCTCCGCTTCCAGAAACAATCTGCCACTACCCAGAGCCTTCCAGTCATTCTGCTGGGTTGACTTTTGCCTGTTAGCTGGGGAATGTTTGTACCCTCTGAGACCTTCCCAGCTCCTGGATGGTCAGACTGCTCCTCTGGCCTGGCAGAGCTCGCCCGCTCCCTGCCCACGTCCCCATCCCTCAGTCCCTCCCCAGTGGAGAGCAGAGCTCTGCACTTCCACTGCAACCATCCGGGGGAAGGGTGAAGCTGAAATCTGCAGCTGGATCCTGCAGGATCCCGGTGCACAGGGAAATCAGGGACACCCAGCAGCCCCAGGATGGGAGGGACAGCCAGAACTGGGGGCAGCTCTGAGGGCAGGGGGGAACAGCGGTGCCTTCCCTGCTGTGCAGCACTTGGAACCACAGAATCGTGGAAGATCCTGAGCTGGGTATTGGATTTAATATTTCCTGGGACTGGACCATTAGAATGGAATAAAACTCCAACATTTTAGATAAAACCATGAGGTGCCCCAGGGTTCCAAGGGTTAACCAGTTTTCAGCAGCTCTGCGGGGGGCTCATCCCAGAGGGGACAAATTGCTGCAAGCAAGCTGTACCGTGCAGGTAGGACACCCCCAGGGACACCAGCAGGAGATTGCTGTGGGTACCATCACACACCAGAGCCAAAGGCAAAGTGCTCCCTGGCTGTTCTCATCCTGAGAGGGGATTGCTCCTCCTGGAAAGGGGGCTCAGCACAAGGGGGATTGGGAAAGGGGGCTCAGCACAAAGGGCCAAAAGGGGATTGCTCCCCCTGGAAAAAGGGGGCTCAGCACAAAGGGGATTGGGAAAAGAGGTTCAGCACAAAGGGGATTGCTCCCCCTGGAAAAGAGGTTCAGCACAAAGGGGATTGGGAAAGGAGGTTCAGCACAAAGGGGATTGCTCCCCCTGGAAAAAGGGGGCTCAGCACAAAGGGGATTGCCCCCCCTGGGAAGGGGATTCAGCACCAGGGGCCCATCGTGGCTGCTGCTCTGTGTGTGCTGGGAGCTGCAGGAGCAGCGTCTTGGGGTTGGGCTCCTTTGTGCTATAATTGAGCATTTCTAAACCTGCAAGGCAAAGGGAGCACAACTGGATTTAAATGGCCTTATTTGAATTTAACAATCTATTATTATTATTTTTTTAAATTAGAAAAGCTCTGGCCACGCAACAGGAGCGAGGGCTTACTACAGCCTTAAGCAGCAGTAACTATGACTCAGACTTATGTGGTTTATTCACTTATTTTCTCTGATTACAGCAAGAAATGCAGATTTGCCATGGCAATCTCTTCATCACATGTCAGGACACCCATTCAGACATAAAGGGCTTCTCTTCCAGAGACCCTCTGAGGTCACTGCTGCTCTGAGATCTTTGGGGACAGAATGTACACAGCTCACTGAGAGGGGCATTTGAGGGGTATTTGATATATTTTAAGAGCAAGATGGTCTCTGGCTGTAGAAGTAATCTAACGACAGCCTTCCTTTGGTAGATTGCTTTTCTTCTTTTTTTCTTTTTCTTTTTTTTTTCTTCCCTAACATAGCAGGAGAATATTTTTAAAGGCTTTTGCCTGGCTAAAATAGATATGAAATTGTATGAATTCCAAGGGTTTAGGGAGATATTAATTACTGCTGGGAAAAAATTTAAAGAAGAAATAAAGATTAAGTAATTTAAACTAGTACCTGAACAACCTTAATATTTGATAGAGTCGAGATATTTGATCTAGGTGTCAGCTCTGTTTTTCCTTTAAGGAGCTACAGTGACTGAAATTCTTGTTTGCCAAAGCAGGGTGCTGTCAGTAAATCACCCGTGATGGGGAGCCTGAGCCTGCCTTGGTGCATGGCTCCCACTCCTGCAGAGATCTTTTCCAAGAAATGGAGTTGGGATGAATCCTGGCAATGGGCAAGAGCCCTGCACAGTGAATGAGAAGAGGCAGAACTGCAACTGCAACATCTCATGGACAGGGCACTGTTTAATTGCTGTGCAATTAGCTCAGGAATGTGCCAGCCCAGGGACAGCAGGGGAATGGGGTTTGCCCTCAGCTGGGGAAGGAGTGCTCCCTGAAGGGGCCCTGGGGAGGTGGGAGCAATCCTCACTGCTTGGGAGCCACAATTTTCCAGGTCCTACATTTCAGTTTACAATAAAACACAGCCTGAAACTCTCAGTCCTTCTCTCTGCCCAGAGTCCAGCATGGGTGGGGTCCCATCTGTACCCTGGATTTTGGGGATTGCCCTGACCCACTGCGAGGAGGTAACACAGCAAAGTCTGAGGCCACAAACGCCTGAAGAACCTGCCTGGCACTGGGACCTTTGCTTTGTCTTTGCAATAATTCCCATTCCAATCTCCCCAAGACAAAATCCTGAGAAAATAACCCTCGACACCCACGGAATTCTGCAAAAGTTAAAGCACTTTGTAGATCAAGCATGAACAAATATGCGATGAAAGGACCTTAAAACGAGTTAAAAGCAAGATGGTTTTGCTCAACAAGATTATGCATTTAATAAGAAACTTCTAAAGAAGCTGCTCTTTTCATCTTTAGGGGAAAAGGGCCCGTGTGTGGGGGTGATGGAGCCGTGCAGGCAGCTCAGCGCTGGCAGCACCTGCGGCACAGGGGAGGCAGGAGCACCCCGGGGTGCTCTGGCTGCACACAGCGCTGCTGGGCAGGGAGAGGAGGAGCCGTGCTGGGACAGGGCTCAGGAGCAGCTGCAGGAGTGGCAGTGACAATGGCTGTGACAGCAGCTGGGCCATGACAGCAGCGGTGTCCCTGCCAGGGCTTCAGTGCCCAGCTGCTCAGGGTGCGGGGCTTTGCCAGCCCAGACTGCAGTGAGAACCTTGCCTGGAAGGAAAACGGGGCATTAAATCGGTGTTTGGGCTTTCAGGTGACAGGGGAAGCAGAACAGAGGAGAATGAACTCCAGGTGTGGCCATGGCTGCCCTTTGTCCTGCCCAGGTGCAGCCCTCAGTGTGAGCCCAGTGCTGGCACCCTGCTGTCCCTGAAGCTGGCAGAACGTGGAGGTGCCAGCCCTTGGCAGGGACACACCTGTTCCTGCCTGGGGTGTGACAGGGACGGCATGGGCAATACGGTGTTGACCATTTAAAGTGTATTTGGCATTTTTTTCTGAAATAAATAATCTCTGGAGCATTAGGAAGTCGCTGAACGGGACTGTGCTGGGGAGAAATAATTGCCTTGCCATCAAAGCGAATGCAGATGTATGATTAACACAGTATTTATATAATTTCTGGGATCGTATAAATAGAGTCGCTGTGCAGAGATGGAGCCTGTGAATCACTCATTTGCTTTATGAGAGTGCATAAGCTTTGACTCCATCAGTATCATCAGCTCTGAAGAAACAAGCCTGGTGCTGTAACCACAGATCCTTTTACTGGAATTATTCTTTCCAAGTTATCTCTAAAGCAAAATATATGATTTCAAATTATCTCCAAAATTAAATACTTCCAGGTTAAACATAGCACAAGAGATGCTTCCAACCACAGCCAATGTCTTCCATTCCTTAGGAAGGCTTTACCTGTGCTTGAGGTCAGTGGAACTCTGAATTAGGTGGAATTAATCATTAAACACAAATGTTATTTCTAAAGTGTTCCACCATGGTTTTTCAGGAAGGTGCATCCCCAGAGGAATGCTGTTTTCAGGTGTCCCTGAGCTGGGAGAAGCGGCCAAAAAAGGCCATTGGAATAAAACCGCAAACAAGACAAATCTATACACACTAGTCTGGATCTCTGTTTTTTGGCTGTATGAATAACCACACTTGGAGGTGGCTGCAAGCGACCCTCCTGTGGTGTTACCTGCAGAACATTCCCAGGGGGAAAGCCCCTGGAGGGGTCAGAGCCCTGAAACACCCCTGGTTTCCTCCCCAGCACAAAGGCGTTGGCTGACACACGGACACCCCGAGCTGGGTTTGCTCCCATCCCCTAAACCCTGCGAGGCCAACGCTGAGGTGCTCCCAGAGGAGCTGCTCCCACGGGATGGGGAATGTGCTCTCTGTGCCTGCAGCCACGACCAGCAGGAGGAACTGGGGCAAGCCAAGGATGGAGGCAACACCTGAGAGCAGGTGAGTTCCAGAGATGTCACTGAAGCAGGGTCACCTGAGCCCCGGCAGGAGTGGCAGCTGCCCTTTGCTGGCTGAGCTGGAGTCCTCACTGTGTGCCCAAGGGGACACCCCAGATTCCCTTTGGGATGGAGCCCCCTGTCCCCCTGCTCCCCGAGCCTCTGAGGACCATGCTGTGTTTGGGGAAGGAAATGAAGATATCCCTTGGATTTCAGGGTGAGCTCTCAGTGCTCCCTGGGCCTCTCCCACCCCGGGGCACCCAGGGCTCACAGGGGTCACCCAGAGCTCACAGGAGTCACCCAGGGCTCACAGGGCTCACAGGTTTGCTGCAACCCTTTACTGGCAGCTGGAGAACAGAACATTTGGGTGCTCAGTGGGAAGCTTTCACCATCACAGGAAACCCAGCTGCACACTGAGGTGGGAGCTGCTCTGGGCCGCACTTGTGGTGCTGTTCCCAGCACTTTTCTCATTTGGCTGCAGGTTTGGTGATGCCTGCCCAGCGTCCCAAAGGCCACGGGGAGCTCAGAACGTGGCTCCAGCCATGACAGGCACAGGGAGGCTGTGCTCCAGCTCCCAGGCACAGGGATGGATGTTCCTCCTCTGCTTTCCTGCTGGCAGGAAACTCCACTGCACCCAGTTACCTCTGCCCAGAGCAGTTTCAGCACTGCCCTCCCTTCCACTCCCACCCCAGCAGGACGAGGGGCCAGAGCCCCTGTGCTCAGCCCCCTGCCCATCACAGCCCTGTGCAGGCAAAGCCCTTGGCATATATTTAAATCCCAAGATATTCTTTAATGATTTTTTTTAATTAGAGCTTGGAATTTTTTGAAATTATTTCTGTCTGCCTGGGATTCTTGTTCATTAAAAGGAAAAAAAAAGAATCTTTAAATCTGCAGTGACTTACAGTACAATTTTATTGACTTCATATTTGAGGTATATTACCTGACTCCAACAAGGCTGCAGAGGGAATTACAAGTCAGGCCAGAACATATTTCCAGCTAAGACAAGCATAAAAACTTTTTAAAATCCATAGTTCAATACCAAATGCATCATTTAAAAAGAACTGCAATAATTAGCCAAGAGGGGAAAAAGCCACGGAGCCATAGGTGGAAAACAAACGTCAGAGCCCATGTCCTTGGAGGGGCCAGCCCTGCTCGTGCTCAGCAGGAGCACCAGGCAGAATTTCAGGGATCAGCAGCAATATCTCAGGAACTACTCACGTATGGATGGACTCAGACATGATTAGGTCCATGTGTGGAGTCGCTGAGGGTGAGCAGGGGCTCAGGGCAGGGCAGGGTCCCCTCCCAACGTCCCCGGGGTCCCAGCCCAGCCTGGACAGTGCCACCGCCCTGCAGGGCTCCCCCAGCTCCTGCCCAGGGGCTTTGTGTCCCCAGATGTGAAGTCACCCAGTCCCTGGGACACCACAGAGCCACCCTGGCCGCGGGCTGGGCCGAGGAGCCAGCGGCTCTCACTCAGCAGCTCGAAGGCCAGGGCAGAGCAGCACAAACCGCTGCTGTTTGGGATGCCTGTGCCCATCCAGGAGGCACAGCTTCCATATTTTCCTTTTCCCCCCCAAAAAAGCATTTGGTTGTGTTCAACGTGCATTGCAAACAAATTTCAGTCTAAGAGCTTTCCAAAAAATGACATTCTTGTGTTCCAGCCAGCCCTGCTCACTTCTGCAAATTCAGTATTTTGATAACACAGTGAGGGCTGAGCAACAAATT
This sequence comes from Fringilla coelebs, assembly GCF_963513975.1. NCBI lineage: Eukaryota > Metazoa > Chordata > Aves > Passeriformes > Fringillidae > Fringilla > Fringilla coelebs. Next base: position 18,343,748 of record NC_140041.1, read on the forward strand.
GGCCAAGAAATGAAACTGATTTTAAAATCCCCCTTTCTGTAGAGATGCCCTTTGGGAAACTCTTTATGGTCTCCTCGAACTTGAAGAAATGAGCGGAGTTTTTTATCACTTTTATAACTTTAGACAAGCAGAGAGAAAAACCAGTGTTTTATGAGGCAGAACTGCTCCCCTCAGAGCTCCTTCACCAGCCTTCCCACAGGAGGGGGAACTGAGAGTTTGCAGCTCTCTGGGCAACTGAAAAGTAACTGAAGATCATTGGATAAAGATTGAATTGGCAGGAATAGTTTGTGCTTTGCTCAGCTCAGCAAGAAATTGGCTGCAGGTCACAGATATGGAGACAAGGAGAGAGGTGAGGTGGAGCCACACGCCAGGGCGTGAGGAAATCCCAGCACTGGGGAGGAGATGGGCCGGCAGAAGGAAGGGGCAGGGGAAATTCCCAGACACAGAAGTGGGAAATAGCTCTAAGCACTAAGAGGGGCCTGTGATGAACATTTAGTTATTTGTTTATTGTCTGCTGTGTCCCCACATCCCCACCGGGTTTGGAGGGGAACCCTCTCCCTGTCCCTCAGGGATCTGTGAGCACACCAGGTGGGAGCTGGCACAGGCTGCAGGGACAGGTGCTCACCCTGAGGGAAAGCTCCAAAAATAACACGGAGAAAAGCCCACATGGGGTTTGGAAGGTCAGATCAGTGGGAACAGCTCTGCAGGGCCCCCAGTAACCTGCCCCAGAAACTGGAGGGAAACCAACTGCCAGCTCTGCTTATCTGGAATGCAAGATGAGTTATGGAAGCTATAAAACCCAAATGATTTATGGTCCATAAAGCCCAGGGATGCTCAGTTCTGCCTCCCCACATTTGACTATACATGGTGGGGATCAGAGGTGCTGCAGACCTGGGAGGAGGATGGGATTAGGAGAGAAAAGGAGACTTTGGAGCCGAGGGCTCGGCAGGGGTGACACACTCCAGACTCCCGTGCCCCATCCCAGCAGAGATGCCAAGCTCCTGGCAGCAGCTCCGGGGCTCCACGGCGCAGCACAGCAGATGAATCCTTCTGGAAGATGTACAGTACAGCTCTCGCTGCTGCCAAGGGCTGAGGTCATCTTGGAAGGAATCTTATTTATTCAGGAAATATTTCTGGAAATATTTACATGTCAGGACTACATGTTTAAATTCTTTGACAAAGCAAGCTCTGGGCCACTTGCAGAATTTCTGAAGAGCTTTGCAAGTATTTCTGTAGGGTTTTCTGCAGACAAAAGGCTTTACTGCATCACCGGTCTGGTGGAGGCATCAATCCCTTTTTCTAAACTAAAGAGATGTAGTTCTGTGCTGGAGACTCCAGCCTGAGCAGGAGTCTGCAGCTTTTATTCTGTGCAAAGACACGGAATGGGAGCCACTTCCTATGCATGGGCGCAGAATGGTGCATCCAGAGCCTGTTTCCCAGTGCAGAGCTGTAAATACAGTGAAATTCCTGCCCAGGAGAGGGAACCCAGGCTGCCTGCCACATCCAGCTGAGGAAGCCCTGGAGGCTCCACTTGCCCTGGGCATGGTTAATATTTTGAGTTTCTGACAGACTTAGGCAGGAGTGTGGGAGAAGTTTTTTAGTCTTCTTTAAACATATATATATATGTGTGTGTGTGTGTGTGTGTGTGTGTGTTTATAAAGTTGTTTCCAGCTCTGCAAGGCCATACCAGCAGGAAGAGCAGACCCTTTAGGAAGCACTGCTGCTCTTGACAGACACAATGAAGCCCTGAGGCAGGGTCTGTCCAGGTGAGTGGCTTTGTGCTTCCCTGGGCTGCTGCAGGGGGGCAGCAGGACATGAGGCTGTGAGAGAGCTGTGCAGCTCCTGCCCACCTTGCTCCTCCTGGGAACATTCCCTCTTTTCTGCTAAGTGACAAGTAAGTTATTTGAAGCCAGAAAATGAAGACAGCATGAACTGACAACTGTGTGTGTTGGTTCAGATTTGCCAACATGCTGCAATATCTACTCTACCTTCCCTCAACCTATTGCCTAATTCATGAGGTCGAGGTGAAATTCCCAGAAGCACAGAGGAACTGTGGCACAGCACCATCTCATAACAGACTCAGCAGTGTTATTCCTGGGGTTACACACAGTATTCCTGAAGTTACAGCCAGATCTGTACTCTGCCTGAAGCATAAAAAAATCAGGCTAATTAAATACCAGACAAGAAGGCACTGCAAGGTAGGTGAGATTATTCATAAAGCTTCAGGCAACACCACCTTATCTGGTTAATGATAAAATCACAGCTATTCCTGTGAGAAAGAAATACAGCAACCAGGCAGGAAAGCCTTGCACTCAGCCTCTCCAGGCTCAGCCTCAGCCAGCACCTTGAGCAGACTCAAAATTATACAAAGTATTCACAGAAAGCACTTTTTGGAAGAAGCCCCAAACCACAACAAGCACAGCACCAAAGGAACTCCCATGTTTTATAGCACCAGGATGCTTTTGCTTTGCCCAGGAATTCTCAGGGAGGTAGCCAAACCATTCCCACCTGAGGGGCTGCAGCACAGGGAGGATTTTCCCCTCAGGCTCCCTCTGGAGACTGCAAAGAACACCAAGCAATTCCTCTGTGTAAAAGTAAAAGAACAGTAATCCACATGGAGAAGCAGAGCAGGGGAGGCCTGTGAAACAGCCTGTCCTGGATGGATGCAGGGTGCCAATGTACCACATACAGCTCCTCACACTTCCCTGGAAACTTCTGGCTAAGGCTTGGATGCTCATCAGCATTATTTATGGGATACATATGAAGATAAACACAACAATATATTCTTGAAAGAATATAACTCTGATGAGATTGGGGAGATGCTGAAATACAGGAGCCCTGGGATTAACAGCCTGAACTAATATTGCGATTGTCATCGCATTTAGAGGCTCTTGGGAGCCTGGAATTTTGATATAACTGTGGTGTGAAATCAAAATCTTGTCATTTATAATGGGAAAAAAAATGTCCCTGGCATGCAGACAGCTGGTTAGGCTAGAGTGTAGCACATACAAACCACAGCATTAGAAAAGCCCCAGGAGAGGCTGCGATTCTGCAGCAACACACACAATAAAATACTCAATATACCCAAATGGAAAAAGTTCATCTTTACCACACTCCTCAATCAGTTATTTACATAATTTCAGGGCTATTATCCTGTTTTTCCTTTGATATTCCTTATTCCTATCAGGACCATTTGTGGTAATTGAGCTGCGTGCAAGACTTTGATATAAAGCAAAGGTGCTGCTGGGCAGGGAGGGGCAGCAGAGCTGGTGCTTGTGCCACACACAGCTTAAACCACAGTCACCCCTCAGCCAGGCTGCATTGGGAGTGCTCCCACCTCCCCTCAAACACCACCAGCACCGTGCTTGGCTGCACGAGCAACTCCTCAGGCAGCCCATGGAGCAACAGCAGCAAACCTGTTCCACCCAAACACTCACCTGAACGGCACCTCACCCACCTGAGCATCTTCTCACCCATGTGAGCATCATCTGACCCACCTGAACACCATCTCACCCACCTGAACATCACCTCACTCATCTGTGCCACCTCCACAGTGCCACCTCCACCTCCACACTGTCACCTCCATCATGACTCTGTCACCTCCACCTCCACACTGTCACCTCCACCATGACTATTTGGGGGTTACTCCTTGAGGTCACAGCTCCAGCAGCCCCAGCTCCTCCCATTTCACAGAGCAGGACACAAACCTGAGCCCAAAAGGGTTTTTTGCTTTAGCCAGCCAAGTTTCTGTTGCCCATAGAAGACAGAAGGCCAAATGTCTTTTAGCATCATTACAGGGGATGCAGGAAAATGCAGCAACTTGGATCCTCCTGGAAATGCCCCTCCTGAAACACTGGCTGAAAATAGGAGTCATTTGAATAGGAGGGCTAAATGATACCTGTGCCCATTACATTTTCCCAGTCCTGATTATAATATAGACATGAAATCTGGATACTTAACTTAGAAAATGTGCATCTATAATGAATAGAGCTGACAAGTAAATGAAGAAAGTAAATTAAGTGCTCATTTCTTCATGACTTGAAGGTAAAATGAGCAAATAGGTATTTCACCTACTGATTTTTAATGCAATCTAAAGTTAAATTATTACATTGTTATGTTATGTTATGTTATGTTATGTTATGTTATGTTATGTTATGTTATGTTATATGTCATGTCATGTCAGATCATATCATATCACCCAGAGCAGCTGTGGATGCCCCTGGATCCCTGGCAGTGTCCAAGGCCAGGCTGGACACTGGAGCTGGGAGCAGCCTGGGACAGTGGGAGGTGTCCCTGCCATGGCAGGGGTGGCACTGGATGAACTTTAAGGTCCCTTACCATTCTGTGGCTCTGTTATTCCATTCTAGTTGCCAGCATCCTGGGTGACATTAGCATTTTATAAACTATTTTATTTGTATTGTCTCCTCTTGGGAAGGAAAACTGATTTTGAAACTGATTTTTCCATAAGGAGGGCCCTGTGCACCTTGGATTATCGAGGTCTGTTGATGGAATAAAGTGCTCCAGCTATTCCAGTGCACTCTCACAGGAACACGTGGTGGGAAGTGGAAATGCAAACACCATGTGCTCTTATTGAGGTTGTAATTGATGTATTTGGGAAAGGAACCAATGTAAATTATTTTTCATAACAGTGAGCCTTTATATAGGGTTGGACTCTTTAAAAGCCTGCCCAGTGTGTACAGGCAGCAAGGGAAATGTCAGGCCATGTTTATGAACAGTCAAGGTTGAGTTGATTTTTGTCAAACTCTGCAGTAATGGTTTCTAATTCTGACATGCAGGAGCTCAGGTCTCTCCCACAGCTCATAAAGCATCTTTCAACCCAGGTGTGAGTTACTCTCTGCACCCTCGGGGTGGGGAGGGCTCACCGTGCCCATGCCAGGCCTGAAGACACTGGACAGGCTGGTAAAAGTTTTAGTGGAGTTCTTGTTTTGGATACTGGCACCAGCTGCCCAAAGAAGCTGTGTGCATCCTGTGCATCCCTGCACGTGTCCAAAGTGGGGACAACTGGGAGAAGGGCAGCCAGGGGCACTTGCTGGGCTGGGTGTCAGCTCTGCAGGGAGCTCCATCCATCCCTGTATCCCTGCATCCCTGCATCCATCCATCCATCCATCCATCCATCCATCCATCCATCCATCCATCCATCCATCCCTGCATCCATCCATCCATCCATCCATCCATTCATCCATCATCCATCCATCCATCCATCATCCATCCATCCATCCACCCATCCATCCATCCATCCATCCATCCATCATCCATCCATCCATCCATCCATCCATCCATCCATCCATCCATCCATCCATCCATCCATCCATCTTTCCATCCCTCCATCCATCCATCCATCCATCCATCCATCCATCCATCCATCCATCCATCCATCATCCATCCATCCACCCATCCATCCATCCATCCATCCATCCATCCATCCATCCATCCATCCCTCCATCCCTCCCTCCCCTCACTAGGGCCTCTTATCCCTGCTCTGTGGTGGGAGATGGACCTGGGCAGTGGGAGAAGCCCCCCAGGAATGGAACCCAAGTGAGCAGACAATGCTTATCCCCATCTTGAACTGCCTTATTAATGCTCATGGTGTTGCAGTTTGGTGAAATGTAGTTTTTGTAAGAAGGATTCAGCGTGCCCTGGTTCCATGGGCTCGTGGAACACGCCAGGGTTAAAGTTCTGCTCTCTGCAGGCCCAGGCTGGGTCCCACCCTCAGCCCCCTGGAAAAGGCTGAGCTGAGCTTGGCCCTAGGCAGCCACAGCTCCCCAAACCCTGGCACAGACAGCCCAGGAGAGGGGAAATCAGCATTCAACATTTCATGCACCAGAAGATGATTCATTTTCTCCCAACTAATTAATGAAATGAGATAATTTTCCACCTCCTGATCTAGCATCCAGCAAGATCAGCAGAAAGCCTCCCGTTGACTTCCGAGGGCTTTGCACGGTGTCATTTCATGGTTCAGTTCAGCAGGATGATACATTCCTGTTGGGAAGGGAGGTGCTGGGGTTTGCTAGGAACAGGATCATTTTTCAGAAAGAAGGATGTTTACCTACATTTTCTCTGCTGCCACGGTAACTGGAATAAAGCATTGTTGTTTTGGTTTTAATTAAAGTTTTTAGCATTCATCTCAGCCACCATATTGGCTTTTTAATCTATGAATAAATATTAAAAAACACATATATTTTATACTCCCTGCTCTGCATTTATTCACTGCAACTCACAGGTTTCTTTCCAGTTACACATTTGAGTTACACATTTTCAGCCTCCTGCCACATCTTAAGAAAAAAAAAAAAAAGTAGGGCAGAAAAACCACTAGATTAACCCACAATGTCCCAAAACGAGCTGTGCTCTGCTCCCAACGGCCTCGGTGGGTTCTGTGCCTATCTATAGCCAGGAGGCTACAGCACTTCTGAAACATCCTGCAAACGTTCCATCTCTGCACTCCCCCAGTGCTCCTAGGTACCATTTTGCTGTTTTCAGACTATGGGGAGTGATTCCCAGAGCCCCCCAAGACCCCAGACAGACACCCCAGAGCCCCCAGAGCCCCCAGAGCCCCCAGACAGACACCCCAGAGCCCCCAGACAGACACCCCAGAGCCCCCAGAGCCCCCAGACAGACACCCAGAGCCCCCAGGTCCCCCCCGTGATGGGCCCAGAGTGGCCCTCGTGGCTCCCGGGGCTGGGGGCTGCAGACAAACAGCACAGTCTGGGCTGAAATCATCACTGGGTCAGAACCCAAACAGGCTGGAGGAACCTGCTGGGTTTGAGACATTTTCCACAAGCCCCTCAGCCATTTGCCCTCTCTCCTGAGCTCCCCCAGGAATGGGATCCCCCAAACCTCCCAAAGCCTGGCTGGGCATGGGGCTGCACCAAGGCACCCGGAATTTTCAGCCTGAGCTACCTGAACGTTCTCAGAGCCGCCTCCTCGTGCCCATGAATAATCAGACACGGAAGGATGAGGAGTGCAGGAGGTTCCCTTTGCCCAGGAACAGGTTTTCCCTGCAAACAGCCCCGTGGGTGCCAGCTGGAAGCTGCCCCGTGTGCCCATCCCAGCAGGTGTGGGGACAAGCTGGCAGTGCCAGCCGGCTGTAGGGGTGGGCAGGACAGACAGGGCACAGAGCGAGTGTTAACGAGGTGATAAGCTGGAGCTTGTGTGGAAAGGTTAATTAAACCAGCCAAGCTCACCGGCAGACCTGCCACGGCTCTTTTCCCTTTAAATATTCTGCACGCCGAGGGAAACTTCCCTCCCGTCCCTGCACACTCACAAATAAATAAATAAATGGAGTGAATCAAGCCTCCACGATTCCAATTAGTCCCAGCTGTTATTTCTCCATCCTTTACAGCCTCGTCTGCAGCGCCTGGCAATCGCTCACACATGGCCTCGTGCAAGGAGACATGAAATAATTGCTTCAATCTGAGGCAAAAGTAACTAATTTTGTTCATGTTTTATTCAGAGTGACAGGGACATTACTGTAATAATTCCTGCCTTGTTCCATCTTCTCCAGAATGGTAGATAAAAAGGCATTTGCAGGCACACGAAGGGGGATGAGCCACATCTCTGGCTCCACCTTGCCCTGATCCCTGTTTATTTTTAACAGCATTCCCAAATCACACGGTAACCATGCTGCTTTTCATAGCCAAGGTTCATTTTGGCTGGAAGGATGAGGAGAGCTCTTCCTGAGCCAACGTGACCTGCTACTGATTTAGCAGAAATAGATGATGCCACTGGAAAGAAATGATTCTTTAGTATTTCTTCTTTTCCTCCTAAGGACGGAAAGAACGACTTTGGTAAGTCAGTCAGCAGGAAAATTAGGAAATGACTGTAAGAAAGTCTGTTGGGAGAGGACACCTTTAGATGCCAATAAATTTATTTATTGGCTGTTTATGGCCGTGCACATTGCAGCCTAACTTTTAAAAGTGTGTATTGTGATTTACTGACCTGGCAATGCGTTTCAAAAAAAGGTGGTTTGAGTTGTCACTGTTGGAAAAAAGAGAGAAAGAATAAAAGCAGGGGTAAAAATAAAAGGGAAATAAAAAAGAGCCAAGACATGAAAGGTGACAATGGGTAGACTTAGACATGCACCTGCGTGTCAGCTTTTTAGTGGAAATGAAAATGATAAAAATCTTAAATCAGTTTCTTTCTATAAGTGCCGGAGTTGCCCTGATTTGAAATCTCTGGGACTGGTCAAATGCTGAGGTTTTCTCCTTTTTCCAGCCCATGTATCCATTACCAGGCATTAGGAGCCAAAGACCAAAAGAAAGAGCAAAATTAAGGTTTTGATTACAAAACATAACATGGACACAGTCTGCAGTCTTGTCCAGGAAGGGTGACAAGGACACCAAAGTGTCCCAGGCCTGGGTGGCGCCTGGGCTGGTGGTTCCCAGCTCTGGCTGTCACCCACGTGCAGCTCTAAAGAGCCCAGCAGAAGGAGTTTCCAGCTAATCAGTCTGAATATTTACTAATATCTAGTTAATAAATTAGTAAATATATTAGCAAATGTGTTGGAGAATGAATTAGTAAACAGATTAGCTGGTGCAGAGGGCCCAGGAAATCTGTCAGTGCGTGGGGCTGGTGGCTCAGAGCTCGCCCCAGTCAGACAAACAGAGGAGAAAGGCCATTCCCCACACATCACAGTGATGCAGAAGTTGAGAAGGCATTAGAAACCAGCTGAAAAACAACATATTTTTTCCAAAAGCAGCAGAGCTGGGTGGGCAGAAGCGTGTCAGGGCCTGCACACAGAGGGTCAGGTGCTGGTTTCCAGCGGTTCCTGCTGACTAATTACAGCCCCTGCAGTTACCACAGGGCTGCTATGATTCCTCAGCACAGAGACATCTTGTTCACTCAATGCCGAAATGTTTATTTACTTATCACATCTCCTTCAATAGCTGAGCAAGAAGGAGGCTGAGGGTGACCCACTTTTTGTCTCCTGAACAGTCAGATGGCCCTTCAGCAGAGAAAGGTCAGCAGACTGCTGTGCGAGAATCCCTGGCTTGTAAAACCTTCTTCTCATGCACAGAGCTTGCTCACACCAGCTCAGGATTAGCTCAGTGCTAAAAGTTCACCAGAAGGTCTCTGTGGAAAATGTGGGAGCTGCAGGAGTGACAGACAGACCACCCAGCTGGGCAAACTTCCCACAGGTTCTTTTCTGTGCATTTCCCACTCGCAGGGGTTTTACTGCAATTTAAGGGCTGAAGTAATAGGTTAAAATGGTACGTTGTAGTAAAACCAAAATAAATCCGCGTATTGCATGAGTCTTGGCAGCAGAGCTGAGGAAAGTCTTGTCAGCTAAGGAAACACTGCCATGAAATTCCTGATAAAATCTCCCGGGCTGGCCATCCCCAGGCCAAGTGTGGTCAGTGTCAGGCTGGAGAACAGAGGTGCACCTTGCTGCCAAACCATTCCCCGGCTGCAGGCACCGTCCCTGCTCAGACCCACGTCCCCAGGGCTGAGCTCTGCACTCAGAGGGGCCTCTCCCATGGGACAGATCCGGTTCCTGCATGCTGAGAGTCCTCTTTCCCTGTTGAACATCCCAGGAGATATCACAGGGAATAAAACCATGTGGTCAGGCGCTTCCATTTCAGCATTTTCTCTCCTCTCGGTTCTCCGAATTCAGCAGTGACTTTGAGGGTTCCAGGCAGGTCCCAGGCAGCCTCCTGTCTCTCCCAAGCCCCAGCCCAGCCCCGTGCCCCTCTAACGTGCCCCCAACAGCAGCTCAGGGCTGCCCGGGAGCCTCGGAGCAGCCCGCACCCACTCGGGGTCCCCGTGCTCCCCAGAGGCAGGCAGAGCTCTGAGCTCAGCCCCAGCACTGCTTTCTGCACTGGTTTCTCTTGGTGCTCTGAGCTCGGGGCTGCTGCTGCTCCCAGCCCTGGTGGAAGCAGCCCAGCCCAGCCCAGCCCAGCTGGCTCCAGCCTCAAAGGGCAGCCCGTGCTGGGTCAGTGAGGAGGATGGGCTGTGAGAGCCCAGCACCCGCTGAGAGCCAGCCAGGAGCTCCTCACCACGGCTGGGCAGCCCCTCGGGTCCCCTGGCCTTGCACACACCTCTGAGAGTCCAGCAAAGGACTGGCCAGCTCTGCAGAGGGCTGGGGGTGCCCACCACGGCCTGGGCTGGCTGCCAGGGGGCAGGGCTGGGGACAGCAATGAGGGTTTTCTCCCCAAAAGGATGGCTGAGGGGCTTTGTCTCGTGGTCACCAGAGCAGGGGGGCTGGCCCCTGTGTAGGTGGCCCCTGGCTGGTTAAAGCTCCGTGGCAGTGCTTGGAGGGCACTGTGGCTCCGGGCCGTGCCCCCTCCGTGGGGATGCCCCTCTGCCCTCTGCCCTCGCCCACAGGAGTACTGGGGCATCTTTGCATCCAGGCGCTGTCACTGCCCATCTCACCTTGTTTCCTCTGTCAGCTGCTGAGAACCTTCTTACAGCTTTGTCAGGTAAGGCCTTATTCCTTTAAAAAATAAATTAGAAAAGCCATCTGGAGTATTTTTCTCAATCCAACACGAACTCCTCCAGCTGTTGGGTGACCTCATCCTTTATTAATTTCTGTAGACTCGCATTTACCATTGAGATCAACCCTACAAGTGTATAATTTCCTGACTTCTTTCCAGCTCTTTATTAAAGGCTGGGGTTAGAGATTCGCCCCCCGAGTCCCCCTCTCACCCTCCTCTCTCGCAGGGGTTGTTAAGGAGCAGATGATGCATCACAGGTTCCTTTATGGCAGCAATAATTGTTCTGCTTCAGGAGCCACCGTGCCTTATATACTGCCTTTTCCTGAAATTGTTTTTCTTCTTTGCCTTATTGCTAAGGAAGATATTGGCACCAAAATGTGATTTGAGAGCTCATGTTCCCTCATTTGCTCCGTACCTGAGCCAGGGCAGATGCGGCGCTCGCGGTGCCACCGCTGACATCTGTGTAACCCAATCCTGCCTCATAAACAGGAAGCACAAGTGACAGCAGCAATTGCAATCGGTGCTTTTCTTCTGCTGGAGCCATTACTTGGGACAGGATGTATAAATCACAGCGTGTCTGATGTGGCCAGCTCGAGGCTGAGCCCCAGCCCTGGCCCGGCTGCGGGCCCCGAGGCAGGGAGCTGGGCTGGGGAGGAGGAGGGAGGGGACGGTCATTGCCCAAGGCCAGGGATGGCTCTGGGGCTCTCAGCATGGGCCATGGCTTTCTGCAGCACCAGCAGCAGGGTCACACACTGCCGCTGCAGGTCTGGCTCTCACACCCGACTCCTGGCAATCACCACAAATGGTGACATTTCACAGCTTCTGCCCTGCCCTGCAGGGAGAGGCAAAGCCACCCCATCCCCTAAGGTCACAGTCCAGGCTGAGAGGTGGCTGAAACCACAGCAAAAAGGGGCTGGGGGACAGGGTCAGTGCTGGGTGGGCAGGGGGGGGGGGGGTGGCACTGGTGGCACTGGGAAGTGGCAAATGCCTCTGATTCCATTGCATTTCAACACCTGCAGCTCTGAAGGGACATTTTTTCTTTTTATCAGTTCCATTTTCCCAGTGCATCATAGAAAATTTTAGGAGGATGTCATCCTGCTCCTCTGAAAGACAGAGGGGGCATTGCAGCCCCCATCCCATAGGCTGAGCAGGATGGGGATGTGGGGATGTGGGGATGTGGGGATGTGGGGATGTGGGATGTGGGGATGTGGGGATGTGGGGATGGGGGAATGTGATCCTGGCTGCCCCAGGCAGCCCAGGACACACCTGAGGCCCCAGCAGCACCTGTGTCCCTGCTCAGGAGCGATGGATAAGGGGCAGAGTTTGTTCAGGCCTTACTTGAAACACAGAGGTTGTGTTTAACATATCAAGGGGCAAAAAAGAAAAGGGTGATTTATAAATATTTGCATGCTGTAATTGTCTTTAGGAAAGATCAGCTGGGCTGAGCCGCAGCGGGGCCGTTCAGCGGAGGAACAGCCGAGCTGTTCACAGGTTTCATTTCCACCACTCGAGCACTTAATGGGCAATCCCTCAGTCTGATCACACTCCTGCTCCAAATGGCACTGCACCAGGGAGCCCCTCCATTCCAGCATGTTCCTCCAGCCCGTGCGTGGAAATGACTCGGAGGCAGGCGAGGGCTGCGGGATGAGTGTGAGTGTCAGGGCTGGCACTCCGGAGGGAGGGGAGCACAGTCTTGGGCTCTTTGTGGGGGAGAGCGAGCCAACAGCTGGAAAACAACGTGGGCTCAGCTGCTCATCTGCCAGCTCCTGGTGGGAGCAGTGGAGGCAGCTGAGGGGGTCAGAGCTCCTCATGTCTGCGTGGTTTTCTGGACCATAACACACAGAGAGCTGCAGCCTGACTCGTGTTTAATTCTGACTTTAACAAATCCGTTCCAAACCGGAGCTGAGGCCACGCTGAGGGGGGAGCAGGGAAAGCAGCCTGGCAGGACTTTCCCCTGGCTAGGAAGGGACTAGAGGCCCTGAGACTGTCCTGAAGACGCAAAGACACTTGTGGACATGATCAAATGTTTAAATCTTCTTCTCTAGCTGTTCTCTCTCTCTTGGGAAGGGCTTTCCCAAAATTTCAACCCCTCTGTAGTGGGATGCACATGAAGAGAAGCAAAAGGCTGTGACAAAGGTGAGGACAAGGTAACCCTGGGGTGGCACAAACCCTAGGGCTTGCATTTAGATCCCAAAGCCACAGGAGCTCCAACACAAACCACTGACCCTGAGAGAGTTTGGGTGCAGATGTTGTGGCTTGGGCTCAGCATCAGATCAAGGTTATGGGATGAAGATGCTGCAGGGTTTGTCCAGGTCCCAGGGGCAGATGCTGCAGTGCTCACCCTGCACTGACCCATGGCTGCATCACCAGGTGAGAAAACTTGGAAGGACTCCATGGATGGAAGAGCTGTGCTAATTAAGACCTTCCCTCTATTTATACTAAGATCAGCACTGTGGAAAGAGGCCATAAATAATACAAGATGTGGTGAGAAAACAAGAGCAAAGCCTCCACCCTTCAGCCTGAGAATGAACAAAATTTGCTTCCTTCAATAAGCAACAGGAAAAGAGTGGAGCTTATCCAAAGAGTGCCCTCTCCTCCAGCGCTGAGGGTCACCATTTTTAGCACCCTCACACATTTTGGGGCATTTAGTGGGTCCAGGGCTTCCCAGGTGAGGGACAGAGCTGCTCCCAGGGCAGCCAGGTGTGTTCTGGGCCCTCCAGCACAGCCAGGACCCTGCTCTGCTCCGGCTCTGCAAGGCTCTGGCTTGGACACAGAACCTGTTGTTGATGTGACAGTGGAAGCACCATGTGGGGCCAGGATAAAATACCAAGGGAAAATGGAAGGATTTTAATAATGCCTATTTTTATTTCTACTGGATGCCAACCATCTGAGCTAATAGAATGTAATTGGAAGACTCAATTTAGTAATTTTCTTTATTATTATGTCTTGATGTACTTCTGTCAACTCCAAAATACTCATTACGTGTAATTAGGAGGAAGATTAGAGCGCCGTTAAGATGTGGAATAATGATGCAGCTCAACCAGGGCCAGTGGAAAAAACAACCCGCTCAGGAAAATATCTCCAAAGTGCTGAGCAGAGGAGGGCATTTAAAAAACTGATAAAGCTGAGTGCTGGTGCCAAATAATGAAGATGAGACTTTGAAGTGGGACAGAGTTGATCCACTGAATCAAAGCAGTTGATGACTCTGCCTCCCTCTCAAGTGAATCCCTCATGTTTATTTGGATGGCTGAAGTAACATTAATAAGATAATTCCCTAAGAACCACCCTCTGTGTCTTTTTCATAAACTCCCACCCCAAACAGCATAATTAATTTTGCTGTTGTACAGAAGAATAATAATAAAAAATCCTTTGGGAGGTAGGTGGTAATTTCTATCTGATGGAAATTGAGATTAGACACAGCACATAAAACTTTTTGATAATTTATTCACCAGAAATTGCCGTATTATACCTATCAGAGAGCTGGTGATATGAAACTTAACAAGCTGATATTTCACTCTGATTTCCTTGAGCATGATCCAATTTATTAAATCAAAACTCTAGATTAGCTTTAATATGAAGGAAGATTTTTATATTCCAGACTAATGTACGTCAGAACGTACAAAACCGATAACGGGAGTGCTGACAGGAGTTCAGTTCTGTGCGGCTCTGAGAGACGGGTTCCGAAGGAAAAGGAGAAATTTCCCCAAATTCCTGAATATTTCTGTCGAACTGGGGGGTAAGAGAGGAGAAAAGAGAGCAGGGCTGTGTCGGCAGCAGCGCCCAGAGCAGCACAGCACGAGGCATTACCGTGGGGGAAGCTATTTCTGGTTCTATCATCAACTCCCCGTATGACAGCGGAGGAATTATTTCAGGACACAATCGCTTTTCCAATGGATACGGAATAAATAGAAAAGAGCTGCTGAGGAGGCCTTGCTGTTTCCTGTCTCACCCTCGGCAGTGCCTCACCGCATGCAGGGCGCCCCTGGCCCAGCACAGCACCACGAGGGGCTGGTGGCCCCCCCGATGGCTCCGGTGGCCACCGCCAACGGTGCCAAACGTCCTGCCCAGAGGGTGCCAACACCAGCCCTGCCAGGTGACAATGCCAGCCTGGAGGTGGGGCTGCCCACGATGGCCCCTGCCCCTGGCGGGCTCCGCACAGGCCCCACATCTGTGTTTTCTCTCTCCTTTTGGGTTCGCTGGTTTGGGTGACTCTGCGAGGCCCCTGGCTTTGCTCATGCCCTCCTGGCACCTCCTGGAGCAGGAGCAGGGGTGGAGGGAGCAGAAGGCACGGCTGGAGCAAGGGATGCTCTGCCAGGGCTGTGGGGAGGGTGCTGGGAGCTGGGGGCACCCCACGGGCAGAACCTCCAGAGCTGGGACAAAGAGGCTGCAGGAGCACAGAGCGAGCTCAGGCCAGCCCCAAAAAATGAAGTTCCGAGCGCTGAGGCGGGAGGGGTCCCAGGCCCGGAGAGAGGAGAGACACGAGGTTCCTCGGGTCAGCTCCCGTCCCCAGTGCTCCCGCAGCAGGTGTGCCAGGGCAGCCCCAGAGCCCAGCCCTGCCTGCAGCTCCATGGCCAAGGGACCTGAATGTCCCCGTGTCCCCTCGCTGCCGTGCGAGCAGCAGCAGCCAGCCGGTGCCAGCTCCGTGCAGGGCACGCACAGGGCACACAGGGCTCCGCTGCCGGGCACAGCCGGAGCGGACACACCAGGAGCGCGGATGGACCAAAGCACCGCCGGAGAACCCCGAGCGGCACCGGGGAGCGGCACCGGCGAGCGGCACCGGCGAGCGGCCGCTGCTCGCAGCCAGCGGTGCCAGCGGTGCCCGCGGTGCCAGCGGTGCCCGGAGCCCGCCGTGGCACTGCCAGCGCTGGGGACGGGAGCCGGCACTGCCCGATGGCTCCCGAGCAGCCCAATCAATCCCCTCGCCTTGTTTATAAGTATCTGTGACTCACAGACGTTTTTCCTGCTCCTTAATTGCCAGTTTCCTGAGAAACCAGCGCAGGCAGCCAATCGGCTGCGCAGCTCCGGCTTGGAGACGGGAGACAACTGGGAAAAATAAATCCAGCGTTATTGGGAAATTGAACGGCACTTTCCTAAGTACAGCACGTATTTATAAACAACACATCTGCGGGAAGCAGAGCCCCTCGCTCTGCTCAGGGAGGTCTCTGGTGCCCGCTGCCCTCCTCTCCCACCCTGTTCGGGGATGGGAGCGGGACCCGGCGGCCGTGCCTGGGAATGGCTCTGTCCCCCTGCTCCCCTTCCCTTCCCAGGGGCCCGGGGGCTTGCCCGGGTGCTGGGGGTGCACCCCTGGGCACAGCAGGCAGGGGAGGGGCGCAGCTGCCTGTTCGGGCAGCATCCCTCTGTCCCTCTGTCCCTATGTCCTTCTGTCTCGCTGTTCCTCTATCCCTCTGTCCCGCTGTCCCTATGTCCCTCTGTACCGCTGTCTCTCTGTCCCGCTGTCTCTCTGTCCCACTGTCCCTCTGTCCCTCTCTCCTGCCAGCTCTCCCTTTAATTGTTCAATCCTGATCCGAATGCTGGATCTCCCAAAGCATCCTGCCTTCCTAAGAGCCCCTGCAGACTGGTGCAGCAATTTCAATAAACAAACTGAAATCCTTGGAGAAGGCACAATACAGTACTGGTGATATTATTCAGCACGATTATAAAAGTGATGCACGAGATCTAAATAAGAGAAGAAATCTCTGCACTCAGTGTTAGTCACTGCTCAATTGCAGCTCGATTCACAGCCGCTCACTGGTACAAAGACATCAGCCTGTGAAGTCCCCCTAGCACAGCCTGCGCCTTCCTTTGTGCTTCTTGTGCATGATGGTGTTCGGGAAGCTCAGAAGTGTTTTTTAGCAATCAAAGATAGCCATTCTGATAGCTGGTGAAAGGCCAGGAAGCACAGAGCCAGTTAATTTCGGGGGAGTTCACAGGGAACTGGGGAAAGGTTATAAAAAATGCAACGGCATCAAGCTGGGCTGGGCTGGAGGAGCTGCAGCAGCTCCACACTTGCAGGGCACACTCGTGACAGGCAGGGCAGCACGGGGCTGGGCACTGGGAATTTGTGTCCCCGTGGCAGAGCTGCCTGTGCCCAGCACAGCTCTGGGCACTCCCACTGTCCCCCGTGGGCACCACGGGCACCTCTGCTCCCTCCGCCCCAGAGCTGGACCCGTGCAGAGCTGCCCCAACCTCCTCGTGCTGCTGGCACAGCTGGGACACTGAGGCAGCAGCCCAGGGGCTGCCTGGGGGGCAGGCAGGAGCGCTGTGTCCCTGCTGGGGGGGAGCAGGGGTGGCCCTTGGTGGCACTGACCCCCCGGCAGTGCCCGTGCCCAGAGAGCCAGGGGCAGCACCAGGGGCTGGGTGAGGAGCTGGGCACCAGTCTGCCTCCCTGGAGCTGCAAATCCCTCTCTCATCTGTCTAAAATTCACATCTCTGCTTCATATGCTCAGAACCTTTGAGCGCAGAGCAGGCAAAGTCTACTTGGAATAATTCCAACGAGGGGTCTTGGAAATGAGGAGTTCGGTTTCTTTCTTCCCCTGCAGCAAATCCATCATTTTTCTGCAGGGTGACACTTAATCTTTGTGTTTGCCCTCAGAGCCAGAGCTCCCACTGTAGTTCTGATCAAGATCAAACTAATTTCAGCTGGCCAACACTCACCATTTGACATTCCACCTGTTTGAAGCAAAATTGGAACTGGTATTTATGATGAAGATTAGCTCATGGCCATTAAGTGCTCTGGGCTGAAGATGGATATTTGCTGTCAAAGCCGTGGTGGTGATTTATCTCAGAAAAAAGTTCCCTCAGCTCTCTGAAGTGACTGCCACAAAGCTCTCCTGGCACAGCAAGCCCGGCAGTGTTCCTGCGCTGCATTTTTGCAAAGCTGAAGAACTGACCCCGAAATGCTTTTGCAAAGACAAGAAGGAGATCTGGCACCTTCCCTTCCCCAGCCTGGGCTGTCTGAATCACTTGGTACTGGAGCAGCATCAAACAGATGGCGGAAAAAAAGACAAGGAAATAAATTTTTCTCTACAGTCTTCATTGGTCAAAGAAGACGGGGATTAAAACAAATCTGACAGTTGCAAAAAATTCAAACCAGGTCCCAAAGTCTGGATTTAAAACTTGCCCTGCGAGTGACGGCAGCCACAGGCCAGCCCTGCTGGGTCAGCCCTCATGGCCAGAGCTTCCAGAACCTTCTGTCTGCCATGGCCAGAGCTTCCAGAACCTTCTGTCTGCCCGGAGCAGGGCTGGGAGGGCTGAGCTGGGGCTGGCTGAGGGCCGTGCCCAGGTGCAGACCCTGCCCCAGCGGGGCCGTGCCCCCCTCGTGCCCCCTCCCTGCCCCGTTTCCAGATCAAATCCTGTGGAAATGGGATCTCTGCAGGCATCTCTCCTGCTGTGCAAACCAGCTCACTTCCAGGGCCTGATTTCCCACACCCAGGTGTCAGCAGGGCAGGTGCCAGTGGGAGCAGGACAGCATGGGAACAGGGTATTGATCACGTCCCTCAGATCACCTGAGCAGAGATTGCCAAAGCAGACGCTCTTCCCTTCTTTCCCACGGCAGCGTTTTTGAAAATCTACCACATTTTTCTTTCTAAATAAACCAGCCCAAACTGCCTCCAGAGGGTTTTGCCATCCTTACATTTACTCCAGCAGAGTAATCTTCTAGGAAGATGAAATACCAGAGCAACTCAGGGAAGTGCTGAGCAGACAGGCACAGACCTAAAGATGGATATCCAAGTTCAAGCCTTTCAAGCCCAGAAAATAAATCAAGATGACAACAGTCCCAAAACATCAGAAACCCTCAGACTTATGAAAGCCAGAATCCCATAAGTTAATCCATTTCCAGCTCAGATGTCTGGAACCACGAGCTGTGTTTCACATGGCACACAGGACAGGCTGCTGGTGCCCCCAGCCTCGTGCCAGGGCCAGAGGGGGACACAGACCGGTGAGGGAGCAGGACCTGGGCTGCTGGGCAGGGGAGCTGCTGGGCAGGGGAGCTGCTGTGCCCGTGCCAGCCCTGGCAGGAGCCCACATCTGCCCCAGGGTTAAGGCCAGGGTGATGGAGCCCTGCCCTCAGCAAGGGCTGCCCACCTGGGTGCCTCCTGCAGGGGGATGTGCAGAGCCCTCCCTGGACCCAACACACACCTCTGTTCCTGGAAAATTCTCCTGCAGAGGATATTAAAACTGTCTCTTCCAATTCAGTTCAGGGGCTCTCTAAGCAGTGTGTCAATAAGGCCACATAATAATAATCAGATGTTTCAGCTTGGCCCAGATCAGTGAGCTCCTGGAGAGCAGCCAGGCTGTTCTCATTCCCTGAGGTCAGATGCCAGCTCGGAATGAGGAGCGATGGTAAAAGCCAAACCTCTTCAGTTTTATCTAGAAGTTAAAATTAGGAACCAAACCAAAATACATGTTCTTGGGCAAGGTCGTGTTGAGGTTTGGTTACAGAGGCTGGGATAAAACACGTGAAGATATTCACTGAACATGAACTGTATTCAGCCATGCCAGGGACAAACCCCCTGGCGCCCCATTTTCCTGACACCTTCCCCAAGCCCTCAGCTCTGTGCCACCCCCTGGGCCAGCCCAGGTACCAGGACCACCTGGGCTCACCTGAGCCCTTCATTTGTCGAGTCCAAATGCCCAAAATTACAGCTGCCCTACAACAGCATGGAGGCAAAGCCTCCACCTAGGGCACTTTGGTGTTTACAGTCAAAGTGCAGCTGCTGACATTTGAGTTGCAGGGCTGAGAATTCGTGATATAATTGGGGGTTTTTATTCCCTCCTGATTTCTACAGGCTCTGCACAGGGGCATGTGTGACTTCCCTGAGGGTCCTCGTCCCCAGGCCATCGTTGCTCATGCAGTGCCCTTGCTGGCACTCTTGTCACCTTTATTAGCACTGAGCCCCAAGGGCTCAGAACTGGGAGGGAGCTGGGGAGGAGCTCAGGGAATGATGTTCTGAAAGGAGGAGGATCCCCATTCATACAATCACGGATTTTTCAGGGTGCCTAAGCTGGAGGCACAGAATAATTAGAAGGTCATACAGTGGCAATCAGTAAAAGTTCACCAAAATTTGTGTTAATCTCACCATTTGATTGCTTCTCCATTTAGACATACACTAAATATAAACAAGCAAATGGAAGAGAGCCCTTTTGAAATTCCAGCCTCAGTATAAATTCACCATCAGTCACTAAAGCAACCAGAGCAGTGCAGGTGCCCCAGCCATTCTGAGCTCTGCTTTGCACCTCCTGCAGATGGGCAGAGTGCTGGGTTATATTCAGAACAAATGCTCGATGAACAGCAATTTCCATGAGTTTGCCTCTATTCCATTATCACACCACTGCTCCCCAGTGCTCTGTAGCATTTCCTTAGGCCTTTCACAGGGTACTCTCTTTAAATTACCTTTAAAAACCTACTTCTTTGCACACTTCTCACATCATTTCATGGCAGCCTGGCTCGTGCAGATGGAAGAGGAGGTAATTTAATACAGGCATCAAAGGATGGGCAAGAGCTGTGGGTGTTAGGACTTTGCTGATGGCAGAGGGCTGCAGACACAGCCTGTGACAGGGCTCTGCTCAAAGCTGAGGCCAATCGCTCAGCCAAGTTCAGCTAATTGCATTGATTAGCTCTGCATCGACGAGCCAGTTACTGGGGATTGTTTGTGTCTCTCTCCTGAAGCATCCTTGGGTTTGGGAGACAGGAACAAGCGCTCAGACCAAACAAAGCTGCTTTCATTTGACTTTTACCCAGGCTTGATCCAGTGCTGGGTGTCCAGGCAACAACTGTAAAAAGCAATTTTAATGTTGAATTTTAACTGCCATAGAGATTCTGGCATGGGGTTTCAGTTTGTTTTAGCAAACATAATTATTTCGAGGATGCACATCAATGTTATTTATTACTCTTTAACTGAACCCTGGAGGACCTGACTCTGTTCTTCTGTCACTTTTACAGAGGGAACCTCCAAGCTCTGCTCTTCATATACAAACACGGACATGAAATCCACATGGAATCTGCCTCTACGCTGAAATTACAGCTTGCCACAAAAACTGTCTTGGATTTGAGGGCTGGGGAGGGCAGCAGTTTGGAATCCTTGTCCATCACACAGGAAAACATTCAGCTGTAAAGCTGGAGCAGGAACTTTCAGGCATGGAGCTGCATAAACACATTGGCTGAGGTCCACCACTAAGATTGTCAGAGTAAATATTAAAGAGAGTTTTGTAGTCAGCTAAAATAGCTGTTTACAGATTTCTTCTGCTGAAGCTGCACACTGTACAATGAAACGAGAGCTCCAAAGCCATTTCTGTTCTAATAACTTTATGAACTCTATATATTTTATGGAATTTGAACGTATGAGTGGTTGGCCCACGACTCCTTCTGCCAGAGATGATTGGGAGAAAGCATTACCATATGTCAGGAGGATGGCAGCATCCCATGGATGCTGGAGAGGATCTCAGCCCAGCCCAGCCCTGTGTTTACACTGTGGCAATGTTTCCATCCTTCATCTGTTGGTACCTCTGCTTGTATAAACAGCATTATGGTCACGGTTGTCAAAGACACTTAGAGGATTCCAATGAAAATAAAAGTCAATTTCTTCTTCCATATTTTCAAACCCCCTGCTCCTGCTAGGCCAGCTGTGCACCTTGGCTGTGTCCCTGAGCTCTGGCAGTCGATGCCCACTGACAGGGTGCTCAGGGTGCACTCCTTTTCCTCCTCTGGACATCTCTGGGTTCTTCCCAAGGCTACAGCCCTGCCCTGGCACAGAGAGGGGCATCTCTGTCCTGCTGCCCCTGGCCTGGGGCTCAGGGGGACGGGGGGCTGCTGGCAGGGAGGGGAGGGGACCCGTGGGCTGCTCACAGACAGCAATGCCCCATGCACAGAGCACAGCTCTCCTTTGGGAGCACTTGTATGGCCCTTGCGAACCAGACCAAGCCAAGGAGCTGCACATCATCCCAGATCCAGCTGCACATCACCCCAGATCCAGCTGCACATCACCCCAGATCCAGCTGCACATCACCCCAGATCCAGCTGCACAGCACCCCAGATCCAGCTGCACAGCACCTTAGATCCAGCTGCACATCACCCCAGATCCAGCTGCACATCACCCCAGATCCAGCTGCACAGCACCCCAGATCCATCCCCAGCTGTGGCTTCTTGCCCTGTAGGACTGCAACACCCAGAGACAAATGGCTGAGCCAGAGCTTTGTCTCCTCAGGGAACCCAGGGGAGGTGTTTTCCAGCTGCCCCAGGACACACCTGAGCACGAGTGGCCAGTGGTGCTTAGGACACAGAGAGCTGGCTCGGGGTTTGGCTTTGCTGTCACAAAAGGCATTTGTCATAACTAAAGATTATAGTTACACAAGGGAACCTCTGTCCTGTAATAGCACAGCTTCTGCTATGCCACACAAGAACAGGTAGAAGCGTTTATTTGGGAATAAAACATCTGTTTAAGAACCCTGAACATTGTCTGGACAAGCAGAACAGCTTTTCCTGAAAAATAAATGTTATCCAATGTCAAAAATGACAAGGAGGTAACTTGTGAAGTAATTTTTCAGCAAAGATATGAAAAATGTATTTGCTAATAAAATAGGATGGGAAAGCAAACCCCAAAACCACCCAAATGTGCCAGTTCAGACTCTTGAGGAAAAAAACACCTGAAAGCTCCCAAAACCATCAGGGAGATTCACAGACAGCTCTTCCTTCCAGCAAAGGCAGATGGAAATTATGAGTAGCTGCTTTATTTTGTAAGAAAAATAAACAGCTTCTCATTCTGGTAATGAAGGCCAGAACTGAGATTTTATTGGTTTCCATTGGGCTCATTCGGGATTGACAAGCCCAATTAAGAATGCTAATTAGTATCTGATTCTTTTTAATTAAGTAAAAGCAGAGGCTGGGAGGTGTTGGTGCTGTTAATTTGACCTTTGTGTGTGAATTGCAGCAGTTCCAGAGGATGGAACCGTGGCCACACGTTCCAGGTGCTGCCCTGGACAAACCCCTCTGTGCACCAGGAGGAGCAGCCCCATCCCTGCCAGCCCAGCAGGGCAATGCAGGCAGCTGCTGCTCCCACTGCCCTGCAGCCCTGGCCATGCAGGGATTAATTCCCCCAGCTCCCTGCAGCCCCTGGCCATGCAGGGATTTCAGTCCCCAGCTCCCTGCAGCCCTGGCCATGCAGGGATTAATTCCCCCAGCTCCCTGCAGCCCTGGCCATGCAGGGATTTCAGTCCCCAGCTCCCTGCAGCCCCTGGCCATACAGGGATTAATTCCCCCAGCTCCCTGCAGCCCCTGGCCATGCAGGGATTTCAGTCCCCAGCTCCCTGCAGCCCCTGGCCATGCAGGGATTAATTCCCCCAGCTCCCTGCAGCCCCTGGCCATACAGGGATTTCCCCCGTGCTGGGCTGGGCTCCTCTGCATCCCCAGAATTCACTGTCTGAGGCACGAGCCAAGCAGGGTCAGACCTCCCTTCCTGTGGAGATGATCCCTGTTCCAGAGCCAGCCTTTTCTCCTACTTAACATTCATTACTGGGCCAGAATTCTTCACTTGAAGATCAGACTGGCCGTGAAACTCTTCCATGGCCCTTCAACAAGGCAACAATTAAAGTGGCTGTGATCTGATTGATTCTCTGAGCAGGATCTGCTCCAGCCTCAACACCACCACTTTGGTACTGCTGCAGGAGAAGTTATGTGAGTAAAATCAGCAAAAATTTACTCAGGTCCGAGTTCTGGGTGTTCTGGGTCTTTTATAAGAGTTCGTGTGTGATGCTTTTCTCCTTTTGATATAAATTGTTCATATGAGCTGTAGCTTTTTAGATGAGAGGAAACTACAAGTTCAGACCATTAACTTTTGCTCCTCTGAAATTTCGGAATCATCTCTTGGCACCAAATAAATTTTTTTGTGCCTTGCATTACGTTTCAGTGACAGAAATCCTAGAGAAGAGAGTCCAGCCACTGCAAACCAGGGCTGACATTTGGGCATAAATCCCACCCTGTCCTAGGGCCTGGCAAGGCTCCTGGCCCAGCACTGGCAGGCTGGAAGGTGAGAGGTGAATAACCCCAGCAGCACAGTGGGCAAAGCTGTCCTGGTCAAAGCCCTGAACTTCTGCCCTCAGAGCACACGGGAGGTGCCAGCGAGCAGAGCTGGAGTGGCAGCCAGGAGCTGGGCTGGGCACAGGAGCTGTGCCATGGGACACTGGCACAGGGAGATGTGCCCTGGGACACTGGCACAGGGAGCTGTGCCATGGGACACTGGCACAGGAGCTGTGCCATGGGACACTGGCACAGGGAGCTGTGACCTGGGACACTGGCACAGGAGCTGTGCCATGGGACACTGGCACAGGGAGATGTGCCATGGGACCCTGGCACAGGGAGCTGTGCCATGGGACACTGGCACTGGGAGATGTGCCATAGGACACTGGCACAGGGAGCTGTGCCCTGGGACACTGGCACAGGGAGCTGTGCCCTGGGACACTGGCACAGGGAGCTGTGCCATGGGACACTGGCACAGGGAGATGTGCCATGGGACACTGGCACAGGGAGATGTGCCATGGGACACTGGCACAGGGAGCTGTGCCCTGGGACACTGGCACAGGGAGATGTGCCATGGGACACTGGCACAGGGAGATGTGCCATGGGACACTGCAGAGCCAGTCTGAGCCGAGGGCAGCTCCTGCAGCTCCTGCAGCTCCTGCAGCTCCTGCAGCTCCTGCAGCTCCTGCAGACACGGATTTGTCACCTGCACGTGGGACAGGGGAGGGCAGCACCCGCTCTGGTGGGTTCTGAATGCACCAGCTGGAAAATCCTGGCTCTCCCCAGGTCTGGAATCTGCTTCGTCCCCAAGGGCAAAGCCGTTGGAGCCTCGGGCATCAGAAATGTTTGGCAGTGCTTTGCCAGGGGGCAAATGGATCCAAAGCAGGAGCCCGAAGGAGCCAAGAGCCCTGGGCAGGGAGGGAAGGGGGCAGCCTTGGAGGGAGGGCTGAGACAGGAGAGGGACAGCTGGGCTCGGGAGGCTGCGGGAGGAGCAGGGGGTGGCACAGCCCAAAGGCAGAGGCAGGTGAGTGCTCAGGGTGAGGGTTTGCTGGCTGGAAGAGCCCTGCTGTGTTTGCTGGGACTCTGAGGTCACCAATTGTTCCTCTAGGGTTTCATCCCCCAGCTCTGTGTTGTGGGCAAGCACAGAGAACGCTCTGCTCGTGTTTCCCCAGCGGCTGCTGCTCACACAGACAGAACATGGGCCGGCCTGGGCTCAGGGAGCTGTCCCACCTGGGCTGCAAAACGCCAGGGAAAAGGCAGCTTGCTGGATTTTGGGAGCTTTTATCCAATCAGGTGCACTTAGAGTCAACTGGAGACCAGGCAGAAAGTAAAGTAATGGATTTCTGGAGTTGAAAGGGACCCATAAGGATCATTGAATCCAGCTCCACGTTCCTTGCAGGATCACCCGTCCTGTCAGAAAGAGAAATCTATTTTGTCAGCAATTTCCCCTCTGCCAGCTGGGCTGGATTTAGCAATTTAGATGTTTATCCAACCCCTCCTCATTCCAGTGCTGGTGTCTCCTCCTGTGACTCCCCATCAGAACACAGCTCTGGACAGGTGATGGCATTCCTTAGGGATGCCACGTTCCTTGGCATGCTTTTCCATCCTTTGGCTGCTGGTGCCAGTGAGAAGAAAAAAAGAATCAATGTCAAAACTCCCAGGCAGCACTGTCCCATTGCTGGGTGCCCTTTCCACGTGTCCACGTGTGAGGATTCCCCTCTCCCTGTGCCAGGCCAGCAGGAGGGGCAGCACGGGCAGAGCAAAGCTTTGGGGGCTGTGGGATCCCTCCTGCCCTGGGCAGCACTGACCCTTCCATGATTTCCTCAGCCCAGCTCCCCTGTCACACAGGAACAGAACAAGGCTGGGACAGCCCAGAGAACCCCCCAGGGCCAGAACCCCCCAGCCCCTCTGGAGCTTTTGGGCACTGTTCCCCAGGAGCAGCTCTCGGCGAGTGCCTCTCTCTGTGTTTGCTATTAAAGCAGTCACATCTTCCACAGCCTGTTTCCGTTGGCAGCCCTGTGACTGTCCCAGATTTCTCCCTCTCTCCTCAGTACTGGCACAGATAACAGCTCATTTTTCACTCCAGCAAAGAGTCCAAACACACTTTACATGGTGCAAAGACCACAGCTTATCCTCTCTAGGCACAAAGGAAAAGAATGGCCAGAGGAGATGATGAACAGCCCGGAGCATTTGAAATTGGCTCCCAGGCAGACACAAGAACCATCCAGAGCCCGGCTCCTTTTGAGCACTCCCTTTCTCCAGGCTGAGGGAGGAGCTGCCTTACCTGGTGGTGCTGCACAGGATTTACCCCACAGCGGCACAGAAGGGAATCTTTGCTTTAGCGCCTTTGGATCACCCAAACGAAGACATTAGACAAGATAAGGATTTCTGCTCCTTGGAGCTGTCACCAAGAGAAATGTAATGGCCCTGGAAATAAGGAACAAGAGACTTGCTCCATTTCTTGCAGGAGATTAAATATACGCCATCCAAAAATAGCTGATGTACATACTTTTCTCTGGAAAATGGAGACAATTCCAAAATCCAAGGTGTCAGCCAGGGATAGAATTGATGCTGCAGAGGCAGCCCAGGCAGTCAATGGAGCTGGGAGCAATTTTCATAGCAACCCCCTGGCAAAACATCTCCCACTTTGGATATGATCACAAACCCAAACTCCGCTCAGGCTCGTGAAGTTTTCAGCCAAGCTCAGCCATATAAGAGAGCATTCCTGCAGGATGCTGCCTGCCTGGGCAGTTCTGAGCCCAGGAGGGGGGAGGAATAGCTCAGCACTTCTCCACAGCCTCCCTTCTGTCCCCTGCAGCTCAGGGTCCCAAGAGCTGCTGGACAGACCCTGCAGGGCAGGACTTTGGGAAAACCCTGCAGGAGCTGATCCTGCTGAGCAGGATGGACCAGGGCCCTCAGGAGGTCCCTCCCAGCCGAGCTCAGTCCATGATTCTGCGGGGTGTCACTCCTTTCCCTCTGCACTGACCAGTGAATGGGCACAGAAACCTGCCCTTTCATGCTTTCTCTGTTCCTGTGGCCCATTCCTCACCCAAAGCCACGGGTCCAGGGAGCACAGTCACTGCCACAGCTGGGAGCTGAGGTCACACACACGGAGCATGATGGATTCCAGGAGGGAAACACAGTGCTGGGACACCAGGGCCGACAAATCCATCAACAGTGTGAGTCAGAAGAGGTTTCAATTCCCCCCCAGCTGCTTCCACCGTTTCTCTGCCCCTGTCTGAGTGCCTGAGCTCTGCTGGGATGCCAGAGCCCATCTCAGGAGAGGCAGGGCACTGACCTGGCCTTGGGTCACCCCTGCTCCTTCCACCTGACAGTGGGAAAGGGAGCTGAAATGTCCAGTCCCCCTTTCCTGTCTGGGTTCAGTCTAAAAAGAAGGAAAGGGACGTAAAGCTTTTCTGACATGTTTGAGTTGTGTGCAGCTGCAAGGAGAAGGAGTGGAGAAGCCTCGTTCTGCAAATGCAGTGCCTGGGAGCAGAGCTCTCCAGAGTGACCCCAGCTCCTCTGCCAAGGCAGGAGCCCTGAGGGACCCTGCCACAGACCCCTCCTGCAGGGCTCCCACGTGCAGAACCAGCCCAGCCCTGCTCACAGAGAGCACAGGCCTGCAGAGGAGGGACCAGGCAATGCCCTGTGCCTCCAGAGCTCAGCTCCTCCAGCCAGGACACAGACACTCCCAGAGCAGCTGGGGAAGGGGCACCTGTGTGCAAATAATAAATTAGAAACAGTAGGAGATGCCAACTCTTTGGCTTTCCCCAAAGATGGACTCTCCGAGGCTCTGAAACTGGGGGAGGAGGGGCTGGGGCACTTGAGTGCCAAAACCAGGTTGATTCGGCCAGAAATACTGAATTAAACCCCCCAATCAGACATGGGCAGAGCTGCCTCCTCATCAGCTGTTTCCCCATGCCTAACCTGGGTTGTGAAGTGAATACAGCAAATCCCAGAATCCCAGAGTGGTTTGGGTGGGAAGGGACCCTAAAATGCTCCTTGTTCCCCTCCCTGCCATGGCAGGGACACCTTCCCCTGCCCCAGGGGCTCCCAGCCCAGTGTCCAACCTGGCTCTGCCTGGATAACCACAGAGCTCCATGGACAATGAACATCTTTGCACCTCTGACTTGTAAGGACCAGCCTGGTCCTGCTCCCTGGGGCAGCCCAGGGGTGGCAATAACTGGTCACAGCCCTTCACTAAAAAAGGACAAAATGGTTTTGTACAGAACATTTTACCTCGTGCAGGTGTTTCACAGCCTGTCAGGACTGAGGCAGCCTGAGGTGGGAATGAGCTCTCAGGTGCTCCTGGCTGCAGGCTGACGAGTGCCCAGGGCTGGGTTCTGCTGGACTCAGTGGGACCTCAGAGGGGAGCAGCAGAACCCTTGCAGTGTTACTGCTTATAACCCTCACACACTCTTCCCTCTCTGCTCAGCCTGGCCTGGGTCAGTGGGTTTCATTTTCTGAAAAGCATCCTCGCCTGGAAAAGCTGCCGGGAAATAAAACCCAGAGTGGTTTTATTTGGCTAAAGCTCACCAGGCAAGTTTTGCACGTCTCGAAGCCAAAATCACTTGTGTGGTTTGCCTAAATATTCTAATTCCAACTTGCAAAGTCACGGGGATTTGGAAAGTAACTCCAGCTTTGGCCCACCTCTGTCAGGGAATATGAGCTGGGTATCTGCTGTCAGGGCTGCAGATTTCTGTCACTGCAATATTGCAGCTTGAATGAAGTGCAGTGTCTGAAAGGCGTCACAGAGTGTTTGAGAGACCGCACGCCGCTGTGATCTGAGGGTTTTGGGTCGCTGCCACCCCTCCAGTGCCTGTGCCTGTGGGCTTTGGGCGTGGGGAGCTGCTCCAGACTGCTGGGTCTGCTCTGCCATCCTGCAGTCAGACACAGGGGAGCAGCCCAGCAGCCTGCAACACCTTCTGTGGAGGCACCTTCATCCCCAGGGCTGAAACGCCCATTCCGAACATAGGAAGTGTGACATCTATATCTACATCTGTATCTAATCTATGCCTATATCATCTATATCTATATCTATATCTATATCTATATCTATATCTATATCTACATCTATATCTACATCTATATCTATATTTATATCTACATCTATATCTACATCTATATCTACACCTATATCTATATCTATATCTATATATCTATATCTATATCATCTATACCTATATCTATATCTATATCTACGTCTACATCTATATCTATATCTATATCTATATCTATATCTTCATCTACATCTACATCTACATCTACATTTATATCTATATCTTCATCTACATCTACATCTACATCTACATCTACATCTACATCTACATCTACATCTACATCTACATCTACATCTACATTTATATCTATATCTATATCATCTATGTCTATATCTATATCTATCTATCTATCTATCTATCTATCTATCTATCTATCTATCTCCATGGAGCCTGGAGAAGCAGATGCAAAGAGTGACTAATATAACTGCTTTGTTAAATTAGAAAATGAGCAAATGATAGGTTTCATGGAGGTTTTTAAGGTCAGGCACACTCCCAGCACTGTGCACCCGTTGTGCTGTTAGTCACTCCACCCCAGGAGTTAATGAACAGCCCTGAGACAAGAGCTCGAGGAGAGCCCCCTCCTCGCTGCTCACTGAGTCATTTTCTGAATGCTCAGCTCTTCCCTTAACTTCACCCAAGCAGTATTTGCTTAAAGCCCTCTCTGTTCTCATTCTTATTTGTGGAGCTGGAGGGTCTGGCTCAGCCTGGCTCTGCACTGTGGCTGCAGCTCTTCCTTCCACCCCGGGCTTCTCTGGGGAAACACCAACTCTGGGCCACTCTGCAGCACAACAAACCCACCAAGCCACAGGAGAAGGAAAAGTGTTTAAATATTTAAATGTTTAGAGAGGTGCAGCTTCATCCCCAAGAGGTTCAGACCTTGACATGTGCAAAATTACAAATTGTGTCCAACTATTTGCACGCTCAGTTGAAATGTAGTAAAAAATTCCCTTAGAAAGAGGGGAAGGAACATTTGGAAATACTGAACCATCTAAATGCAACTCTATTTTTTGAGAATTTCTTGGAAATCATGCAAAACAAGAAAGGAGAAGTCATGCAGTCCATTCTCTTGCTCCAAGTCAAGATCAATTATAGTTAAATCATTCCTGATAATAACTGCCAAAATTATTCTTAAAGACTTCCCATGATGGAGTTTCCTTAAGCTCTGCTGGCAGCCCAGGCCGTGCCTCACCATTTTAATCATTAGCAAGGTTTTCCTGATGTCTGGCCTAAACTGCCCTCGCTGAAATGGGATGTTTCATCAGATCTGCTCTCTTGAAGAAAGACTCTGATTATATTAAGAGGGATCTGCATACTCAAATACAGATTTCATTGGTAGGAAACTGTTCCATCAGGAAAAGTGTTCGCAGCTGCTCAGTGCAGACCCAGGGAGCGGCACCACTGATGCCAGGACTGAGCTGAGGGCGTCCAGGCAGCCAAACTGCTGCTTTGCCTACAAGTGACACCCGGAAGGGCTCCATCCCACATTCTGGAATGTTCCGGGGCGCTCTTTGGACAGACAGGCCTGTAACCTGGCCCCGAAAGAGGGGCTTGGGATGGGAGAGCAAAGGGAGCTGGAATTTCTGCCCCAGAGCCCTGTGCAGCACAGAGCAGGTTCCTCCCAGCCAGGGGGACTGGGACAGCCCCGAGGGCAGGGGGCTGCAGGGCTGGGCTCCCAAAAACACACGAGTCAGGCTCACTGCTCAAACTGCTGAGGCAAAGCAGATAAATACTATTTTGATCAAGCTTCGAAACAAGCGATAAAAGTAATGCTTTTAATACCATTTTGTGACTCTCAGCCTGCCCCCTCCTTGTTCAGTGCTTTGCAAGAGACAGTTGCTCTTGGATTCCTTGGAAATGAATAGAGGCTGCTTTTGTACTTTCAAACCAGTCTAGGAGAAGAAAATTGCAAGAATATTTTCAGGTTAATGAGTCTGAATTACAAAATCCAAGACGAACATGACACTAATCACTAAATCAATGCTGCTCAGAGCAGAGTTTCACCCTGCAAGTCTCTCCTTCTCGTTATTGTGACAGCGTGCAAAGAAGCATTTGTCAAATAAATGACATTTTTAAAAAAGAACATGGATTTCAGCAAATCATGCAACAATTATTATGTTACCAGTCCCAATGAGAAACACTCGGGGCCAATTGTGATGGATTTGGAGGCAGGCTGGGGAGCATCTGGAGCTCTCCATCAGACACTGCCCAGCTCCCTGGGCTCCTCTTTGTGGCAGGTCCCTCGCTGTGCAGGGATCCCCCAGAGCAGGAGGAGCGGCCCAAGCAGCAGGGGACACACTGGCCAGCCTCAGGGGGACGTCTGGGCCCTGAGCAGGCCAGCAGAGCCCCTTTGCCAGCGGTGAGATGGGGTGGAGAGGCCACTGAGGGGCTGGAGGTGGGCAAGGGAACCCTGCGGTGACACAGGGACAGCCAGGGTGGCACTGGCACAGCCAGGGTGGCACTGGCACAGCCAGAGTGGCACAGACACAGCCAGGGTGGCACAGACACAGCCAGGGTGACACTGGCACAGCCAGAGTGGCACAGACACAGCCAGGGTGGCACAGACACAGCCAGGGTGACACTGGCACAGCCAGGGTGGCACAGTCACAGCCAGGGTGACACTGGCACAGCCAGGGTGGCACAGACACAGCCAGGGTGGCACAGACACAGCCAGGAAGGCACTGGCACAGCCAGGGTGACATAGACACAGCCAGGGTGGCACAGACACAGCTACTGTGGCACACACACAGCCAGAGTGACACTGGCACAGCCAGGGTGGCACAGACACAGCCAGAGTGACACTGGCACAGCCAAGGTGGCACAGACACAGCCAGGGTGGCACAGACACAGCCAGAGTGACACTGGCACAGCCAGGGTGGCACAGTCACAGCCAGGGTGACACTGGCACAGCCAGGGTGGCACAGACACAGCCAGGGTGACACTGGCACAGCCAAGGTGGCACAGACACAGCCAGGGTGGCACAGACACAGCCAGAGTGACACTGGCACAGCCAGGGTGGCACAGACACAGCCAGAGTGACACAGACACAGCCAGAGTGACACAGGCACAGCCAGGGGGCACAGACACAGCCAGGGGAACATTTAAATGCAGAGTGAAACCTGTGTTGTTCTTGGGGAAAGCCAGAACAAGCCCACGTGTGCCGTGTCCCCTGCAGGGACAGCCAGGGCTGGTGGCACAGGAGAGGGACTGGCAGGGCTCTGTGCTGAGGGGCCCCTCTGCCACAATCACACCAAAGACAGGCAGCCAGAACATCCAATCTCACCGTCCCTCAGCAAGGCTGGAAACAGAAACCCAAACCCAACAAACCCCAGAGCCACGATGGAGCTGGGATTTCCCTCCTGAGAGCTGAATGTGCCATTAAAGGCAAATAGGAAACTGTTCTGGGGCATAGAATCACAACATAACTACTTCTGCTGCTCCACAGATTGCTGACATTTCCAAGGACTCTGTATTTTGAAAATATCATTCAATAAGTGCTATTTTCCATAAGTATTTTTTGCATCTTTCTCTCTACCCAGCAAATGTTTTTCTCCAGCACTTTTACCAGAAGAGAAGTGTCTGGTGCTAGAGAAAATTCAGTTTTGCACTTTCAAATGCAAATATTAACACAAGCAGCCTGGCTTCTCTTGCTGCTTTTGGCAACACAACATGAGTTTTTTCAACTACAGGCAGACCTGTCACAGTCTGAATAGCAAATATTAAATAACCACGGAAAAATACTCAGAATTAACTCAAGGAAATCAAAATAGGGAAAAAATATTATCCTGGTATTACAGGAGGAGGAAAATAGAGTAAATTGGAAAAATTAGAGCAACAGAGATCAAGTTCCACAGGTTAATTCTAGAAGACACTTTCCAGATTGTTAAATTCCAAAGGGCCCAGCAGTGTAGGTTGGAACAGTTGGTTTCTTTCCCATTGGTTTGGTTGGTTCTCCCTCCCCTCGAGTACATTCTGCTCTTATTCCACATCCACAAGGTGAATGGTGTCTGGCCTTTTCAGTGCCTTTTGTTCTACTCCGATGTGCTCCTGAAGCCGAGCACGTCAATTTATGTACAACAAGCCTTCTGCCTGTGTTTTCAGTTTCTAATTACACACAAACAGGGACAAAAAATTGCCCCAAGGATGAGCTGAAAGATTATGTTCCTGTGCACTGTGATCATCTCTTCTCAGAATCCCTCCTTGTCAGTGGCCCACGGGGAAGTTTGGTCCCCTGAAGGGAAGAGCTGGGTTAAAGGAGAGCCCATGGTGGTGCTGGAGCCCCTCTGCCACCCCAGGAGCTGAGAGCTGCCCCCAGAGCAGCCCCAGGGCTGTATTTATCTAGCCCTGATGCTGCTGCTGGGGCTTTAAACTGTACTAAAATTGTTTTCAGATGGCAGAAGGTAATACTTTAAGCCAACAATTGAAATGTTGTTCTGGTGTGTTACATTCCATGTGTATTCCATGAAATACAACTAACCATGCATAACCAGGGAAGAGCTGCTCCAAGCTGGGATCTGCTGGTGGCTCAGGAACCCCCATTTCTGTGCTCCCAGCTGCAGTTTCACACCCTCAACACCCAGACTTCAATGCAGTGTTGATGAGAGCAGCATTTAGCTTCGTTTTGACCTTTGCAGCCATAATAGATTTCACCACAGATTCACCCTCAACTCTCCCGGGCCTGGCTGGGGGTGCAGCACTGCTGGAAGGTCACTCAGTGCTCACCTGTCCATCAGGTGTTTGCCATGCAGCTTAAAAGCTTGTCTGCCACTTGGAACAAATATTGTGCTTTGCTTTTGAAAGAATTCAAGTTGGTGCAGAAGAGTGAAAACCTGGGAACAAACATCCATAAAACCATCTAGAAACTCAGATGTTTTTTCCCCCCTGTGTATCTGTTTATGATGAAATAGAGACCCTGGAATCTGAAGATGCAATTTGAAGAGTTGGGTTCATGGTCATAGAGGAAGAAACATGCCTTTCTATTGATTGCCACCGTTACTCATCATCCTTTTACTGTTATCAACAAGACAGGAATAGAATGAACAGACAGCTAAACAATAAGGCAAAGTTCTGCAGCTGCTTAAAATAAAATAACTTTTATTGACGAGGTTATCAAAATGTCAGCTGTGCCAGCTCAGCTGGCATTCTTCTCTGCCTTTTTATTACAATCTCATAACAAAGTAGAACAGGCAAGCAGAGAGTTCAGCACTCGGAGCCTTTCCTGACCTGATGGTTTAGGATCTCTTTTTAAGGATGGGTTTTCAATTGGCATCTGTACATAAAGAAAATGCACAGATGGATGGGCACAGTGATTTGGTTTGGGGCTTTATTTGGGTTTTTTGGTGTGCAAGAATCACATCTCTGCTGCAGATGCACATTCCCACTGTCTCTCTCCCGTGGTCCCAAAGGAACAGCAGGATTGGGGAAGAATTCTCTGTTTCTGGGATGTTTGGAATGGATATTGCTGCTGAGCACAGACACTCCTGCCAAAGGAACCTGCCTGGCTTCCCAAGGAGCCTGCCTGTTCCTTCCCAAGGAGCCTGCCTGGCTTCCCAAGGAATCTGCCTGTTCCTTCCCAAGGAGCCTGCCTGTTCCTTCCCAAGGAGCCTGCCTGTTCCTTCCCAAGGAGCCTGCCAGTTCCTTCCCAAGGAGCCTGCCTGGCTTCCCAAGGAGCCTGCCAGTTCCTTCCCAAGGAGCCTGCCTGTTCCTTCCCAAGGAGCCTGCCTGGCTTCCCAAGGAGCCTGCCAGTTCCTTCCCAAGGAGCCTGCCTGGCTTCCCAAGGAGCCTGCCTGTTCCTTCCCAAGGAGCCTGCCTGGCTTCCCAAGGAGCCTGCCTGTTCCTTCCCAAGGAATCTGCCTGTTCCTTCCCAAGGAGCCTGCCTGTTCCTTCCCAAGGAATCTGCCTGTTCCTTCCCAAGGAGCCTGCCTGTTCCTTCCCAAGGAACCTGCCTGTTCCTTCCCAAGGAGCCTGCCTGTTCCTTCCCAAGGAACCTGCCTGTTCCTTCCCAAGGAGCCTGCCTGGCTTCCCAAGGAACCTGCCTGTTCCTTCCCAAGGAGCCTGCCTGGCTTCCCAAGGAGCCTGCCTGTTCCTTCCCAAGGAGCCTGCCAGTTCCTTCCCAAGGAACCTGCCTGTTCCTTCCCAAGGAGCCTGCCTGTTCCTTCCCAAGGAACCTGCCTGTTCCTTCCCAAGGAGCCTGCCTGGCTTCCCAAGGAACCTGCCTGTTCCTTCCCAAGGAGCCTGCCTGTTCCTTCCCAAGGAGCCTGCCTGGCATCCCAAGGAGCCTGCCTGTTCCTTCCCAAGGAGCCTGCCAGTTCCTTCCCAAGGAGCCTGCCTGTTCCTTCCCAAGGAGCCTGCCTGTTCCTTCCCAAGGAGCCTGCCTGTTCCTTCCCAAGGAGCCTGCCTGGCTTCCCAAGGAGCCTGCCTGTTCCTTCCCAAGGAGCCTGCCTGTTCCTTCCCAAGGAGCCTGCCTGTTCCTTCCCAAGGAGCCTGCCTGTTCCTTCCCAAGGAGCCTGCCTGGCTTCCCAAGGAACCTGCCTGGCATCCCAAGGAGCCAGCCTGGCTCTCCTGCCCTTGCTCTGCCCCTCAGCCGAAGCAGTGCAGCCCCCAGGCCCAGCCCATGCCCACGTCCCTGAGCTGAGCCCAGGCTCCAGAGCCAGCACCCCCTGCCCTGCTCGGCCGAGAGCCCCAAATCCCCGAATGTGCCGCTCCCGGCCCGGCTCTGGCATCGCCTTGGCAACATTTTTTATGCTTTGATTAAGGAGCAACTGATGCAATATTTCAGGAGACGGGGGGAAAATGGTTTGATACTGAGAAAAACATTCTGGCTGTTCTGTATTGTCCTTGAGGACTTCGGCGTGTGCCGTCACCCAGTGCTTAGCAACAGATTGGTAGTGGCTGCAAATCAATCTCTGCAGAGCAGCAGGCACAGTTTACAATGCAGCGTGTTCCCATCCAAGAGATGCTATTGGGGAGCTATATAGGCATCAATTATGGTTTTTTAGATGGAGTTAATTATAGCAGGGAGAACTCTGATCAGAAATCAGCTTTCCATACTCCCCCTTCTGCCTTTTAAAAATCACAGGAGAATTACTATAGATTAGCAAATTAGAAATCGCAAAAATGTAATTATCCAAAATTAAGATGGGTTGTCAGGCTCTGTTTCCGAATGGATTTGTGCCAGAAAAGTGAAGAAAAATAAACTTGCCATCCTTTAAAAAGTTTTAAATTGAATTGTAATTATTCTGCGGCTTGCTTTTTGATTTTTTTAAAATGTACTATTAAAAACTATTTTATTTATTGAAACTATTTTTATATAGGGCTCTATTCCCAAAAATATACGCAGACATCAAAATAGAAAAGAAAGTGGACAGCACAAGTAAAATGGAATGGAGAGGAGTTAAGGAGAATAAAGGCATGAGAATCAGCCCCATCCCTGAGGAGCTGGCCCTGGCACAGGGCAGGGCAGGGCAGGGACCTGTCCCTGCTGTTTGCCCAGGGCTGGGAGCTGCACCGGGCACAGGCTGCATCCCACAAAGCCACGGGCTCCCACCACACCATTCCCAGCAGTGCCAACATTTACCCTAAAATGTGAATTTTTGGGTCCTGCAGGAGCAGCAGGGCAGGGACCGAGTCCATGGGCTGGGTGGGGTGGGGTCCCTGCTGCCCTACTGCCCCATGGGGAGCACGGGGAACCCACAGCCCCTTGGGGAGCACAGATCCCACAGCCCCTTGGGGAGCACAGATCCCACAGCCCCATGGGGAGCACAGGGCACCCACAGCCCCATGGGGAGCACAGGGCACCCACAGCCCCTTGGGGAGCACAGGGCACCCACAGCCCCTTGGGGAGCACAGATCCCACAGCCCCATGGGGAGCACAGATCCCACAGCCCCATGGGGAGCACAGGGCACCCACAGCCCCATGGGGAGCACAGGGCACCCACAGCCCCATGGGGAGCACAGATCCCACAGCCCCATGGGGAGCACGGGGCACCCACAGCCCCATGGGCAGCACAGATCCCACAGCCCCTTGGGGAGCACAGATCCCACAGCCCCATGGGGAGCACAGATCCCACAGCCCCATGGGGAGCACAGATCCCACAGCCCCATGGAGAGCACAGATCCCACAGCCCCATGGGGAGCACAGATCCCACAGCCCCATGGAGAGCACAGATCCCACAGCCCCATGGGGAGCACAGGGCACCCACAGCCCCATGGGGAGCACAGATCCCACAGCCCCATGGGGAGCACAGGGCACCCACAGCCCCATGGGGAGCACAGATCCCACAGCCCCATGGGGAGCACAGGGCACCCACAGCCCCATGGGGAGCACTGATCCCACAGCCCCATGGGGAGCACTGATCCCACAGCCCCATGGGGAGCACAGATCCCACAGCCCCATGGAGTGCA
Source organism: Fringilla coelebs (assembly GCF_963513975.1). Taxonomy (NCBI): domain Eukaryota; kingdom Metazoa; phylum Chordata; class Aves; order Passeriformes; family Fringillidae; genus Fringilla; species Fringilla coelebs. The sequence continues at coordinate 18,380,671 of NC_140041.1, forward strand.
CAGATCCCACAGCCCCATGGGGAGCATGGGGCACCCACAGCCCCATGGAGTGCACTGATCCCACAGCCCCATGGAGAACACAGATCCCACAGCCCCATGGGCAGCACAGATCCCACAGCCCCATGGAGTACACAGATCCCACAGCCCCACAGACATCCAAGCACCAAGTGGGATTTCTCATCCCTCTTGATTTTGATGGAGTGAAAAGAATGGCATGGTGTTTGACACTTTGAAGTCTCAGCCAGTACCTAAAGGATCCAACAACGTGTGAGCTCACAAACACTCCCCTGTGACTGCAGCTCCCAAAGGCTTTCTTGGTTGTTCACATTCTGGCTGATCAATAGTTGGACAGAAAGAACAAAATAAGTAGAAATTACAGCACGTTAACATAAAGGAATCTCACTTGTGCACGTGTATTCAAAGAGAATTTAATTTCTCTTTTGGAGTTTCTCCTGGTTTAAAAGCTTGAAATGGAGATTAAAAGCTTCCCTTTCCCGGCTGCATCTTATCAAACACGATTTCATATCTCCACAGCTTTCTGGAATCCCTCAACTATATCCCTTAAATTCTGTGCTAATTGAATTTAAAATTAGTCCCCAGTGGGGACTAAGTAGAAGCCAAGTAATTTAATGGTCAGACAATTAACAGCTCTGCATTAACCAGAGCTCTGAACAACCACTGTGTGGGGTTCTGCAGGCAGGCTCACACTGGGCAGGCTCTGCCTCCCTTCAGAGGAGGGAGACCACAGCTCAGAGCTGTTACTGAAAAATGCCACTTTTACTGCCACGGGATGATTAAATGGTGGTTTTTTTCCCCAAACAGAACAGCTTTGTGGGCCCCCTGAGGTCGATTTTATCTTAGCAACTTCTTGCTCTGTTTTCATGCCTGATAACCATATCTGGGCCATTTGGAAGGGCTTTCATTGCAGGCTGGGCAAAACGTGCTTTTGTAGCAGGCAAATGCCTGGTCACAGCCTGGTACTAATTCCATCAGCCCTGGAAATGGAGTTTCCATTCCCACGGAGCGTTCTGGAGCCATGGAAATGTCAGCATTTTTTAAAGCAGGAGCCATCCCACATGGATACAAATATACCAGCATCACTGCCCCTCGTGTGGGTACACATAACCACCTCTAGAACTTCAAATAAACCCTCCTGCAGAGGCTGTTGCTAAGAGCTGCTCCTGCAGCAGAGGCTCCCTCACGTCTCACAGGAGCAGGACTCCAAGCCTCCTTCACTCCAGTCCCACCAGTGCAGCCCAGCAAGGCTCCAGCCCCAGCTGGGACCTCGCTGGGGACAGGACCATCCCTGCACCCCCTCCCCAGGGGCTCCCCAGGGAACCCCAAAGGGTTTGGGTTGGAGGGGGCCTTGAAGACCACCTCATTCCCCTCCCTCAAACCTTTTCTTAGGTACATTACAGCAGAATGCTCCTTCCTGCAGCGGTCACAGCTCTCTGTTTGCTGGGCATTGGGGTTCAGTATGGCACCCCTGGCCTGGGACCCAGAGCATCCCAGGGGGGTCCAGACCCCCGGAGGCTGCAGCTTTCCAACAGCCCCAGGAATTCCACTTTTTCATTTATTTGGGACTAATGAACACCAGACACGTGCTCAAGAGCCTGAAGGGTGGAAATCTTGCAGTTAAAGAGTTTTTGGAAGTGAGTTACAGCCTCCTCCCTGCCTGCTCCACAGGAACACCAAATTCCCTTCCCCTCTTCCCAAAGCATCAAAAACACCTTCAGAAAGTTCCTTTCCAACGCAAGGATCCAGCAATAAAACAGGCAAACCTTCAACACAGTCACCTCTGGCAGGGTGGGCTGTGCCCATTACGGCCCTCCAGCTCTGAGCACTCACTGCAAAAGTCAAAATTACCGGGAATCCTTTCAGGAAATGCATTTTGTTGAGTCCTGTTCACTGCATTGTGGCTTCAGCAGCGTGGAGGTGCCTTTCACACACTCATTTCCCCACTGATGCCCCTGTTTGTGGCTTGGCCCCAGCGCTGGGGTTTTCCCTGCCTGGGAGGGCAGGCACAGTCCCAGGGCAGCAGGGAGAGGTTTCCAGGCTGGGAATGCTGTGGAAGCAGAGCTGGGAGGCACCCAGGGAAATTATCCAGGGGAGCAGCAAAACCACAAGCCCTTGGAGGAGCACTGGGACCTGTCAGAGCAGGAGCTCACCTGCCTCCAGGTGAGGAACGGGAACGGGACTGGCGTTGTTTCACTCAGACAAAACAAAACCCACTCTTTTCCTGATACTCACTCTAGTTTGAGAGACACTGATGGCAAAATTAAAAATAACAACTCATTAGGAGGGGGAACAGAACAAAACAGAGCTGCCACCCCAGTTATTTCACCCTCAGAGCCCTCGCTGACGTTTGTGGTGACCCTGGAGCAGGATCCCCCTCTGAGCAGCTGCTTTTGGGGTCAAAAGAGGCAGGTCTGGGTGAAGGTGGCATTGCCTGAGTGTGCCAGGGTGTGGGGACACCCCCAGGGGCAGAGGGCTGGGGTGGGACACGTGGGGAGCAGGGCCGGGCTCTGACCAGCCTGGGTGCCACCTGGCAGGTGAAATGCCACTCCTGAGCACAGGCAGGGACAGCCCTGCCCTGTCTGAGTGCCAGAGCAGCCAGGGCACAGGGCTCGGGGCACAGGGCATGGGGGCCTGGGACAGGGGGCTCTGTAGGGCCAGCGCCTGCACAACCCCGGCCACCAGGGCCACCAGGGCCACCAGGGCCACCAGGGTCACCAGGGTCACCAGGGTCCCCAGGGTCCCCAAGGCCACCACAGTGACCAGGGTCCCCAGGGCCACCAGGGCCACCTGCCCTGCCCTGCCCTGCCCTGCCCTGCCCTGCCCAGGCCATGCTGAAGGAGCAGGACACGTTCAGCTGCTGAGGCAGATCTGGCAGGTAACTCCAATCATTCTTTAATTAGCTTAACACCTTCCATCCATAATTAAGCAGTGTGGTAGGATATGGACTGTAGGATCCTAATTGTGCATGCTCACAGGAGGGGAGATAATTGAAGCACAAATTAAACAGGCTTTCCTTTGAAAAAAAAGTAAACAGGTATTTTTTTGTTACCTTGAAGCCCTATCAAAGTCAGAACTTGTCTTTTCCAAATGCATTTCTTCCCTAAAACCCCCTCAGTGCCAGCTCGTGCAGATTTCCTCTTGGAGCAGGCACAAGGAGCCATTCCCACCTCCTGGAAAGGCGCTGCTCCCTTCTCTGAAAGCAGTTAGGGCAGCCCTTAGATCTTCCAGAGAGCTGATTATTCCCCCTGCAGACCCCAGGCAGTGGCAGGAGGAGGAGGAAGAGGAGGGAGAGGAGCAGCCAGGTCCTGCTGCCCTGGAGCCCTGGGACCTGTCCTACAGCCCTGCACACCACGGTGCCAGTCCTGTGAGAGGGCACCCAGCCTCTGCCCTGATCTGCAGCGCCAGGAATCCCCCCGGGCCAGGCTCAGCTGCCCAAGGCACCCCTGGAGTGTCCCCTGCCCTGCCCCTGCCCTGTGTCCATTGTCCCCTCTCTCTCTGGGCTTTCCAGCCTGCCCCATGGCACACCCTTCACTTTCCAGGGAAGTTCTTCCATCCCAGCTCCACTCAAGGCTGGAGAGGTTTCTCAGCTGCCTGCAGGTCTGGGTGACCTCCCCAGCCCCTGCCCAGGTGGATTTCAGGGCTCAGGGACCCTGTGCCCTGCTGGGGCACAGCCACTCCCCGGGCTGGCACCAGGGCTGGCACCAGGGCTGGCACCAGGGCCCCTTGGAGCAGCTCTGCACTGCAGATGTGCCAGGGCTGGAAAGGGGCTTCTCCATAAAACCCTGCTGGGGTTTAGGAAACGATCAGAAATGCATTATTGTTCAGTAAACATCCCACAGGTCAGGTCTGTGCCGTGGCAGAGCCGTGCTGCTCCCCATTCTCACTTCACAGGCTCCTCTCTCCTGGCTCCCCACGGCAGGAGCTTCATTCCTCATGATTTCTATCCTCCTGGCAGCAAGTGCCATTTATAACTCAGACAGGCTGTTTCCATTTTTACTTTCACCAAGCTCCATTGGTTTCTGCAGAGAAATCCCTGCACTCTCAGGCAGGAGGAAAACGGAGCAAGTCCAACTCCAGAGATGTCAATTCCCACAGCCAGAGGGTCTGAGCCCCCTTCTCCTGCTCCTCTCTCATCCCCTGGGCTCAGGGCTGTCAGCTGAACCCTTGGGATTTACTGAAATGTTTATTCATCTTCCCCAGCGCTGTGTCTCTTGAATGGTGCAAAATGCACATCTGAAGAATAAGAAAAGGCAAATGGAATGAGCTGAGTGTGAATGTAGGAGGTGATAAATGGGCACAGCATCAATTTTGCAGAAGGAGGGATGAGCTAATGCGCTGCTCTGTGCAGCCCCACGTGGTGCAGCTCCATTTAAAGCACCCAAAGCCCTCCCTCCATCCCCTGCAGGGTTCCTCACCCTTGCCTTGGGTGCAGAGGGGCGCAGAGGAGCATCCACCCCGTGGGACAGGCACAGTGCTGGGGGGACAAGGGACAGTGCCAGCAGGGCTCTGGCCGGGGTTTGTCACCTCCCCTGGCAAGCTCTCAGAGCAGCAGCCTGTGGGGAGCACGAGGTGCATCTGCATCTCATTCTCACTGAATCCTGCACGGCACCATCCAGCTCCAGGAACTGCCTTTGAAGCTGGAGCCTCATCTTTTTATGAGAGAAGTTGGAAAAAATTGTTTCACTCCTTTGAAAATTAATGAAGATTTTGCATTTCATGCTAAGGCTGGGTTTGAGCAGAGTGTTCCCAGCCTCTGGTGAGCAGCTCCTGGTGCCCCTGCACTGGAGATCAGGGATATTCCTGAGTGGGTGGCCCTGCAGGGGGGTCCTCTCAACCTCAGGGAAAGAGGGACTGGGGGGAGAGAACCCGAGGGCATCCCAAGGTGTTTAATGCTTAAACAAGCGGAGTGAAATGAGCAGGGAAATCAAGGAGGAAACCAAGCTGAGAGTGCACTCCGAGCTGGAACAGGCCCTGGGCTTTCTCCCCACTCTGCTCTCTCAGGAAGAGCAGGAACAGGAGCGCGGCTCCCGTGGTTCTCACGGATAAACGGCAGCAGCCTTCATTATCAGAATGACTGCATGCCCTGGATGGAGATAAGGTGCCAGTGCATGAAAAATAACAGAAAATATTTTATTGAAGAGACTTTCTCAGGTGAACTCATTTCCTTTTGCACGGCATTAATTTTTTAATCTCTCTGCTGCTGCTTTTCTTCCACTTCTCGTTACAGCACAGTTATTTAAAGCTCCAGTTTATGGTTACAATCCCTGCGCAAAATTTTAAATAAATACTAATGCATCATTAAATACCAACTAATAAATTCTTTCCACATTTCCTTGCTATTAACTTCCATTTGAAGTTAGCTCTTCTCCTCTCTGCATGGAGCAAGATTTTGCATTGCAACAGCCCCGATTCACACACAGAACCATCTGTTTGTGCTGCTCCATTCGCAGTTGGACTGGGCAGAAAAATTCTGCAGATTCAAAAAAATCAAGAGCCTGAGCACTGGAAGTCTCTGGGAGCCTGTACTCCCTCAATATTTCAGTCCAGAACATTCCTTGAAGAAACAGCCTGTACCTGTATCCTTGTGCCCGAGCAGGCAGAAAACGTTTTCCTTTGCATCGTGGTGAAACATTCTGAAATTTCCATGCCTTGGCAAGCCAATCGATCCAGAGAAAATACAGCATCTGCAGCCAAAGTGGGAACTTTCCCCTGACTCCAGGAGAAACTCGCTGCCTGTGGGGAGCTGGGACACCTCCAGCCCTCGGGGAGCTCGTCCAGCCCCGGGGCCAGGGGGTCCCTGCACAGAACTACGGACAGAAAGCTCTCTGAGCACTGAGCAGCCCCAAAATCTGCTCCAGGAGCTCCACTCCTTGCACCTCTGCTGCCAAGCTTTGTGCTCAAGTGTCTGTTCTGTTCGCTGCTCCCAGCTGACAATCCATCAAGGGCAGCGAGGAAAATCCTGCAGGAACTACAACAAGCCCCGTGCCAACAATAATTGCTGTCTCTGTTAACACAGGCAAATAACGCTGCCATTCATGCTGGGAAATGCAGACTTTGGCCTTCCCCAAGGAGAGGAGCCTTGCAGAAGCTTTTTCTGCTACACTGGTTTTCAGTTGAGCTACCAGTGCAAGGAGATACGTTTGCAGGAGTCATTTGTGCTCCAGGGCTACAACACAGCCCCAGGGAAAGACACTGATCCTCTCCTCTCCTCTCCTCTCCTCTCCTCTCCTCTCCTCTCCTCTCCTCTCCTCTCCTCTCCTCTCCTCTCCTCTCCTCTCCTCTCCTCTCCTCTCCTCTCCTCTCCTCTCCTCTCCTCTCCTCTCCTCTCCTCTCCTCTCCTCTCCTCTCCTCTCCTCTCCTCTCCTCTCCTCTCCTCTCCTCTCCTCTCCTCTCCTCTCCTCTCCTCTCCTCTCCTCTCCTCTCCTCTCCTCTCCTCTCCTCTCCTCTCCTCTCCTCTCCTCTCCTCTCCTCTCCTCTCCTCTCCTCTCCTCTCCTCTCCTCTCCTCTCCTCTCCTCTCCTCTCCATTCATGAATTCTGCATGAATACAAGATTTCTATGAGCAGCCACGTTCCCCAGTGTTGGCTCTCTGAGGGTTTTCACTGTTTTATTCCCTTTGCTTTGCTCTGCTCTCCCCAAGCACAGAGGCCAAGGCTGTGCTCTCAGATGGGTCATGGACAGCTGCCTCTCCTGCAAGCCCAATTTCTGAGCAGCAGTGCCTGGTGTGTCCCTCACACTGCCCAGGGTCCCTCGTGGGCAGTGGGGATGGCCTGGGGAGCTCTCCCTCCTCCAACACCCCACACTGCAGCCCCTGTTCTCATGGCTGGTCCGATTAACACCCCCAGTTAAACGGACCTCAAAGCCTGCAGCTGTACTTTTCAGTTATTTTGCCTTCTAGGAATGTTAAGCTGGCTGTCTGTACCTGCCATGGAGCTCTTCTCCCAGGCTGTGGTTGGGATTTCAAAACCTGGATTTCAAAGGAATTACCCATGAGGAATAATTCCAGCCTGGGGACCCAGAGACATTATTTATTTTCAAGTGAGGTGGGACTGTATCTGTGTTCATTTTGTTGCCCTTGCTGCTCAATAGATTACAATTATATTTTGGAACAATCTGTGCTCAGTTTGCACGCACACAGCTTTGGGAAATGGCGAGGTACAAGCTGAAGGGGAGGTGTCAGAGGGTGCCCCATTATCCAAGGCACCAGCAGGAGAGGAAGCTGAACCTGGAGAAGAGCCCTCAACTCCTGTCCGTGGCTCCTGGAGCGATGTTTAACATTTTACAGCTGCAGTCACTTAACCAGGAGGGATAAATGTTTGCTCCAGATCTCACGGAAAAGTCAACAGCTCGGGACAGAGATCCAGGTCTCCCGGCTCGCACTGTCAGCCCCGGGATCAGAGAGATCCCAGCCCGGGCTGCTGGAGCGGGGCTGGCTGCTCCCAGCTAACGAGCTGCTGCCAATTAACCCGGGCACCTGGGGCTGTGCTGCTCCGGCTGCACAGGGCAGGGACACCCCAGGGACCCCCCAGCTGGGCAGTCACACACAGGGGCTCCTCTGCCCTCCTGACTCTGCAATTCTCACCACTGCTGGGTAAGGGATTTTACCTTAATTTGAATTAAATACTTCATTTGACATCAGACGTTGGAATTCTTTTTCAGTGCAGGTGCTGATTGATAGGCTAAATCCATATAAACTCTGAAAATAAACCACTTCCAAATAGATATCTGCGTTTTTTTTCTTAAATCTCAAAAGCTAAATCCCTCTCTAAAACAAACACAAGCCTCATTGTGGTTTTCTGAAAGTTTTATCCCCCTTTTTTAAAAATGAAAATAATTGCTAGCTTAAGTCCCAAACGGGTTTTATTCTCTTGAATCGAAACTTCCCACCTGAGATTTAATAGATATTCACATGTTTCCTTCACATATTATAGAAGAAATCAGTTCAGCAATGAATCCAGGCTTGTCCCTTTGTCCTGGAGGGGGATAGCTGGGGATTTTCAGAGCAAGGAAGGATCTTTCCCACTTCAGCTTTTGGAGTCCTTTCCTTGTCAGCACAAAGCAGATGCTTTTCAGCAGTTCAGCCTGGACACTCCATTGAAGACAAACAAATAATATCGATTTTAGGATACATGGCAGTTGCTCAGGATGACATGAATTCTGCACAGGCAATTGTGACTTTAACTCCTAAATAATGGCACGAAGAGCCACCTTTCCCCAGGCTGAGACACACACAGCAGGGCAGGATATAAACAGAACATCTGGAGGACACAGATAAACCCCTACAGCGCACAAACAAACTCCTCCTGGCCTCGGGAGCCTTTCCTTCCCTGCTCCAGGGCCTCAGCCGAGGGGCTGAGCTGCTCACGACACCTGAACTGGAAATCGATTTCTTTTAGGTGACCTGGGGAGACTCTGGTGCCAAAGCATGTAAGAGAGAGGCCTGGCAGAAGCCCCTGCAAGGCTTGGCCCCAGGCTGCTTTTCACGGCATTTCTGCTGATCAGTAAACACAGCGTAATTTGTGTCACAGAGATGATTTGCAATTAAAAACTTATTAACAAAGTGCAACGATAACAAGAGCAATAAAATGCCAAGATGTGGAATTGCTTAATTATGTGAAATAGTTCCACCAAACCCAGGGCTCCACGGAACATTTTCCCCCTCTCTGGTGAACAATCAGTTCTCTCTGAATTCTAATTAGCCTCAATAACGTTGATCCCTCTCAAGTATTAGCGGAGAAAACCAAAGTGTTTCATGAAAGAGCTGCCTTCAGGGGGCAGGAGCTGGGCAGGGCTCCAGCCAGAGCAGGGCTGTCCTGGCCAGCCCCGGGATGTCCAGGAGGAGCAGGAGGAGCAGGGCTGTGCCGGGCCAGCCCCAGGATGTCCAGGAGGAGCAGGGCTGTCCCAGGCCAGTCCCAGGATGTCCAGGAGGAGCAGGGCTGTCCCAGGCCAGTCCCAGGATGTCCAGGAGGAGCAGGGCTGTCCCAGGCCAGTCCCAGGATGTCCAGGAGGAGCAGGGCTGTGCCAGGCCAGCCCTGGGGTGTCCAGGAGGAGCAGGAGGCCCTTCCAGGCAGAGGCACCTGTGATCTGCAGGAGGCACTGTCACGTCGGCCTCTTGCCCAATCTGTTCCTTCCGAGCAGATTAAGTCTGTGAGCTTATCCAGACCTGTTTTAAAGCCTATTTGATCTCGAAATAGGACTGAAGAATCCAACAAGAAGAGGCTTGCAGGAGATTTTCTTGTTTAATTGACACTGGAAAGGCAGGAATTGGAAACTCAAGAACAGACCCCCTTCAGCACCTTCCTTTTGCCAAGATTACAAAGCGCTGAAGCACTTGAAAATGAGATGACAGCTCCTGGGATCTGCCAAGCCTGAACTGCTCCCCAGCCCGGCAGCCGAGGAGCTCAACAGAAACCACCGGGGAGAAAGGTCTGGGAGCTCTGGCCCTGCAGACACAGCTCCGGTGCCTCTCTCGGGGCCACGGCCCCTCTGCGCCTGCGGGGCGCAACTGGGCTCGGCTCAGAGTCCCTCCTTACAGAGCCGCGACTGGGCTCGGCTCAGAGATCCCCTTACAGAGCTGGGACTGGGCTCGGCCCAGCATCCCTCCTTACAGAGCTGGGACTGGGCTGGGCCCAGAGTCCGTCCTTACAGAGCCGGGACTGGGCTCGGCCCAGCATCCCTCCTTACAGAGCCGGGACTGGGCTGGGCCCAGAGTCCCTCCTTACAGAGCCGGGACTGGGCTCGGCCCAGCATCCCTCCTTACAGAGCTGGGACTGGGCTCGGCCCAGAGGTCCCCTTACAGAGCTGGGACTGGGCTCGGCTCAGAGTCCCCCCTTACAGAGCCGGGACTGGGCTCGGCTCAGAATCCCTCCTTACAGATCTGGGACTGGGCTCGGCCCAGAGGTCCCCTTACAGAGCTGGGACTGGGCTCGGCTCAGTCCCTCCTTACGGAGCCACGACTGGGCTCAGCTCAGTGTCCCTCCTGCCGGGCTCTAGGCTCAGCTCATTGTCCTTCCTGGCCGGCTCTAGGCTCAGCTCAGTGTCCCTCCTGCCCGGCTCTAGGCTCAGCTCAGTGTCCTTCCTGCCGGGCTCTAGGCTCAGCTCATTGTCCTTCCTGCCGGGCTCTAGGCTCAGCTCATTGTCCTTCCTGCCTGGCTCTAGGCTCAGCTCAGAGTCCCTCCTGCCCGGCTCTAGGCTCAGCTCATTGTCCCTCCTGCCCGGCTCTAGGCTCAGCTCAGAGTCCCTCCTGCCCGGCTCTAGGCTCGGCTCCCTTGGGCGCGGGCAGTGATTCACTGACACGGGTCAGGGCTCATTTCTCTGCAGATCAGGCACGGAGCTTTCAGCCTCAGACATCCACTCCTTCCTGTTGCCTTGCCGTTTCAGTCCCAAGGGCCCTTTCCTTCCTCTCTGGGCTCTGTCCAAACCCCGTAAATTACCTGTAAATCAGGTGTTAGCCCCTGATCCGTGTCCACCTCCCCGGCCCCTTCACACTCCTGATCCCCGCACCTCACCCAACTTCCAGCTCATCCCCCTTTCCAAACCCTTCTCTCTTATTTACCTTTCCCTTGCTCATTTTTCTTCTAGTTTAGACTCCAGATGTCTGTCATTCTCAGCTTACTTTCAACAGGGGCATATGGGGAATAGTAGAACTCGGAGAACCCCAAATTTCTTTCACTCCATGTTATTAGCTGAGTCCCCCCTGACTCCCTTATAGATATTTGTATATGGATATAGATATCAAGAAAATCAAACTAAAGTGAAAAAGAAGGTGAAATGGCAAGGAAAACATGAGGAAAACCTTTAGTTCTGGCAACTTTACACGTCTGCCAAGGATTTAAAACCACTCTGACTCCTGTCGACTCACACACCAGCAGCGAAACAAATCTCTGGGTCATCGACTTGTCCAGCAAAAATTTGTGGAGCCAATTACCCAGGAGGTCGGCAGCTTTTCATTTTCATGTTGAAAAGAAAAAAAGAAAAAAAGATGTGCAAACAGCATTCAAATCAATTATTTAGATCCCTGGACTTGCAAAGTCAATATTCTACAGCATCCGTGTTCTGCAGGGCAGTTTCTGAGCAGGGCAGTTCCCAGCTGCTGATTTGGGGGATGCAGACCCTGAGGAGGGTCAGGCTGGACACGGGCGCTGCAGCTCCTGGAGGAGCCACCAGCCCTGCCCTGGGCCTGGCACAGTCCTGCAGGGCAGGCAGCGCTCCTGCAGCCCCAGTGGGGCACACCTGTCCTGCACAGCTGGGCACAGCTGGGCACAGCTGGGCACAGCCAGCACCCGCGCTGGCACTGCACTGCGCCTCACTGCACCTCTGCCTGCAGGGCTCTGCACCTCACTGCACCTCTGCTGCATTGTTCTGCACCTCACTGCACCTCACTGCACTTCTGCCTGCAGGGCTCTGCACCTCACTGCACCTCTGCTGCATTGTTCTGCACCTCGCTGCGCCACACTGCACCTCTGCTGCATTGTTCTGCACCTCACTGCACCTCACTGCACCTCTGCTGCATTGTTCTGCACCTCACTGCACCTCACTGCACTTCTGCCTGCAGGGCTCTGCACCTCACTGCACCTCTGCTGCATTGTTCTGCACCTCGCTGCGCCACACTGCACCTCTGCTGCACCTCTGCCTGCCTGCCCTGCTGCATTGTTCTGCAGCTCTGCCTGCCCTGCGCTGCAGCTCGCAGCCCCCGGGCCGGGCTCCCGGGGCACGCAGCACAGCCCAGCGCAGCTCCTGGCCCCGCTGGGGTTTCCAGCCTCCCGGCCCCTCTCGGGATGTTCCCGTGGTTTCCTTCCCGAAGTGCACGAACCAGTCTGGTCACAGGGGAGCTCGCTGAGATCACAGCCGGCCGGGGAACTCCCAGCACAGCGCTCCTGCTGCCCGTAATCTCGCACATCCCCTTGGCAGCCGCACAGACGCTTTTCAACACGTCTTTCATGCACTTATTGACTTTAATTAGGGACTACGTGGCCGAATGTGAAAGCAGGAATTAGAGCGTAATCCCCGAATGAGGAGAAGCCAGTTCCCTGCGGGGCTCTCCCCTCTCACCCCTCGGGTGTGTGCCACCCCCCTTGCCCTTGGACGGAGCAGGGGTCCCCAGGGGTCCCGGCTGTGCCCCCTCCCTGCCAGCCCCCGTCATCCCCGGCTGCCCCCTGGCTCCTGAGCACCACCCTGGCTCCGGGGGACCCCAGGGTGGGATTTGTGCAGCCCCACGGCCCCGGCCCAGTGCTGCCCTGGGCAGCAGCACAAGCACCTGTTGGGTCGTTCTAGCCATCCCTGAAATAAAATCCAATCACTAAAACTTTGACATGACCCTGACCAATCTTCTGGAAGTCCTGCAATCCCTTAATCTGATGAAGCATTTTGACCTCGGAGCAGTGGGTGGATTAATGCCACCACTGCCTTTGCAATAATTACTCCTCAAAGTCTCACATAGAACAAAAAATCTCAAAATGCCAAGCTCAGCCTGAACTTTTATGCTTTTCCCTAGAAATAGCAGCCCCTACTTTTTCTGGTGTAAAAATTAATTACCCTGGATTTTCTTTTCAGCTCATTTTCCCTTACATGTTACTGCCTATTGTGCCAGAGAAATTATTAAAAAACCCCACACATTCATTACTCCTCCCTTTTCACTTTCATCCTTATTTCCAGGTAAACATCTAGATATTACTGGATTTAAACTCATCACTCCTAAGAGAGGGAGCTTGGTTTTGCCAGCAGTGGGTAGGACATTGTTAGCAGGACACCCTTGCAAGGCTTTTGGTTTTCACCAGCTTTGCCCAATGAAAATATTGTTGTGATTTGGGTACACAGGAAATACAAAGCATTTGTAGCATCCCACTGTCTGGAGAAAAATCCAGGAAATTATCTTTGCATGGGTTTGTTGTAGCAGGATGGGTCCCCCGTGGGTGTCTGCCCCTGCCCACAGCCCCAGGGCTGGGCTTGGCCCTGAGAGGGACCTGCAGAGCACCAGGCACAGCCTCTCTCCCTGCTCCTGCACAAGCAGCATCCCTGGGACCAGGAGTGGCCCCGTCCCCTCCAAAGAGAGCAGAGACATCATGAACCAGGCACTGCCCAGGCTGGCCCAGGCTCAGGGATGGTTTGGGGCAGCCCTGCAGGGAGCCGGGACACAGCCCCACCTCCTCCACAGTGCCTCTCATTATCCTGCTGTTCTCCAGGCCCCAGCTGGAAGCTGCAATTTCCATTCTAAATTGCCAGGGTGAGCTGGGGCTCAGCAGGCCGTTGCTGCCCAGCAGCCAGAGCAGCAGGGAGAGAGGAGATCTGCAATCTCTGTCTGCACAGCCCCCAGAGACGCAGAGCAGGGACAGCCTCCTGCCCCTGCCCAGCCACACACAGCAAGCCAAGAGGGCAGATGTGCCAGGCCAGCCACCAGATGTGCTGCCCTGAGCCACCTCCCCTGGCCAGCAGCTCTGGCTCAGTCCCATCTCCACCCTCCCGTGCCGTTTGCAGCATCCTTGCACTGCACCCTGCAGGAAAGAGGCTTTGTTTGCCATCGAGGCGCCCGTGGTGCCCAGGCACGGCCCAAGACCTCGGCCTCCTTCCCAAATTAATTCCTTGCTTCAGTAACTGAGGATGCCCCATGGGGAACAGCAGCTACAGGAAGATGATCTGGTTGATTACAGCTTGATTTCTGTATTGCACTGTTTGGAGAACTAGGCACACTGCTCACACACAATGAAGGTGCACAGAGCTCCAGACTGCTGGATAAAGGCTCACAAAGGGGCCTTTGTGTTATCCTGGCATTCTGCTCATCTCAGACCTATTTTCTGTCTGAAGCACCCTTTTATCCCAATCTGATGCAGCACACACAACATCTGGCTCTGCCCACACGCCTGGATGTTCTCAGAGCAGTTTTTCACAGGAACTTTTGCTGTGCAGCTCCGAGAGCAGGGGGTGAGCCCTGTGCCCCCAGGAGGAGCCTGCCCTGCCTGGGGGTGGGGACCCTGCAGTCCCACCTGCCCCACCTGCACCCTGCCTGAGCAGGGCAGGAACTGGAGTTAAGCCAGAATTCTCCCACATTCCCTTTGGGGGATCCAAAGTTTTCTCACACAACCCCAGCACAACTCTTAGAGAACGTTTGGAACTTTCACAGCAGCAGAGGGGGGATCCTGGGGCTGTGCTGGGTCAGGCTGGCAGGGATATTCATCCCAGGGATGCCCTTGGGAGCCTGTGGGCAGTGCAGCACGTGGCCACCTTGGAATGCTGTTTCTGCCAGCCTGGGCTGCTCACCCAGCCCTCCAAGGTGCCTGCAAGGAGTGACCCTCACCCAGCTGTGACCCAGGAGCTTTTTCTGTTCTTATCATGCACTTTTCAGCACTAAAAACAGGACTAAGATCAATCCTACCTGAATGTCTGATTACAGCTGGAAGCACATCATCTGTCATCCCTCAGGGATCCTGTAAAATCCATGAGCTCAGTCCTGCCAGGATCCTTCTGCAGCTGTTCCATCTCCTCCTGGGCACAGGGGTTTATTTCCTCCTGCGGATCGTCCGCACCTGGGCCAGATCTCTCCTGGAAAGGTCAGCACACCAACCCCCTGTTCTTGCTCCATCTCTTTTTGGGAGTCCTGGCACCAGGCAGGACCCTCCTGAGCTGTGGAAGGGAGGCTGGGATCTTCCCCAGGGCAGCAGCACCACTCTGGCTGGATTTAGGGATTCATTTGGGTGCTGGGATCTTCCCCAGAGCAGCAGCACCACTCTGGCTGTATTTAGGGATTCATTCAGGTGCTGGGAGCTCAGTTCAGGCCAGCAGAGGTGACCCCTGCTCTGGCAGCAGTCAGGGCTGCAGATGGCTTCCCGGGCTCCTGCTGGGGGAAAACAGCTTGGATCAGACTTTACCATCCCTGTGAGTGTGCCCTGAACAGCCTGGATCAGACTTTACCATCCCTGTGAGTGTGCCCTGCACAGCCTGGATCACACTTTCCCATCCCTGTGAGTGTGCCCTGAACAGCCTGGATCACACTTTACCATCCCTGTGAGTGTGCCCTGCACAGCCTGGATCAGACTTTACCATCCCTGTGAGTGTGCCCTGCACAGCCTGGATCACACTTTACCATCCCTGTGAGTGTGCCCTGAACAGCCTGGATCACACTTTACCATCCCTGTGAGTGTGCCCTGAACAGCCTGGATCACACTTTACCAGCACTGTGTGAGTGTGCCCTGCACAGCCTGGATCACACTTTACCATCCCTGTGAGTGTGCCCTGCACAGCCTGGATCACACTTTACCATCACTGTGAGTGTGCCCTGCACAGCCTGGATCACACTTTACCATCACTGTGAGTGTGCCCTGCACAGCCTGGATCACACTTTACCATCCCTGTGAGTGTGCCCTGCACTGCAGTGCCCCATGCCCAGCCCTGGCAGGGACACCACAGGAAGGGCAGCCAGGGCAGAGCCTCCTGAGGGAGGTGAAGGGCACAGGGGGTTTCCCTCAGGGATGTCTCAGAGGGAAATCTCAGAGCAGGAATGAATCACACCTCCCTGTGAAAGCCCTCTGCACAGGGGCTCTGTGCTCCAGGTTTTCCCTGTCACTCAGGGCTGAGGAAATCTTGTTGCCCTTTGCTGAAAACCCAAAGTCCCCGAATTCATTACTAGCATCCACTCCTCTCCTGTGGGCACTAAGCACAATAATTCACTTCTCCAGGCCCCACCTGCACTGAGTTCATAAAAGTAAAACTTTGAGGAAGTGTCTTTTAAAATCAAAGGAGCTGATAGACAGTACTTAATTTTATTGCAAGTGGCGTCCTCTATTTGTCACACTGGGAAGTATTTTCACTTGGTACTTTGGAAATGAAGTCATGACCTTTAATAACTCCATTTAGCCTAAATGAATAAATAGAGCTGGGAGTGAACTGAAAGCCTTCCCCAGTGCTAACCAGAGTATATTCTCTATGTCTTGCTGTCATTAATAGCTGATGAATTCAGCTAATAATGTCAGAGGACATTGTCAAGGTTGATGGACCCAAAACTTGTCCTTGTTTTGACAGTGTTTCCGTGGAAGAGGGTTTTTTAGGGAAAGCCATTACCCAGGCAGTGAGAGTGGTCTCCAAGGAGCAGATCTGGATGGATGGGCGTTGGGAGATGGATAAATCAGGATTTATTTTTTCCTTTTCTTTTAAAACCTCCAATTCTGACCCACCCTGATGCTCAGCTCTGGTCCTTTGCCAGGACTCAGTGTCAGCTCCTACGACTCCCCACGGTGCCACGAGCAGCGGAGCAGAGCCAAGCCCTCCCAAACTTTGTCAGGAATTGTTCTCTGCTCTTTTGCCTGCTCTGTCACCAGGTCTGCTCTGGCCCCTTGGCTCCCCCTGCCTGGCACGAGCCCTCCTCCTGCTCTGGGTGTTCAGGGCACCCCTGGCTCTTTGCAGAGCATTTGTCACATTGGGGGGGCCACTGGGGAAATCATCAGCCAGGGGGAGAAGGACAAACTGCCCCCAGAGATTCAGCTGGGACAGGCTGGGAAAGGCTGCCCTGACAGCTCTGCTGAGGGCAGTGAGAAACCCCAGAGTCACTGCCATCCTCTGCCCTGGGAGTGCCACCAGGGCAGTGCCTCTGATCTGACTTTTTGTATTTATCGCAGTGGCCTGGCTTCTACCAAACCCTGCCGAGGCAGTGAATCCAGTGGGAGCTGAGCACTCGCCCCAGGGCTCCCTCACTCAGGGGCTGGTGCAGGTTTTCTAATGGAGCTGCATCCCAACTGTTAAATCAGGCACTACGAGTGGAACATGAACTTCAAAAAATCTACATCAATCTTCATTTTGACAGAAAAAATACATTTGTTTTGCCAAATTTTTAATCTAAAGCCACTTTACACGTCGGGGAAATAAGAATTGTGGCTATAAATCACTCAGCATTGGTGTGGAGAAACAAAGAGATACTGGACATGCTTTTATGTTTTTCATATTATTCTGTGCAAGATAAGGTCTTACTCTATTATGAATATCTCTGCCTTGATCTCCCCAATGAAATAAAAAGGCTTGGTGAAGTCAGGAGGAAAAATGTGTTTGTAGGGTGAGTGCAGCTGGAAATTGAAAAAAGAGCACAAAGAATAAGGAGTGTCAGCAGGAGCCTGGGCTGGGCTGTGCTGCCTTCTGGCTCCCAGCAGAAGCAGGGAAGGAAGGAGACAGGAATGCTGAAGAACTTGGATTCGTTTCAGATTTGCAAATATCTGCGATTTTGCAGGACCCCACAAGTTGGGATATTCTGTTTTTTAATAACGCCACAGAATCCCAGACTGGTTTGGTTGGGAGGACCCCAAAGCCCATCCAGTGCCACCCTGCCCTGGCAGTGACACCTCCCAGTGTCCCAGGGTGCCCCAATGTCCAGCCTGGCCCTGGGCTCTGCAGGGACCCAGGGGCAAGGGGTGGTGTCACCTAGAGTGGTGTCACACAGGAGAAAAGAGCCCAAACCTGGGAGTTTTGTCCTTCTAAGGTGAGGATTCTCTCACATTTTGCCTACAAGAGGGCTTTCTGTGGAGCTTTGAATTTTGTGGTCCCAACTAAACAGTGAATACATTATGAAGTGACCTTGTATAAATTAATAATCATTAAATAAAATGCTTTGAACTACTAAACAGCATTACACAGCTTGCACTCTAATTATTTAAGTGACAGAGGCCAAACTCTCATCTCCATACCAGCACCAGCTCAAAGCAAATCCATTATTTAGTGGGGAATTACTTTGTCTGACATGAGCACAGCTGAGATGGAAACCTGGCCCCTGGTTTGCCTGCTCTAATGAAGTTCAATTGTGCAGAGCACTTGAAAGCTTTTTTCCTCCAGTCTGCAGTGTGTACAACCAGGAACACTGGTCATTTAAAAGATAAAAAAGCTAAACACCAGACCTGAGCATATGTAGATGTTTAGGCCACCGGGAATAAAATTCTCCAATTAAAATACTAATAAATGCAGAATATCCCCTCCCTTAATTAATTGGTTAAATAAACAGTGAGACTAGGTGAAATACTGCCATGATTATTTAACACAGAGAAAAATCAAGAAGGTTGACTGAATAACAATTCCTCAATTAACACACAATGAAGAACATTTGAGTTTTAATTAATCCTTATTGGCACTGCAGTAACTTCCACGGAGAATCTATTCCGACTCATTTCATAGGCAGGCCTTTCAAGTTTAGGCAATTTTAACATTTGCTGTCCAATATAAATCTCCTTATTAAACCTGATACAAATACAGGGATTAAGCTCAGAGCCCAAGGGCACTTGGGGAGTTGTTTCCTCACACGGAGCATCGCTGCTGTTGACAGAACACGGCTCCATTTCCTGCCCTGCTGATGAGAAATGCTTTGCAGCATCATTATTATTACTATTATTATTATTGCTTGAAATCCTTTCTTGTCAGTGGCCAGAAATAGATAAACTGAACTTGTCCTGTGTCCAGCTGGCCCTGCCCCCGACCGCTGGCAGTGCCCAAGGCCAGGCTGGAGCACCTGGGACAGTGGGAGGTGTCCCTGCCAGGGCAGGGGTGGCCCTGGGTGGGCTTTGGGGTCCCTCGCCCCCCAAACCATCCTGGGACTCTGTGCAATGAGTAACTTTAATTTCTGGGGTTTGTTGACATGAACATGGGTAATTTGATGGAAAAATATATTTAAGCACATTGACAACACTGTTACAGGTAGGAGTGGGTAACAAATATTGTAAAAGCCCTTTCAGGCAAGATCCAGTACCTCTGTAACTAAATGTTGCTTTTATGAACAGCACCTGCAGCAGATTTGCTGTTGTGCTGCATCTCAAACCTCAAACCAATTTCTGAGTTGTGAGTGAGGAAGCTGAGAAGTGGCTCCTTCTCCTGCAGTGATGCCACAGACCTTTTCAAATTTTAATTCTGATCTTTCATAACCTTAATTCCTCTCTCTTGCTCAACAAAAGTCTTTGTGTTTGGATTTACAGCTATCTCACAGAATTCTTTCTGTATTCTCTGTTGGATAAAGGAAGGGGAGCTCAGTGAAGTGTGTGATGTACTGCACAGCTGATCCCATCCCAGGGCTGCACAGGGCTGGGAGAGGCTGGACATGTCCCTGTCTCCCACAAACAGCAAGGTGAGGGCTGCTCCCTCCTGACAATCAGAATTCCTGTGATTTCCTTGACTGATCTTGGTTTTTACTATATGTTCACTTAGGGCCAAGACATGCTCAGAACTATTCAATAACACATGACATTCAACACTATTCAAATTTCATAAACAAGAGCATGGTGGGCAACAGAAGAGCAGAGAAAGTCTTCAGAAAAACTGCAGAGAGCAGACTTTCCCCCAACTGGAATGCTGGGCAAAGAGCCCATTTGAAAATGAAAAATCTCTCATTTCTTGCGCTCCCGATGGTGCAGCCCAGTTCCCCCATCTCACCCCCTTTGTGGGGAGAAACTGCTGGGTCTGTCCAGGGCTCTGGTCCCTGTCCCTGGCCTGGGGGCACTCAGAGCCCAGCCTGAGGGCATGCAGGGTCCCTCCATCCATCCATCCATCCATCCATCCATCCATCCATCCATCCATCCATCCATCCATCCATCCATCCCTCCATCCATCCCTCCATCCACATCCATCCATCCATATCCATCCATCCATCCATCCATCCCTCCATCCATCCCTCCATCCACATCCATCCATCCATCCATATCCATCCATCCATCCATCCATCCATCCATCCATCCCCCATCCCATCCATCCATCCCTCCATCCACATCCATCCATCCATCCATCCATATCCATCCATCCATCCATATCCATCCATCCATCCATCCATCCATCCATCCATCCATCCCCCATCCATCCATCCATCCATCCATCCATCCATCCATCCATCCATCCATCCATCCCTCCCTCCCTCCCTCCATCCATCTATCCATCCCCCATCCCATCCATCCCTCCCTCCATCCATCCCTCATCCATCCATCCATCCATCCATGCATCCCTCCATCATCCATCCATCCATCCATCCATCCATCCATCCATCCATCCATCCATCCATCCATCCCCCATCCCATCCATCCATCCATCCATCCATCCATCCATCCATCCATCCATCCATCCCTCCATCCCTCCCTCCCTCCCTCCCGCGGGGCTCTCCGGTGCCCCAGAGGGCATAGCCAGGCCTGGCACTGTGGATGGCCCCAGGTGGGTCTGTGTTCCCTTGCTCCACGCACAGCCCCGTGTTTGCACAGCTGCAGCTCTCTGCTAAACACCAGCACTTTCTGAGGGGTTCAGCATTTTCACCTCACCCTTTTTCTTTTTCAGGAAACCTAATGCCTAAATGGGAAAGATGAAATTATATCCGGAGCGGGGAATGGAACTGCATTAATCCAACGGCTCCTTCCAAAAAAGGGGCTTTTGTACAAGAAATGCCACGGCAGGGTTCTGTTCTGGGGGCATGTTTACATTAGAGATGAAAAAGCCTGTCTCATAATCAAATGGGAACCAGAGCAGGGCTCTCTCCAAGGCCCGTCTAGACAGCCCAGCCGCGGCCAAACCACAGCGGGGCCGTGGCAGCTGCGGGGCTCTCCCGGCACTCCTGGGCCATGCCCCTGCTCAGCCCTGGGCCTGGGCATCACAGGGGCTGCAAGGGACCCCCAGGATCCTCCAGCCCAGCCCAGCCCCTGCCCTGCCCAGACCCCCAGAATCCCACCCTGGGCATTCCTGGAGCACTGTTCAAGCCCTCCCGGAGCTTTGGCCGCCTCGGGGCTGTGCCCGTTCCCTGGGGAGCCTGGGCAGTGCCAGCACCGTCTGGGGAGGAACCTTTCCTGATCTCCAGCCCCTCAGCAGCTCCTGGCCCCAGCTGCTGGGGCAGTTTCTCAGAGATGTGATCCCAGCATCGCCGAGCTCACACACTGCGAGCGCTCTGTGCTGGCAGCAGCCCCTCAAAACCTTCTCCAAAAAGTTTGAACTCTGTTCTTACACTTCATTAAGAGCCCTGCAGAGCTAAAAGGAGAGGTGTGTGAAAGGGTTTGCAAGCAGCAGAACACTTGCTGTCCATCCTTGACTGAATTTGGTAAAGATCAGGCTTGAGGAAAGTCCCCGGCTGCTCTGGGAGCAGAAGTGTTTTAGGAAGGAGGGCTGCAGGAGCTGCCGGAGTGCCCAGAGCCAGCCCCGCTGCTGTCCCTGCTGCAGGAGTGCCCAGAGCCAGCCCCGCTGCTGTCCCTGCTGCAGGAGTGCCCAGAGCCAGCCCCGCTGCTGTCCCTGCTGCAGGAGTGCCCAGAGCCAGCCCCGCTGCTGTCCCTGCTGCAGGAGTGCCCAGAGCCAGCCCTGCTGCTGTCCCTGCTGCAGGAGTGCCCAGAGCCAGCCCCGCTGCTGTCCCTGCTGCAGGAGCTGCAGGAGTGCCCAGAGCCAGCCCTGCTGCTGTCCCTGCTGCAGGAGTGCCCAGAGCCAGCCCCGCTGCTGTCCCTGCTGCAGGAGCTGCCCTGCCCAGAGCCAGCCCCGCTGCTGTCCCTGCTCCCAGCCTGCCTGCTGCAGTGGCCCCAGCCAGGGGCTGGCTGTGCCACGGGAGGAGCAGGGGGTGAGCAGGGGATCCTCACCCCGGCCCTCCCAGCCCTGCTTTTCTCTGCTTATCCACATGCACATACAGAGTGATTAATTCCACACCTTCCCTGCATCCCCATCCTGCCGAGCTCTGGGCAGGATTTTCACCCAGCAGCAGCAGCCTGTGTGAATCACTGAGTCTGAAAGAGCCTGTTCGACTCAGTTTAGTCAAACCAGCCCCAAAGCTGCACATGCTGTTGGAGTGGGAGCCTTTTCCACTCTGCCTTAATTCTGCCTGGACACCTTAATTTCAAACTTTGTTTTGCTTATCTTTAACTTCCAGCTCTTAGAGCAGAATATTCCCCTTCCTCAATCTCCACCTGGAGCTCAATGATTTCTTCATTATCTCCTGTCAGTAGCAGAGCTGCTTCCATAGTCTCACACACTTTGGAGAACATTGGGTGATGGATTTGTTAATGTCTCCTCTCATTCTGGCCCTGGTAAAATGTCTTTGTGCACCCTTGAAATGTTCAATAACTGGAATATGAGGTTAGACACGTCCAGCGTGGGGGCCCCGAAAAGGGAAATAAAATCCCAAAATCTACCTCTAAAGAAACCACCTTAAGGTAGCTCTGAGCAAATGAAGAGACCCCGGGGCTGTGCTCTGTGTGCTGCCCAGGCTGCCGAGGAAATGCCTCTGTTCCCTACAAGGGTGGCTCTAAAGCCAGCACCGAGGAACCACATCGGGGCTGGAGCAACCAAAACCTCCCCAGGAGTTGTTCCATCATCTCCCCCTGGTTTGCACACCTGGGCTGAGGGGACCCCAGGTGAAGGGGGGCTCACAGCAGCCCAGAGCTGCCTAAGAGCAGGCCTGGCACAGGACTTGTGCAGGGCACTGCCCTGAGCCGTGGAAAATGCCCTTTCCTGGCTGAGAACACCTGGAAGGTGGGAGGGGGCAGCACAGAACGTCCCGCTCAGCCCCCAGAGCCCTCGCAAGGAAAAGCCCTCCTGTGTCACAGCGAGCCACAGCTCCGGGGCTTGGCCGGCCTCGGGCAGGGCTGGGGTGGCTCTGGGAGCAGCCGGGGTGTGCAGAGCACTCTGCCTTTGGCAGGGAGGCTGCAGGAGCAGCCTGTGAAGAGAAGATGAAAGTCAGAGCGTGGAGGTGGAGCTGCGAGGGGAAATGAATTCCCTTTGTACTCGGTCATGTGCACAAGGAGGGAGGGATGCTCCCCAAGTTCCAGAAACACTGAAAGAGCCTGGGTCCAGGCCCAGCAGGGACCTGTCCCTGCTTGCCAGCAGGGTCACAGAGGTCGGAGAGGATTTCTCTCTATCTCCCAGCCATCGTGATAACATGAAGGAGCTCGTGGGGAGGATCCTGGTTTATTTAAGGGTGTCCTCCAGCTGCTCAGCAGCGGCGGAGCTGCATTCCTGCCAATCCTGCCTGGAAATGATGCAGCTCCTTGCGTGACCAGAAACTGTAAAGAAACCCATGTAAGGGCAGGCAGACAGCTCTGAATGCACAAAAGCAGCCCCAGATTTTATACCCCGGGTTAAGGCAGGAAAACTTTGCTCTGATTCCTGCAGAGGACAAGGGCGGAAGCTGCTCCTGGGCAGAGCCCTGCAGACACCTCCTGCTGCTCCTGCAGGGTGCAGCTCTGGCCCTGTGCAGGGTGCAGCTCTGGCTCTGTGCAAGGTGCAGCTCTGGCCCTGTGCAAGGTGCAGCTCTGGCTCTGTGCAAGGTGCAGCGTGCAGCCCTGGCCCCTGGAAGGTGCAGCCCTGGCCCTGGAAGGTGCAGCTGTGCCCCCTGCAAGGTGCAGCTGTGCCCCTGTGCAGGGTGCAGCTCTGGCCCTGTGCAAGGTGCAGCTGTGCCCCCTGCAAGGTGCAGCTGTGCCCCTGTGCAGGGTGCAGCTCTGGCCCTGTGCAAGGTGCAGCTCTGGCCCTGGAAGGTGCAGCTCTGGCCCTGTGCAGGGTGCAGCTGTGCCCCTGTGCAAGGTGCAGCTGTGCCCCTGCTGCCTTTGGGCTGGAAGGAGCCCTTTGCCCACTGTGCCCATGGCACTGCCACCCACGTGTCCCCAGGCAAGCAGCACAGCAGGCAGGGGACCCCGGGGGTCACTGGGGTGTCACCCCCTGCCACCAGCCCTGGCTTGGCACCCTTACAGCAGGTTTGGTGGCAGGTGACAAATGACTCCCAGAGGAGGCACACAAAGGGACCTGGTGCTCCATCAAAATGCTCCAGCTTGAGGAAATAGCCGTGGCTCTCCCCAAAGGGCTCAGTGTGACTCCTGCACGTTTCCATGGGCAGGAGTGCTTATGACAGCTGCATAAATCAGAAATATCTGGGGATATTTACTACGATGCTGAAGATAAGGAATGAGATATTTGACCTGGGTTTGAATGCCAGCCATCACATTTAATAACTGCAGGGAGCCCATTTATTCCTCAGGCTCTCCCAGCACCCATGGCAGCGCGATCCATCCTGTGTGCAAAGAAGGGGGATGTTTGTGCAGCCTCTCAAGCTGTGAGCCCACAGATTAAATTATCAAGCTCTCCTTTTGGCCCTGCCCCAGAAACGTGAGGGTTTGTTCCTGCGCTGTCCCCGGCTCCCCGCGGCCGGGGCACGGCACGCACACAGCTGGCTGCATCTGCACGGCCCCTCCCGCCTGCTGCAGCCCCAGGACACCCCCACAGGAAGATCGGGGGGTTGCCACATCCTCGAGCTGCGTTCAGCGTTTCTGCAGAGTCGAGAAACCGGGGGGAAAGGAGCCGAGACTCAGATCTGGCAGCGGCAGCGGCTGCACCCGCGCGCAGCGAACACATCCCTGCATCTGCAGCCCAGGGCCAGCCCGGGCTCAGCCCGCTGCTCACGCTGCAGCACTGCCAGCAGCACGGCTGGCACTCCTCTCTGTGGTTTGCACACCCAAAATCAATCGCTTTTCTCGGGCTCCCTCAGCAATGCCTCGCCCCAAAGAGCGGTAACAGCATCCCCCTCCTCCAGACATCCCCAGGAACACGGCCCAGGAGCAAAGCCCCTGTGGTAAACAGGGCTGCATGACTCATTCCCATTACAGCTTTCATTTAAAAGGAAAATAAATTAAACACCTCCTCAGAAATTAGGAGGTTTGAGGCCCTAGCAACAACAAAATGCACACGTGTGTTTTGATGTTAAAACAACGTTGGGCTCCATCCTCATCCTTTCCTGGTTTTCCTGCTCCCAGCCTCTGCAGGTTTTGTGGGCACCTCTGAGCTGGAAGTTCTGGGAAATGACCTTGTGTAGCCCTGAGACAGAATCCCAGGATTGGTAAGGCTGGAAAAGACCTTGAAGATCGTCAGGTCAATTGTCAACTCAGCCCCACCACGTCCACCTCGAGGTCCTGCAGTGAGCAAAGCCCAAACCCAGCTCAGCCCAGCCTCTGGCCCTGCAGCAGCAATAAAATGGAAACCCTGCAGATTTACACCTCTTCCCCAATGTCATTCTGCTAATTGGACCTTACATCACTGCGCCTAAAATAGTTCTGTGACTGGGCACATGCATTGCTTCAAAAATAATTATAGAGGTTACACAGATTTCCCCCCATTTCCTTCCTTACCCCCCTGGTGGTTTTAACTCCCTAGCAAAACACACCTCAGAAAGTTTGCTGTGCTGCTTTGGCAATACCTGGAGTCAGATATCAATCAATCAATCAATCAATCAATCTCCTTCCTCATGTTCCTATTGGTTTTATTGGACAATTCATGGCCCCTCTGTCCCAGTCAGTGCCACCCCTCTGCTGTCATTGTGCCCCACACCAGGACCAGCACTGGTCCCTTCTGTCCTGCTGACAGCGCACACCAGTGGCAGCAGGGCTGCTTGGGTGGTTTTATCATTGGGTTATACAACCCAAAATTAATTTACATACATTATCCTAAGCCAAAAAGGAAAAATGAAGCAGGATGTCCTCTAGCCAGTTAACAAAGATGATTAATTAAGGAGCAATTGAAGAGTAGGAAAACATCTTTTTGCTAAATATTTCATTCCAGCTGAGATTTTAATCAAGATTATAAAGAACTTCTCTCCAAGGGCTTCACAAGTTGCTGAAAAGATTTGCATAGGTAAAACCCACTGTAAATAGTCACTTGTACCTGTCACTAATGTAAATATTCTCATTCTTAGCCTTTTCTTTTTTGAAAGGACAAGTTTGTGATGTTTGTAAAACTTGTGCTGTGCTTTGAAAGCCAAGATGACAAATCCCCCTCTAAAACCAGCAGAATAAAACAAATCTGGCCTGATAAAAGCCCCAACACAACCCAGCACAAAGAATTCCAGCATCAGCCTCCAGCACCAAGGAATTCCCAGGTGAGCAGTGTTCCCATCCCACCTCTGAGGCCAGGAAATGCAGCCCTGCCCCAGCCAGGGCACGCTGTCCTTCAGAGAGCTCACACAGCCTCCCACGTGCTTCTGGGGCTATTTCTGCAGAAAAGTTTGAATTCCCGCAGGTTTTAGACATGAAAGTGCAGAATTCCTTCTCCAGGGTTGACTCACGAGCTTTTAGAGATCCAGTGGCAACACTTTAAAATAATGGCCAGGCCATTATTCACCCCCATGACATTTATTTTAATAACATTAATCATAATGAACTCATTTGGTATTAATGCAGGTGTCACAAGGCCTTTTATAGAATTCCTCAGGCATTCATTAGGCTGGGCCATTATTTTTATTATTTCTCTAAAAGTTAATTTAAGTGTGCCTGAAAGGTGCTGGGCTGGCAGAGCCAGGCTGGGCTCTCTGTTTACCCAGGGAAAAATCCGAAATCAGCGGCTGAAGCACAGAGGTGGGGCCAAGAGCCAGTGCCCCGCTGTGCCCACGGGCACCTGCTGGCACCCAGAGCTCCTGGATCCATCCATCCCTCCCTGCCCAGCCTCTGCATCAGTAACCTTGTCTCCCAGGCAGGCCCACGTTGCCAAGCAGCTGAGAGAAGGTGCCAAAGGCTGCATCTCTGCAGGAGCTGTAAAACCCCCGAATGCCAGAGCCCCTGGGGCTGGAAAAGCCCTCCCAGCCCATCCAGCCCCAGCCCCAGAGCCCTGAGTGGCACCTCCAGAGCTCCTGGGACACTCCAGGATGGGGATCCAGCCCTCAGTGCCTGGCATTCCTTGCCATGAAGAAATCCCTGCTGAAAGGTGAGCCTCCCCTCCCCTGGGCTGCTCTTTAGGGAGCCGAGGCCGGGTCAGTGTCCCAGAGCACAGCCAGGGCTCCTCGGAGCTTTCTCTGAAGCAGATCAGCAAAGAGCTGATCCAGACTCTTCACTCCCTAATCCAAACACGGCCTCGGCCATAAATATTTGTGTTTTAAAGCTCCTCGCTCTGCCAGGAGCTCGCAGGGAGAAGGAAAACACTCTAGACATTAAAACTGCAGCCTGGAAATCCTGAGAGAGAAACCTGCTCCCCAGGGAAATCCTTCTTAAAGGAAAAATGTCCCATTTGGAGCTGGATCCCTGAAGAGGAGGGTGCAGCCAGCCAAAGATGGAAAACTCAGAAACATAACAGGGGTAGAAGAGAGAAATCAGTGAAAAAGCCACAGAAAGAAACCCCCAGTACTGCTGAAATCTCTTCAGCTAAATTTTAATTCAGCAGCCACATACCCCTTGGATGACAGCTCCTGCAGGGTGTAACAAGGAAATAATGTGAATTCTGGCTCCCTTTGCTGCTTTATGGCACATTTCAAGGGAGAGTTTATAACCACCCACATCCTTGAAATTCTGGGACTGTCATAATCTTGGAGAAAGCGCCCAAAGCTCCCAGCAAAGCACAGTAGAAGACTGTTTTTCAATGGAACAGAATTGGATGTGAGGAGAAGGCAGCTCCCCACTCCTCTGTGCTGGGAACCTCGGCTTTGGCAGCGCCAGGAGCACTGACAGGGGAGCAGGAGGAGCTCAGCGCCGGCGGCTGCAGCTGTGGAATTGCTGTGCACAGGCAGCCCCGCGTTATCTGAGGCTTCACAACCAGAATATTTTCGGTTTTATATCCCAGGCCTCTGCAGAAAGAACTTTCCAGTAACAGCAGGGTGACTAAAGAGCCCAGATAATGCCGGGATGAGTCACCCCGGGAGCAGAGATGGCAGCGCAGGAGCCCCGGGTGGCTCAGCCGCAGCCGGGCAGCGGCGGGAGGAGGAGGAGGAGGAGGAGGAGGAGGATGCTGGGCAGGCAGACATCGCTGCCGGCTCTCGGGGAGCGGGACAGCCCCGGCTCGGGGCTTTTCCTGCCCGGGGAGAGCAGCCCTGCCCGGGGCACGGTCCCTGTCGCAGGCACGAGTGCCAGCCCTGAGCCAGCTGTTCCAGCTGTTCCAGCAGCTGCCCCTGGAGCAGCAGACACACGGACACCCCTGCCGAGCCCATCGCATCGCCGAGGGCCAGCCCTGCTGCCAGAGCCCTGCACTGCTCTGATTTAATGGAATTTCAGCCACTCCAGCTCCCGGTGCCCGGCAGACCCCTCCAATCACCCCCTCAGGAGCAGCCCGTGGCACTCTGCTAATTCAGGTTACCAAAGCAGGGCTGCACGGCCATAAACCATTCCCAGCTTTGTGCCCCTCTTTGCTGGGGAATAGAGACACCCGGCTCTGAGTTACAGCAGGCTGGCAGCCCGAGCTGAGCCAGACCATGAGGCCGGAGGGGCCCCAGCTGTGTCACTGCTGAGTGTCACTGGCAGCAGAGCCAGAGATGCATTAGGTGCCTTTGTGCCTGACATGACAGCATTCTCCAGGTACCAGGCTCCCAATACTGTTAAAAACCCTGTCCTTGAAGAGGTAATGGCTGTGTCAGACAATGAAGTTAAAATAAGAGGTGTGAAGGTAATAAAACACTCTCTGCGGCGGAGCAGGTCCAGCCCTTTCACCCCTGACACACCAGGATGTCTCTTTCCCCCAGAAGATAAGCTGAGAGAGATGACCATTCTGAAAATTACATTTTAGCTCCAATGAATCACATTTTCCAGCCTGAAGTCACTCACAGTGAAAGCACCATGTGCCCAAGGACTCTTGATTTCCAGAAATAACGCCTGGAGTGGCTGGGAAAAGCCCCGGGCTCCAGGGATGCAGGGACACTATTCAGAGGTGCCTCCAAATTCCCTCCCAAGACCACGATCATCCCTCTGTTTGTAATCCTCCAGGGTCTTTAGCAAAGGACATTTGTGCTCATTCCTTTCCCAGCCCAGCCCAGGTTATAAATACCCAGAGGTGGTGCTGGGGAGAGAGCCCAGGCAGAGGAACACAAATTGTCTTTTCTTGGTGCTCTCCCATAATTTACCTTCCCACTTTCTCTCCATACTTTGTTTTCTCCCTCTGCTGCCTTCTCCATGTTCTGCTGGCAATGGTAATTATGGTTTTAAATGCAGGATGAAAGGGATGAGCCGGTTGCAGAAAATCACAGCGCTTTATGTACTCACCAAATTGAATGTTTTCCTTTTCTTGGATGTTCACATGAGCTATTAATTTTGTTTTCTTTTAGGTATGGAAGTCGGAGCTTCAAAATAATCACTTGGCTTGTTTATTTGCAGAAGATTTTCTGATTTAATTATTTATAAGAATTATGAATTAAGAATGATGAATAAACATGTGTGACAATTAATGGATTCTTTGTTGAATTCTCCTATGGAACCAGATGGTCTGACTGATGCATGTAAACAGATCATTTATTTCATTTGGAATTCTGAATATTGAATAAGAAATTAGATATTTGCAGTTGAAGACCTCACCAAATGTTGAAGCTCATTCAGAACAGAGCTGGGGAATGGGCTGTGCATGGAGATCAATCCAGGGCCCCACCAGAGTGACCTCAGTTCAACAGGAGCTCCTCACAGGAGGGAAATCTCTCCTACCTGCCAATCTGAGTCCCCACCCAGGGCAGCTGCGGCTGAGCCAGCCCTGGAGCTGCGCCCACCGCCCTGCCCCGGGCTCGGGGGGCTTTGCTGCCCCAGCAGGGACCTGCCCAGAGGGGTGGGGGGCTCTGCCCTCCCCTGAGCCCGGCCAGGGCCGCCAGCAGCACCTGCAGAGGCACAGCCAGCCTGGCAGGGTGGGCACAGACACTCTGTTCCCACTCTGCTCTCAAGCACTTTGGTATCGACTACAACACGATTTTCCTGGGCAATTACTGCAATGAGGCTATTGAAAAGGCAAGGATTTAAAAATGGACTCCCCAGCTATTAAAAAAGTAAAAAATCCAATAGTTAAAGCGTCATTAGTGATAGAAATCACAAAGATTTTCACAGCTTTTAACTACGGATGGAAGAATGAAAATTTTATCTCTAATTGTGAGGTTTGGGGGGGCCTGAGGTCCAGCTGGGATGATTGGAGTCAGCAGCACCGGTGGAAATCAGCCCCTATTCAAGCACTGAACAGAGGTTTAAAACAGCAGCATTATTGTTTATTTGACAGCTCCTCAGCCTTGGTTTTAAAATTCTAGGAAATGCTGGGCACACACCTGGAAGGCCCTGTCCTGAGCCAAGGAAATCTGCCTTTGGAGCACAGCCTGGCCAGGAGGAATCCAGTCCTGGTACTCGAGGGGTTCATGCCAGTGGAGGTGAAATGCTGCTCCCCTTTCCCCTCCCCACATCCAGCAGCCCCAGTTACATCCCAGTTCACTGCAGGAGACAGCCCAAGCCCACTTTCCCTCTGGGTTTCTCCTGGATTTTCTTTAGCTGTGAATGCATGTGGCACACAGCAGTGACCAGGGCTGCCCGTGCCACCCTGCCAGAGGTGGCTGTGCCTGCAGGAATTCCCTCAGAGCTGTGCCTGGGGCACACAGCAGGATCCCAGGATCCCTGAGGCTGCAGAGCAGCTCCAGCACCATCCCACCCAACCTGTGCCCATCCCTGCCCTGTCCCCAGAGCCCCGAGTGCCACCTCCAGCCCTTCCTGGGACACTCCAGGGATGGGGATCCAACCCTCCCTGGGCAGTTCCAGTGCCTGAGCTCCCTTTCCATGGGGAAATTCCTGCTGTGCCCACCTGAGCCTGCCCTGGCCCAGCCTGGGGCTGTTCCCTCTGCTCCTGTCCCTGCTGGCCTCAGAGAAGACCCTCCTGTCTACATCCTCATCCTCCTCCTGTTCCTTAATCCAGAAAATGGAAAAGCTCGGTTGGGGGAATTGCTTTTCTCTTTGTTTTTCCTATTTCTACCTTTCCCCCTTGCTTTCTGAGAGCCTCAGCTCGGTTTCCAGCGCAGAGCAGCCCGGGCAGCCCTGGGAGCTGTGTCTGTCCCTGCAGAGCCCAGGCTGGCTCCTGGCCCTCTGCTCCAGAGCGGGCTGGGCTGCAGCCACGGCCACCGGGGCACCCCAGGGCTGAGGTGGCGCAGGTCCAGCAGCACCTCAGCACCCCCTGCTCCCTGATGAGCCCCCCGAGGGTTCATCCACACTGCCCCGTGCCCAGCCTGCCCCTGCTGCTCCTCTCCAAGCTCCCACTGCCAGCTCCTGACCTGACCCCGCAGCACCTCCAGCTTCCAGTGGGACTTGGGGCCTCCACTGGGAAAGGGAAGGCTCAGCCAGGGCTGGGGCAGCGTCAGGTGTGGTGCTGCTGCTGTTTTGGGGTTTTGGAAGCCAAAGGGACCCCGTGAACAATGCTGGGGGCTGGAGCAAAGCAGTGCCATTACCGGGATTTAAATGATTAGCTGAGCTCAGGAGATGCAGCCACCTCTAAGTGACTATGAATATTCAGGTAAATATGTTTAGCTGGAATATCGAGTCAACAGCAGACACTGCATGCACAAAATGTACTCCTGCCTATTTGTCCTTAATTTCGGCACCGTGCTGGCCAGCACTGCTGGCAGCTGCACTCTCAGGCAGGCTGCTTTCCCCTGGCATGCACAGGGCACTGGGTGCAGCTCCTCACAGCACCTGAACCCCCAGCTCCTCAGGGGCTTGGAGCCCAAAAGGAGCAAGAAAGAGCTGGATGGCCTGGCCCTCCTTACAGAGGAGAGGGCTGTTGTTATGATGTGTATTCCTCCCAGATCTCTGGTTTCTGTTGCATGGAGTCTGTGTCTTTGCTCAGGTCTGTGCCTGTTGCTGTGTGACCCCAGCTCTGTCCCGGGCTGGGCACAGCCCTGGCTCATTCCCTGCTCTGATCCCCACAGGAAAGCCTCACCCTCTGTGCAGAGCCTGCCCTGCTCTGCAGCCCAGCTCAGCACCCCTGCTCTGCCCCTCCAAGGGCAGGACAACCCTGCTCTGCCTTTCCCTGAGACCCCTTGGAAAGGTGACACCTGCACAGGTAGAGCTATTCTCTTGCCTGGTGTCCCCTGCCAGCCCAGGACCTGGCCCAGGTGGCCCCTGCCAGCCCAGGACCTGGCCCAGGTGGCCCCTGCCAGCCCAGGACCTGGCCCAGGTGGCCCCTGCTCTCCCTGGCCTGGGAGGAAGGGAGGGTGATGTGTTCTGGGTTAGGAAGGGCTTCCTACAAAGCTCCCATTTATTGCTTTAATAATTCCTAGCACAGAAATCCAGGGTTACGAACACCAGCCTGGAGAATTGTAACAGTCCAGACAAACGGTTAAAAAACAAACAGGTAACAGAAAAGGGCAAAGCCAACACCTAAGCACAGGCAAACTTCCATTAATGTAAGAGCACGGTTTTATCCCATAGTTAGTAGGGATTCAGCCAAGAAAATGGCCAAGGAGAACGGAGTGGGCAGGAATGGCTGCAGCTTTCCCAGCCCCGGGTTCAGTGCAGTGCACGGTGGTGCTGGGCTCACTGGAATCTGCTCCCCTCGGCAGGAGAACCGAACCCTTTCCCTCCCTCAGCTGTCAATGCACACATCCTGCCCTTTTTTGCACAAATGGCATCCAGTTTAATGCCTGTAAAGTGTTTAATGCCTATAAAGTGCCTGGATCAGGCATCACCTCTGGCACCGCACAGGGGCAGAGCCACACCAATCCCAGCTCAGAGAGAATCCCAGAGCTCCTGTGGGGCTCCCACCTCTGCCCCGGCTCAGGGGGCACCCAAAAACCCCTCAGGCAGCATTTGGAACGTAAAACTCCAGTGTCACACTTTTCCTTTTAACTCAGCACTGAGCCAGGATCATTCCCAGGCGCTCACCCTGGGGAGCCACGCTGGCCTCGCCTGAGCCCCAGGGAGCAGCACTGGGAGCGCTGGGGGGCTTGGTGGCCACAGCATCAGCCACAGCCCGAGGGCTCCCTGCGGGACAGGACACACGAGGGGAGCCTTGGAGAGGGGCACAGCCCCCAGCCCGTCCCAGGCCATCCCCTCCCCAGTTCCCCGGGCCATCCCTCCCCGATTTCCCAGGCCATCCTGTCCCAGGCCATCCCTCCCCAATTTCCCGGGCCATCCTGTCCCGGGCCATCCCCATCCCGAACTGCCTGGGCCTCCTGGCGGAGCAGCCTCTCTCCGGATTTGCCATTTTTCATGCAGCTGCAGCTGCAATATAAACATGCCTGTCTCTGGGTAAATGTTAGCTCTCTCTGACAGCCCCTGCACATATAGATTGCATACAGTTTACTCTGCCTGTTTTGCTTAGAAGGTCACCGGAGTGCTCAAATATTTGGAAGAGGCACGAAGTTTACAGCCCCTAAGGAATTACAGCGCTCGGTGAGCACACACACACACACACTCACACACCTATTTATGTGTCTGTACGTCCAGAGGGACGGGCTCAGCCCGGGCAGGGAGCTCGTTCCTGCTGGCAGCGCCCGGCAGGGAGCTCCTGCTCCTTGGCAGCTCCTTCCAGCTGTGGCACGCAGCGGCCGATGCAGATTTCTATTTACATTCTCTTGATTTAATTAAACTGCTTTTCGTGCACACGGCCCGTGCAGCTGACGCTCACAGCTCCCCTCTGTGCCCAGGAGGGATTCCTCTCTGCGGCCCCTCTGCAGATGTTTGTGTTCCAGAGGGTGCCGGGCTGCCCAGCTGCGAGGGCATCCCAGCCCTGGGGCAGCAGGAGCGGCCCCGAGCCCAGCCCTGCCCCTGGAGCCGGCAGCCCTGGCAGTGCCAGACCCACCCAGAGCCCTCCCTGCCAGCTCCAGGGCAGTTCAGCTGTAGTTCATGAAAGGTTTGCAGCTGCAGCTTGGGGTCGGACACAGAGCTCTCCTCCCGGCTGTGGCTCCGAGGGTGGCTGGAGCTCGCTGCTCCCTGCAGCCCGAGGCTGGCCCCGGGCAGCCCCTGGAGCTCTGCAGCACTGAGTGACCCCAGAGCAGGACTGGGGCCACTGCTGTTGTTTCTAAGAGAACAGACTCGGGCTCAAGCATTGCCTTTCACAGCACAGAGCGAGTGGGAAAAGCAAAGCAGTCAAAGCCCCTGAGCTGGGTGATGAGGGACAGGCAGGCAGCCAGCTCTGCACACCAGAGCCCTTCATCTCCTGGGGGAGGCTCCCTCTAAAGCCACTGGCTACCATGCCAAAAGGTGATTCATTGTCACCCTTTGCTGCACAGCCACCAGCCCCCAGCACGTGTAGATCAGAGAATCCCAGACTGGCTTGGGTGGGAAGGGACCTCAGAGCCCATCCAGTGCCACCCCTGCCATGGCAGGGACACCTCCCACTGTCCCAGCTGCTCCAGCCCCAGTGTCCAGCCTGGCCTGGGCACTGCCAGGGATCCAGGGGCAGCCCCAGCTGCTCTGGGCAACAGAGACCAAGCCATGGAACAGTTTCTGCGGCTCCAGCTGGTCCCAGCTTCCAACAGCAGGGTTTGCTCAGGAAGATTTTTAACTTAACCTAAAGTTGAAGTTTTTCCCTCAGACAGGGCTTCAGGACTGGGACATTCAGTCTCTGAGCAGGATCCCCCACAGTCTGAGCTTCTCTCTGTTCTCCCCCAGCTGCTCAGCCCCAGCCTGGCCAGAGCTGCTGCCCAGGGGTTCTGGGAGCATCCCTGCAGTGCCTGACCCTTCCAGGCTCAGAGCTACAGGCACAGCAAAAGCCACACAGAAACTTCAGAATTCTTCACACAGAAAGCATTTAAAACCCCTCATAATTAAAATAAAAATATGGTCATTTTTATGTACATCATCTTTTTCTCCTTGGTCTATTTTTAGAATTTGAGTTGCCATAACAACATATTTTACCATATAGCACATCCTGAAATGAGTCTGGGCTTCCTCATGGTGTGCAGCAGAGCCCCGACCGCCTGCACAGCCCCTGGGTGGGGGCTGCCCCATCCTAGGGCACCCCCAGCACCAGCACTGCCCCCCCCCAGAGCAGGGCCAGGAGCCAGGCACAGCCCCGGGGTCCCAGGCACAGCCCCGGGGTCCCAGGCACAGCCCCGGGGTCCCAGGCACGCAGGGGCACAGCCACAGCAGCAGCCCCAGCAGCCCCAAGCAGCTCTGTCCTGCTGCAGCCAGCACTGCACAGCCCCCTGGAGCCCCCCTACCACTCGCCAGCACCCCAGCACAGCCTTACCTGCAGCCAGTGCCCTCCCTGCCAGCAGAACGACCCTCAGAGGAGCAGCCAGAGCCCCTCTGGATGCACTGATGAACAGGAGAGGGTGAGGGGCACGGGGCAGGGGGCACCTGTGGGCATGGGCACATTGGGAACAGCTGTGGGAATGGGCACACTGGGCATATTGGGAACAGCTGTGGGAATGGGCACACTGGGCACATTGGGAACAGCTGTGGGAATGGGCACACTGGGCATATTGGGAACACCTGTGAGCAGGGGCACACTGGGAACACCTGTGGGAATGGGCAAATCAAGCACATTGGGAACACCTGTGGGAATGGGCACATTGGGAACAGCTGTGGGAATGGGCATATTGGGAACACCTGTGGGAATGGGCACCTTGGGCACATTGGGAACACCTGTGAGCAGGGGCACACTGGGAACACCTGTGGGAATGGGCACATTGGGCACACTGGGAACACCTGTGAGCAGGGGCACACTGGGCACACTGGGAACACCTGTGAGCAGGGGCACACTGGGCACACTGGGCACACCTGTGGGAATGGGCAAATCAAGCACAGGGGAGCAGCTGTGGGGATGGGGCACACGTGGTTCATCAGATCAGCCAAATGATTGTTGCAGGTCCCATCCCTCCCAGCTCCAATGTTCTGTTCCAAGCTGTGCCATGGCATTCCCCCGTGTGCAGGCACACCTGCAGCCTCCCTGGCCCCTCTCTCCCCGTGCCCAGCAGGCTGGCAGGAGCAGGATGCTCTGTGCTGCCCCTGGGCAGAGCTGGGGCGGGCACAGGGGTCCCAGCTGGGCAGGGGGACAGCAGCAGGCAGGGAGGGGTCTCTGTGCCATCCTGCCCTGGCTCCAGGCCTCACCCCCATCCCCTGGCACCTTTAGGATGCCAGCCTTGGCAGTGAGCAGCGGTGCTGCTGTGGCACCCTGAGCCGGAGCTGAGGGGCGCCTGCAGGGGATGGGATGGGGTGGGGGCTGCTGCTGCCAGCAGCCCTGAGAGTCTCCTTGGGCTTAGTCCTGTACAGGAGCCGTTTGCTCCTTCAGAATGGGCTGCATCTGGGGTGTGCTGGGTCTGGGGTGCTTTTCTCCTGCTCCAGCAGGACTTGGCTCCCAGCACCTGCCTGTCACTGAGAGCAGGGAGCTGGGGGTGCTGGGCCCAGCTCAGCCCCGTGGCTGCTGAACACAGCCTTTGAACACTTCCAAGGGTTTATTCTCTCCTGAGCTCCCCTTTCTGCAGCCAGAATGGCAGTGCTCTTTTCCAGCCAAACACACCAGAGGCTGGGGCAGCAGGTGAGCGCCCCTGGCTGCTCCTGCAGCTGGGATCCCTCAGCCCTGGGCAGGGACGTGCTCAGACCAGCACAGGGCTGGGGGAAGCACGTTCCGTGTTTGAGCAGCTGAAGGGCTTTAATGAAAACCAGGGGGAAAAGTTTTAAGTATAGAAAACACTATTTTCTCCAAAATTATTTGCTCTGCTTGAAAGCTAATGCTCTGTTTAAAGTCTGGTTTTATATGTCTCTTGGACTTGAGTTACGGCACATTAATTATGGCCAGAGGCAATGAAGAAGTGTTATTTCTTTACAAAGGAGATGGAGAAATTCAGTTAAAAATAGATTATAAGGCAGTGCTGTCAGGCAGAGGCATTTTCCTGCTCCGCTGGATTTCTGTTTTCCATCGACCAAGGAGGAATTTGCTTGCAGAACATAAGGAATTTTTTATATTACTCAGCATAATTAAGTGTAGCTGGTTAAATGACTGTGGAGGTCACTAGAACAGCCAGTAACTTTTCCCTGCTAAGGGAAGTGGCAGTTGGCCAGAACCCATTATCCTCTCCGCCCCTTTCTGGTTTTTTAGCATGGCTGCAGAGGATTTGGAGCTTCTGTGGGGAGGACAAGGAGGAGCGGGGCTCACACATGCCCTGTGCCCCGGGGTGCGCCCTGGGGTGGCCCCGAGCTGGCTGCAGGCTCTGGGGTCCCAGTGACCCTCTGGGGACCCGGGGTCATCGTGGGCTGGCTCAGCAGGCACAGAGCCTGGGAACAGAAAGCGCTGACCATTCCTTCCTTCTCTTCACAAATGAGTCCCTGCACCCCCTGAGGTGTCGGCCCGTGGGCCGGACTGGGTGACCTCGAAGGTCTCTTCCAGCCTGGTCATTCTGTCAGTTCTGCGGATTGGGGGAAACTCTGGGTAATTCTCACATCAAAGGCAGGGTTTCTCTCATGCTCTGACATGTTAAATGTCTTAAACATGTCACCAGGGAGTACCCAGAAGCTGCGTTTGCCGGGCTGTCCCCAGCTCCTGCCGGGTCCGGGAGCAGCTCCGGGAGCAGCTGCTGTCCGGCTCCGGGTCCTGCTGCGGCGCTGGCACCGCGGGCAGTGCCCGCACAAGTCCCGCAGCCGGGGGTGATGGCACCTGCAGCATCCCGCAGCATCCCGCGGCATCCCGCAGCATCCCTCAGCATCCCTCAGCATCCCTCAGCATCCCGCAGCATCCCTCAGCATCCCGCAGCATCCCTCAGCATCCCGCAGCATCCCGCAGCATCCCTCAGCATCCCGCGGCATCCCGCGGCATCCCTCAGCATCCCGCGGCATCCCTCAGCATCCCTCAGCATCCCGCGGCATCCCTCAGCATCCCGCGGCATCCCTCAGCATCCCTCAGCATCCCGCGGCATCCCGCTGCTCCTGGCACGCTCCGGCTGGCACGCACCCATCGGAATGAGCCGGTTGCCACCTAGTGGCACCCAGAGCTGGCCTCCCAACTCTGTCCCCTGCTTTGGTGGCCCTGGCCGTCCGCGCCTCTGCGGGGCTGCTCTGAGCTGGCCCCGGGGTGCCCCCGGAGCCGTGACACCGCCACTGCCATCCGCAGTGCCCGAGCTGTCCCGTCTGTAAAGCCTGGGGTCAGTTACTCATCTATGGACACCTGCCCTAGGGATCTGTGCCGGACCAGGGGAATCCCTCTGGGGATGTGCTGAAATAAAGCCTGGACACAGTGAGAAGTATCGAGAACCACAACAATAAAAAAGCTGTTAGAAACTCCTGCTTCAGAGACTGATGCAGGTAAATTGCTGATAACAGGATTGGTGAGCAGAAGGTAAAGGCAGCCTGCTGTGCTGGGGTTGTTTTCCCAGCAGACCTGGGGGCCTGGGCCAGGCTCCTGCTCAGTGACCTCCCAACAAACATTCTCCTTCTCTGTGCCCCAGTCCTCCCCCTGGCATGCAGAAATTATAACAATAATTAACCAACACCTTTGTGAGCTGCTGTGCAGGGAGAGGTGTCAGTGCCCGAGGGGCTGCAGGAGCTGGACAGGGGCTGGGCAGGGACTGACACAGGCTGGACAGGGATTGGCACAGGCTGGACAGGGATTGGCACAGGCTAGACTGCTTGGCAGGAGCTGGGCAGGAGCTGGACAAGGTCTGGGCAAGGGCTGGGTGGGCACAGGGCTGGGCAGGAGCTGAAACAGGCTGGGAAGGGGCTGACATGGGCTGGGCAGGGGCTGGGCAGGGGCTGGGCAGGGGCTGGCACGGGCTGGGCAGGGGCTGGGCAGGAGCTGGGCAGGGGCTGGGCAGGAGCTGACATGGGCTGGGCAGGGGCTGGGCAGGAGCTGGGCAGGGGCTGGCACAGGCTGGGCAGGGGCTGGCACGGGCTGGGCAGGAGCTGACACAGGCTGGGCAGGGGCTGACATGGGCTGGGCAGGGGCTGGCAGCGTTCCTGCACTTGCAGCACCTCCAGCCCACCCCTGCCCGGCTCATTCCCCACAGAACGGGCACAGCCCAGCCCCAGCTCCCTGCAGGGCTCCATCCAACGGGGTCTGGAGAGAAAACGGGGCCATGGCAACCAGGCCAACAGAGCTGGGTGGGATCTAAACACGAGCCCGACGCCGGCAGAGCGCACGGAGTTGTTTGGGGGATCACACTGCAGGTTTCCATGGAAAAGGCTCCCTTAGAACAGCCTTCCAGACAAATTACTGGGTAAACTGCAGAGGTTTCAGAGCTCCAGCCTGATGGTTTTAATGGGTGTTACCTCGCTGCTGCCAGCACTTCACAGGTCCAGAACTCAGCTTCCCTGCCTTTCCTCCGGGGTCCAGAATTGTGCCTGTGTTTGCTCTGGAATAAGGAAGGCCCAAGAAAGGGAGCCCGTGGTTATTCCATCACCTGCTCAGCAATCCAGGGAGCAAGCAGGGAATGTGCAGAGGCAGAAGCAGGGAGAGAGCTGAAGGCAAGGCCTGCTGTTCCCCAGCAGGAGACTGGCTCTGTGTGCTCGCTGAGGACTCCCCCAGGCCCCTGTGCCAGCCCTGGGGCTTTATTTCCCCCGGCAGCCTCTACCAAATCCCTGCGTGCTGCAGTGGATCTGAGGAGATGCAATCCCATTCCATCCACAGGCTCCATCCCCACACAGCCACCCCACATCCTCCCACCCCACCTGGGAATGGGGGACATTAGTGGAAGCACTGACAGGGTGGGGAACTAATGCCAGCTAGGTGTAGGCAGGAGGATCATCTTCAAATTCAAGCTCCACATTCAGGTCTGAAACAACTCTAGGAATAGGTTTGAGGCAGAATTAGACCTTTTAAGCTCAATTAAAGCTCAGGCAGAACATGAAGAACATCATCACACGAGTGAAGACCTCTTGATTGCTACAAATTTATTCTGAATTAACAGTGGTGGGAAGGAGGGAAGAATTAATCCAAAGATGTGGGCTTGCACTGATCAATCATTTGTAATTATTATCTTCTCTTTTGTCAATATGCACACTGGAAACTTAATTCTGATGGTGTATCCAGCAATGACAGGGAAATCACCAGGGATGGAGAAGTGAAATGAGGAGAGGCCCATGCAATTAAAAACCAACAAAACCCCCACACAGACTTCGATATTTAAAGCAGATAATTAAATAAATGAATGGAAATAAAGTACCCCATGGTGTTAGAATTGTCATCTTGACTGTGCAGACATGTGAATGCATCAATGCATTCTGACTGAAGATGCTGAAGTCCCCTCAGAACTGTTCCCTGTTATCCAAGGAACGAGACACAGCAAAGGTTCCCCATTGCTGAATGGGGAGGGATCCCGGCCCTGCAGCATCCCCATCACGGCTGGAATGGATCCCTTCCCCTGCCAGCGACAGAGAGCCAGCTGGGTCAGGGCTGTGACCACAGGGAATGTCCCTGCTCTTGATGTGGGACACCAGAGCAGGAGGAGGGAAAGGCTCCCCAAGTCCTGCTACAGCCCA
This sequence comes from Fringilla coelebs, assembly GCF_963513975.1. Classification (NCBI taxonomy): domain Eukaryota; kingdom Metazoa; phylum Chordata; class Aves; order Passeriformes; family Fringillidae; genus Fringilla; species Fringilla coelebs. Next base: position 18,420,751 of record NC_140041.1, read on the forward strand.
GCAGCAGCTTTGAGTGCAGCCGTGAGATCGTGGTGCTCAGGTGTCCCTACAGCACTGCACGGACCTGGATCCAGTGGGAATTTCTGCATGGAGAAGGTGGCAAACACTGGCAGGGAGCTTTGGATCCCCATCCCTGCAGCTGCCCAAGGAATTCCTGGCCGTGGCATCTGGAGCTCTGGGCCGGACAAGGCGGGGGTCAGGCAGGCACAGCTGGGGCTCCACGGGCTGGGTCAGGCACAGCTGGGGCTCCATGAGCTGGGTCAGGCACAGCTGGGGCTCCATGGGCTGGGTCGGGCACAGCTGGGGCTGCCCGGGCTGGAAGGGCTTTCCCCGCGGTGCCGGGGCTCTGCTCTGGGGTCGGGCACAGCTGGGGCTGCCCGGACTGGAAGGGCTTTCCCCGCGGTGCCGGGGCTCCATGGGCTGGGTCAGGCACAGCTGGGGCTCCCGGACGGAAGGGCTTTCCCCGCGGTGCCGGGGCTCCATGGGCTGGGTCGGGCACAGCTGGGGCTGCCCGGGCTGGAAGCGCTTTACCCGCGGTGCCGGGGCTCGGCGCCGCTCCGGAGCGCATCGGGAGGGCTGCAGACCCACCCAGTGGAGAGGCTGCGAACAGCAGCGCCCGGCTCCGCACGGCCCGGCCCTGCAGCGGCCCGGGACAGCCCGGGGGGACACGGGGGGCTCGGGACAGCTGCTCCGGCTTTGCCCCCGTGTCTGGGCAACAGCCGGGGCGTGGGGCCGAGGCTCGGGCAGCTCTTTCACTACCGCAGGGCCCCGGGGAGCACGGCAGGTGACCGCTCCCGGCCGTGCCAGCCCAGCCCTCGCCCACGGGGCACGGTCCCAGCCCGGTCCCAGCCCGGTCCCAGCTCCCCCAGCACAGAGAGCCCCGGGGAACGTTCCAGCGCCGTGCCCGCAGCCAGCACTCAGCTGCTCCACACCCACAGGGCGACAGGCACAGCAGCACATTAACAACACGGGCTGGCACAGGATGTGCCCAGGAATGTGCTGGTACAGGAGCAGAACCGAGCAGAACCCAACAGAACGGGGGGAAGCAGCTGCCCCACAGCACAAGGGACCTGAAAAACACAACCACTGTGACTGTCACCAACAGCCTGGGGTGACCACGGACCAACTGGGAAAGGCAACTTGCAGCTTCTGCAGGGCAGGGCATGATTTAAAGATTGGGGGGAGTAACAAAAGTGGGTTTGAAAAGGCAACTGCAGCATTTGTTTGAGCACCTTAAGCTGAGCAACACAAAGGGAGCCAAAGCAAGATAACGTGGTGCTAAAACCCAGGTGAGAAGGGTGGGGGGACAGACTGTGGGGGAGCTCAGACGTGGAAAGAAAAGTTCTACAAATTGAGAAAGGCAAATGTGGGAGTGCAGAACTCCAGCCTCCAATCCCAACATCCTCTGGCACTGGGAGATTGAATCATCTGAAATGTAACTAAAATTGAAGCAAGAACTAGGACAAAACTTCATTACGGAAAATCGATGGGATTGATTTTGGAAAGGCAATAAAGAGTCAAGGCAATCACATTAATTACTGAACCAGAAGTTTGGGATCTTTAAGACAACCACTCTAGACATAACTGGTTATTATCAAGTCCTCCATGAAGTCAAGTGTTTGACCTCCTGCTCTCATCTGTTTCTCTCTGCTCCCCAGAGACCACTTAGAAATTCAGTTACAAACTGCTAAATTGTGTGCAGGGGAAACTCCTGGGTCAACCCTCACTGCTCGAGTAGAACGTGCAGTGTCCTCCACTGCCGACTCTGGGAGCATTTAAATCTAAACAAATCCCTTTTCCTATGGTTTCTCCAAACTCAGCAGCTCTATTGCCAGGGCAACACTGAGCTGTTCTTCCTGTGCACTGCAGTTTGCTCATGCTGTGGTGAAAGCAAACCTTATAGTATTTTAATAGCCAGGTGATCACCCTGGAAGGTAGCTATGGAATCACTGCAAGGCTTTAAGAACTTCCCCTCTGGAATGTGCAGGCTAAGCTGAATTAGCTGTTCTCAAAGTACAATATCAGTGTTAGAACCTGACTTGCTCAAGCAGCTGAGGGAGCTCTTCTGTGTCCTAGAACTGTGTTTAATTAGGCTCATTGCCAATCAATGCTATTGATCTGCACAGACACAGCACAGGAGCTCCTTCCTGCTCTTCACTCACTGTAGCAAACACCAAATCCACCCAATGAATTCAGTTTTAAATGTGATTTTGTTTCAACATGAAAGTTTCTATTTTAGTAACTGAACATCAAAAATAAAGGTTAGGAAAATCAAACACCTTTTTCAAAATTTAAGGAAAATTTAATCAATATGCCTTAAATTATTTTACAATAACTACAATACTGACAAGCATAACGTTTTCCAAATGGTGTTTTCCTTGGAAGCACTGTGGGAGAGATTCCTCTTCATCCACCCAGCAGAATGTGCACCATGAGGGAAGGAACCTCTGCCCACGTCCTTCAGAAACCCCAGTTAACATAAAGCTACAGACACCCCAATGTGGTCATGTTTCAAGTGTGACAGAATCACAGATCCCTTTTGCTTTTAAGCATCTGTTTTCTACTTCATAATTTAAGTATCTTAAATCCTGAAATACTCTCACAGCAAATGAACAAATAATTGAGACTGGAGAGCTTAGGAGGATATTGGTTAAAATACAGGAAATACTCTAATTACTTTTGTTCATTTGTGCATTTTTGGTGAGAGGGGTCAGGAAACAGGTTCCTCTTTCCTGCAGATTTATCCAGAGTCCCCCAAATCCACAGCAGCTCCTTTAACTGTTTTGGATAAAAATCTACCAATGTGTAACTACAACCCTTCGCCCTCCCCTACAAAACAAAACAAAATGAACAAAAATCACAACCCTCAAATAAACAACCAAAAGTTACTTTTTCTAAATACCTAGGAATGGGAAAGAAATCACAGGAACTTGATAAGCATGAACACGTATTAAAGCTCTGGACTCCCCAGGTCATTGAAAACAGTATTCAAGGTCCTAAAAAAGTGAACACGAGACATTTTCCATTGTTCCAGGTGATTCAAACAGGTCTAAGTTTCATGATAGCAACACGAGACAGTTGTTTGCAGCTGTTTCTGGTCCAAGTCCATGTTCCAAGCTGGGATTTTCCTTTTGGCCCCCAGAGTCTGTTCAGAAGACGGAGATGAGGGCGAAGACTCCGTACAGCAACGCGCAGGGGTAGGCCACAAGCAGCTGCTGACCCTCCATGGCTAAGGCAGAGATAAAGATCTTGGAAGCAGAAAAGCTGCACCAGCCAATAATTCCAGCCGTGAGAATAATCCCCATCATCCCCCTGCAAAGGCAGAAAGAACAGAATTCCTGTGAGCCCTGTGTATATCCACCTGCAGGAGTCACACCTGGACTCATCCAACACCTTGTGCAGGCTCTGGGATGAATTTCAGCATTTGGCATTAAAAGAAATATTCCCACTAAAAGCACTGGGAAAGCCCTGGCACAGGTGCCCAGAGCAGCTGTGGCTGCCCCTGGATCCCTAGCAGTGCCCAAGGCGAGGCTGGACATTGGGGCTTGGAGCAAACTGGGACAGTGGAAGGTGTCCCTGCCATGGCAGCAGTGGCACTGGATGGGCTCTTCCAACCCAAACCATTCTGGGATTCTAGAATTTTAGAACAGTATCTGTCAATTATTACAGTAGAAAGACGCTCAAAATTAACTCTATGCATATGAAGATTTCAAAGCAGTGAGTAAAAGAACTGTGCCAAGCTGTTTCTTTTCAGTCCCTAAATTCTCAGAGCCAAGACAAATAATTCTCATTTTCTTGTATTTGTAAAATCCTAATTTGTGTCTTCAAAAATAATTACTTTCGGACTTTACAGGTGCTGAGACCAGTCAGATTCAGAGCTGGCTGAAAACACACCTGAGACTGCTCTTGGAGCCTAGGTATTCAAAAGCTGTTTAATGACATAGAGGTCAAGCCAGGATTCACCCCCTTTCCCACAGTAAATACCTGAAACCATTGATAATTAATTCTTGCCCTTACTGAAGATTCCTGTCACACCCAAATGATACACAGCTGCAGCACTGAAGGTGCAAACTCCTCCCAGTGATCCCCTCCCCATGCCAGGAGGGCTCTGTGCCCAAGGGGCACAGGGCAGCACTTACTGCAGCGAGAAGACGATGGCGAAGGAGGAGAGCAGGATCATGGGCAGCAGGCAGTAGCCCAGCACGCTGGCCACGCAGCCGAAGGACACCCCGGTGATGCTCATCAGGTTCAGCAGGCAGAACATGCCCAGGCAGCCGATGGCGCTGATCCCGTACACGTACCCGAACTGGATCTTGCCAGCCTGCAGCCGGGCACAGCACGGGGTCACATGGGGTCAGGATGGGGTCAGGATGGGGTCAGGATGGGGTCAGGATGGACCTGGTACAGCATGGGGTCAGCATGGGGTCAGCATGGACCTGGTACAGCATGGGGGTCAGCATGGACCTGGTACAGCATGGGGTCAGCATGGACCTGGTACAGCATGGGGTCAGCATGGACCTGGTACAGCATGGGGTCAGGATGGGGTCAGGATGGGGTCAGGATGGACCTGGTACAGCATGGGGTCAGCATGGACCCGGCACAGCACAGGGTCACATGGGGTCAGGATGGGGTCAGGATGGGGTCAGGATGGACCCGGCACAGCATGGGGTCAGCATGGGGTCAGGATGGACCTGGTACAGCACGGGGTCAGCATGGACCCGGCACAGCACGGGGGTCAGCATGGGGTCAGCATGGACCCGGCACAGCACGGGGGTCAGCGTGGGACCAGCACAGGATGGAAAGAGCACAGGATGGGATCAGGATGGAAGCAGCCCAGGGAGCAGATCCACCCCCCCTGGAACACAGCAGGGGCGGGCACAGGCACTGTCTCCCAGCCCCAGCTCCCTCGCTCCCATCCCACAGGAAGTGTTTCCCTCCCCAGAGTCCCAGGACACTTCATGCTCCTGGAGCCTGGAATTCCTCCTGACTCTGTGGATCTTAATGAACAGGTTCTGATCTGGTTGCTGTTCTTTGATCTCAGCCCAGGAACCGTTTAGGGTTTAATCAAGGACTTCTCATGCTGATTGATTACTTGCAATAATGATCTTTACAGAACTGGTGTGTAAAGACAACAAAACTCTAATTCAGGAACTTCTTGACAAACCCAGAGCTGAAGTCCTTTAATTTGTGGTAGAATGCACGAAATTATGGCAAAAAGAAAATTATTTTTAAAAATCCCAGGAACAGCTGAGCTGCCAAGCACTGAGTGTGAACTTGGGATTAGCTGAGGGAGAGTTTCAAAAGCCAAACCCAAACTTTGCTTGTTCACAAGCAGAGGGGAAGCACATGTAAGTTATGTCCTCGTATTCAGGTCATTTCCTGGTTTTCCCAGGCTGAGACTGCTGCTTCCCCTCCAGCACCTGCCCAAGGCACCCTGCAGGACACGGAGCTGTGCAGCTTCCAGGGTGCCCCCCTCCAACAACTTCCAAACTAGATGAGCTTAGACCCAGCTCTCCTCCTTCCCAAGCAGCACAGGAAACAATCACACCAGCTGCAACCTCTGTGCCAGGCTCAGCCCACTTCCTTTCACCACATTTCATGGATTTTTTTTAAAAGCACACACGAGAAATAAATTTTTAGGAAAAGAAAATTCAAACTTATCTATTATAAACATGTTCATTAATTTGACTGGCCTACTTTCCATAAATAGAAGTTACTTATTAAAGTAGGCTTGAAGGCCCCTTGGCACCAAAGCGTGTTTTAACTGTCACAGCAACGTGAAAGTTTAGGCAGAAATGACAAGCAGTACCTGAAGCATTTAAAGCTAAACAGATTAAAACCCCTGAAGCTTTCAATGCCAAGGAACACTGTTTGCTGTCATCTGTGAGCCATCAAAGCACAATTATTCCAATTAAACTCAGTTAGAAAAACTGACCAGGCTCCAGCAGGGCCCCTGAGCAACACAAGCAGTGTGAAAGCAGGCTTGCTCCAGAGTGAGCTGACACTGAAATCCCACCTGGAGTGACAGAGCTCATCCATCCCAGCAGTGTGAGAGGCCCCAGTGCCTCTCCTATGCAAACACAAATTTCTGTCCTGTGCAGAATGAGGAGCTGGACTCTGATGATCCCTGGGGGTCCCTTCCCACTCAGGACACTCCATGGAAAGGATGAGCTTTCCTGGCCCTCATGCCCGGACTCCAGGAGCCCTGCAGGTGCCACAGTCCCTCTGGCCCGTTGCCCAGCAGAGCTGTGCCCAGCAGCCCCTGTGGCAGTGTCTCACCAGCAGCAGGGTGGCCCCAAAGGCCAGGCAGAAGACCATGGGCCCGGCCAGGTCCGTCTCGTTCATGATGGTGCCATCAGCCACCTTCAGGGGGTGCAGCACCGTTAGTGTTTTCTGCCAGATGTGGTCGAAATTGATCCCCAATTCTGCAAGTGAACAGAACATGGATTTCATTTCTTCCCTTCCTGGCTGCCCCACTTGCTCCCCTCTTTGTCTGCCCTCTCCACTTCCCATCTCCCCCAGATCTGTGATAGGCACCAGGGAATTGAGCCCTCCCCTCTTTCCTCCTGCTGCCTGCACACATTCCTGGTCTCAGGTGCTGGGAAATGCCCAGGTGGTTTCTGAAGGACCAGGGAAGAGCCCAAGCACAGAGTTCTGGGTTCACAGAGGTCCTTTAAGCCCAGTTCCCCGATCCTGTTTTATTTATGTAAATAACATAATAAAAAAGCCCAGGGGGTGGAATGTATCATGCCTGGGGACAGGTGACAGATGCCTGTCTCTCCACCCTGTAACAGGGACAGTTTATTCAGTTGCTGGGAACTGAAAAATAACAGAAATAAGCTGGAAACTGATCCCAGCAAGCCAGACTTAGCTGAATATCCAGCATGGCACTCTGCACAGGCTGTACTCCACACAGGCATTTCTGCAGTGTTTAGCATTCCTTGTTAGCAATGAAACATTCCTGTTCTAACCAAGAATCAACTCACGGCACCTGCAGGCACTTACTTTACAAAGTGGGCAGTGACAATTATTATTTGCAACATGAGGAATATTAAGTATTTTGCCACAAAGTCAGGTCTCCCAGTTAACTGATTTAATCTGCCACAGAGCAGCTGGTGTGAAGCAAGAAAGCACAAATTCCCAACTGCAGAAGTTCACACAAGAGCACGAATTCACATGCCAAAATACAGGTTAAAAAAAAATCAATGAGAATTTCAAACGCACTGAGCACTCCCAGCAGCAGGGAATGCACACACTGCTACCAACTTACCCCCAAACTAGGAGGAGTTCTGGATTTAGGCCACAGCAAAGTTATACCTTCTAATAGCGGAGGCTCATCCTCAAAGTTGCTTCCATAAAAAGACTGTGCTGAGGCCGGAGTGTAGCCCTGTGTGGGCTGGTAGATCTGCCCCGTGTAGGGCTGCTGCTGCTGCATCATGTCAGGGGGCACAAAGCCGGCCTGCTGGGGGTACTCATAGCCTCCATAGGGCCTGCAAAGCACAACGCCACGTTAGAGCACACCCAGGGCTGCTGCTGAAACACTCCTGCAAGGCAAAGCTTCTTCCAGTCAGTATGTCACAGCCAACCTTCCCATCTGTCTTAAAAAGTTCCATGATGCAATACCATAGGTCCTCCATAAAAAGCCCCAATCAAAGCTACCCTCTGCCCTAAACAACTCTTCAGGTATTCTTGCCACGAATCTATCCCAAGTCTCACCACAAAGATTTCCATAAACATTTTCCAAAATGTTTAACTATGGAAACAGAAGGAAAATGCAGAACTTCTCATGTTAGCAGAGTCCAGCACAGGGGGCACATTTGTTCAGGTCACAAATAGCACTGACCTGCTCCATCCATCTCAGGGATCACTGGGAGGGAGCAAAGCCCTCAGCCCAAGGCTGGATGTTGACAGGGGGCTGCCAGGATCCCCCTGCCCCACAAACACCCTCCACACCTCTCTGCTGCAGCCTGGGAGTCACCAGGACATTGTAGGCTCACTTAGGTGACACTAATTCCTAGCTCCCAAGTGAGTGACAGGAGATGGAGCTGCAGAAGAACAGTATTTCTTCTCCCAAGGACATGCACATCACTCATATAATTAAGATTGTTCATATAACTTGTCCTTCAATCTTCTAATATTTGCTCTGAAATCTACCAGGCAGAGAATTAAACACAAAATTCCTTCAGATCTCCATGTACAGACAGTGAGTTCAGCTCTCCATCAAAGAGAACAAATGGGACTCATTTCCAGAAACCACCAGCTGGCTGAAGTGCCAAACCTTTCCTGGAAACACAGACTGTCCCAGAAGTATCCTAAGGAAGCCTAGAGGAGAGCTGGAGAGGGACTTTGAACAGGGGCCTGGAGTGCCAGAACAAGGGGAATGGCTTCCCAATGGCAGAGGGCAGGGCTGGGTGGGATACTGGAAAAGAATTGTTCCCTGGCAGGGTGGGCAGCCCTGGCACAGATGCCCAGAGCAGTTGGGGCTGCCCCTGGATCCCTGGCAGTGCCAAGGCCAGGCTGGACACTGGGGCTGGAGCACCTGGGACAGGGGAAGGTGTCCCTGCCATGGCAGGGGTGGGACAGGTAAGATCTGGGGTCCCCCAGGCCGGGCCCGGCAGGGCACACGAGTTACTTGCTGTACGGCCGCCCGCTGTAGTCGTAGGGCTGCGCCTGGTCCTCGATGCTGTAACTGGTCTGGAAGAATTCGGTGTTGAAGCCGTCGAACCCGGACATCGCCCCCTCTGCAAGAGACCAGCGAGGCGGGTTGCGGCCGGCCCGAGCGGCCCCGCGCGGCGCTGCCCGCTGCTCCTCCCGCCGCTCGGCCCCGCCGCGGGCCCGGGACCTCGCGCTGCGCCCCGCGCCCGCCCGCCGCTCCGCCCCGCGCCCCGTTCCCTGGGCCGTCTCTGTCCCGCGCTCCCGGCCGCTCCGTCCCCGGGGTGCCCCTCCGTTCCCGGGGTGCCGCTCCGTCCCCGGGTCCCGGCCCCACCTGCGGCCCCGGCCCGGCCCCGCTCCGCTCCCGCCGCCGCGGCCCCTGCGACGTGTCACGGCCGCGCCTCCACTTCCGGGACACCGCGCGCCGCTCCGCGCACGCGCGGGACGGGACTGCCCCGGGACGGCCCCGCCTCAGCCCCGGCCCCGCCTCAGCCCAGCCCAGCCCGGCCCGGCCCGGCCCGGCCCGGCCCAACCCTCCCTCAGCCCCTCCTCAGCCCGACCCTCCCTCAGCCCCGGCCCGGCCCTCCTCAGCCCGACCCTCCCTCAGCCCCGGCCCGGCCCGGTCCGGCCCTCCTCAGCCCCTCCTCAGCCCGACCCTCCCTAAACCCGATCCTCCCTCAGCCCCGGCCCGGCCCGGCCCTCAGCCCCTCCCTCAGCCCGACCCTCCCTAGAGGCCAGGCTCAGCCACACGGGGTCGGTAAGGCTCCAGTGCAGCGGTTTCGCTCCCTTTCGTATGCTCACAAGAAATATTTTCCTGTGCCACACGAAAATAGCTTTGCTAGAGCTGTGAATCTTCTTGTACCACAGCCCGGCTGTTGGCACTCCCCCTCCCAAATAAGCTGGCGGACCTGGGAATACGGGGCCACTAAGGAAAACATGACTGGCACTGTGAACACACTCTCATGTGGAGAAGCTCCTTTTAGGGTCATTCACTGGTTATAAACAGGGCTGGGGAAAAGGATTTTAGTAGCCTTTAGAAGCCTGTTAACTAGAATTTGTTTTCATTAACTGTCTCATGTCCCAGAGCTGAGCACAGGGAGGAGCGGCCGTGCTTTGCTGGCTTGGGTGGCCTTTGAGGCGGCAGTCAGGGAAAACCCCGGCTGGGGAAGTGCAGCTGAAACTTCCCAATGAGCTGGGTCAGGACGGCTGCTTCATCCTTGTTTTACACCTCGCTGAAAGGGCGTGTGGTGGTGGGGCTCAGAACTACACCAGAACCATTTCCATCCCCTGCATGATGTACTCTGAGCTCTGGCAGCCTCCTGGAGCCGAGCACCAGCCGTGGGTAACACGAGATTACGCAGGCCATGCTCCTGGTTTAAGTGTGTGTAGGTTTTTCCTTTGGTTTTTTCAATTCATTTTGGCTCAGGACACAGAGTCACTTTGTTACAAACTTGTGTATGTAGTATTCTGCCGGTGAAATGACTGTATTTCAATCACAGCCCTGTTCCATGCCTCACCTGCAAAGCAGATCTGACGGTGCAGAGTCCATGGCACTGGCGAGAACAGGCTCCCGGGAAATGCGTCACTTTGTAGAGCTGAATGGAGTATAGTGGAGAATTGCAGCCACGGAAAACAGAGATCAGTAACTGTGCCGTAAGCTGCTTCATGCAAATTTACACTTTAGGAGAATTAGCGTTTGCAGGCTGAGAAGATGCCAGTGTTCATGCAAGAGCTGCACAGTGTGCGGGCTGCATCTGACGGCTGCGGCTTAGTGCCCCTCGGCTGAGCTGTGTGCCTCGCTGCAGCTCACTGGGCAGGCAAATGAGACTCAAACCCCAGGCACTGGGCTGTGTAATTGGGACCTGCTGGGGAAACGCTCTTTGCTGAGAAACCTGTTTGGGTTAGCTTAGATTATTAGAATTTCCTGACGGCTTAGGTCGAGCTTTCATTGATGAGCTGTCCCTGCACCAGGCATCTCAGCGCTGCTGAAGGGAGTCACGGGATGGACTCCCAGCCCTCCGGGGCAGGGGGTGCTCTGACACAGCCCGTGGGTTCAAGGAGAGGGCAGGCGCTGCAGCTGCACAGCTGCTCCTTCCCGATGGCTTGGGAAGGGCAGCCCACGGACAGCCTGGAGCTGCAGCCTGGGGAAACACCAAACACCAAACACCAGGCACTGTCCCTTTGCCGAGGCACCAGCTCCTGCTGCACTGGGGGCTACCACACAATGCCAGAATCCCACACTGCTCTCAGGTGGAAAGGACCTTAAAACTCATCCCATCCATAGCCCAGATTGCTCCAGGCCCCACCTGGCCTTGAACACCACCTGGACAGGGAATTTGGATTTGCAAGAGACCTTGAAATGGCTTCAACCTGGGAAGAGTAAAAGTGCTCATAAAAGTACTCGCTTAGTACATGGGTTACACAGTGCTGGTGTCATGATAATGCTACCAAGACTTTGTTTTAGCTGTAATGTTAAAAAACACTATAATTACACCAGTATTAATAATAGAATCATTTGAATCAGACTGAGAATAAAAGTATTATTCAAAGAACTCTGGAGGAATGGGAGGATGGGGAAAAGGAGAGGAGGAAGATGTCTGCTGAAATAGGCCTTCTTATGGCAGAACTTGAAAGGGAGGAAGGAAGTGCCTTGCAGAGGGGAGACTGAGAACGGCGATTTTTGTTTGATTTTAATCCTTGGTTGCTGATGTATCCATGAGGTCTCTGCCTGCCTGCACGTGCTGGCTCTCTTGCAGGGTCAGGGCTGTTTGTGTAGCTGATTGCTTTGTTGAACAGTGGCCATGGAATTCCAGAGGAGTTGTCAGCACACATATATCAATTATTCTCCAGAATGTTCCCCGATGTGCAGTGATTGATATGGAGATCACTGGAACATGATTCCCTCATACTGCCAGCTTTTGGAAGGCTCAGACCTTGTGCTGTGCGTGTGCTGTGGGTCTGGTGCTCGCCAGAAGGAGCAAAGGGTCTCTGTGCAGGAGCTGTGACCCCTCTCTGTGTGATGCACGATGGCAGAAAGCGATGTCATGTCTCCATTTGAGCCTTGCTCCCAGCCTGTGCTCACATCCTGAGCAGCTGGGAAAGCTGCTCTTCCCTTTGCTTGTTTGGGATGAAAATACATTATGCACTCGAGTTATGAATAAAAGATCAAGGGCAAATCTCTGTAATGCTTTACTCTGTGAATAAACCCGCCTTCATGGCACTCACGCTCTTTGCTGGAAGATCCTTTCTCAGGGATGCTCAGCCATTTAGTGTTGCTTTATGCTTTTTCTTCAAAGTGAAAGATTTGTTAGGGCTTCCCATTCGCACGTACTGCTGGATTTGAGCAGTGAGAATTTCACTGTGTGTAATTCACACTGCTGGATCAGGGGATAATCTCTGATTTAGCTCGGTATCACTTGTTCTTGCCTGGCTTGCCTTGCAGGGAGCTCTGGAGCTGGCTGATGGGAAGGATACACTCCTGCTGGAGAGGTGTCTGGGTTAGGGGGCTGGAACTCACAGGAGTCTGGGGTTGCTTCCTCCCAGGCTCTGTTCTCTCTGTGGGTTGAGGCTGGATTGGCGGTCCTGTCTGGGACCACCAGTGCAGGACACAGTTTCTGCCTCTCAGGGAAACACTAGCTCTCATGATAGGCCCAGTCCAGACATTTCCTTATTCCTCTGCCATGCCACCCTTCTCAGAAACTGCCCTCTTCTTGCTGGCTTGATGGAGTTCTGCCCTGGGAAACATTGCCTGGGCTCAGTACTCGGATACAAGCCTGCTGAGAAGCACAGACTGTTACAGGGAACAGGGCTGAAGGATCCTTAGGTGGCACCTTGAAGTTGTTCCTGAATCAAAGTGCAAGCCTGGAACTGGAAGTGCTGTTCTTTCTTCCTTTTTTATTTTAACTATTGTGTGTAAAGATCACACAGAGCGATGAAAGTTCTCATGTGGCTTTTTTAGGTGGAATCTTATATCAAAAATCCAGCTTGAATGTATTTTTTTCCTCAGAATTGCAACTTCAGTTTCTGCTACTTTCAGTTGCTCCTTCTCCAGGCACCTCTAAGCTCTTGTGTTGTTGCTGATAAACAGCTTCCACATTTCTCACTATGTGTGGGCGACTTGATTCGAATTTCCAGCCTGTGTGTTTCCTCTGGAGATGGGAGGTGATATACACACACACCCTGTTACTCCAGTCCAGGTAACGCTGCCCTTCCTTTCTAGCCCTCATTGCTGCTGCTTTTCAGACACCTATTTCTAACACCCACCAAATTCAATAAAGTCACTTGTTCCATGATTTCCTGAAATGCCAATTTAGCACTTTGTCATAAGGAATGACCTCAAACCTGTGAATGATGTCACAGCATTCATGGATTGGCTTCCAGCACAGCTATGCTGGGGCTTTTGGAACATACACTTTAAGCTCAGACTAAATTTTCCCTTGCCTGTGCTGAAGGTTATGAAGGCATCTGTCAGAAGTGAGAAGTGCTTCATCCTCCTCCCTTTGATGGATACTGCTTTTCCATCAGAACTGTAGTTGCTCCTTGGTGTGGTCCTGACACATATTTTACATTTAGGTCACCATGTATTTGGCCCAGATTTTAAAGTTTCACTCTCTCAAGCTGCATTTTGATGGATTTGGCCCATGGCTTGTATTTAGCTGGGGAGTGTTACGTGATGCTTTTACTCCTGAAGTCATTTCATCAAAGGAAATTGTGTTACAGTGAAATGATTGGAACATCCTATGTGAAGAAATAAAAGCAGGTGCTGAATTGCTTTCATTACTATTTGAAAAGTGCAGTTGCATTTCTAAAGCTGTTGTGATTAAAATTCTATGGGTTTTGTTCTTTTCAAAGGGCAATTCTGATGATAATGTTTCAAAAAGACTTTGAGCTTAGAGCTGTCTCTACTGGCTAATCACAGGGAATCCGTGCCTGCTGCTCGTTAGAGCCTGTCAGGAGTCCCAAGTGTGGATAACTCTGTCCCTGCTCACTGAGCACCTGCACATCCCACTCTCTGTGGTGGTGTCCTGGCCCCGAGCAGCGCCAGGCTGAGCTCCACCCCCAGCCTCGGGCCTTGGGTTGTTGTCACGGGGACATCACAAACGCTTCCGTGCTGGTTTGGGCACTGTCACCTCTTACTGGGGAGACGGAATGGATTCTTCAAGCCCTGCCAGTATGGCACCCCTGCCTTTATGAAAATGGATTTAAATTAGGTGGCAGCATATGAACTCACATGGACGACTGAAATATTTGCAAAAGCTGATGCAATTCTCCCTGCTGTGAACAGGGACAGCACTGGCACTCCCAGAGGCAGCTGTCAATCCCTCTGGCTGGCCATGCAGGTGTTAAATCCTCTCTACACTGACTGCACCAGGCTCTTAGAAAGGTAATGAAGACATTTAAGTGAACATGATCTCACATCCCACCTTTAAATCCTCTGTGCAGGGGTTATGGAGCACTTGACCTGCACTGCTTCAGCTGCTCTGCAGAGCCACAAGGGCAGGACACAGGACTTGGGCTCTTCTGAGGCACAACCAGCACACCCTGTAGTGGCACCAGATTCTGCTGGTTTGAAAATAAGGATCCTGAACTGAGAGACAGACTCTGTTCAGGAGTGCAGCAGTTGCTTCAGAATGAATGAATGAAGGTAAAAATCAAGGTTTGATTAACTGTTCAGCTCTCAGATTTAATTTGAAAAATCTGTAGGTACACAAGTAATGATTTTCTGTCTTAGCCTTGAAAATTATTCTTTTTGGCTATTTTGTTTTAAATTACAACCATGTTTTAAAATTGTGGCCATGCTCATCTGCAGCCTCAGCTGGTGCTAATACGCCAAGGTTGTGGATTCAATCCCAGGTGGATTTACTTAAGAGCTGAACTCCATGATCCTTGACCCTTCCAACTCAGAATATTCTGTGAATCTGTGGACTAGGTGCCGTCAGCAAAATCTACCCCTGCATGGTGACTCCATAACAGAGAGACTTCACTCTAAAGCTTTTAGTCAATGGTTGGGTAAAAGGCTTTCCTTTCTCATATGTTATCATTCCGAGAAGAGTATTTTTGCCCAGAAATGGTGTGAGCTGGTACGGGGCTGTGCTGCCCCGTTCCCGCGGATGCCGGCAGTGTGGGGTGCTCCGGGGAGCCGCCCCCGCAGCTCCTCCGCTGAGTTTCGCCTGCCGCCGGGATGCCGGCTCCTCTCTCCGTGCCCGCAGCGCCCGGGCCGAGCAGCGGGGACGGACACGAGGTGGCGGTGCCGGCGCGCCCGCGTCTCTCCCCGTTAGAGACCCACAAGGAAAGCGGGCCCTCCGCACCGCCGGAGCCGCCCCCGGTCCCTCCTCCTCCCTCCCGCGCCCCGCGGCAGTTCCCCTCCCTGCCGGCTCCGGGAGGAGCGGCGGCAGCGGGAGCGAGTCCCGGTCCTGCCCGGCAGCCGCGGCTTGGTCACCCGGAGCCCCCGCGCCGCCCGCCCGCATCGCCAGCGGGGACCCCGCGGAGCCGGGACAGGCACGTTGCGGGCGGGCAGGGGACGGGCGCTGCCCGCCGAGGGGACGGAGCGGGAGGGACTGCACCGCAGTTCGGGCGGCGAGCAGCGGGCGGCAGCGCTGCCCGGCCCCGGCCGGGCGGGGACCGCCGCTGTCCGCGGTGCTGCCGCTGTCCGCGGTGCTGCCGCTGTCCGCGGTGCTGGCCGGGCTGTGCGCGCCCTGCCGTGCCCGCCCGCGCCCGTGCCCGGCGCTGCCCGGCGCCGCCCGCTCGCGGCGCTGCCCGGTGCCGGTGCCGGCGCGGGACGCGGCGCCCATCCCGGCCCGACTCCTTTAAGATGATGCAATCGGCATCGCCCTCCGCGCTGCCGACCCCGCGCCGCTGAGCGGAGCCCGGAGCGCACGGCGGGGCGGAGCGGAGCCAGCGCGGGGCGGCCCCGGCGGTGCCCGCGGTCCCGGCGGGCCATGGGGGAGCCGCCGGCCGCGCTGCCGCCGCGGGAGCCGCCGGAGCCCGGCAGTGCCTAGCGCAGGCTGTGGGCTTTCTGCAAGTCATCGGGGCCGGCGGACGCACCCCCGCTGCCCTCCCGCTCCCCCAGCCCAGCGCATCCACTCGGGAATTATTTTATTTATTTGTTTGTTTATTTATTTATTTATTTTCTTCCGCCGTGCTGTATGTACTGGTTTCCTCGTCACCCGCCACGGTTAACTTCCCTGTGACTCGATTTAACACTAGAGACCTCCGTGGATGCTGCTAAGAGCACTTCTCTTGCCTTTGCTGTCCCTTGCTGGGATCGGATTCACACTACCCGGACCCTGTGTGCCTGTATGTGTGTTCTGAGTGTCTTGACATTTTGGTTTTCTTTACAAGAGCTATGCATTAATTGTTACCAAGGTAAGACTCCCCGTTCTTGTTCCCTCATGTGCATGTCTAATTTAGATGTTTCTTTAAAGATGAAGTATGCAGTTTCTTTTAAACAGTGGAGTCATATGTAGCTCTTCCATTGATGAATACTTGTGAAATAGAAGCGTAGAACTTGCCCAAAAAAAGAGACTTATTTAGCAGATTTAGCTTGGCTCTACAAACTGCTCTGCTTTTCTCTGTTGCAGGAGCTGTGATGCTTAGAAGAGTAATTTGTGCCTTGTTTTGTTTTCCCTTTTCACAGACCTGTGAATGACCATAGGCTTGGCTTGACCTTGATTTTGATGGCTTTGTTGGAAGATCTGATGATGTGATTGCATGTCATGAGGCGATTGCTCTTCAGCCTCCAGCCTCCGTGGCTCAGTGTATAAACCGCTTCTGCCACACTGTCACTCATGGACAATTCAAATTTTTCTTTTAAACAATTCTTTTAGCTATTTTTATTTTCTCACTTCTTGTTTTCCCCTTGTTTCTTCTGAATGTTGGGAGCTTTATTCTACCCTCTGATGTGATTGATAGTCCTGCTTCTCCGTGCTGCTGATTTCCAGTTTAAACTACAATGGCTCTAAGTGGCAATTGCAGGACTTACCTTCCTACTCGGGAGCAGGGGTCAGGGCTGCACTCCTTCCCCGAGGTGGTGGAGCTCAATGTGGGCGGCCAGGTTTACTTCACTCGCCATTCCACCTTGGTTGGCACCCCTCACTCCCTGCTCTGGAAAATGTTCACCCCAAAGAGAGACACAGCCAACGATCTGGCCAAGGACTCCAAGGGAAGATTCTTCATCGACAGAGATGGTTTCCTGTTCCGCTATATTCTGGACTATCTCAGGGACAAGCAAGTGGTTCTGCCTGACCACTTCCCAGAGAAGGGAAGGCTCAGGAGGGAGGCTGAATACTTCCAGCTCCCAGACCTGGTCAAGCTCCTGACTCCCGATGACACCAAGCAAAGCCCTGATGATTATTGCCACAGCGACTACGAAGAGGTGTCCCAGGGCAGTGACACCAGAATTTGCCCCACCTCGTCGCTCCTGCCGCCAGACCGCAAGTGGGGATTCATCACCATCGGCTACCGTGGCTCGTGCACCATTGGCAGGGAGAGCCAAGCAGATGCCAAATTCAGGAGGGTCCCAAGGATTTTGGTTTGTGGAAGGATTTCTTTGGTCAAAGAGGTTTTTGGAGAAAGTTTGAATGAAAGCAGAGACCCGGACAGGGCTCCAGAAAGGTACACCTCCAGGTTTTATCTCAAGTTCAAGCACCTGGAGAGGGCTTTTGACATGTTGTCCGAGTGCGGATTCCACATGGTGGCCTGTAACTCCTCGGTGACGGCTTCCTTTGTCAACCAGTACACGGACGACAAGGTCTGGTCCAGCTACACTGAATATGTCTTCTACCGTAAGTACCAGCCGCGGGGGGAGAGCAGCGCCGAGCTCCGGCTGCCGTGCCGCCGAGCGAGCGTTCCCGCAGCGCGGGGAGCGCCGGTGCCCGTGTCCGCCCAGGCGCGGGCAGTGCTCAGATCCGGGGGACACCTTTCCGTGCGGGCTGTGCAGGTGAAGCGGGGCTGAGCTCGGCGGGCCGGGCCTGGCTAGGTGGCAGCACAGACTGCCGAAAGCGCCGTGCCTGTGCCCGGAGGACGCGGTGCCTCTGGCACTGTAAAGCAGCGCCCGAGTGCCTCGCGCGCTTCCCGGGCCGTGTGGGACACAAACCAAGGGTGCAAACACCGCGAAATACATTACAGAAAACCTTTGACCGGGATTCACTTTGCAAAGGTAATAGGGGTTTGATAATCATCAGGCGCAGGCAGCCGAGCCATCTGTCAGCCGCCCTGACACGCTTCCACGCAGGGAGGGGAAAACACAATTCCATCCCTCTGGCCGCATTTCAGCGGGGCCCTCTCAGAGCAGCTGCTGTGCTCTGGAATGAGGGCTCGGAGCAGAGAGGGGCAGGGGCTGGGCCTTGTTACACAACACGGCCGTGGAAAAGCGAGTGTCCTCTCCAGGAGCAGCGTGTGCCCTGCTCCCCGCAGCCACCCCGGAGCCACGCTGCTGCTGCTGCCCTGAGCTGGAGTGCTCAGGGGCTCATTAACTTCAGCTGATAGCCAGGTACAGCCTGGTTACCAATGGTAACACCGGGCTAATTTGGATCCCGTGAGGTTGTACCAGAAAATCATTCCACATCTGCTGTGCCGACACGTTTGAGAGGTTCATGAAGCTCTTTGCCTCCATTTTCATTTGAGGAGGATGAAGGATGGAACAGTTGCATCCATCAGTGTATCCAGCTGCTGCTTTGGCAGGTGGCCTTGAGATAGAGGGACAGAGGGATAGAGGGATAGAGAGGTAGAGGAACTGAGGGACACAGGGATAGAGGGACACAGGGATAGAGAGAGGGACACAGGGATAGAGGGACAGAGGGGTAGAGGGATAGAGGGACAGAGAGAGGGAGAATGCAGAGCTGCCACCCTGGGTGTGGTGCTCACAGTGAGCAGGGTCCTGCTGTGGGGAGCTGACAAAAGTTTTCGATGGAGGATGCATCAGGAAGTGAACAGTTTGGGTGTAATTCCATGGATTCAGTGCCATCTACTCTTGTGTGGGGCTCAACAGGCAGCCCTAATCTGCTTATGCAATGAAGCTTAAGTTAGCATCCTGAAAAACCATCTGGGTTTTTGACATCTGTAGATTTACTTAAAATTAGTTTTCTAGCTGGATTTCTCAGCAAAATAGTCCTAAGGTCATGGATCCGCTTATATTCCAACCGGGATAGATGATTTGTGTTATTAAGAAGCTTCTTAGAAATTACAGTGTCTTGTACAAGTTCTAGGAGGAGAATTAATGTAGGTAAAGGAATGGATTAGAAAAATTGTGCTGGTGTTTATATTTGAAATAGGGAAAAAATATAAGTTCTTTAAAGGCACAATGATCTCTGCTAATTGAAGAGAGGATGAACATAGGCTTTCCCTGAATTAGCAGAACAGACTCCTGATTTTCATATTTCTGAAATTTTTACCTTAAAGGATTGCACACTGCTCCCACATCACTTCAGCCAGGGTAGGGACGAAGAGGAGAGGTACTGTAGAAATTTTAGAGAATGAAAGTCCATAGCAGGTGTCACAAAATCTTCTCTCATCAGTTGAATCCAATTGAAGTTCCTGGAAAGATTCCTATTCCGTTCAGCAGGCTTTGGATTTGGCTCTGATGGGTTTTGTGGGGTTTTGACACTGATGCAGTTTCAGAGGTGGATTTTCAGTGTCCTTCCCCAGGTAAAAGCCAAAGCCATGGCTGTGGTGCCAGATGACCCTTTCTTGTCCCAGCCCAAGTGGTTCAGTTCTGCCTGGTGCTGGTTCTGCTGCCATGGAGTTCTGGCTGTGGATCTTCCCTGGCCCCACACTCAGGGCTGGCTGCAGCTGATGCACCTGACAGCAGGCTCCACCTGGAGCAAAGGAGCTCCCTCTCCAAATCTCCTGAAATGATTCCATTCCCATTGTCCCAAAGCCCTTTCATCTGAAAGTTTGAGGACCAATAAAACTGACATCTGGCTTTGCAGTGGAACACGGCATCTCCTCTGCAGCTGCTTAGCCATAATTACTTCTTTAGATGCTGCCAGCTGTGTCTATGTAAGCATTAATCATCAAGCTGCTGTGAGCAGGTTAATGGGCCTGAACCTGGAGGAGTCTAACACAGCTGGGAGGCAGAGGCAGAGGTGGTCTTTGCAGGGCTGCTCAGGAACTCCTGCCAAAGGCCTGTTGGAGGAAATATTCTCAGCTGGAAATGGATGATTAGCTCCAGAGGAGCAAGAATACAGGGAGGAATGGTGTTTCAATACACCAAACACATTGTATGCTCCAAATAGCACTGAGAAGGAAAATGCCTGCAGTTGGCACAAAGAAAAAGAGCATTTTTCATGTTCAAATCCATCTGAAAGTGGCTGAGATGGAGTGGAGGGGGTGTGAGCTGAGCAGCTCTCACATGGGTACAGCGCATGCTGGGAAGAAATGCACCATCAATATTGCATGGCCCTGGGTCCCACGGGCCCAGGCCGTGCTGTTAGGGGTGTGGGAGAGAGAGCTCCCCGTGGGGGAGGCTTTCCCAAACCACCCTGCAGGGTGAGCCTGGCACTGCCAGCCCTGAGCTGTTTGCTGAGGAGAGCCCGGGACGGGGGCACAACAGGGGCACTGCCAGGCTCCAGCCAGCCCCCAATGGGCCGAGGCACTGCAGGGCTTGGAGACGGGCTGGGCTGGGCCAGCAGAGCCACCGCCGAGCAGTTCTGTGACACACAGCTCCTGTGGGGTGGCACGGGGTGGGCACGGGGCACTGCCAGGCTCCTGCTCGCAGGAGGGGAGGGGCTGAGAGCTGAGGGGCTGCCCATGCATTTCCTTTCCCTCTGGTTTCTCCTATAGCAAAGATATTTCCTTAAATTTTCTAGTGGCTATGGCTGGATTTCTGACCAGAACCATTTTGTGGGTTCTCCCCCCCCCCCCCCCCCCCCCCACTATTGCTTTAACGATCTTAAAGTAAAACTTCATCTCCAAAGTCTCTCATTTTTGAAGAGGGTGAACAGCCTCTGCTTGGGTCTTCATTTTCCCCTGTTTTCAGCTTTTGTAATGTGATGAACTGAAAGTGTGCACTCGAACCCCTGGTGACAGTGGTGTTGGGGGCGGGAGCTGTGACAGCACCGGGCTGGCTCAGCCCTCCATAGCCTGGCCCCATTCCTGGGCTGTGGCAGCACCGTGCTCCTCTCCACCACAACCCACAAACCAGCATTCTGCTCCTTCCAGTCCCACAGCTCTGTCACACTGGGGGTGACACCCTGCCTGTGGCTGCTGGCACTGCCAGGAGAGCAGAGCAGCAGGGTGGGAAGGGACAAGGCCTGAGCTCCTGCCAGCAGTGCTGTGACACAGCAGGATGTGTGTGCCTTGGGGCAGCTGGGACCTCAGGGACACAGCCAGGGACGGCATGGCATGGCATGGCATGGCATGGCATAAAACTGCCTGTCAGCCCCGTCTCACATGGCTATTGCCCCAACAGCCTGGAGCCATGCCCCTTCTCTCTCTAAGACGGGCTGAGAGGACGGTTGTTCTGATTTGGTGGAGCCTTTCCTTGCACTGGCCCCTGCCCAGCTGCACACAGGGAGCAGCCCAGGCACCTGCAGATGTGCAGAGGAAAAGGTGAGACGTTGCTGGTGCTGTAGCTCTGAAAGCCAAGAATAGATGAAGGATGCTCCTGCAGGCCCTGTGCTGGCTCCGCTCGCTCCGGGACCGTGGGGATGCTGGGGCCCCCCTTGCTCTGGGCAGGAGCTGGCCAGGTGTGCCTTGCAGCTGCTGGCAGGGGGCTGATGGGCAGAGATGTTTGTGAAGCAGGCTGCAGAATGTCCTGGCATAAACAGATGAATCGTCTTAGGTGGGGACGTGCAGGAGGAAGCAGAAATGTCAGGCGATATTCCTGATGCCTGTCCTTTGGGCACTGCTCCCTGGGATAATCCTGGTGTCTGTTTTACAAGAGGATCCATTTGGGATTGCTGCAGCCAGCTGGGGCCTGTCACTGTGCATGTGTGACTGAGCTAAAGGATCCCATACTGATGTGCCTACCACTGACTCATAAATTCATTGTGTGGCAGAAATTTGACTCACAAAACGGAGCAGCCTTTGCACGGTGACACCCACAGCTGTGCTGTCAAACGGGCAAGATGTGGGAGAGGAACATCACCCAGTTCTCTTTAAACCAGTACTGCCACATGATCCAGGAGCTGCTTCTGTCTGGTTTTAAATCAGTGAAGATCAAAATGACCCCAAAGTGAGCAAAATGAAGTCTAATCCAATGAATAATGCAGGCTTCTTCCCTGCTGACAGGAGATGTTTCTGTTTCCAGGTAATTATTGTCATCATTGATGCCTCTGGTTCCTCTTGCCAAAGCAAACCCTCTCACCAGGATGATCATCTGCAGGTGGTGGGGCTGCAGCCAGCCAGGTCTGTCAGTCTCTTCATGGCTGAAGGACCTTCCTCCAAGTTTTTTGCTCTCCCAATTTGTCAGGGCAGACTGAAAAACCTGCAGAGCTGATTAGAGTTATTCCATAGATGAGAAATGCCGTTATTTATTGGAAACCAGTTGTGTCAAATCTGATTGTCAGATTAGGCCAAGAATCTGCTGCTCAGTGAGTAAGCAAAGCAAAGCTTGACAAAAGAGTTGGTTGGATTTAGGGCTCGGAGTTTGTTCTGACAATCTGCAGACAGTGATGTTGAGGAGGCAGCAAGGATGGCTTTGGCTCTGGCCTGTCTGCCCAGCACTCACTGGCCCTTTGGCCAGGGTTACCCTGACCCTTGGGTGTGACCCTTGTGGACTGCCCTGTTTCTGTCCACATCTGTCCCCTGCCCCAAGCACCTCCTGGGCATGGCAGCAACCCCTGTCCCAGCAGCTGCACAGCAGCCAGGCAGGCTGCTGCCAAGGAGGAGCCTTGTCCCTCTGTCCCTCTGTCCCTCTGTCCCTCTGTCCTGTGACTGGGGGAAGGAAGGGGCTTTGCGGCTGAGGAGATAAATCAGCCCTGCCTGCAGATGTTTTGAACAGGTTGTGGCCTGCAGTTTTTGTTTTCCCTCCCTTCCCAAGCTGCCAGGAGGGCAGTGTGCCAGGGGCACTGCAAACACCCCCGTGGGGCCAGGGCCTGGCCGTGGGCACAGCTGTGGGCACATCTTCACTGGGCCCAGCCACCAGCGCTGCCACAGGGCAGCGGGAGGGAGGGAGGCACAGCCTCCCCTGGCACTTGCAGTGCTGCTGCTGCTGCTGCTCTGTGATCCAGAAAAAGACCATAATGACTAACAGATTAACCAAGGAGAACTGGCATTTAGGGGGGAAAAAAGAAAAATCCATGTATTTGAAAGTGCAGCCTGGAGCTGGCCATGTGCCAGGAGCAGCACACGAGGTCTGCAGCCCCGTTAGGGAGCGGGGCAGGGTTTGCTGTGCTGGAAGCAGAGGTGTGTGCCAGGGAGGGCAGTGGGCACGGGGAATGCCTGCCCTGCTGCCCGGGAGGGCACTCCTGGCTGGGGTGACCCATCACCCTGGGCAGGGCTGAGAGCGGCTCCCAGCAGCCCCTTTCTGCAGCTCCTTCAGCCTGCTGAGGTCTGGCCTCCTCCAGAGCCCGCTGAAACCTAGCTGTGGGTCTCAGGAAAACAGAACCAGCAAGAGTGAAGGAGTGCAAATGAGAAAACACAACCCGACGTTTGCCGTTCAATAAATACCCGCAACATATTGTGCACACAGACAAACACTGCCTTGCAGCAGGTTGGGTTTTTTCTGTCCAGCCATCCTGGATTTGTTTAATTTTGTTACCACAATATTTTCTCAGTTTCTCCTCTTTTCTTTTTCGGCTTTTCAAGTTCAAGGCTAACGTACAATAAATATGGAGACACAAAGCAAAATCTAAATTACGACTTTGCACACAGAAAGAAGAACCCTTTTTTCTTTGAGCTTCCTTGCTCAAAATTGTATTTTTTATGAAGCAAGAAAACAGACTAAAGTGCTTTAGGCTTGGTGGAGTCACTTCAATTGTCACTGAGCTGTAATGCTGCCTGAGCTGGCCAGAGCCAGGAATCCTGTGACAGTGATTCCCCTGCTACTTTCAGATGTACTCAAGTTAATTCTGGAATACACTCAAACATTGCTGCCATTATCAGGGCTCCTAATGCTGCTCCCAGTGCTTCAGGAGCAGAGGACTGAAGCTGCAGATGTGCTCGGTGAGGGAGGGTGCTGTGGGGATGGTCTGGGGGGTGCTGAACGCAAGGAATGCCCCTGGCTTCATCCAGGGCTGCTCTGAGCACTCAGGTGTGGTGCAAGAGCTCAGTGCTCAGGTGATGTGTCCCTCCCTGGCTCAGTGCAGCAGCCTGGCGTGGTCCCAGGCTCATGGACCTGACTGAGCCTTGCCAGCCACTCTGGGCTTACACAGAGGGACTGTTTACCAGGGCATGGAGTGACAGGGCTTCCAACCCACCCCATTCAATGGTTCCGTGCTTCTATGGCTTCTGGAGCAAATGTCCCTTGGAGTGATTGTCCCTTGGCTTTATCTCTGCTAGCAGGGGCTGCGTAAATGAGGTAGAGAATGCCCAGCAGAGCCCTGGCTGGGCTGTTTCCCTTGGTTTCCCCAAAGCAGCTTGCTAAGTCAGCTGTCTAATAGTGTTTGAAGGAGAGCGAGAAGTCTGGAGCTGTTAGAATTGTTTTGCATTTCAGTGGCTGGTCCAGCTGAGTTGAAATGCCCACAAATGTAAATTGGTCCATTGGAGGGTGCCCTGGTGACCCCTCTCTATCGACTCTCACTCATGTCCTTCCCATCCAGGACTGCTCATACATCACTTGTGTTATGAATTTCCCTGCACTGCCTCTGACTCTCCTAACGACATGATTAACGATTTCCAGGAGCTCATTGATTAGCTGTTAGGGCAGCTAAAAAATTCCTCTACCAGAAACCAAGTGAGGAGAACCGTGGCCATCCTGGTTTCCAATCCATCCTGGAAATCCTGCTGCCGTGGTGTTGGGAAGTGAGCCGTGGTGTTGGGAAGTGAGCACAACATCCCCAAACACAAACCCAAGGAGGAGAATGATCCTGGGCTCTGGGGAGTGTTCCTAGAACAGTCTGGGGGGAGCAGCAGCCTGAGGGATGCTCCCACCCTGGATCTGAGCAGGGGCTGCAGCTGGGAACAGACCCAGCACTGCCCTCCTGGCCTCAGGCTTGGCCAGGGCCTCAAAGTCAAATTTAGAGAGAAAATTTCTGTCTGCATATTTTGGAGGAGACTCATTTCAGGACTTCAGATTGAATTTCCATCAATCTGAATCAGAGTGTATTTTTACAGTGGAATTAAATCAGGCTGAAATAGAACCCAGTGGAACATGCTGATTTTGACTGAATTTTGCACTTTAAATATTTCCAAAGCAAAAAACTCCAAGCAAAGCTTGAGTGAGGAAAGACCACACCACCAGAGAGCTTGGGAAAGTGTTTGTGCTCCTGCAAAGGGAATGTCACTGGATTTCTCTCAGGTCAGAGCTTTCCCTGGCGTGGGCAGGTCCAGCTCTGGTCCCAGAAGGATCTCGGAGGCTGATCCCGAGGCTGGGAGGTGGACATGGCTTATTGCAAATCTGCCCTCTGATGCTCCTATAAAAATGGAATTTTTGACCACCACTTACACTAAATCTGCCAGCAGGACCCATGATGGGGCTTTCATAGACAGCTGGAACAGAATTCACTCTCATGGTGTCATTGCCTCAGTGCGCTGTCATGTGGCAGGTGAGTGTAGGGGAAACACTGAAGATCTCAAACCCCCTTGTTCTAGTGTGTCAAAATCAATAACAAGGAATTTGAGGAGTTACTGCTTGTTCTAAAAGTATGTTGGCTTTGGTTTTCTTTGGTTTTCTCTCCTGACCATCAGGAGCAGTCAGTGCAGGGAACTGGGTCTCAAGAGGCTGCCTGGTGCTTTTTCCTTTGGTTTGACGTTTCACCATAATTGTGGGGAAAATAAATGACCATTGTCCTCCTGTGGAATTGCAGAGGGAATTCTTTTTCTGAATTAATGGTCCAGCGGTGGTCAGTGGTAACAAAATTTTTATGCATAAATAATGCCATTTATTATATTATTGATGCCCTTACTTGTTGATGTTTTTTTAGAGTCAGAAGAGCAGCTCTGAGGAGCTCAGGTTAATGGCAGGAGCTGTGCTGAGTCCAGCAGAGCTGCAGCAGCTCCCCCAGTGCAGAGCTGGCCCAGCCTTTGTGCAGCTCTGCCCCGGCAGTGCGTGCTCCCGTGGGGGCTGGCTAATTGGAAAGGCTGCCATGGTGAATCTCTCACTGTGACACAGGGAAAATTCTAATGTGCTTTGCTTAAGAGCAGCTGGGCTTGCTTGAGAGGTCACTGTCAGGAAAATGTTGCTGAAAACTTCTTGGAAAACTTCCTTCTGTCTCAGGAGTTTGGCCGTGACATGCTGTCACAGAGTCCCAGAATCCCGGGATCCATGAGGCTGGAAAAGCCCTCCCAGCCCATCCAGTCCCAGCTGTGCCCCATCCCCACCTTGTCCCCAGCCCAGAGCCCCGAGTGCCACCTCCAGCCCTTCCTTGGACACTCCAGGGATGGGGATCCAACCCTCCCTGGGCAGTTCCAGTGCCTGAGCTCCCTTTCCTTGGGGAAATTCCTGCTGTGCCCACCCTGAGCCTGCCCTGGCCCAGCCTGGGGCCGTTCCCTCTGCTCCTGTCCCTGTTCCCTGGAGCACAGCCCGACCCCCCGGCTGTCCCCTCCTGGCAGGAGCTGTGCAGAGCCACAAGGGCCCCCTGAGCCTCCTCTGCTCCAGGCTGAGCCCCTGCCCAGCTCCTCAGGGATTTTCCAGCCCCTTCCCAGCTCCTCAGGGATTCTCCAGCCCCTGCCCAGCTCTGTTCCTGCCCTGGACATGCTCCAGCCCCTCAGGGCTCTCCAGAGCTGCCCCAGCCCTGGAGGTGCCCCAGCATTGCCAGCACAGGGACGGGCACTGCGCTGGCCCTGCTCCAACCCCAGTGCTCTGGCTGAGCCCTCCTGCCAGCACTGCACACGGTGACTTTGTCTCTGTCCTGCCATCACCTCTTGAGCCACAGCCTCCTAGAGAGAGAGGTGTTGTCCCCAGGGCCTGAGGAATTCCCCTGGGTGCTGTTTAACCCAGCCCACGTGCAGCCCATGGGTGGCTTCGCTCTCCCTGGCAGAGCTACAATTACCAGGATGCAAAACCTCTCCTTTCTAGCTGGGAGAAGAGCAGTTTCCAGGTATTCTTGATTTCATTAATTTGTGAGCATTCAGGAGAACAATCCCTCTATTCTCTCAAGTCAATGCACTTGTATTACGTGAGGATTAAATC
Source organism: Fringilla coelebs (assembly GCF_963513975.1). Taxonomy (NCBI): domain Eukaryota; kingdom Metazoa; phylum Chordata; class Aves; order Passeriformes; family Fringillidae; genus Fringilla; species Fringilla coelebs. The sequence continues at coordinate 18,447,635 of NC_140041.1, forward strand.
ATTCCCTTCCCTCAGAGCAGAGGCTGCAGACAGAAACCTTCTATGCCTTCCCTTGCCTAGACAAAGAATATTTAAATAAGGGTGCTGATAAAAAATGCTTTCACTGGTAAAGACTTGATTAAAGAATCTGCTGCTCTAGAGTCCTGTAGGTGAAGGCAGAAGTCAAGAGGTGCCATTTCGTGCAAAGGGATTGAACAGTTCCTTTAAGTTTGGTGTGTGGGAAGGATTTTCACAACTCAGTGACATCTCCAGGGCTGGGGAGAGCCCAGGTCCCAAATCTAGTGGAGGTCACTGGTGGGGAGGATCAAACCCTGCTCTATCTTATTTCCATTTCTAAATCTTCAAAATACTTGACTTGTACCTAGGAAGCATCAGTGTTCACTTCACACAAGTTTTCTGGTTTAAGAAGCCCAAATAATCTTCGGTGTGCTGAGACTGGAAGGACGGGAGCTGATCCACTGGAAACTGTCAATAATTGCCTCCCTTCCCTCCAGCAGCAGCCCACGAGTCCCCAGCAGGCTGGAACAGGCAGGTGGCACGTTGGCAGCCAGGCCCTCTCGTGTGGGAGGATGACAGATTTGCCCACCTCTCCCCGAGCAGCTCCACAGCCTCTCGGGTTCCTGCAGATAAGGCAGGGGACTCAGAGCTGGCTGAGGCTGCTCTGTTCCCATCACGGGATGGTTCCCATCCCTGGCAGTGCCTGCTGTGCCAGCCCAGACAGATCCACTGCAGAGTGCAGGGCTCGAGTCTGTGCAGCCAGCAGCTCCCACTGCATCCCCAGCTCCCACTGCATCCCCAGCTCCCACTGCATCCCCAGCTCCCACTGCAGCCCAGCTCCCACTGCATCCCCAGCTCCCACTGCAGCCCAGCTCCCACTGCAGCCCAGCTCCCACTGCATTCCCGGCTCCCACTGCATTCCCGGCTCCCACTGCATCCCCAGCTTCCACTGCAGCCCAGCTCCCACTGCATCCCCAGCTCCCACTGCAGCCCCAGCTCCCACTGCATCCCCAGCTCCCACTGCATCCCCGGCTCCCACTGCATCCCCAGCTCCCACTGCATCCCCAGCTCCCACTGCAGCCCTGGCTCCCACTGCAGCCTGGCCAGCAGCTGGACCCTGCCTGTCCTGCTTTGGCTCGTGGCTTTGGGACAAACACCATCAGAATTCCAGCCTGGAGCTGAGAAGCTGCAGGGCCACCCAATTGTGCCCTTCCAGTGCCCATGGCAGGGGTGGCACTGGGTGGGCTTTAAGGTGCTTTCCAGCCCAAACCATCCATGGTCCTGTGACTCTGGGATGCTGAAGTAGAATTTTAGAACGTCTAAAAACATTCACAGATTTTCTCTGCAAAAAGACAATCAACCCACAGGCAGAGAGGGAAAAGCAAACCCTCCCCCAAAGCCTTTGGAAGCAGCCTGTGCTGATGGAAATGCAGCAGAAATCCAGCATTCTCCTGAGGAAAGCTAAAAGCTACATGGCAGACAGTAAATAAATAATTGCAGGGAAACATTGCACATAGATTTCTTGGGGAACAGAACTTAATTAAATTTTGTGAACATGCCTACAGAGTTCCATTGATCAGGAAAAAATGGATATGGGCTACGTCTGTAAGATTTACTTGCTTGGTTGTGTTTTGCCTTTCTTCCCTCCCTCAGCTTCATTCACTTTATATCCTGCAGTGGTGAGGGAGCACAATTCTGGTTTTCCTCTGTGAAGAAATTGATTCTGAGCAGCACAGGACATGATGTATGGTTTGTAACTCTAAAATATTGCTAAGCAAAAAAAAATCACTGAAGAAGGCCATGCAGATATTATATTAATTTCCATTCTAAAATGGATTTCTTTCCACTAGGACCAATAAAAAATATGCAAAGACTTTCAACAACCTCTCTAGTAATGATTAATTAAAAGATGGGATAAATCTTGCTAGGCTAATTTAGCAAAGTAGGTTTTTTTAGACACTTCACAGGACATTTTTTGCCATTGAATCCAAACTTCTACCTGATTTCACCCAGCAGCCACTCTGGCTCTGGCTGGGGTCTCAGATCTGTTTGTCACCACAACCAGAGTCAGGGAGGTGAGAGTGGCTGGTGCCTGGTAAAGGAGCAGAGGGGCTGGGCAGGCACAGCCACCTCCGTGGCCAGCCCAGGGAGTGCCAGGGGACTGGACCTGCTCCCCTTTGCAGGGCTGAGCTCTCCTGGAAGGGCTGATCCCCCTCTGGAAGGGCTGATCCCCCTCTGGAAGGGCTGATCCCCCTCTGGAAGGGCTGATCCCTCCTGGAAGGGCTGATCCCTCCTGGAAGGGCTGAGTCCCCTCTGGAAGGGCTGATCCCTCCTGGAAGGGCTGATCCCCCTCTGGAAGGGCTGATCCCTCCTGGAAGGGCTGAGTCCCCTCTGGAAGGGCTGATCCCCCTCTGGAAGGGCTGATCCCTCCTGGAAGGACTGATCCCTCCTGGAAGGGCTGATCCCTCCTGGAAGGGCTGATCCCCCTCTGGAAGTGCTGATCCCTCCTGGAAGGGCTGATCCCTCCTGGAAGGGCTGATCCCCCTCTGGAAGGGCTTGTCTCCCTCTGGAAGGGCTGATCCCCCTCTGGAAGGGCTGATCCCCCTCTGGAAGGGCTGCACATGCTGCTGACCCTGCAGGATGGCAAATCTGCAGAGGCAGGGCAGGGCTGCACCCCAGCAAATGGGTGCTGCTGTGGAGAACAAAATATATTCCATGTGAACCCAGAGGATTTTTTTCCTGTTCATATTTTCCTGCTCAGATGTCCTGCCCAAGTTTCCCTCGGGGCTGTGGGGGCTCCTGGGTGCTGCCAGTGGCCTGGGCTGTGTCCCCCAGCCCGGGGAGGAGAAGCCCCTGCTTTGCTTTGCTTTGCTTTGCTTTGCTTTGCCTGAGCTGGCTCCAGTTCCCCTCCCAGCAAAGCCCAGCCCCAGCAGGAGGGTTGGTGAGTGAGGGGGCTGCTGTCCTTGCTGCAGGATTGGGAGCTGGCATATTGGTGAGGCATTAAAATTCCAATGGAACAGATGGTGTCAGGATTTTAACTTATGTTTATGAGATGCAGATGGTCCAAGGAGTGAACTTGTTCACCAGTTATTTTTATTTTGAACAGGTTAAGAACAAATTACTCTCTGACTATTGTTGTTACTGCTCTGCTTGTCATTTCTTCTTTCCCTGCGTGTGTTTGTGTCTGTGCACATATACAAGTCTCAGAATCTCTTTTCCATGGAATGACAGACTGAAATAGCCCAATCTCTGCCTAAAACTCCTCTCTCAATATTTTATTTACAGTTCCCATGTGCTCAGCCTACCCTCCTCTGGAAGAACTGTCCCTGTGCCAGGGCAGCTTGTCCCTGCCCCAGGCTCAGCCCTGATCCAACCCTGCCCTGACTGCACACCCGAGGCAGGGCTGGCACACCTGGGGTGAGGATGGCAGGGCAGGCTGCTGCTCTTGGTTGCACTGGAATAGCCCCAGGCTGACCCCACGTTTATGCCAGTAAGGATGGATTTATCCAGCCCTGTCATGAAACACGGGGTTGTATTTTCGTCATAATTTATAAGCCTGTTTCATTTTTTATAGAAAGAAAATACATGTACTGCTACAAATTATTAATGTCCACCTGAATATTTTACACCCACCACACGGCACTCCTTTTCATGTGAAGGCCCCAGTGTTTGGCACAAAGCACCTGTGTACATTTAGCAGCCTGTTGCCCCTGTCCCATGTCACACACTCAGGGAGGGATCCAGGAGTTCCCTTTCAGCCACGTCCCCGTGCCAGCCTGGGCTGTGCTTGGGCTCCGTCCCTGCTGGGGCTGCAGGTGGCACCTCCTGGGAGGGTGAGTGTGGCCTGGCACACGGAGCTGCTCCTGCAGGGGGTTTGCTGTGTGCAGCTGGGCACGGGGAGCTGCTGCCAGCTGCTGCTGGTGTTTAATTTAGAGCCCAGTGCAGAGAGCAGGAGAGTCCCAGAGCTCCCTGCGGTTGGAACAAGCTGGAGGTGTTTGAGATCTGTAGATTGGGGAAAACAACATTTCCCAAGGGTTAGAGCATTGAGGAAGTGTCTGCCCAGCTTACTCCTAACAAGGAAGGTATTGCTGAGGTCTGACTGTGATCAAGTGCCTGGGCCAGCAAAAATAAATCTTTGTCTGTTTCCTGTCCTTGGTGCAGTTGCTGTGTCCAGCCTGGAGCACGGCTGCAGGGAAGGGTCTCACCAAAGCCCACAGCCATATGGGCAAGGGCAAGCAGCAGTGCAGGTGTGGGCTAATCAGGTTCAGTTATTCCTCCCTCGTGCCTGCTGCCATTACTCATCCTCTCCTGCATGCAAATGTGCAATCACAGCTCTCCCTGCTAAAGCCCACGGAGCTTTGGTGGCTCTGCTCCCACCCTCCAAACACAGCAGATCTGGGAATGCAGCACTGGGGGGACAGAGGCACCCAGGGACCCCTGATCCCACCCTGGCTCAGGGCCCTGGCTTGTCATTTTGACTGGTGGAGACGTGGAGGGTTGGGGAGGGTGGGGGAGCCGGCTGAGAGCTGCAGGGAGGCTCAGGGATGCCTGAGCACATCTCCAAAGCTGTGAGACGCCTTGGCCCTGCAGGGCTGGCATGTCCCCTCTTGGGGGCCAGCCAAGCTGGTGGGCTGGGCTTTGGGGATCCCCCAGAGCACACAAAATCACCCTCCCACCTACTTCTGATAATGAGTGTTTTCCACAATTATCCCAGGTAAGGTGACATTGACCCAGAAGGCCGTGCCATAGCCAGAGGTGCTGGAGCTGATTCGGGTTCCCTGGGAGCAGCTGGGCAGGGAAGGGCTGAAGGGCAGGGCTGAGGGGCAGGGCAGGGCTGCAGTACCCCTGGGGGCTGGGGGTGAGCAAGGAACATTCCATGGTGAGCACTACAACGCTGTGAAGGACAGCCACTGACCCAGTGCCATCTGCACTGCCCCCAGCCCCAGACACGGGCCTTGGCTCTGTCCCTGGCAGGAGCTCTCCCTGTGCCCACCACCCACACCTTCCTCCTCTCAAGCAGAAACGCTTGAAATTTCCTGTGGCTGCTTCAGAGCCAGGGCTTAGAGAGCTCTGCAATATCAACTTCTTGCATTTTACACTGTGTTTGAAACCTTCTCTTCAAACCCTGAGCCCCTCTGCGCTGTGGGATGGGAGGGGTCTCCCTCTGCCCCCACACTGATCCTGTCTCTCCATCCCAGGGACCCCCAGGCTGGTGGGGCCAGGGAGAATTTCCGGTACCCAAATTTCCTGCACCTGACCCTGCTAGCTTTCTCCACTGCAAGGAATAATCATCAGTATGTTTTGGCGAGTCAAGTAAATGGAATAATAAGTGGAATATCAGAGACGCTGGGAAGTGTTTGCTCAGCTGGAGTGACAGCCTCAGTCCCATACTATTTTTTGTTTGCAGATGCAGCTTTACAAACCATGGCTATAGGACAGATTAAATATTGTTTGAAAAAGTGATCAGAGATTTTGTTTGCAACTGTGCTGTAGCTCTTCTCCAAATATTGGAAGGATTTTAAATAGGTTTGTATTGATAATGGCACTGTAATGCCTTTCCTTGCTTGTACAGATCATCAGCGGTTTAATGTGCTTATTCCCAAGGGATGCAGTGACTGAAAAGAAGAGATTAAGATAAACCTTAAAGAATGTTTTGTGGGGGAAAATTGTATTTCCTTTGAGGAGGCTTTGTGTAAGGCCTTGGCTTGTATCTCTTAGTGCTGCTGTGAGCAGTGGGCAGGACCAGATCCCTGTCTGCCCCACTCTGAGCCCCAGTGCAGAGAGAAGGTCCAAGCCAGGGGTGTGCCAAGGGCCTTTCCAAAAAGGGGGTTCCCTCTGTGTCCTGTCCCTGGGGCTGGGCTGCTGGGTTGTGCCCCCACATTCCTGTGTCCCTGAATTCCAGCAGGGCCCTGGGGCTGCAGCTCCAACCTAGAGCTTCCCCTCCCAGCTGGGAACGCAAATGGGGAGGCCTGGGCTGTGTGTGCCCTGCCCTGGGCTGTGTGTGCCCTGGGCTGTGTGTGCTGTGCCCTGCCCTGGGCTGTGTGCGCCCTGCCCTGGGCTGTGTGTGCTGTGCCCTGGGCTGTGTGCGCCCTGCCCTGGGCTGTGCCCTGCCCTGCTCTGGGCTGTGCCCTGGGCTGTGTGTGCCCTGCCCTGGGCTGTGTGTGCTGTGCCCTGCCCTGGGCTGTGTCCTGCCCTGGGCTGTGTGTGCTGTGCCCTGCCCTGGGCTGTGTCCTGCCCTGGGCTGTGCTGTGCCCTGTGCTGTGCCCTGCCCTGGGCTGTGCCCTGCTCTGAGCTGGGTGTGCAGCAGTACTCTGGGTGGCTGGGCTGGCACAGCCAGCTCTGTCCTGCTCTGTGCCATCCAGCACAGGGACACAGCCACTCCAGAGCCATCCAGCTGGTAAATCCAGAGCGACACCGTTTGCCAGAAGCTGTTTGAATGTACAGGAGTCACATCTTTACTGAGCTGTTCTGAACACGTCCACCTGGATCCAAGCTCATCCAGAGCAGGCTTCTTCTGCAGGACAGGGACATGTCCCATATGTCCCCAGAGGAGCTGGCTCCACGTGAGGAGCCCTCTCACAGCCCTTGGAGCTGATGTGCTCCAGCCACGAGGTCCTGAGCAAAAATGGATGGACCTGTCTGTGGCTGCAGGTCCAGGACTGCTGAGCCCATCCACCAGTGGGGCTAAAATCATTTCAGTGAGACCTTTACTGGGCTTTGGAGCTGAAGTTTGTGTTGGTGTGTGTTGCACACCCTGAGGACAATGTGCCAAGTGACACAGTGACACCTGTGTGGCTGTGACCATCCAAAGCCACCAGAGACAGTTCTGCTTTCTGCAGCAAGGGAAGGTCTCCTTGGTTTGGAACTGCTGCTTAAATGCAGGGTGGCACAAACCCATCCTGTCACTGTGCTTTCTGCTCCATGCCCTCGGCTTGGGGCAGCTGATGGGGACAAAGCTGAGCTCAGGCCAGGCTCAGGAGCAGCCCAGGAGCTGGCAGTGTGGATGTGACACTGGCTTTGTTTACCGCAGGAAAAATATGACAAAACCCCCACATAACCAATATTTCAGCTGATCAGAACTGGTTTATTTGTTGGGTTTTATTGATGCTCTGATCTCTGGTGAGAAAATAATTGGCTTAAGCAGCAGAAGCCTATTCCATCTAAACCCCGTGACAGCTTTGTTCAGTGACAGCAGTGGGTGACCCCGCTCTGAGTAAACAAACAAACACTCTCACTTATGTACCAATTATGTGTTATGGAATGGAAACTCTGAAGTACCCGCTTTGCTTTGCTCTAATTATTGTGCTGTCTCCTCTTGGTTAATTGCAGTTTTTAAACTTTGGGTTGCACTGTGGGATATGGGCCGGTCAGAGCTCTGCAGGAGGGCAGCAGCTGGACGTGTGGGTGCATATCTCAGTATATTTATATATATTGTATAGATTTGCATTTAGCCCTGGCGTTGGCTCAGCTGGGCAGAGCGTGGTGCTCATGATGCCAAGGCTGTGGGCTCAGTCCCTGTGTGCACCCACTCAAGGGTTGGACCCCATGGTCCTTGTGGGTCCCTTCTGTCATTCTGGGATTTGTCAAAGCTTGGGCTGGATGGTCTCTCCAACCTTCCTGGTTCTCTGATTGAACAGTCAGCCACCCCCGGGGAGCACAGGGCAGGGTGAGCTGCTTTACCCAGGCCCAGGCAGGGGCAGGGAGGGTGCAGAGGCCAGCCCAGTCCCTGCCCAGCTCCACGGCCATGCCAGGGCAGGGTGGCAGCAGCGCCAGGGCAGGGTGGCAGCAGTGCCAGGGCAGGGTGGCAGCAGTGCCAGCAGCCCCGGGAGGTCACAGCCCGAGCCACTGGGTACAGTGAAGTTATGTGAACTGAAAGTGAAGGACTCTTCTTCTAAAAATAAATGGCTTTGTTTGCCCAAGGGATTTATTTTTCTAGATGGCTCAGCCATGTGTTTGTTTAGCAGCAGGACAGAGCCGGGGGCACAGGGGCTGCCTTGGAGGGGAGCTGGGGCTGGAGCTCTGCTCCTGGCTGGAGTGGGCACTTCTGGGCTGCTTTGGGTATTTATGCAGGGATTTTTGACCTGGTTTACTTTCAAGATTAACTGAACTTGAGAGGTTTTTTTGTAGACAGTAGGTCCAGTGCCTGTTTTCATAATCTGGAGATCCACAGGATACATTCCTGTGATTGTCCTCTGCAGGGACAGGAGCTGGACTTTGGTGATCCTTGTGGGTTCCTTCCAACTCATGATATTCTATAATTTTAAGTTTTATTTCTTTATGATATTGCTATATGATCATCTGAGTTATTCTGAAGATGAAGACATTTGATTCTCAGATGAGAACACAAAGAGCAGTGTAGAAATTCAATTTTCTGTTAAAATAATCTGCAGGCACATAGAGTTGCTCCCTGGGAAAGCCCAAGGTAAAGGAGCTAGAGAAGCTGAGTGTCCCTGACCTTGCAGGGCAGTGCCAGTGAGCCACTGCCACCCAGCTGAGCCCTGCAGAGCCCCCAGCCCCGAGGGTCCCTCAGAGCCCTGGGCAGAGTGCTCAGCCCCCCGAGCTGCTCCCCAGCCATCCCAGGCCCTGCCCAGCTCCCCCTGTAAGCCACACCTGCCCTGGGACCATTCCTTTCCTCCCGAGGCCCAGCAAGGCTGGGCTGTCTCTCAGAAGCAGTTTTGTTAGACTTGGACTTGCATCTCTCATTCCCCTCCAGTGTGAACGTCCCTCAGATAACACAGCTCACATGAAAAGACTTCTTCAAATTCTTTAAGTGCACATTAAAATGCAAATCGGCCTTCTTATTAAAGACTTCTGGAAGTTCTCTGACAACACATTTAAATGCAAATCAGTGAAACGTAGACTCAATATTAAAATCCAAACAATTACTTGATCCACATGCTGAAATTAAAGCGGGAGCACATCGTATGTCTCCAGAAAAGCAGTGGCCATCCAGCAGCACGGGAGGCAGCTCTGGGTGGGGCTGCCCTGGCTTTCCCAGGGGTCACTGAGCTCTCCTGTCCCTCCACGGGGGTGGCACGGGCTCAGAGCTGTGTCTGTGGCACACAGCTCCCACACTGCCACGGTGCCCAGCTGGCATTTCTGAGACCCCAGCTCCTCTCTCTGCCTGGTTTGGGTGCCACCTGTGTGCCAATGTGCCAGGAGCAGCCAGGGCAGAGCTCTGGGCAGGTGTGGGCTCATCAGGATCCAGAGATAAAGTGGGAGTGTGGGAGGCAGCAGCACAGACCACTCAAATCCCCTCCATAAGTAAGGAGCCAGAGCTGGATTTTGAATTTTCCCTCAAATGATGCAGTGTGAGGTTAAAGCTCTACCCCAGCCAAAGTGCTGGTAATTACTTGATGGAGCTTTAGTAGGCATGGGCTGAGGCCAGTTCTAAAAGCTCAGGGTGTCAGGGGAGGCAGCTCAGCCGAGCACATCACATCTGCTTTATTTTAAAGTGTGATAATCCATTAGGAACAACAGGCTTTAACTGTCTTTAAATCTGAATGAGGCCCTTTTGCTCTTGCTCCGCCGTGCTCCTGAGCAGAAGGTGCTTTTTCACCACTCTCTGTTCCCCTCTCTGAGTTTATTGGGCTGCTTTCACTCAGGCTGGCTCTCAGAGGTCAGTGGGTGACTCTCTGGGTGTGACAGAAGCATTTCTGTGCTGGGCTTTTCTCCTCTTTCTCTCAGACTTTCCTTTTGGAATATGGCTGCTTTGTCTGAAAATCTCAGCCAATGTTGTTTGGAGGAAGGGAAGGTGTTGAGGTACCCCCAAGAATGTGGGACCCATGTATTTGGGAAAAGCACTGCCAGAGGGAGGGCTTAGAGGAACAGCCCCTGGTGACTCTCAGCTTTTCACAGGGGTTGGAATGATTTGATTTATCACCTTGAGCAGGCTGAGGGGACAGGGGACACTGCAGGGTCACACTTCTCACTTGGCCAGCTCAGGTTTTACTGCTGGCTGGTGTGTAACCACACCTGAGGCTTCTCCTAGAGAAAAAGGGGATTCTTTTCTCTCCTGAATTGGAGATCCCACAAACAAGCTTTGCCAACACCAACATTTTATTTATTTGGGATGTTTGAGGGATCTGAAGCTCTGCTTTTGTTTGGATCTTTTATGTCATTTCATGTGCTAATCAGGGCTTTTTAACTTGACTCTGTCACTCAAAAGCTTCTTGATGATGATGAGCAAAATTAAGCTGTTTCACTGCTGAGTGTGTATCATCAGTGAATTTTAATTTTAAAGGAAAAAGTGAGAATCTTTCTGTTTTTAAAAGTATGACTATTTTAAAAAGGACTCATAGTGGTTTTAGTTAATCTTCTAAGTAAAATGGAATCCAAAGTAGAAAATGGATCTGGTTGTTTCCTCTCCTCCACATACCATTCATTACATGAAAACAAATGTCATACCCAAGTAGATGTGAGTGATGCACAAGGACAAGGTGTCTTGTAGCTGGAATCCATCAGTATTTGAAAAATGGGAGGAATGGGAAGTGTTTCAGCTGGTGATGCTCATGGGTTCCTTGTCTGTGCCCCTCCCTTGATTGTAAATATTTCAGTGTTGGGGAAAATCAAAAATCAGGTTATGAACTGTAAACGAAAATTACTTTTATATATGAGCAAATGGGGAAAAGGGGAGGAATCCCAGAGTCCCTAGGCTGGAAAAGCCCTCCAAGGTCACCCAGTTCCAGCTGTGCCCCATCCCCGCCCTGTTCCCAGCCCAGAGCACCGAGTGCCTTCTCCAGGAGTCCTTGGGCACCTCCAGGGCTGCGGATCCAAAGCTCCCCGGGCAGCCCCTCCAAGGCCTGTAAGAGGTGCCGGGTGTGCAGAGGAGCCCCGAGCAGCTCCCGTGCTGCTGTGCCCGGGCTGAGCCGGGCCAGGAGGAGGAGGAGGAGCAGGGCTCTGGGGGAGGCAGGCCCGAGGAGGAGCTGGGGGATGCTCCTGCGGCTGTTCCGGCCCTGGGCTGGCTCCATCCCGCTCGGAGGTTTCTGCTGCCATGGGAAGCAGCCAGGCAGAGCTCCTGCCCCCTGTCCCCCCGGGCCGGCGGTGCCGGGGAGCTTTGGGGACGATGGGGACGGTCCCTCCCGTCCTGCCCCTGTGGCCCGAGGGCACCGAGCTGCTCCTGTCCCTGTGGCCATCATCCCTGCCGGGCTCTGTGTTCGGGACCCGGGCTCTGGCTTTTACCAGAGCGGGGGGGAATCGCCTCTGCCGCTGCCTGCGGGCGCTGAAATCCCCGACATGTGCTCGTTATTACGGGCTTAGGAAGCCGGCAAAGCCGCGCCTCGGCAGTCCCTCGGCACAAGGCACGTTCCCGCAGCCCACAGTGCAAACTAGACTGGAAAACCGCGTTATTCCTGAGCTGTTTGTCCATGGCTTTGTTGCTAAGTTGGTGCTTTCTCATTCAGAAGGAGACAGAAATGCAAAGTACCCGTTTTCCGTGGGTGCTCGGATCCGTGCGGAGAACATCTGCTTCCCCCCACGAGCGCCCGCCTCGGCTCTGCTCTTCTCCCTGCTCGGTCCCCACGCTCCGCACCGGCGCTGGGGGTGGTTTTGAACGCTGGGAACGGGCAGCGATCCCGGGGAGAGCCCCTTAGGGCTGCGGGCCCTGGCCGAGCTCGGCCCGGCCCGGCACGGCCGCCCTGGGACGGGAGCGGCTCCGGGGCCCCGGCACCGGCGCGGCCGGGCGCTGCCCGGGGGCTCGGGGCTCGGTTCCTCCTCTCCCGGAGTACGTTCCCGAGTCCTCCTTTAGGCAGTGCTCCCCTCTAGGAGCTGAGGAGCGTTTGCCGTAGGGCTCAGCCCCGCTCTGCCCCCGCAGCGCTGCCCGGAGCATCTCCGGGTGCCGCTCCCCGGCCCCGCCCGGGCTGTGCCCGCCGCACTCCCTGCTGGCTTCTCATTTCCCTCCCTCCCCTCTCCCTGCGACCCCCTTGTCCCAAAGTCACCTCTCCACGTGCCCCTTCCCCCTCCCCGTGGCCCTGCTCTCGCTTTCCCTGTGGTGCGGGGAAAGATATTTCCATTTTCCCATTGAATTTCCACTCTCTGCTTGACCCAGCTCGGGCAGCTGCTCCCCTCGGGCGGTTTCTGGGGGAGGAGGAGGCGGCCCGGAGCGCCCAGCCCCGGCTCGCAGTGTCCCAGCTCTCCCTGCCCCTCCGGCAGAGCTGCCCGGCCCTCGGCGTGCCCTGCGAACGCCGCCCGAACACATTTTCCGTAACGATCCCCGAGCAGCAGTCAGCACCTAACGGAGCTCGTGCAAGCTGTTTTCTGCGCTCCGAGGAGAATTCCTAAAGAAACAGTTTGTAGGAAATGTATCGGAAAATTAACTTTGTGTTCATCAACACATCGTTAACGGCTTTCTCACTCTAACAATCAAATGTCCCCGATTGTTCCCAGCCCGGAGAAAGGTGAAGGCTGGCACCAGGCAATCTGTTCTCCCAGCATTTGCTCGTGGCACTGCTGCTCCCGGGGTGCGCGGGCTCCTGATGGGGGGGCAGTGCAGGAGGAGGCATCTGCTGCGTTCCTGAGCCTGTTTACAGCGCCGAGCCCAAAATCTCTATGGGTTGGAAGTGATGAATTTTGTTAAAATTTGTTTTTACAAGAAACAGGCATCATTCATGATTCCCTTTTGCCGCTCTCAGTTTTCCTTGCTTCTCCTTCCCAGGCTCCTCGGGCAGCCAGCACAGCTTTTCATCTCCTGTGTTTTCTGGCAACTCTTCCTTCTGTGTCAGCCTCCTCTGCTGCACCAAGAACATCATTTTTTATTCTATTTGGTTTTGGGTGCTGGTCCCCAACTGTATGATTTGCTAAAGGAGCCAAAGTTTAGTTTTTCTTTTACTTGCATGGCATCCATGTGAATTCAAACCACCCCCACCACCCCCACGCAGTTTTTTTGAGTCATGAGTGAGTTGCCTTGGAGCCTGTGACTTCTCTCGTTGCTCCCCATAGTAGTGACAGCCAGGACTGTGGGCTGACTTGGCTGCTGGTGCCCAGAGCCACCCCCGAGGGCTGGCAGGGCTGGGGGGCCTGCGGCTCCTTCCCCACACAGTCACTGCCCTGGGGTCACCGTGGGGCTCTTCCCCAGCAGGCCGGGGGGACCACGCTTCCCACAAGGCTCTCCAGGGCAACAACCAGGGATGCTCCAGCCCTGGAAGTGTCCAAGGCCAGGCAGGAGCCGCCTGGGACAGTGGGAGGTGTCCCTGCCCACGGCTGGGCTGGAATGGGATGGGGGTTAAGGTCCCTTCCAACCCAAAGCAGGCTGGCATTCTGTGCTAACCCCATTGCAGGAGAGAGGAAGGAGCTAGAGCAGTTGTGGTTGTGAGGAAGAGGAGGCAGAGGAAGGGTTTGCAGGGGGACACTGAGGTGACACCTGGGGCTGTGACCTTTCCCAGGATCTTCTGGCAGTGTGTGAATGTCAGGAAGGAGGAGCAGCCAAAGAGAAGAATGTATTAATTATGGAGATGGGATTTTGTTTACCAGGAAATAGCAGAGAGTGCCTTCAGTCCTTGGGCCAAAGAGCTGGCACGGGGTGGGAGCAGCCAGGCCAGGCCATCCCAGCTGAGGGTGATGCCCCAGCACGGGACTGAGCTATTGTGAGATCAGGGGGTGACCCCAGTGGAGAGGGACGTGTGGGAAGAGAGAGGGGCAGCGTCCCCAGCCCTGCAGGACAGACCTCCCCAGGGCTGGGGGGTGCCTGGATTTGGGGCTAGGACTGAAAGAGAGGTGTCTGCGGCTGAAAGATGCATCTGTGAGTCATCAGCACAGAACTGTTAATTAAAGATGTGTTGAGGGATGAAATTACGCAGAAACGAATGAGGAGCAGAGACAAACAAGCCACTGTGAGAACTGCACAGAAAGCTGAGGAAGCTGTGGGAGAGGGGTCTCCAAAGGATGGATTTCAGCGGGGATTTTGTGTCAGGACGTGGGGTTTGGAGGAGAGGAGCTGCCTGAAGCCCTGTGTTGGAGCAGGGCCAGAGGTTCCTCCTCTCCTGTGGGCACGGCAGGGCCAGGACAGGCTGCAGCAGAGCGTGGTGGCCAGGACGGGACTGACAGCTTGGGTGGGAGGGCAAGAAAGGACATCCCACAACTGACACCCCCTGCCAGCTGCTGGAGAAAACAGGGGCAGACAAGGTGTGGGGTGACAGGGACACTGCTCCCCTGGCAGTGGGGTGACAGGGACACTGCTCCTCTGGCAGTGGGGTGACAGGGACACTGCTCCCCTGGCAGTGGGGTGACAGGGACACTGACCCCCTGGCAGTGGGGCTTGCTGGTGGCAAAGGAGCAGTGCAGCTGTGTTGGGAAAAGAGGTGGCAGAGGAGTTCAGGTGGAGGGGCTCCGCCTGGCCATGGAGTGGGTTTGGGATACCTGTCCCTGGGCAGGAGCAGGTGCTGCCAGCCTGCTGCTCATTTCCATTTTAACTGCATTTTCCCTCAAGGGAGAACACACCAGGTAATCTCCTGTTTTGCTTATTCTGACATTAAAAAAGGAATAACAATAGGGTAACAAAAAAAAAAAAAGAGATTAATTTTCAAACAGTAATTGCCTTTCTGTTGATAGCACTGACAACTCCCAGGCACCTTCCAATTACAGCGTTTGTGTCTTCCCTGTGCCTCAGCTCCCGTGGCTCTGTGCCTGGAGCAGGACCTGCAGCAGCAGCCAGCAGCTGGTAATGCCCCACTGTTCCGTGGGACAGGGAGTGCCCAGGTGGGCAATGTGTGGGCTGAAGGGACCTCCAGGTTGTAGCAGTGCTGTCTCTGGCTGGAAACAGTGACCACACCAAGGGGTGGTGCTGGAATGGGATCCTGGGCTCTGCTCCTTCGCTGCACTGTGAGGGATGGGATGTTAGGCTGCTCTTCCCACACTTGCTACGTCCCCTGTGCCCCCCATGGGCCATCCCTGAGCCCACCACGGGCCATCCCTGTGCTCCCCATGGGCCATCCCTGTGCCCAACCATCCCCTGTGCCCCCCATGGGCCATCCCTGAGCCCCCCATGGGCCATCCCTGTGCCCCCCATGGGCCATCCCTGAGCCCACCACGGGCCATCCCTGTGCTCCCCATGGGCCATCCCTGTGCCCAACCATCCCCTGTGCCCCCCATGGGCCATCCCTCAGCCCACCACGGGCCATCCCTGTGCCCCCCATGGGCCATCCCTGTGCCACCACAGACCACCCCCAGTGCCTGTCCCTTCCCTGAGCTCCCATCCCAAGCTGGGGTTTACCTGGCCCCTGGAGCAGGTGCTCTGGATGCTGCAGCTCTGCCCGTGCAGACATTCCCAGCACATCTGCCATTGTATTTCTCCTGATTTCCAGCAGCCTTTTAGTGTTGTCATTTTATGGGCGCTGGTGCCTTCCTGCTCACAGGGGAAAAGGAGATCTTTATAGGGAAAGCAGAGAGTATGGAGCATTGCTCTGCATTCAGTGACTCCTCTTTATTCCCCTTTTCACCACAAGAAAGAACATGTGAGAGGAGCTGCATGACAGGGAATGACGAGCAGAGCCCGAGGCTGCTGGTGCTGCTGAGAGCGTTTTGTGAGCAGGGGAGTGCTCGGGTGGGCAAGCTGGGGAAAGAAGCATTAGCACAAGTGGCTCCACCAAATCCTAACGAAAGCTGCCTTTTAGGAAGAGCTGGTGGTGCATTTGTGGTCTGCAGTCATTCACTGCTTTCACCCCATTTCATTGCAGAGAGGGGTGTGCTTGAAGCCACAGGAGTGTGGATATGGAGTTATCCATGTACGGGGAAAATCCCACAAACTCTCTGAGCTGCATCAAGCTGTGCCTGGGGGATCAGAGCCCCTCGGCTCCCTGCTCCCTGGAGTCACTGCTCCGCCGCCGCCGGCTCCGCTCCGCTGCTCCCCAACGAGGCGAACAGGGGCGCTGAGGCACCGGGGAGCGGGGCAGCCGTGCGGGAGAGGGGGAGCAGTGCGGGAGAGGGGGAGCAGTGCGGGAGAGGGAGCAGTGCGGGAGAGGGGGAGCAGTGCGGGAGAGGGAGCAGTGCGGGAGAGGGGGAGCAGTGCGGGAGAGGGGGAGCAGTGCGGGAGAGGGGGAGCAGTGCGGGAGAGGGAGAGCAGCGCGGGAGAGGGGGAGCCGTGCGGGAGAGGGAGAGCAGTGCGGGAGAGGGGGAGCAGTGCGGGAGAGGGGGAGCCGTGCGGGAGAGGGAGCAGTGCGGGAGAGGGGGAGCAGTGCGGGAGAGGGGGAGCCGTGCGGGAGAGGGAGCAGTGCGGGAGAGGGGGAGCCGTGCGGGAGAGGGGCAGCCGTGCGGGAGAGGGAGAGCAGTGCGGGAGCGGGGCAGCAGTGCGGGAGAGGGGGAGCAGTGCGGGAGAGGGGCAGCCGTGCGGGAGAGGGGGAGCAGTGCGGGAGAGGGGGAGCCGTGCGGGAGAGGGAGAGCAGTGCGGGAGAGGGGCAGCAGTGCGGGAGAGGGGGGGCAGTGCGGGAGAGGGAGCAGTGCGGGAGAGGGAGCAGTGCGGGAGAGGGAGAGCAGTGCGGGAGAGGGGTAAGCGGTGCGGGAGAGGGGGAGCAGTGCAGGAGAGGTGCGGGAGTGGGGGAGCCGTGCGGGAGAGGGGCAGCAGTGCGGGAGAGGTGCGGGAGTGGGGAAGCGGGGTAAGCGGTGCGGGAGCGGAGGGGCCAGGGGAGCCGTGCGGGAGCGGAGGGACCGGCGGTGGGACAGGGCTGCGGGAGCGGTGGGACAGGGCTGCGGGAGCGGCGGGACAGGGCTGCGGGAGCCGTGGGACCGGCGGTGGGACAGGACTGCGGGAGCGGTGGGACAGGGCTGCGGGAGCGGTGGGACAGGGCTGCGGGAGCGGTGGGACAGGGCTGCGGGAGCGGTGGGACCGGCGGTGGGACAGGGCTGCGGGAGCGGAGGGACCGGCGGGGGGACAGGGCTGCGGGGCTCTGGGGCTCTCCCTGCGGCACCGGGCACCGCTCTGCCTCGCCCGCCCCGCACGCGGCGCTTTCCGTGCCAATTACACCGGAAATAATTATTTCATTACACAATTCTTTGCTAACCGCTCTGCTCTCCATCTTGTCTTTGATTGCTCAGGAGCGATTTGGGGTGAAATAATTGCATGTTCAGGGAATTTGCTTCGAAGCTGGTAATTATTAATTTCCTCGTCAGCTGGTGTTCCACGTGCGTTCGGTGCGCGGGGCTGGGGCCGCTCCTTCCCGGCGGATCCCGGCTCTGTTCCACCGCAGTGCTTCCCTGTTTTACACCATCCACGCCTCGGGCTGGTGCCCCTGCCCCTGCTGCGCTTTGCAGCTCGGTGTTTCTGCAATCCAGCTGCCTTGTGGCTTCGAGCTGCCGAGTCCGGTTGATTAGCAATGATGTGCTAATGATTCTGGTTCTGTGTCTGTCGATAATTGCTTCAGATTTTGAGAGTACAGAGCCATTAAGGCTGGAAATGACCTCCAAGATCATCAAGCCCAACCTTTGGCCAATCATCACCTTGTCAACCAGACCAGAGTATGTCTAGTGTTGAACAAAGTTCAAGAAATTACTTTTAGTAGTTAAAAGTAGTTTGAAGTTCATGAATAATATGTAGGTCATCTCAGGAGCCATCATTAACCTGTGCTGAAGCCCACTGAAGAATTTAAACGCGGTTTGAATCTCCCATTTCCTGAGCAGAGGTGATGTCTAGGTGTGAGGAGTGTGACAAATCCTCATCTCCACCCCCTCTATACTCTCCAGCAAGTGCAGAATTATTCTTTCCCACAATTAGGCCCATTCTGAATTTCCTAACTGTGAAATTTAAAAATCCAGTTTATGTCTCTTAAGATGATAGTGATGAACCTTTTGTGGATGAAGGAGAGATGTGGCAGGGGAGGCCTGAGGCGCCCTCCTGGCCCATCCTAAAAGCAGAATTGGAGAAGCCACTGTCACTGTGCTTTATACTGAATTTCTGCTTGGGTCTTCCAGTTGGCAGCCACTGTGAGTTTCCATAACTATTGGTGTAAATTCAAATTTCAGAGAAAATGGCACTGTGGAGGAAGTTTGGTCACTGATGGGGGAAGTGCAGGGGAAGTTTCTGGCCCAGAAGTGCTGCTGGGGCTCGCAGGTGCTTTGGGGCAGATGCAAATCTTGTTCCAGGTAACTCTGGAACAGGCCATGGACAGGGAATGGTGTCTGTCAGAGACTCCTGCATGTGCTGAAACACAGAGCTCTGTGTGCTCCCTTCATCCCCTGAATCCCTGGCTGCCCACGGCTCCCAAAGGCAGGGGTGGTGAAATGCCATTTCTGCCTCTCCCGGCTGCAGCCACATCCAGCCCTGCAGCCTGGGAAGGGAGATTCCCTGCAAAACTGCCCCACTCTCTCACTGAACTCTAATCTGCTCCTTGGACTTTCGCTCTTTTTCTTTCAAGCCGAGGTCAGTGTCTCACTCCTGGGGCACAGGAGGGTGACACTGCGACTCTCCTGTGTTTTACAGGAGCCTGGGAAGCCTCAGCTCTGACACGGGAGGCCAGGCTGGGTAACTGCAGTGGTGGGGGACAGGCTTTGTGATGTGTTCTGTGACAAACAGGAAACAAATTATGATTTGGAAAGGATTCAATTAACCTGAATGAGTTCAGTTAAACGGCATTAAAAGTTTTGCCCAGAGTATTTGCTGTCTTATCTTTTCATTTCTATGTAAAAAGGTTCCTTGCTGGGTTTGTGCACGTTACCTTGAGGTTTTGATTAACTTCAGTGTTTCCATTAGCTACCTGTAATTAAATATTTATGGTACAGTACATCCATGTTCCTGTACAACACTGAGAGCAGAGAGGGAATGGGGCTCAGGAGCAGGAGAGGGGCTGGTGCAGGGGCTGGCTGGCTTTGTCAGCCTCTGGCTCTGCTCCATCCAAGCTCTGTGCCCAGCCTGGGGGCTCTGAGCCCTGGAGCAGCTGCGTGGGAAGGGCCCAGCCAGGAGCAGCAGAGATTTCTCTCCTGGTGCCTCCTCTCGGGCTGTGCATAGCAGGGAGAATCCTCCTAAATCACCTTGTCAGTGTTTGCAATTTGGGCCCACAAAACTGGCAGGAGTTACTGGCGTGGGACACCTCGGGGGCCATAAAAATGGGGAGCTTTAGTTAGATTTAATTAGTGACAAAAGGTTCTGTCAGACTCTTTCCTCGCAGAACCCCTGCTGGCAAAGCCCCCATGGGCCTTGGGAGGAGACTCCTGGAGCTCAGGCTCCTCACTCAGGCTCCACACGTTTGTTTAGAAAAGGGGCATGCTGCCAGAGGAAGGGGAACCGTCCTCAGCCTGCCCAGGGGAGGTTTAGGCTGGCTGTGGGGAGCATTCCTTCCTGCTGGATGGAGAGCCCTGCTCAGTTTGCTCAGGGCAGGGGAGCAGAGCCCAGGGCTGCGGGCAGGGGTGAGCCAGGGCACCCACAGGTCCTGCACCCACCTGGGAGCTGTGTCATTGTCACCTGAGATGAGGTGGATCCAGTTCCCAGGGTTGTGGGATGCCCCTCAAAGCCCCTAAAAAACCAGGTGGACTCAAGCACCAAAGAGTCTCCAACCTCCAGCAATGCAGAACACCTGCATGTCCTGTACCTGTTCATATGATCTGTGAAATATGCATCAAGTGCCTGTTGCACCAGGGACTGCTGCCAGGGCTGCTGCCCTCTCTGCAGCCCCTGCTCACTCCGGGGCTCTGCACACAGGGCAGGAGGGAGGAAAAGCCCCACCAGAGTCAGAGCAGTGCTCACTGATAGCACTCAGTCCCTGGCTGCAGGTACAGATGTAAAATACTGGCTCTGGCCAGAAAATTGTTCTTTGAATAATTGTATTGTGTACCTCAACACCTCTTTGATCAGGAGCAATTTGTGTGAGGAGTTGGCAAGTTGGTAATCCCTGGTTTTCCAGGGGCATTTTACAGGGAACAGGGCTGTGGATGAGAAAATCCATCCATGAGTTCTGGGGGGAGAAACAGGCTCCTTTCAAGGGGGAACTGTTGCAGCTGAAGTAAGGTGAGCCTTGCAATTAAAACCGGATCCACTCGAGTGCTTGGAAATGTCAGGGATGAGGGAGACTTTGAGTGCCTGGCTCTGATTTTTAACTTCCCCATTGTCCTTGAGCTGAGCCGCAGGAGCTGGGCAGGGCCTGTGCTGGTGACCCCATCCTACAAAGAGCCCCCCAGGATGACTGCAGTACCTCATGGAAACCCTTGCTGCAGCTCCTCCCTGCTCATTACTGCCAGGACAGGCAGCCCAGGTGCCTCCAGGGCTGCTGTTTGCTGTCACTTCAGGGTCTTTGAGGTGTCATGTGCAGAAATCACAAACCCAGGCAAACACAGGTGATGTCAGGTATTGTGTTCCCTTTTATTCCTGCTGTATTAAATGCTGCTCCTCTAGAAACAAATGTGTTGTGCACTAATTTGGTTGAGCGCCAGGAACAGCATCTGCATTTGCATTCTGTGAATTAGAAAGCAATCTGTTGCTAAAGGGGAGCTGGTGTAGTCATTTCTAGCTCGGAGTGCTCCTGAGATATTTCACCAAAAATACTCTGTGTCTGAGGCTGCTGCTGCCTCCTGTCTCAGATAAAAATGGCCACACAGGTGCTCTCGGAAAAGAATCATTCACAGCTATTTGTGTCACTTACCTCATGCTGCTCCAGAGAAACAACCACCATGCTTCCAAGCAAGACAGATTCATTTTTTTCTATGAAGCTTTTTTTAGTAAAATGAAATGCTTGGGTTGTTTTACCTTTCTGTTCAGGAAATGGCACAATCCCACCTGTGGGAGGGAGAACTGGGGGTGCTGCTGACACACAGCTCCTGCATGATTACCTGGAGATGCCGTGAGCCTTCCCAATCCCCTCTGGAATCGCCCTAGGTGGGATGGTGTACCGCAGTGTAAAATGGACGAGGCTCTCCCGAGTGTGAGGGCTCGCAGTGAAAGCAAGGCTGGCTTCGCACACAGATTTTTCAGGGCTGTGTGGGCCGGGGCTTGGAGCGCCCTGGGACAGAGGAAGGTGTCCCTGCCCATGTCCCTGCCAGGGGTGGCACTGCATGAACTTTAAAGCGCCTTCCAACCCGAACCAGTGGGATTCTGTGGTTCTATGGCCTGCAGGGCTCTGGAGGCACATCCTGCTGTGCCGCCTCCCTGTGTCCCCAGGGAGCAGAGCAGCCAGCCCCAGGCTCCTGCAGCCGGGCAGGTCCCAGGGCTGAGTTCCCCTCTTGCCTGCGGGTTCTCGGAGATGCCCTGGCGACGATGGTGCGCTGAAAAGTGCTCAGCCTTTGCTGCCAAGGGCTCAGGAGCTGCCGAGTGTCTGCTGCGCTCGTAAAAGGGGGACGGGCGGCTGGAGCTCCGTGCGGGGCTGGGGCGGCTCCGTGCCGCAGGACCCGGCTGGCCGGGCTGGAGCGCTCCCGGCGCCGTGCCCCGGGCTGCTCGGTCCGCAGTGAAACCCGGCGATGTTTTCTGCACCCCGAGGCTGGCACTGGCAGTGAAACCCCGGCGATGTTTTCCTGCGCCCCGGGCTGCTCCGTCCGCAGTGAAACCCCGGCGATGTTTTCTGCGCCCCGAGGCTGGCACTGGCAGTGAAACCCCGGCGATGTTTTCCTGCGCCCCGAGGCTGGCACTGGCAGTGAAACCCCGGCGATGTTTTCCTGCGCCCCGAGGCTGGCACTGGCAGTGAAAGCCGCGGCCGGGCTGTCTCAGGTGGCGATACCGAGCAGCCTCGACTGAACAGAGCAGAGCTGGGAGCTGCTCCTGCCCTGCCCTGGCTGCGGGAGGTTCCCGAGCAGCTTTTCCTCCCTCTCTCAAGTGCAATAAGCGATCCGCTGTGCCGGGCTCGATTCGGGGAGCACAGGGACAGGGAACAAAGGGGTCCGGTGAGAGCCAGCCCGGGGCGACGGGCGCCTTTGAGATGGCTCGCTGCTCCTCTGTGCTCTCTGCTGTTTGAGGATGAAAGCTCTCCATCTGGGCTCAGGCTGGCCATTAGAGCGCTCCGCTGAGCCCGGCCCCGCCGCTGGGCACGGCTCGGAAGCGCTGCCCCGGCCGCCTCTGCCCCCCGGGGCCGGGGTTGGAGCCAGCCCGGCCTCCCTGCACTGGAGCCGCTCCCCGGAGCCCGCCTGACCTTCACACACAGGCAGGGTTAAAGCCGAGACTAAAAAACCTCGGTGCGGTGGGGAGTGGAGCTGGGAGAGCAGGGCAGGGCTTGGCCTGGATGTGCACACAGCGAGGGGAACAGAGAAGGGACAGAGAAGGGACAGAGAAGGGAACAGCCCTCCTGGAAAGATCCCGTTCACTGCTGTGCGAAGGTGCTGCGTGGTTTCCAGCTCTGAGATCAGCGCCCAGCGCTTCCCCTGCAGAGGGCAGCTGGCCGGCATTGCTCGCTCTTCCCGGAGAGAACGGGAAATGAGGGATCTCCATCCTCACGGGGGAGCTCCCACAGGGCCACTCTGAACACACCTGGGCCCCCTGGCTGCTCCCAGAGCCCCCGGCACCCGCCCCACGCTGTCCCGGGGCTGGGCCGGCAGCAGGGATGCCACGGGACAGTCCGGGTGCTCCTGTGCCCTCCTGTGCCATGGAGAGGGAGCAGGGATTGCCACGGGACCATCCAGGTGTTTCTGTGCCCTCCTGTGCCATGCAGGGGAGCAGGGATTGCCACGGGACAGCCCAGGTGCTCCTGTGCCCTCCTGTGCCATGCAGGGGAGCAGGGATTGCCACGGGACCATCCAGGTGCTCCTGTGCCCTCCTGTGCCATGCAGGGGAGCAGGGATTGCCACAGGACCATCCAGGTGTTTCTGTGCCCTCCTGTGCCATGCAGGGGAGCAGGGATTGCCACGGGACAGTCCAGGTGCTTCTGTGCCATGCAGGGCAGCAGGGATGCTGTGGGACACCCAGGTGCTCCTGTGCCCTCCTGTGCCATGGAGAGGGAGCAGGGATGCTGTGGGACAGCCCAGACACTTCTGTGCCCTCCTGTGCCATGCAGGGGAGCAGGGATTGCCACGGGACAGCTCTGCAGAGGGGCTGCAGTCCATCCCTGGACCTCTGGGGCCCTGCAGAACCTGCAGAGCTGCTGGAAGGAGCTCAGTACACTCTGAAGCCTGCTCCAAGTGCGGGGCTCCTTTCCCCATGGAGGAGCAGATCCTGATTTTGATGCCTGTTTCTGTCAGCATCCCTGGAGGTTTTATTTCCTTGAGCTGCTATCCCTGCACTGATTTGTTTGGCTGAATCCTCGTCGAGGCACTTGAGCTAAAAATGAAATGCAAATGTACAGGAGCTATTCCTGCTTTTTTCAGCTGTATAAAGCAGGAATTGGAAAGATAAATTACCATAGTTCCCTTTAAGCACATATTGCTGGGGAGCAAACACTAAAACATCAAAATAAAGCCTTTTTTTCTCCTTCCCTCTTTTTAAAGCAAGAATATAATTATGCTCCATGGCTCTCACCAGAGCACAGATCAAAGCCATTAAGGAACTGCTCTTGGCTGTTTTACTGTGGCTCTGGGTGGCACACCCAGGGTTTGTAGGGGGGCAGTGGCTGCAGGTGGCACTGCAGGGAGCAGCCCTGGCACCCAGGGAGGCTCAGGGCAGTGGGCACGAGGAGCAGCACGGCCCCAGAGAGGGGTGGGGGGCTGCCCTCAGCCCCTGCCCCTGTGCCAGGGCAAAGGCTGGGCTGGCAGGGAGGTGCCTGGGGCTGCTGTAAAGGGGATGCTGGTATCGAGTCTCTTGCAGCTTCAGTGGCTGCTTGGCTCATTCTCATTTAGGATAAAATTCTCTCTCCGAAGCTCAGGAATGCCTGAAATGCAACTCCCCTGACTCCCACTTTGCAGCAGGACAAATTGGATCCCCAGCACTGAGAGCCCTCGCTCTGGAGCTCAGCAGTGGGCACTGGGTCATTTTCCCCAGCACAGCCAGGAGATTGTGCACAGATAAGACTATCCATCATTTTTAACACGGGCAGGCTTGGCAAAAAAAAAGACATTTCCAGACTGAAAGCAATTTATATTTCCCCACAGAAATGTTCCCCTATTTAAAACAACAATAGTTCCCTTCTTGCCTTCCTTCTGCCTGCACACCCCTCCTCCAGGGCATGTTCCAGCACTGGTCTGGGCCTGACTGCAGGGAAAATTCCCAGCTCCTGCCTCCCCTTGGGGAAAGGAACAGCCCCAGGAGAAAAGGCAGCTCTGGAGAGGAGACAGGAAGAGAAGGGATGAGGAAAAAAGGGAATGATCCAAGTGGGGAAATGGTGGTGTCCCCTGCAGGAGCCTCACCAGCTCCCAGCCAGGCTCAGCTTAAACTCCTGTTCAGAGAAACTCACCTGTGGCCAGGTCAATGCCACACCACGTCAGGCCAGCCCAGACCGGGTCCCAGACCCGCAGGGACTCACTTTGATCCAGTTTTTGGTGGAGGGCCCATCCCTGGAGTGTCCAGGGAAGGGCTGGGGGTGGCACTCGGGGCTCTGGGCTGGGGACAAGGTGGGGATGGGGCACAGCTGGGACTGGATGGGCTGGCAGGGCTGTTCCAGCCTCAGGGATGCTGGCATTCTGTGCCCCATAACTAAAACCAGCTGAAAACACCCTCAGTGGTGGCAGGGCTGGCATCTGCTCAAGGTGACCTGGAGAGTTGTCATGGTGACCTCCCCAAAAACTCCAGGGACATTTGTGGCCCTGCAGAAAAGGAGCCTTTGCATGAGGGGATGGGAAATACATCACCACTGGGCTTGGGTCAAATCCAGAGGTTTTGTTTGGAAAAGAAGTTTTCAGAGGAAAAGAACACAGCCATCCTGAGCAATGCTCTTTCTCATTTGCCCTTTGCCCAGGCTGCCAGAGGAAACTCTCCCTCCCTGCCCGGCTGCTGTTGGGTCCCCAAAAAGTAGACTTAAAGCCAGAGTTCCCCTGAAATGAACCAGGATATTAATTAAAATCTGTAATTGCAGAGCTCCTGAGCCAGTAATGATAGGATGTGTGAGTGTTTCTCTGTGATTCCTGTTAATCAAGAGGAGAGCCAAAGAAACAATGCGTTAATCACAAAAGTGAGGATTTCTGAGCACATAATGGTTGGTAAGGGCCCAACTGCCATGGATTATCCCCAGGAGTTTCACACACCATGGCCTTTTGTGCCTTTCAGAGCCTGCCTGAAACAGAAACACCCCAGATCCTCCCGGGGTGGGCGCTGAGGGAGGGCTGGGGGCTTGTCTGCTGTGATTGCAGGGACGGGCTGAGCTTCCATCTGGGCACCTGCACATCTTGAACCACTGCCACTGGTTTGCTGGAACAAACCTGGCTGCCAGAGCCTGGCTGGGAGCAGCCTGAGCGTGCCTGGGCAGGGATGCTGGCCCTGGGTCCGTCACAGCCCTGCCCAGGGGAGCTGGCACTGTCACTGGAGCCCCAGGGCTGGCACTGCCCCCCTGCTCCCCTGGAGGCACTGGGCATGCAGGAACTGAGGCTGCACCTCTGCTCTAACAGCTCCACAGACTGCCTGAGAGCCGTGGGGCTGCAGCCACAGAGCTGCCAGGGCTGGGCACTGCCCTGGGGTGCCAGGGACAAGGCCACTCATCTGTGGCACGAGCATGGCACCAGCACCAGGTGTTTGGGACAGCCCGTCCCCGGGCTGAGCAGGCACTGAGCAAAGGGAACTGCTCTGTAAATCTTATCAGGACAAACCCCATCTCCAGCAGAGCAGCTGGAGAGGATCCTGGCAGAACAGATCTCAGCTGAAATCCCAGCGTGGGGCTGGGCAGGGCCTGGGCAGCCTTTCCCCAGGACAGCTCCTCCCTGCCCGGGCAGAGCAGCCCAGCAAACCCTCTGAGCAGACGTGGCAGGAGCTCTGCTGCCTGGGCAGGGTGCTGGTCCTCTCTGGGTTATCTGAGGCTCTCCTGATCCCCCTGCTCGTCCTCTCATCCCTTCGTTTCCTCTGGTTTGCGATGCATTTATTGAGCCAGCAGTAAACCTGTCACTCCAGCAAGTGTCTAATTGAGCTGCTCAGTCCTGGGAAGCCTCTGTTTCCTTTCAGAAGATAAATAAACACCATCCACCACAGTATTTCTTCTTCCTTGCCTCCTCCATCCATCCCTTTGTCAAACCCAGAAAACCCAGCACAGCAAACGAGCAGAATGTTCTTGTCCTGCTTACCTGGGCCCTGCCTTTGGAGCTGTTTGTGGCCCCCTGAGCGTGGCCACCCCCAGCTCCAGCTGGGCCACTGCCCGTGCCCTGGTCCCCACCCTGGCCCAGCTGGACACTGCCACCTCCTGCTGCTCCAGTACCTCTCAGTGTCAGACATCGAACTGCTGAGCTGGCCAGACTGCCTCTGAGGCTGCTGTGGGCCTTGAAATAAATCGCAGTTTCATCAGTTCCAGGATAAATCACTTAGTGGAATTTCCCAGATGCTTTGAAATTAAGTTTATATTCTCCTAAAAGAATGTCAGGCTCGTTTAGCAGAAAGTTAAACTTCTTTCTTTGCAGCTGGAAGTGCAGCTTGGGCTCCTTGGAGAGGGCAGGGCAGGGTCCCCCTTGGGCAGGGAGTGTGCCTGGGCAGCACCAGGAGGGTCTGGCAGGGCAGACCCCAGGGGATTTCCATTCCAAGGCAGCACAGGCTGCCCCTAGGGGGTGGAGGGCTTGGGAAGCTCTTCAAGGATGTTTTTTGCTCTGCTGAGGGACCTGCCTGACCCCTCTGGTTGGAGGGTGGCTGGAATCCTCTGCTCCTGCAGAATGGGGTCACCGCCCAGCAGTGCTGGGGAGGGGTCCCTGGGGGGCCTGGAGACACCTCTGGTGACTGTGCTGTGACCCTGGGAGAGGAGAATCCTGCTCCAAGAGAAATCCCAGTGCTGCCAGCCAGCCCTGAGCCCAGGCAGGCTGAGGGGCTGCCCAGGGCCAGGGCTGGCTGTGCCTGGTGCTGCTGGGACCTGTCCCGTGCCCAGCTGGAGGGTGCTGGCACACACATGCCTTTTGCTGCCCCCGGTGTGCCTGTCCTGACTGCCACGGCGCCGTTCCCCTCACCCGGGGTGCAGCTGAAGGCTGCCAGGGGGGCTCCTTTGGGCACGGGGGCTCATTCAGGTGGGCAGTGGGTGCTGCTGGCAGTCCCAGCCAGCTCTGCTGGGGCTCCTGTGCACTCCTCTCCACGTGTTGGGGCTTTTCCATCCCTCCCAGTGCTCCCCCAGTGCTTTCATAACCGTTGCAGCCACGCCATCAATATTTAAAGAGGCTCCAAGTGCTCATTTCCAGCGCTCCCTGGCGCAGGCAGTGGCTCCAGCTGAGTGCAGCCCTGCGTAGGAAACTTCTGCTGGGCTCTCCACCCTTCCTTTCCCAGGGATGGATTTGACTGTTGTTATGGATATCCTGAAAGAAGGATACCAGAAAACATACATTAGACCAATAACCATATCATAAATATGTATTTGCACTGGAGCGGGCAAATTTATCTGCGGAATGATTTAAAACAAAATAAATTCACGGGATAAATTATTCAGTGATTAATATTTGACCAGGCACAGTGTATGCAAAGTTACCTTAATCTGTTTGGAGGCCTGGGTAATGCACAGCGTTGTGCAGGATTTTTACAGCTGTTAAATATTAAGGGCCTCTTGGTCATGTGCACGGGGGCCTCATAAATCATTTTGTCTCTGTAAAGGGGCCTTGAAACACAAGTAAATCACTTTGCTGCTTGGTTTATGGCCCTTGTGTGCAGCAAGAGAGATATAAAAAGGCTTAATGTGTAAATGAGGCTCTGATTCTGCTGCTGTGGGACCTGTGATGCTCTCCCAACACCAAACTCCCTGCGGGAAGGGGCAGCGTGGCTGGAGGCAGCACACGCCGAGGTGGAGCAGCTCCCTGGCCTGTGCCACGGGCTGGCAGGGTCCTGGGGGCCCCCTGCCCTGCCCCAGCCCCCTGGCACCCCTGCCCCAGCCCCCTGGCACCCCTGGGCACGGCGGGTGAGCCCAGTGCCAGCGCCGTGCTGCGGGACGGGCAGCCCGGGGCTGCTCTGCCGGTGACAAGGTGTCAGCTCAGCTCCTGCTCACCAAAGTGTGACTGACCCCAGGCAAACAGGAGCCTCTGCCCCAGATACTGCTAATGCTGCTTTTAATTTCATTGTTGCTTGGTATGTAAGAGAAATCTCTTAAACTCGGTGAAATCCATCAGCTGGCAGGGTGGGAGCTGCCGGAGCCAAGCTGTCACTGTGATATCATAACTAGAGCAAATGGCTTTTGATTTGGTGATGGCAACGAGACAGACCTTTAGCTGTAAATTATTCATGTACAGGACTAATACAGCAAACATTACAGACCATGCCAAAAGGCTCCTTGGGTGTTTGCTCTGCCTGACTGCCACGCACACGAGCGATTCCTTTGTCGCCGGTGAATCCCCGATCTCCGGCTACTGCTTATCACAGCACAAATGCAAGTACCCATGAAATGAAATTTCACTCTATTAATTAAATATTTTGTGTTACAGATTAATCTCCCACGTTGAGTAAGAGTTTGCTCCATTTTTTGAAGGCAATAGGTTAAATGTGGGAGTGAAATACAATATCAAGCCCCAGCGAACAGATAAATCCTGCCAGGCCCAGCACCCTCCAGAGGCACCCCAGGCCCCAGAGCCCTGACCCTGACCTGGCACAAAAGGTGTTTCCTCCTGGCACAAAGCTGCTGAGCTGCCCTGTGAAAAACTCCAATCACTTGTTTTTAACATTTTAAAAGTTTATTAGTAATAAAATGGTCATAAAAATAGCAATATAATTAGAGTAATAAACATTTTGGACAATTTGAATTAGGACAATATGAGACAACAGAAACAAAGAGTTACAGACGTCTGGGTACAGACTTCAGGCAAAATAAGCCCAAAAAAGGCCCCACATTAACAGAGGATTAACCCTCAAAAGCAATAACCTGTTGCATATTCATACAGCTCATACATGGGGCATACACACAGGATTCTGTCTGGGCACTGTCAGCTCCTTCCTCTGAATCCTGATGGCGTTTTCAGGGCTGAGTGAGGTGGGAAGAAGTCTGTTTGTTCTGATAATGGAGCAATAAATTCTCTTTCTCTGCAAGGTTCAGGTGTCCTATGGCTGCTATCTCAGTGCGAGTCCTTTCTTTAAAAAAATTATCTTACGCAGCATAGTTTCTATTTTTCTCTCTCCCTCAGCTGTTGGGCTGAAGCTGAAACATTTGCACTCTTCAATTTATAGTTTGGGCCTTTTTCTCTGTTCATCCTGCCCATCTCAGCCCTCAGGTGTGAGTTCTCTGCTGGCTGGACTGTGGTTATCCTGGCAGGGAGGCAGGGATGGGGCTGATGCAGCCTTGGGGAACAGACCCTGCCCCCAGGGCTGAGTGTGTCCCCCCTGAAGCTCCAGCCTGGTCCTGAGAGCTCCAGATTCAGACCTCAGAGCTGGTCAATAAATAATGGCCATAAAACACCACAATGAGCCTCTTGACCAGCAGGTCACGCATGCATTTAGAGTGTAATTTATCTTTCCTCAGCAAAGGAACTGGGCTGCAGCATTTGGTTTTCACCAGATAAAGCTGAAATGAAGCAATAGGTGAGACCTGAGCAGCTGCTCCCTGTGTCAGCCTCCAGAAATGACTCCCAGGAACGAGCTCCAGAGCATCTCCTTATGGCTGTCCTTGAGGAGAGCTGAGGGAGGGCTTTTAACCGGGGGCTGCTGGGGGTTCCACCCTTCCCACAGAGAAACCCCTTTGTCCTGCTGGGCTCAGTCTGTCTGTCAGGACAGGGGCTGCAGGGACCTGCTGGGGCTCTGTGTTTTCTGGTGCCCAGAGCTGCCTCACTCCCTAACCAGCTCCTTCCCTGACCCAATGGCTCCGTTTCTGGAGCTGATCTGATGGCAAAGGGCCCGGGAGGGAAGGGGGGAAGGAGGTGTCTGAAGCCATTTAGAGCAGCTGAAGGCTCTGCTTCCCTAACCCAGCACAGCTCCCATAGAGCTGTCTGTCTGTCTGTCTGTCTGAGGGATGGGCAGGGCCTGGCTAAGCTCAGCTGATTTCCTGGCTGGTGTTGGATGCCCCCCGTGCATCCACCTTCTGTAATTACCTTCCATTTTTAAGTCCCAGAATCCCAGAGGTTGGAGATGTCCAGCCCTGTTCCACGTTCAGGAGCTGCCCATCCTGCCTGCATCCCTATGTGAATTCAGAAGCAATGGGGCACCTCAGCCTCGCCTGCCCTCTGCTTTTATCCTCTCCAGACCCTGCACAGGCAGAAGGAGCCTTTGGGGTGATGCTGCACAAGAGGAGCTCCGGGAGCTGGGGCCCTCGGGTCCCTGCCCAGCACCCTGGTGCAGCCCCTGCCCCGCCTCAGCACCCTCCTCACCCCCTCACACCCTCTGCAGAGGGGAAAAGCTTCTGATCCCTGAGCATTTCGGATTGCCCAGGCATGGGTTACTTAATTGGTCTTGAAAGCGGTGCTGAAAATGCTTGGAATAAAGAAGTGTCTGGAGGGTCTCCCACTGCCTGCATTTATTTGATGCAAAAGTGCTTTGCTCAAGATGCTAAATCAGATAAACCAAACCATTCATTTCTGAAAGTTCAATTCACCACTTAGAGGATAGCAAATAAACCAAGCTAAGCCACAGCAGCACTGAGCAGCGAGATACGGGGTTTAAGGCAAAGCCCACTGTGCCTGGGAATGTTTCTCACATAAATCAAATTTATCTCTGTAGAGCAGAAGCCCAGTTTATGAGGTTCAGACAGGGAAAAAATAAGAAAACTTCCAGAGAGGGTGTCTTAAATAGCTCATAAAAACGGAGCCTGTGCCCCTATGGAAAGGGATATCTGATAGTCCCAGAAAAGAGCCAGCCCCGACCCAGAGCTCAGCTCCACCTGCGGAGCTCCAGGCTCAGAGCATCCCTCCCTTCCCGAGGCAGAGCTCAGCTCCACCTGCAGAGCTCCAGGCTCTGAGCATCCCTCCCTTCCCGAGGCAGAGCTCAGCTCCACCTGCAGAGCTCCAGGCTCCGAGCATCCCTCCCTTCCCCGGCCAGCAGCAGCAGCTCTGCCCGTGGTTGTGCTCCAGGGAATCCATCACCAGCGGCTGCTCTGGCCCTCAGCCCTCCCTGGTTCTCTGGCAGGGACAGGGGCAGGAGCAGGGACAGGGGCAGGAGCAGGGGAAGGGGAAGGAGCAGGAGCAGAGCAGGGACAGGGGAAGGAGCAGGAGCAGGAGCAGGGACAGGGGCAGGGACAGGGCAGGGCACAGGCAGCCCAGGCAGGGGCACAAGCCGCTGTCCCCGTGTCCCTGCTGCTCCAGGCTGGCACCGCTGCCCACAGCAGGACCCTCTGCTGCCCCTGCCAGAGCACAGGCTGCTCCTCAGGAGGTGAGCAGGAAAGTGCAGCTGGTTTGGGCTAAGGGAAGGCAGCCAGGCCCGAGCTGTTGGTCAGTGCCTGTGGCTGGGGGAAATGCCACTGTCATCCCAGGGGATAAATCAACTGGGAACGCCCTGTGGCACTGCTGGGCCAACCCTGCCTGTGGAACCACGGAATCCCAGCACAGTTTGGGTTGGAAGGATCCTTAAATATCAACTTGTCCCACCCCTGCCATGGGCAGGGACACCTTCCACTATTCCAGGTTGCTCCAAGTCCCATCCAACCTGGTCTGGGACACTTCCAGGGGTGGGGACTCCAGCCTGTCCCTGGACAGCCTGTTCCAATGCTTAACCAGTCTTTCAGCAAAGAAATTCTCCCTAGCAATGCAATCTGAGCCTCCCCTGGGACACCCTGGGGCCATTTTCCCTCTCCCACCCCTCACTGTCTGGGGAGGAGGCTGATGCTCCCCTCACAGCAGCCTCTAATTAGGAGATCAGTAATGGCTTTAAGCAGGAAAGAGGGAAGTAATTTCCAAAGTAATTGTTTCCATAAGCATCTTCTTCAGTGGATGTCTCAGCAGAGCCGTTTCTGGCTGCTCTGCTGCCCTTGCCCCTGTCCCTGTGCCCAGGTGCAGCCGCCACGCTCCATGTCCCTCTGTAATGGGGACATACATCATGTCACTGTGCCCAGCCAGAGGCAGCTGCTCCTGCTGGCTCTGCCCTGCCAGCCAGCCCGGGGACAGTGCCAGCAGGGGCTGAACCGGGCAGGGAGGAAATGACAACTCACACTGCAGGCTGCTCCTGTCACCTGGGCAGGTGTGCTCCCTGCTGCTTCACTCGGGGCTTGGGCCAGTCCCAGTGGGACAGACTCCTTTCGGGCCTGGGCTACCCCTGGCAGAGCTGGGAGAGCGGCTGTGGCCCTCTGCCACCCTTCAGGTGGCACCCAGCACGGGCACTGAGCTGTGCCAGCCGGGTGGGTGTGCCAGGAACGGGGGAGCTGCAGACCCTCCTGGGGGTTCCTGTCCCTGCAGACCCTCCTGGGGGTTCCTGTCCCTGCAGACCTTCCTGGGGGTTCCTGTCCCTGCAGACCCTCCTGGGGGTTCCTGTCCCTGCAGACCCTCCTGGGGGGGGGGTTCCTGTCCCTGCAGACCCTCCTCGGGGGGGGTGTTCCTGTCCCTGCAGACCCTCCTGGGGGGGGGTTCCTGTCCCTGCAGACCCTCCTGGGGGTTCCTGTCCCTGCAGACCCTCCTGGGGGTTCCTGTCCCTGCAGACCCTCCTGGGGGGGGGGGGGGTTCCTGTCCCTGCAGACCCTCCTGGGGGTTCCTATCCCTGCAGACCCTCCTGGGGGTGTCCCTGTTCCTGCAGACCCTCCTGGGGGTTCCTGTCCCTGCAGACCCTCCTGGGGGGGGGGTTCCTGTCCCTGCAGACCCTCCTGGGGGGGGGTTCCTGTCCCTGCAGACAGCCAGGCCTGGCAGTGGGTGCCCTCCTCCCTGGGACGCTGCCCAGCCACCCCTGAGCTGCCAGGGGGAGCAGCAGGGCTGCATTCGCCCACCTTGAGCAATATTTGCTTTAAATTCCACAAAACTCCTCCCACCACCAGCCTTTTTCAGCAGAGTCACTCCAGTTGTGTGTTTAACAGCTCGCTGCCTGCTATAAAGCTTAATTATTGATTGATAGCCCTGTTATACAGCTTAATTATTGATTGGTAGCATGGTAACCCCTGCTGAGGGAAGGGAAGGGAAGGGAAGGGAAGGGAAGGGAAGGGAAGGGAAGGGAAGGGAAGGGAAGGGAAGGGAAGGGAAGGGAAGGGAAGGGAAGGGAAGGGAAGGGAAGGGAAGGGAAGGGAAGGGAAGGGAAGGGAAGGGAAGGGAAGGGAAGGGAAGGGAAGGGAAGGGAAGGGAAGGGAAGGGAAGGGAAGGGAAGGGAAGGGAAGGGAAGGGAAGGGAAGGGAAGCTGCAGCCCTGAGGAGAAGGGGACTGCAGAGCCTGGGAGAGCTGGCCAAGGAGCCCTGAGAGCAGCTCCTGGCAAGGGTGACTTTTGGGAACAGCACTGGAGCAGAGACAAAGGGACAACGGGAGGATACTCCAAGAATAGCAGATCACTTGATACTGAGAGTAAAAGATGAGAGAGGAGAAACTGGAGCGACTGCAAGAACAGAACAAAGGAGAGGTGAAAGGGGTGAATTTCTCCATGTGATGGTGGCACACAGAGGCCGCCAGCAGGACCAAGGAGACACAGATTTATCTGTGGTGGAGATGAGGACCAGGTGGGAGATAAAAGGGAAGAGAGCATGGCATTAAATCATTGGGGGGAAAAGTGAAACTCAGGCCTTTTAAGAGGAGAGCTGGGTTTGTTCCAACTGTATCCAAAATAAAATGTCATGAAAAGACAGCAGAACTGCAGCTGGATTAAAAACTACCTTACTAGCTGGCTGCTAGCAGAAACTCCTCGTTTCAGAGCTGGTTATCTCTCAGCCTGGGGATTTCCCTCCGTGCCATGAGGGACTAGCCTGTCACGCTGGTGCCCGTGCCAGGGTGACAGTGAGTGACAGCCTGGCTGTCCCTGAGCTCTGTCCCTGCAGGGGCTGCCTGCCCAGCGCTGCAGCACACCCAGCCTGCTGCTGAGCAGTCATTTGGGTTATTTCATTCTCACATCAGAATAGCTCTGTTAGGATCTGGGGCCCTGTAAAGCCAAACCAAAGTGCTGCCCCCAGCAAACCCATTCCAAGCACTGCTCCCTGTCCCCAGGGCTGGCAGGAATCAGAGAGCTTGGCTTGGGAGGGATCTTGGAGAGAACTGAGCTCCAGCCCATGAAAACAGAGCGATGTCAGAGCTGCCACCTTGGGGAGGGCAGGAGGGGGAGCCCCAGGAATCGCCTGTGCCCCCTGTCCCAGCCCTCAGCCCCTCTGAACCCAGAGCTGCTGAGCCGTGGCACTGCCAGGGGGACAGGAGGAGATCAGGAACCCAGCTCCTGCTCCTCTTTCTCCCTCTGCTTCCTGAGATTTCCTTGCACGAATGTCATTTGTGATGGGGGTAAAGGGGAGCATGCAATTTATTCTCCATTATGTTCAGAGTAATGACAAGTCTTAAAATAGCTCTCAATTAGCGATTGATTGCAATTAATTGGAACAACATAGGCTGACATGATAGCTTCGGATCTCCAGAGCATTTTTGAGTTCATGAGCTCTAATTTCCAAAAATTCAAGAATTCTGGCTCCCACATTACCCCAGCCATCTGTCAGCAGTTTCTCCCACAGGTCTTCGAGAAGCAGGAGCAATAAACACTCTGGCTTTGCTAATTACAGCAGGTGTCCAAAAGGGGGCTCATTTATTGGGAACTGGGGGCTCCACCTGGGTGAGGAAATACCCATGTACTGCAGAGAGGCTGTGGGCTCCCAGCCCTGGGAGTGCCCGTGGCTGGGCTGGACAGGGCTGTGCTGCCTCTGCCCTCACCCTGCATTGCTGCAGAGCTCCTGCATTGCTGCAGAGCTGGGGCAGTGTCAGGGCACTGTTTCTGATCCTTCAGAGCAAGGCGGTCCTACCTGTGCTTTAATTAATGCACGACTGCAGCATCTCCCTCAATGAGAGGTTCCCTCCCTGATCCTGATCCCTGCTGGTTGTGGCTGTTGCTCTGCTGGCCGAGCAGAGGGCTCTGTGTGTGCAGTGCAGGGCCAGGGGTCCCTCCAGGGTCATCCAGACAGGACAAGGGAAACCCCTGCTCCTCAGCCCAGGCTGCTGTCTTTCCACCAAACTTCACTTCCGAGGTCTTGAGCACAAATTGAAAGTAACAGAGAGCAAAAGGAAAGGCAGTGTTAAGGTCCTGGGTTAATGTGGCATTGATGAATCAAAAAATACTCAGAAAAGTCCTAAAACTGAGGAGGCAAGGCAGAACTGGAAGCAGGAAGATGCAAATAGTGGCAGCTGTGAGTTCTCTGTGCTCCAAACTCACCCAAGCTGGAGCTGTTTGACAGAACAGAAAGAGCAAATGCCGTGGGCAGAAGAAAACTGAAGTGCCAGGTTTTCATACCAACAGCATTTTCCCAGAGGAAAATGGACTGAAATGGCTCAGTCCTATGGCCAAATGCTGTTTCTGTTCACAGCCCTGGGGATGGGGAGCACCAAGCAAGGCAGCCAGCAGCACTGAGTCATCCCTTCAGGTGCTGCTCCCAGGGAAGGCTTGGCTGTGCAGTGCTGGCCTGCACGGGGCACCAGCAGAGCCCAGAATGTTCCCTGCACGGCCCAGGGGGATGAAGGGACCACGGAGGGGCTCTCTGGAAGGCCTGGGGTGCCCTCAGCTCCCAGACAGGAGCAGCAGCTGCTCCCCACCCTGCCCGCGCCTCCCCGTCCTGCTGCTCACACTCCAGGCTGCTCCCTCCTCTCCAAATTTTAACTTCATCACATGTTACTTTGAGAAGATCCCTATATAAATATTTTGGCTCATTTAATATGCCTTCTGGTATTTTAACACCAGGTCTCTTTTTCTTCACCATTTGGGGAACTTATTTTTATTTTCAAACAAATTTGATGCCCTTGCAGCAGCTCACTTCCAGAACCAAGTGCTTTAGGGAAGATTGCAGGAGTGCTGGTGAAATGTCAGTGTGCTGGGAGACTCCTGATGGAAGTGTGTGTGCTGCTGCTGGGCACTGGCTGAAAATCACTGTGCACCAGCAAGACAGGCCAGGGAACAGTTCTGGGGTTTATATTGAGTTGGCAAGTTCAGAATATTGAAATGGAAAACACTTTGAACTAGAAATTTTAAATTTTAATTTAAATTTCAATTGAATTCAAATCAGATGGCAGCATCCAGGTGTCCCCGGCTGCCCCTAGAAGGGTAAAAAATTGTGTGAGCTTCCTAAGGGGGCTGGAACAGCCCCAGGCTCTGCCTGCTCCCTTCCTTCCTTGGCTCCCTTCCTCCCCAGCTCCCTCCTCTCCCCGATCCCTCTCCCCCACTCACTGCTGCCTCTGAACAAATGGGAGGGCTCAAACCAGTCCTGTCACTGCCAAGTCCTTCCCAGGATTGTCTCTCACTGAAATTTTACTGCAGATGCTTCTTCCCAAAAGCAAATAAAGGCCAATAAATTCCGGGGTGTCCGGGGCAGGCGCTGGAGCTGTCGGTGCCCGGAGTTTGTCACATTCCCCAGCTTTCCCTGGGTAATTTTATTTAGACAGGGGCATTTCTGCTGATACATCTGGCCCCATTACTGAGCCAGAATGTATTTATTGAACCCCAGGCAGAGCTTGGTCTCTGATCAGTCCCAGCCCCTCGGTTCCCGCAGGGATGCACGCCCCAGTGCCCGCTCCAAACCCGGCACTGCCCCAGCACCCCCGTCCCAGCCCGGGGCACACCCAGCTGGCACCGACCCCTGCACACGGGGCTGTGCCTGAAAGCCCCAGCACTGCATCCCTGGTGTGAGGGGGCACAGAGGGTGCCAGGGCTGCAGGCACAGCCCTGACAGGGCTCCTGTGGCACGGGGGACAGGCAGCTGCTCCCCCTGCCAGCCCTGCCCACCCGGCAGTGAGGACAGACAGGAGGAGCAGGCAGCAAAACCCAGAGCAGAGGTGAAAGTCATGGGACAGGAAGGAGAAAAGGAGCGTGAAACAAATAAATCAAACCAACCACAAAGCCCTAGAGCAGAAGGAGCAGGGGAAGGAGTACAAGGTAGGAGGACAACATAAATGGAGCAGAGTGGATTGAGAACAGTAGGAAAATGGCTCAGGTGATGATCACGGGCTGGGAGGTTGGTACAGCCACACACGTGGAGGTAAATGAGCATCTGGATACAGAAAATATCCCTGGCTGCCTCAAAGAAGGGCACCAGATGTGTCTGGGCTGTTGCCTGGGGACATTGTCCCTTCCCAGCCGTGACACCATCCCCAGGCTGCCCACAAACCTCAGGAAAAAGGGCTGTGCAAGCTGCAGGAACGGAATGAAAGGAGCATTATTGTGAGAAGGAGCCTGCAAGGGCAGAGCTGTGCGAGAGCTCAGTCCCATCCCACTGAGCGCCCTCCCAGAGCTGCGACTTTCAGCCCAAATTCAAGAGGAGTAAAAAGGAAAATGTTGAAATTTCCTGGAGAATGGGAATTTGTAACATTTGTTCTGAAATGTGACAACATTGCATTTCTGGGCACAGAGCCTTGGGGCACTCTTAGACCCCTCTGAGTGTACCTGCAGGTCTGCTGCCCTTGGGGGGTCCCTGTGCCCCCAGGACTGTCTGTGCTGGTTCTTCATCCCAGGCTCAGAGTCTCCGAACTGAAACCCTGATCAGAGGTGTGTGAGCTGGGGCAGTCCCTGGCCCATCTCTCACCATGAAAACTCTTCCCTGGCTTTTGTCAGTCTGGTTTCCGTCCCAGCTCTCTCACAGCATCTGTCCTCCTGCACAGGGATTTCCCATTCCCTCCTTGCAGCCTGCTTGGGAAGAGGGAAAGGAGAAGGGGAAAACTGGGTGGCTGCTGGCTTGTGTGTCAATTATACATCAGAGGCTTTGCTGCTGCTTCAGAAGCTTCTAATAATAATTATTATAATTAGGGCACTGGGAGAGAAATGTGCTGAGATCAGGGAGGAAAGCAGGAAAGCCAGGCCAGAATTAATTAGCCACTTTTATCTAAGAATCTCAAAGCATTTAGACATTAATTAACGGGAGCTGTGGTTAAGGCAGCCGATGCTCCTCTGCCGCCGCTGCGGTGCCGGGCTCGGGCTCAGCCCCTCCTGGCCCGGCCCTGCGGGGCACAGGGATGCTCCTCCATCCCCTCGGCCCTGGCTGCCCCCGAGAGCCCCGAGGAGCCCCAGGGCAGGGGTGTGCTGCTGCAGCCGGCCCTGGCACCCGGGGCACCCCGTTCCCGTGGGCAGGGGGCTCCTGCGGAGCCAGCCCGGCCCCTGGAGCTCCGTCCCGTGCCACGGCACCTGGGGCAGCCACAGGGCTGATTGCTGGGCAAATCCTTCCTGGCTCCTGGCACACCCGCCGTGTGCCCACTGTTGGTGAATATTCATTAAGAGAAATTAGCATCTAATAGGTCTTAATTGACTTATAAAAGCCTTGTTTTGTGCTAATGAAGTCTGTACTGTAGCTGTGCCTGACGGCAGCTGGTGGGTCCCTGTGCCCCCGCTGCCACCTCGGCTCCATCCCTTCTCCTTCCGGCAGCCCCTGGGAGCTGTGCCTGTCCCATCCCTGTCCCAGTCCTGTCCCAGCCCTGTCCCATCCCTGCCCCAGCCCTGCCCCAGCCCCGGAAGCGTTCAAAGCCAGCCTGGAGAAACCTGGTCAGTGGTGGCTGTCCCCCCTGCCCGTGGGGCTGTCCCCCCTGCCCGTGGGGCTGTCCCTGCCAGTGGCAGGGCCATTGCAATGGGACAAACACCCCTTCCAGCCCACACCATCGTGGGACAGTGGGACAGCCTGTGGGTCCCACTGGGAGAAGGGTGCCCGTGGCCTGAGCACTGTGTGCAGGCTTGCAGAGCTCACTGACGATCCCGGCAGTGCCCTGGGCCCCTGCAGGGGTCTGGGGTCAGTTTGGGTGCTCAAGGCACAGCTGGAGCTCTGTTCCTTGGCTGGAACAAACCTCTGGGTCTCAGCATCATCCCGCTGCTGTGGGATGTGGGTACCAGCTGCAATGAGGAGCTGCTGGAATCACACAGCTCCTGGCAGTGTTCTCAGAGCACGTGGGCCAGGGTTTTACAGGGGCTCAGCTCATAATGCCTTGGTCCAAGCCTAGAAATGGATAAAAAATTTCAGTTTAGCCATTATTGACTGTTTTCAGACAAGACACAGGGCAGCTTTGAAGTGAGTCTGTAAATGAGAGTAGCCCTGCAGCTCCCAGACTGAGAGACTCCTGCATCATTGACAAGGAAGAGGAGGGAGGAGATGAGGAGGCTTCCTGACTTCTGGTTTTCTGCCTGTTCCTGGAAATTGTGCGCTCTGTGTTCCTGGCTGGGTGAGGATGGAGGTACAGGAGAGCAGGGCAGTGCCAGTGGGGCTCCCAGGGTCACAGCCCCTTCCCAGGCTCTGCTCCCCGGCCTCAGGGGCTCTCCATTGGCACCAACGCCTGTTTCTCTTTTTCTTTCCTTTCCCCCATTTTTCCACGGGGGTCTGGAGCAGAGGCAGAGCAGCAAAAACTCACCTGAGTCCATGGTGTGAGGAAATTTCCCCAGCTGGCCCCAGAGGAGCTCTGGTGCAGCTGTGACCTGTCACCGTGTGTCTCTGCCACCTCGTGTCCCTGTCACTGCTGCCAGCCCAGGGCAGAGCTGCAGCTCCAGCCAGACCAGCCCCGTTCTCTGCTGTTCCTCCAGCCCCTGTCCCACTGTGAGGGACCCTCAGGCCTGGGGGTGACACTGGGGATAGCCCGTGGCTCCCTGTCACAGTCAGAGCAGGGCTGCAAAGCTGCTGGTGCCTCCTGTGGTCCGGGGCTGGCAGAGCTGGGCAGAGCTGGGCAGGGCTGGGCAGGGCTGGCAGAGCTGGCAGGGCTGGGCAGGGCTGGCAGGGCTGGGGAGAGCTGGCAGGGCTGGGGAGAGCTGGCAGGGCTGGGGAGAGCTGGCAGAGCTGGGCAGGGCTGGGCAGAGCTGGCAGGGCTGGCAGGGCTGGGCAGGGCTGGGCAGAGCTGGCAGGGAGGATGGATGCTGCCCATGACCGCTGTGTCCGTGCTGGCTGTGCTGCCGTGGGCACGGAGCCGCTGTGCCCGGTGCCAGCTCTGCCCTGGTCACGGAGTGCTGCGGCTGGGCAGGGCTCCAGCTGGAGAGCAGAGCCTCAGCCCTGCACTGCAGGATCGGGAATTGTCACTGTCCTGGGCTTCCCTGCTGGGCTCTGCCCGTGAAGGACCCGCTGTGCCCAAGGGCTCTGGTCTGGCTGTGCCCAGGCCTCTCTGAGGGAGGCAGGATTGGGGTGTGGAGGGGGAAGCGGATGATGTTGGGGGGTGATGCAGCCAAGACAGAGGCTGGCAGTGCTGGCTGCCCCAGCTGGCTCTGCCCTGGAGCCTCAGAGCAGAAACAGTGTCTGGAGAAGTCAGGGGGCTCCGGCTGTGGTTGTTCAGTCGGACACTCCAGTGGTGGTTCCTCCCTGAGGATCTCTGCAGAGGTTCCAGCCCATGTTGGATATTGAACAGCACACGGCTGTGGGGTGGATGAGGAGCTCCAGGGTAAGGGCATCTGCTGCTGGTCCTGGGGAGCTGCAGGCTAAGGGGATCTGCTGCTGCTCCTGGGGAGCTCCAGGGTAACAGGGATCTGCTGCTGCTCCTGGGGAGCTCCAGGGTAACGGGGATCTGCTGCTGGTCCTGGGGAGCTGCAGGCTAAGGGGATCTGTCCCGGGGGAGCTGTCCAGCGCTGTGTGCTGATTTCCAGGGGAGGTCCCTGCGAGGGTCTCTGTGGCCCTGGCTGCCCTGCCGGCCCGGGGGAGCTCAGCAGCCTGTCCTGGGGTGTGGGGGGTCTGGAGCTGCCGTAACCCCGGGCTCTCTGTCCCCCTGCAGGTGAGCCCTCCCGCTGGTCCTCATCCCACTGCGACTGCTGCTGCAAGAACGGCAAGGGCGACAAGGAGGGCGAGAGCGGCACGTCTTGCAACGAGCTGTCCACGTCCAGCTGCGACAGCCAGTCCGAGGCCAGCTCTCCCCAGGAGACCGTCATCTGCGGGCCCGTCACACGCCAGCCCAACATCCAGACTCTGGACCGGCCGGCCAAGAAGGGCCCGGTGCAGCTGCTGCAGCAGTCCGAGATCCGCAGGAAGAGCGACCTGCTCCGGACTCTCACCTCCGGCTCCCGCGAGTCCAACTCCAGCAAGAAGAAAGCGGTGAAGGAGAAGCTCTCCATTGAGGAAGAGCTGGAAAAATGCATCCAGGATTTCCTCAAGATCAAAATCCCAGACAGGTTTCCCGAGAGGAAGCACCCCTGGCAATCGGAACTGCTGCGGAAGTACCACCTTTAGGTGTGGGGTGGGCAGAGCACGACCTCGTTACCTTAGAGCCAGATCCCAAGAGATACAAGAGTAATTCCCAACAATAACTATTTGTTAGGTCGCCAAAACCAAAATCCATCTCTAGTACTGCCTAATTTGCCTATTTCACCTTAACATTTCTAGTCGTAGGGGAACGATCTTTTTGCAGTCCTGGAAGCACAATGACAAACGCTTTTGTTTGTAAACTCCGAGTCTTACACAAGCTGAAAACCTTAAGGGCACGGCCAGGCCGGCCCCGAGGGGCGCTGGGGCAGCCCGGAGCAGGCAGGGCACGGTGGGAGGGCTCGGTGCCCTCTGCAGCCTGCTCGGAGCACAAGCCTGCAGGGAGGAGCACAGCACAGAGCCCCGGCACTGCCCCGGCAGTTTAAGCATGTGTATTTATATATGTGCATATATATATGTGTGTATATATATCTCTGTGTATATATATATATGTATATATATATCAATATATATTGCTTAAAGATTTTCTGGCTCTCTCCTTATAACTGCACTTTCTCAGAAAAGAGCATTTTTTTAGTCTGTGGATGTCCCGTTTCTTCTCCAGGCCTTTGAGGGCTGAACAGTAGAAATCCATCTCCCTGTCCCCCTCCTCTCCCCCTGCCAGTCCTTGCCCCTCCCTGGGGCGCTGTAGATGTGTCCCAGTGGAGGGCAGGGTGCAGTCTCTGGGTTTGTGTCGCCATCAGCAGACATTCTGTTTGTTTGGGATGCTGTGTCCCTCCTGTGTTTCCCAAGGCTGTCGGCTGTTACAGGCGTGCTGACCCCCCTGGAAGGCTGCAGGGGCGGCTCCGGGCTGTGTGGGGATGCTGTGGGGATGCTGGATCCTACAGGTGCCAGGTGTGTGTGCCAGGAGGGGCTGTCCCAGCTGGCAGGGACAGTGGGCACCGCGGCCCCTCTGCCCCAGAAACCCCCAGCCCGCGCGGGGGGCTCAGAGCTGTCCCTGCAGGAGGGAGCAGGGCTGCGCCAGGAGAAAACACAGCCCTGCAGGGGCTCCCTGCAGCCCCTCCCGCGGGGGCCAGCCATGCCAGGGCCCCGGTGGCACTGCAGCAAGGCACACCCTGTGCCCATGTGCCCTGAGCCCGGGGAAGGGCCAGGGCAGGGGACACGGGCTGGCCAGAGAGGGGCCGGGGCTGGCACGGGCAGGGGGACAGCCAGGGCTGGGCAGGGGCCTTGGGCTGCTGGGGCAGCCGTGGGGAGGGACAGAATGCTCCGGTGCTCCAGCTGGGGAGGCCACATCTGGGAACAAACCAGCTGCAGGATTTGGGATCAACAATTTCTTTTCTAAAGACACAGGAAGAAGATTATATATATATATATACATATGAATATAAACTGTGGGCAGTGGCAGTGCTGGTGGCACAGATCCCTCAGTTCTGACTCAGTAAGTGTCCTGCAGGCCCCAGGATCCCCTCCCACACCCCCACGCTGCTGTGGGAGCTGCAGCCCTGCCTGCACAGCCCTTTTGGGAGCTGCAGCCCTGCCTGCACAGCCCTTTCTGTGCTCCTGCTGCAGCCCCAGCCAGGAGGATGCTCCGTGCCTGCAGGGCTCCATCACCCTGGGCTGGGCGGGGTGCCAGGGAACCCTGGGGTCTCCAGGAGCCCCCAGCCGTGTTTGGGGTCGGGTGCACCTTAGAGCAGCTAAAAAGGGAAGCAATACGTGTGCAGAGGGGTGGGCAGGCTGCAGGTGGGGATCCCTCGCAGCAGTGCACCTGCAGAGCAGGGCTGGCGTGGGTGGCTGGGGTCCCCTGTGGGATGGTGTGGGTGCAGGAGGAGCTGTCCCTGACGGGACTGTCCCTGGCGGGGCTGTCCCTGGCGGGGCTGTCCCTAACGGAGCTGTCCCTAACGGGTTTGTCCCTAACGGGGCTGTCCCTGGCGGGGCTGTCCCTAACGGGTTTGTCCCTAACGGAGCTGTCCCTAACGGGACTGTCCCTGACAGAGCTGTCCCTAACGGGTTTGTCCCTAACGGGGCTGTCCCCATCGGGGCTGTCCCTAACGGGGCTGTCCCTGCTGTCGGTGCTGCAGGAGAGGCTCTGCCTGGGAAATGCTCACCGGAGAGACTCAGCACTCCTGGGACGGTGCTGCAGAGCCAGCTCGGGGCTCAGGACATTCCCTGCCTCTGGAATTCAGGCTCTCGTGCCACCCTCTACTCACAGGCTCGAAAGGCACATCTTCCCACGGAAATCAGTGATTTGTACAAGCTCCGCAGATTTGGCCCTGCTTAGTTATTTCACGGTTAGTTTATAGCATTTTTCTCTCCTCACTCAACATTTCCTGCATCTTGTCCCCCTGGGAGCCATGCCCCCTTGCTCTGGCACCAAGCAAGAACCAGGAACAGACAGAGCTCTCTGGATTTCAGCAGGGCACGGGGTTCAGGACAGGCCAGCTGTGTTCCTTGGCAGGAGGCTGCAGCTAAAACCTCCTGCTGGCACTCCAGAGCTTCCCCTGGCTCTGTCCAACAGCCCAGCCCTGGGCTGCGGGCTGCCTGGGCAGGGTGGAGGAGCCGGTGTAGGGGTGTGAGTGTGTCAGTGAGTGTGTGAGAGTATCTGTGTGTGCGAGTGTGAGAGAGAGTGTCTGTGTCTGTGAGTGTGTGTGAGTGTGTGTGTGTCTATGTGTGTGAGAGTGTGTGAGTGTGGGTGAGAGTATCTGTGTCTGTGAGAGTGCCTGTGTGTGTGAGAGTGTGTGTGAGAGTGTCTGTGTGTCTGTGAGAGT
Source organism: Fringilla coelebs (assembly GCF_963513975.1). Taxonomy (NCBI): domain Eukaryota; kingdom Metazoa; phylum Chordata; class Aves; order Passeriformes; family Fringillidae; genus Fringilla; species Fringilla coelebs. The sequence continues at coordinate 18,491,472 of NC_140041.1, forward strand.
GTCTGTGTGTCTGTGAGAATGCCTGTGTGTGTGAGAGTGTCTGTGTGTCTGTGAGAGTGTCTGTGTGTCTGTGAGAGTGCCTGTGTGTGTGAGAGTGTCTGTGTGTCTGTGAGAGCGTCTGTGTGTCTGTGAGAATGCCTGTGTGTGTGAGAGCGTCTGTGTGTCTGTGAGAGCGCCTGTGTGCGTGTGTGAGTGTGAGTGTGTGAGTGTGTGTGTTCCCAGGGGCACGGGACTGCTCCATGATTAATCACTGGGGGAAAATTAGACCAAATGAAATGTGCCCAAGTGGGCTTGATTTATGTGGCCTTCACGTCTCCAGTTTGAGATGAAATGGTTATTGCTCTCCAGTGCTACAGAAATAAAGGTCTCAAACTTCAGCGATCACAGGCAGGCCCAGCCTGCAGGGACCCCCAGGGCAGTGCCAGGCGGTGGAGGGGCAGGCAGGGCCACCAGACCTTCTGCAGGCTGCGGGGTGGCGGCAGGAGGGTGAGCGCCCCAGCAGCCCTGCAGATCCTTGCCAGCGTTGGTGCTCACTGGCATTGGGGCCATGCACAGCTGCACTGCATCCCTGCTCAGCTCCCAGGGCAGAATTCCCAATTTCCAGGGGCTTTGCCCCCCTGAGTCCCCTGAGCAGGACTCAGAGCGCTCGTGGGACTCGCAGAGAACGTGTCATTCCCGCAGAGCCCTGGGGACCAAAGGCTTTGCTTTTCCCCCTGAGCCCCCTGCCCTCCCAGCACAGAGGCTCTGCAGCGCTCTGGGGAACATCTGGGTGCGCTCCTGAGTCCATTATTAATTTCACTGGCAGGCTGTGGGCCGAGGGAGAGGACAGGGTTGGGTTTTCCTGGCAATGGCCATCACGTCCCAGAGTCCCCCAGCCGTGTCCCCCCCTGCTCTCCCAGCCCTGGCGAGGCTGCAGGAGCTCCCAGCCCCCTCCCCAGGCCCCCTGCCCTGCGAGTACGGGCTTGACTTTCAGAGTACTTTATGCACAAGGCCCCATGTGTATCATGGTACAAAATAATTGTCCAGTCTTATGGATAGTTTATGCCCCAGCGGGGTTTTGTAGATTAATAGTAAAAGAACAAAAAAAAAAAAAAAAAAAAGGAAAAGCACTTTTAAATTATTTATATTATAAAAAGACGTTCTTTATTTTTCTTGGCATTGATGTCACTTAGCTAAAAAATCCGTTTATAAATAGGATATTGCAGATTTTAAACTATAGCAATGCTCGAGCAAACACGGATCCAGAGTTCCACAGAGCAAACGCCCGAGGTGAGCAGAGGGGGCAGGGCCCAGCTGGCCCAGGGGTGGTGCTGGGGGGGACAGGGTGGGGTCCCTGCGGGGTCCCAGCCCTGGGGCTGAGCTGAGGTGCTGCCAGTGCAATATTCCCCAGCCCACCTGGGGGCACGGGGGCTCGGGGGCCCTCGGGCTCTCTGGGGCCCTGCTCACGTTACATTTTCGGACCTCATTCAGCACTAAATGACTTCGCTGAGGCTGAGTCAGTCTGTTGCACATTGATGTAGATTAAGTGGCACCCACTGAATTACCTCTCGACTTTCCAACGTGGTTCACTTGTACATAAGTGTAATGTCAAACTGTTTACAGGTTCTTTTGTGCGTAATTGTGGAAAAAACAAAAGTTTTAACTGCAAATTTAAAGGAATCGATTTTACTGGAAGGTGTTTAAAAAAATGAATGTGCTTAATACAGTATAGACATCCTTGCTAATGGTCTCACCTGAATGCATGTATCCGTGTCGTCAGTCCCACCAGTGAGGTTATTGGCAATATTCTGCAGTCTGTGAATAGCAAATATGCATCAACTACTGTGACTCTGACAAATATAACTCGGTAACTGTTTCTACTGTGGTGTGTGAAACAAATCCTGTAGCTTTTAGCCTGCTGTATTTCCCTGGTGCAAGGAGCACCAGGAAAGAGAGATCTGGGAGGAATGAAGTCACAGCTGTGCCCCGAGCAGGGTGGTGACAGCCCCTGCTGTGCTACGAGTGCTAAAAGTGCCATTTTCAGAGGCTGGCAGCTGAGGGGAAGGGGCTGCTCCCTGGGCTGGGGCTGGGGCAGGGGCTGGGGCAGGCAGAGCCTGGGCAGGGCTCTGGGACCCTGCACGGGGAGCTCAGCTGTGCTCTGGGGTGCTGGGGCTCCCAGCTGCACCAGCTGCTATTGCCACTCCAGTTCACAGTGAGTGGCTGTACTGGGGGCTGCTATTGCCACTCCAGTTCACAGAGAATGGGCTGTACTGGGGGCTGCTATTGCCACTCCAGCTCACAGAGAATGGGCTGTACTGGGGGCTGGTGTTTGCCACTCCAGCTCACAGAGAATGGGCTGTACTGGGGGCTGGTGTTTGCCACTCCAGCTCACAGAGAATGGGCTGTACTGGGGGCTGCTATTGCCACTCCAGCTCACAGAGAATGGGCTGTACTGGGGGCTGGTGTTTGCCACTCCAGCTCACAGAGAATGGGCTGTACTGGGGGCTGCTATTGCCACTCCAGTTCACAGAGAATGGGCTGTACTGGGGGCTGCTATTGCCACTCCAGTTCACAGTGAGTGGGCTGTACTGGGGGCTGCTATTGCCACTCCAGTTCACAGTGAGTGGCTGTACTGGGGGCTGCTATTGCCACTCCAGCTCACAGTGAGTGGCTGTACTGGGGGCTGCTATTGCCACTCCAGCTCACAGAGAGTGCACACAGGGAGGGCACAGACCAGAATAAAGGTCTCAGTACCCCTCAGCTGTCACACACACCCAGCAGTGCATCCATGGACACATCCATGGCTGTTTAGCACAGACTGATGTAACCCCATCCCTCCCTGCTGCCTGGGCACTGTCCCCCCTCCAGAGCAGTGGGGTTTTCCCAGTTTTCCCAGTGGGTTGGTTACTGCAGTTTTTAATCTGCAGTACTTGGCTGTGGTGGGGAAGAAGCCCTTTCCAATGGCCCCTTCCTGGCAGCAGGTGAAAGCTCCATGTCTGCAGCATTTGCCCCGTGTGGAGCTGCCCGAGGCTGAGGTTTGGGTGCTGCAGTGCCTGCCCTTGTAGGAGGTTGTGAGCTGTGTCCCTCCGTGCTGAGGGGATGCTCACTGAACTCTCCTGGTGCCCCAGCCCGGTGCTGGCAGTGCCACGAGCCAGGTGATGCAGCCCTCAGTCCTGAGCAGGGCTCACCTCCCTGGCTGCCCACGGGCACTCCAAGCAGGAAGATGATTTTGGTTATTCTGAGCACTGGCTGCTTTTGGTGTCAGGGCAGATGTGGAAGAGCAGTGGGTGTGGAGGCAGAACACCTGCACAGTAATTACTGAGGATGTAATTACCTCCCCCACGCTGCACGGGGTGATGTGCATGGGAAGGAGGAGATTCCCTTTGATACCAGGTGATACCAGAAAATGATTTTAATCTGCCTTACAACTATATAATTAAGAGAGCTTATATATAGAAATATCTATCTATCTATCTATCTATCTATCTATCTATCTGTCTGTCTGTCTATCTCCTCACAAGTGTATTTCTGGCTGGGAGCAGGGTGGGCAGCACCAGGCCTGGGCTGGCCCTGCTCTCTGCCCCCTGCTGCCACAAGAGACAAACTCAAAGCTTGTCCAAAGCCTTTTCAGAGGAGAGGGGCCCCTCCCAGGGACAGCCCCTGCCCCCAAATGCTGAGCTGTCCCAGCAGCTGGAATGAGGTGTGGCTGGGGAGGCAGGGAGGGGTGACCCTGCAGGTCACAGTGACAGGTGAGGGGTGACCCTGCAGGTCACAGTGATGGGTGAGGGCTGAGGGGTGACCCTGCAGGTCACAGTGACAGGTGAGGGGTGACCCTGCAGGTCACAGTGACAGGTGAGGGGTGACCCTGCAGGCCACGGTGGGCTTGCCAGGGTGGGACTGAACTCTTGCCCTGCCCCAAACCCGAGCACAGGAGGAGCTCGGTGGCTCCCCCGGGCAGGAGGGGCGGGAGGGCAAGGCTGGGCTGCAGAGCATCCTCCAGCTGCCCCCTCTGTGCCAGGGCCAGAGCAAACCTGCTGCAGGGAGAGGGGCTGGGGCTGGGCTCGGGGGGCACAGGACACCCCCTGCCCATCCCTGGGTTCTCAGGGGCACAGGACACCCCCTGCCCATCCCTGGGTTCCTGGGGCACAGGACACCCCCTGCCCATCCCTGGGTTCCTGGGGCACAGGACAGCACAGAACCCCCCTGCTCACCCCAGTTCTCCCCCGGGGCTGCCCTGCCCCTCTCCCGTGCCTGGGCTCTGGAGGGAGAGCTCTGTAAATACAGCAGGTTAAAAACTGGCGCGGTATCAGCGAGTCTGTACTTAATGCAGATGTTTCCCATGTTTTGTAGTATTGTTTTATTGATAAATAAAAATCAACCAAAGACAAAAGCAGAGTTTGGCGTGGTCTGGGTGGGTAGTTATAGAGACTGGCCTGGCACAAGAGCTGCGGGCCCCCAGCCTGTCCCTGCCATCCCTGCCACCCTGGGAACCCTCCTCCCAAACAGAGACTGTGAAATGGAAATGGAAATGGAAATGGAAACAGAAACGGAAATGGAAATGGAAATGGAAATGGAAATGGAAATGGAAATGGAGGAGATGGGAGAGAAATCCTGCCCTGAGCTCCGTGGCAAGAGGAGCCCTGAGCTTGTCACCAGCCTGGGTGTGCCCTGCACTGCCCCAGCTCTGGGGGTAACACTGAATCACCCAGCAGGGCTGGGATGGCACAAACATCACTAATAGCTCCAAAATAATCCCAAAACGCTCAGGATTTTTAAAGCACAGCAAGAAACGCAAAACTTGCAGCAATTAAACTGCATCTTAATGAGCTGCCTCCCAAAGAAAAGCTTGAGAAAAATGGGTTCATCAGAGACTCGTTAAAAAAATCACTAAAACCATTAATACTCTAAACATCCTCTCCGTGGCATAAATTTTGCATCTTTCCAGATGTGTTTTTATTATTATGCCAAATTTATGGGAGGAGAAAACAAGGCACAGCTCTTTGGGTTGTTTTGTCCCAGGGATGCCAGCAGGCAGCAGCCAGGAGGTACAAAAACCACCTCCTCTGACCAAATCCCTGGGCAGGCGTGCCCGTGCCACGCCAGGCTGCCACATCCAAACCCTTTCCCAAACTTTATGTGGTTTTTACCAGAGCAAAAGATTCCTGATTTGGGGACTTTGTGCTGCCTGAAGGGGGAGGTGATGTCCATGACCCTGGGAGTGGCCACGTGCCCATGAAATGGAGCTGTGAGTGCTGCAGCACAGCATCCCCAAGGGGGTAATAATTAATAATTAGCACTGACTCCAGGATTCCAGAAGGCTGACCAATCACTTTATTGTACTGTACTTATTAAGAAACCCATCACCCTTAACAGACAGTCTGACACAGGAGGACCCAATTGGTCCTTGACCCAAACACCGTCACCAGTGGCCAATCAAGAGATCACCCTTGGTAAACAAATCTCCCTGCCACATTCCAGATGGAAGCCAAAATGTGAGTTCTGCTTTCTCTGGGGGCTTGCCTCTGCTGTTGAAGTTGTTATTAAGCTGCCCCAATTATTTTTGCAATCCAATAAAGGCATCTAAGATGTGCAATTTTAACATAATGTGTTGGGAATGGTAGTTCAGTGCTATTACCAGTGCTGAAGTCAATGGCCCTGCTCATGGAGCTGTGAGCTTTTATTGTCACCATTAGGCCTAGAGAACCAGTCTGTATCTATATCCATATATCTATATCTATAGCTATCTATATCTGTATCATTATCAATGTGAAGTAGGATAACACAAAGTTTAATAATATAAAATATGGGTAATTATTCCTTAGAGCCATTCTAGTGGCCCCTCCTGCTGCTGACCCTGAGACACTCTCTGCCTCACTGGGAGCAGCCCTGGGCCATTGCCGGGGTTGCTCTTTAGGTTTCTGCCATCACTGTGCCCAAGCATAATGAAAAATTGCTTTTCAGATTTCTGTTGGATGGATCCACCAGCTCTGAAGACCCCCCTGTCTCTGTGGGAGCTGCACCTCCAGAGCCCCCGGAGGTCTGAGGTTAATAAAGGACAAAGCATTCCCTCTGGACGCTCCCATAAATGAAGCAGGATTTTCTCCTCACCCCGTATTCCATCCCTCCATCCCCTGGGCAGCTCCTGGCTGCACCCTGCAGCCCCAGCTCAGCCCAGGGCACTGGAGCAGCCAAAGCTGGGACTGCCCCAGCCCTGAGCTGTGCCCTGGGGCAGGAGGGAGGATGCTCCTGCAGGGCTGCCCGATGGGAACACAGAGGTTATTCTGCTTTCACAAATGCCCTAACACGGGGCTTAAGCTCCTTCTAAGAGGACAAAGCCAGTGAGGTCTCTTTTCCAGGAAGGGCAGGTTTCCATCCTGCAGCTCTATTTTAGCACTGCCATGAGTAATCATCTCCTCCAGGTCAAACCCAAAGATGTCCCAAATCATGGATTGAAATTATAGCAAAAAATTCCCTGAACTCCTTAAAGTTAATGACGATCTTCATTTTCATTTGCCACATATTCCTCTCCCCTAATAGCCATGTGCTAAATCTTCATGAGATTTTTTATAGTTTCACTGAAGGAATATTTGCATAATTATTAGTGCATAATCTGCTTTAATGGCCCCGCTGATTTTACTGGTACAGATAAATGCGTGTGGCATCAAATTTGAGCACACGAAGGCCTGGGCAGTGCTGGCTGTGCTGGGGAGCAGTGCCCATGGCTGTGCTGGCTCCTGGGGACAGTGTCCCCTGCTGTGGGACAGCAAAATGCCCTGGGGCAGCCAGAGGGACACAGGGACTGCTGTCCCTCACTGTGCCTCAGAACATCAAACCCCAGCTGGCCTGGGGGATGGAGCCCAAATCCCAGCCAGGGCCACCCTGCCACGGCAGGGACACCTGCACTGCCCCAGGGACACCTCCACTGCCCCAGGGACACCTCCACCGCCCCAGGGACACCTGCACTGCCCCAGGGACACCTGCACTGTGCCAGGGACACCTCCACTGCCCCAGGGACACCTCCCACTGTCCCAGGGACACCTCCACTGTCCCAGAGACACCTGCACTGCCCCAGGGACACCTGCACAGTCCCAGGGACACCTGCACTGTGCCAGGGCCACCCTGCCACGGCAGGGACACCTCCACTGTCCCAGGGACACCTGCACTGTGCCAGGGCCACCCTGCCACGGCAGGGACACCTCCACTGCCCCAGGGACACCTCCACTGCCCCAGGAACACCTCCACTCTTCCAGGGACACCTACACTGTCCCAGGGACACCTGCACTGTCCCAGGGACACCTCCCACTGCCCCAGGGACACCTGCACTGTGCCAGGGACACCTCCACTGCCCCAGGGACACCTCCCACTGCCCCAGGGACACCTGCACTGTGCCAGGGACACCTGCACTGCCCCAGGGACACCCAGCCCTGTCCAGCCTGGCCTTGGGCACTGCCAGGACAGTGTCCCCACTGCTCTGTGCCCACCCTGCCAGGCACAGCCCCAGTCCCTGCTCAGGGCTCAGCCCCTGGGGGCTCTGGGTGCTGCTCACGCCCCATTTGGAGCCTTCCCCTGCACTGACGTGGGAAGGGATAAAAAGGAGCTGCTGAGGCAAGAGGAGTGAGCCGTGGGGAGGGTGTGATGACAGCAGCTATATAAGGAGGCAGCGCAGAATTCTTGAGGGAAAGCATCAAACTTCTGCTATTTTCCAACCAGATCGTACCCTCGCTATGAAATGTCATTTCTGGAGTTTTTTTGGACTGTTCTAATAGATACTGATAAATGTTCCTCTCCTCAGGGCTTGTCAGGAGCAGACGTGATTGATGCTATCTTCAGAAGGAGACAAAAACGTTCTGTGCAGGATCTGCCGCCGTGGCAGACCTCAAAAACAATGGGCTGAACTGAGCAGTGCAGAAGGCTTCCAAAAGATTTGACATTCCTACAAGAGCAGTTCGGTTTTGAATCCTACCTCCTTCAGAAAGCCACAGGAAAGACCTTTTCTAAATCTGGGAAAATAATAAGGAAAGAAAAGCGTCTCAGAATCTGTAGGCAACAGCACAGCCTGAGTACAGTGTAGGGCAAGCTGCAATTTCTGCACCATTTTTGAATGTGCCAATATTCAATTGATATTTTTTAATAAAATATTAACATGTTTTAATGGAGAGATTCTGCAGGGCTGAGCCTGGGGGCAGGGAATGGCTCTGCTCTCCCAGATCCCAGCTCAAGCCCAAAATTAAGCTCTTAATGCCTTAATAAGGCAGAGAGTTGAGCGTACAGTGACCTGTTCTTTAAGTGATATATTAAATTAGCTTTCCTTATGTATTTTCAGATGGAAGTTAAATATTTTCACATAGTTCTAGACTGCAAAAGACCATCAAAAGGGATTAGATGAGATTTTTTTCTCTATTAAATGAGAAATCTGGCACCATGTGGCAGCTGCAGCAGAGCCCACCCCATGCCTGCTCTCTCCTCTCCCTCTCCCTCTTCCGTGGAATTCCCACAGAAACCCACCAGGATCCCCTCCCTTGGCTTGGCAGAGGCCACAGGAACCAGGACCCTCCTCCTGGTGTTTGTCACATCCCTCTGCTGCCCCGGGGATTTCAGCTTTCTGAGGGCAGGGTCACAGATTTGTCCTCCCATAAAAGCTGACAAAAACCCTTAATTGTTCCCCTGTTATCCAGCAACAGAGGAGATGTTGGAGGTTTTCCTTGCTGCAGACAGAACCTGTCAAAATGCCATGGCTGAGGGCTGCTGTGCCATCCCTCTGCTGGTTCTGCATTCCCAGGGGTGCCTGCAGAGCCCTGGGGCTGCCCTGCCCTGACTGTCCCTGCAGCCTCTGTCCCCAACAGCCCCGGGCTCCAGGGATTTGTCCCTTGGAGCAGGGGTGGGACTGCTCCCCTGACACAGAGTTCACATCCCCAAAATGAGGAGATAAAAATCCTACAGGAATCTGAGCCTTTCTTTGGCCTCATCTGCAGGGCCAACTTTTAGAGTCACTGCTTGTGAACTCTTCCATGTGGGACACAGGGAATGGCTCCCACTGCCCGGGCTGGATGGGACTTTGGGAGTGAGGAATTGTTCCCTGGGAGGCTGTGAGGCCCTGGCACAGGTGCCCAGAGCAGCTGGGGCTGCCCCTGGATCCCTGGCAGTGCCCAAGGCCAGGCTGGACAGAGTTGGGAGCACCTGGGACAGTGGGAGGTGTCCCTGCCATGGCAGGGGTGGCACTGGGTGGGCTCTGAGGTCCTTCCAACCCAAACCATCCTGGGATTCTGGGATTTTGGTACCAAGCTGTGCAGCAGGCTTCCTTTACTGGGACTGGGGCACTTCTTGGGACTTCCAGCAAAATTTGTGAAAGATGAAAATCCCCCCTCCACACGGGAGCCTGACCTGCAGCTGGAGAGCCTTGGCTGCTGAGGCCATGCCTGCCTGTGAGACCAGCCAGGAGCAGGACCCTGAGTGAGGCTCTGAAGCTCAGGAGTGTCCCTGGAGCTGCCCTGCACCGTGGGGTGAGGGACACTCAGCCCTTCTGTCCCTCTGACAGACGCATGGTCAGCATCCTCCTTTGTAAGGGATGCAGCTGGAAGAGATTAGGAGATAACTTCTGGATAAATAGATTTATTGGTGCAATTTGGTTTTACATGGCCAGAATGGAGTGTTTATAAAATATTTATGGAGTTTTCCTTTGCAGTGATGGAACAAGAACCAGTTTAACAACGTGTGGGGCTTCATTAGTGCTGTTCCACAGTCAGGTTTGCTCTGTCTCCTCTTGTCACTTCATTAGGCTGGCCCTCGTGATAGATTGGCCCAAATCACTAATTAATAATTACCTCTTCTGTATAAAATCAGATGCCTTGAGCTGGCACTAGTGGCCGTGAATTGAAGATGATGCACAAACCTGTGTGCGTTCCTCTGCTCCGTGTTTAAGTCATCCCGCTATTCATCCCAACCCTCATCAGAACAGATAATAAAGCACTTCATGAACAGATGTGCCACTTATTCATCCAGTTCTATCATGATAATGACGAAAATTTAATCTGGAGTGTCTATGGAAGATGATCTGAAAGCCAGATTGGTGTGAATAATGAAGCCCCGCCGAAGATGCGAAGGCTGCCTGGAGAGGGGCTCATTAACTCCCCGAGCACGAGCCCGGCTCTGGCAGCACCCAGCAGGGCCAGAACCAGCTCCCCCCGGGCTGGGCCCCCCAGCAGAGCCTCCCCCTGCAGATGGAAGTGCTCTCAATTGCTTTGCCTTTAAAGAAGTATAAAAGGTAATTGCTCTTACAGCTGTGAGCAACATCTGACGCTGCAAAACGCTGAAAGCAAATGGAAGAGAGCTTGGAGAGTCCAGATACATCCAGGGTGGGGGGATAGCATGCAGAGATGAAGGTTTAGCCAAAACATGAAAAAAATGCAGAGACAAGTAGAAATTTATGAGGCCAACTTGCTCTGAAGAGCCATTTACCCCTCGTTATCCAGATATACATTTATTTATCTGTCTCCTCATACAGGCTCTATTGATCCTTGCCAATGGAAAACATCAGGAATGTGGTACAGGAGGGAGCCACACTGGGGGTGGATATTGGCAACTGGCTCTGCACGGCTCTGTAAATTCTGTTAACAGTCAAAAAGATCATTCAATCCCCAAAGTGCCTTTGAAGAACAAAAAGCCTCTGGTTCAGCGCTGGGGAGGTGGCCTGGATTGACAGCTGCTGTCCTGTGACTGCCACAAAGCACAAACCCTGGGGAAAAGCACAAACCCTGGGGCAGGCACTCCAGAAAACCCCCAGCCTGCACGGGCGTGGAATAGGGCAGCACCCTGGCTCCCATGGGGGCACTGAGCGCCCCATCCCCTCCGTGCCCCGAGCAGGGACACCCCTGAACGTCCCAGCCAGCAGAGCCAAAGCTGTTCCCTCTCGAAAATGACCCAGAGGGGAACCAGCCTCACAGCAGTAAATCTTTCCTTTAACAGCTTGTCAGCAAAGAAGTCCTGCTTTTCTCACCAGAAATACTGCCAGCCTCCCTCAGCATCTGTCACAGCAGCAGCAGTAGCAGCAAAGCCACAAATCTGGGTTAAAGAGAGGGGAAAGGAGGGGCTTGGGGGGCCAGTGTGGACCTGGGGCTGTCTGGGGCCAGGGCCCTGGCCCAGCAGAGCGAGGGGAAGGCTCTGGCTCCTTCCCTGGGGGCTGCAGGAGCTGGGATCTGCCAGGACACAGCTCCTGCGCTCTTGGCTGCGCCCTTACCCCACCCTGGCCAAACCCCAGGCTGGGACTTTGCTCCATTTTTCCCATTGCCTTTGGTGGGAGTGGGTTTGTTTCCCTCCCTGAGCCCTTGTGCTGTGGCAGCCCCCAGAGGCAGCAGCAGAGCAGGTCCTGGTGCTGGACACCCCCAGGACCTGTGCAGGTCACCCGGCCCGGAGGGGACCCTGGGATCCCCCCCTGCCTCCTGCAGCCCAGCCTGGAGGTGCCTTTGACAGCTCCCTGTCTGACAGCAGAGATCCGGGGGGCTCGGGGGGCTCGGGGGGCTCGGGGGGCTCGGGGGGCTCCGGGGGCTCGGGGGGCTCCGGGGCAGGAGGGAAAGCAGAGACCCCGGCTGGAGGGGCTGTCCTTGCCCCGGGCCAGGGAGTGTCCCCAGGAGGAGCCTCTGCCTTCGCTGGGCGTGTGAACAGGCACCAGCCGATTTCAGTTTCCTTGGTGATCGCTGTCAGACCCGAAACACAAAACTGAAATGAAAATAGGAATGTATCAGAACTAATTATATGCATTCATGTTAATTATACACCTTCTCTCACAGCCTTTCGTGGAGTCAGTTCTGGTGCTGGGTCTCTGCTGCTCAAGGACTGGCAGGAAGTGGTCAAAAGGATGAGCATTTAATCTTCCAGTGGCAGGGCAGACATTTCAATACTGAAGACTGTTTTATTCTTAGGGTACCTTCGATAGAGGAGATGCATCTTCCCAAGGACAAATAATTACTGCAACAGCCTGGAGCAATTTGTCAGGAGAATGACCCTGAGAGCAGTTAAAGTTCATAAGGTACAACGTGAGTCACCATTAGCAAATAACAGAACTATTCCTCTCAATGACAAGAGGTGAACATTCAATAGCAAAGGGAGGTGAAATATTAGGACCCCAACTAAATCAGGGATGAGTAGATGAGGGATTACAGTCGGTGCTCATTTGGGAAGCAAATGTGAGACATGTGTTTTGAGTGCTTGAGAGAAAATGTGGTATCTTTGGTAACACAGCTAGAAAGGAAGAACCTCCAAATAGTTCTCGTTTCTTACTGTAGTCATGGAACTCAAAAAGGCAATGAATAATGAATGAGTAATCCCAGGAAGCATCTGAGGACTCCACATCCCAAGCGCTGGTGGCTCAGGGGCCAGCAGGGCAGACAGAAGGACAGAGGGACAGCAGGACACGGGGACAGCAGGACACGGGGACAGCAGGACACGGGGACAGCAGGGCATGGGGACAGCAGGACACAGGAGAGCAGGACATGGGGACAGCAGGACACAGGGACAGCAGGACACGGGAGAGCCTGGCGCTGCAGAGGAGCTGCGGGAGGGAATGGCAGTGCCCAGGTGCCAGGGCAGTGCCCAGGTGCCAGGGCTGAGCTCCCACCTGGGGCTGCTCCATGTGCCCAGCACTCAGAGGGCCCCTGGGGGTCTGGGGGCCCGTCCCAGGGCTGCCCCCCGTGCCCCTCCTGCAGGGCAGGGCAGGGCAGGGATGGAGCCCAGGGGTTCCCCCAGCCCTGCTGGCTGCAGCCCTGGGGCTCTGGGGCTCTGGGGCTCTGGGGCTCTGGGGCTCTGGGGCTCTGGGGCAGGGCTGTGCTGGGCACAGCTCTCCCCTTGCCCTCCTGCCCACCCCCGGGCTCACCCCTCTGCCAGGAGAGCCCCAGCCCTGGCAGGGAGCCCTGGCTGTGCCCAGGAGCAGGCAGAACCCAGAGCTGCCCTGCAGAGCTGCGCCAGGCTCTGATGGATGGCACACAATGGGAAATATTACAGCAGAGTGTATTTCATCCAGACAGGGAACTTTAAGCAGGACACAACAGACATTTTTCTTACAATATTAACAATTTACCATCTGAACTTTATCTTCTCCTTGGATAATAACCACCAGCCACGGGGTAAAGGAACAATTGATTTAAGATCTCAATCAAAGGAAAGCATTCCTCTTATCTGGATAGCCAAGCAGCGCAGCAGCACTCAGCTGGGGCTGGTCTGCATTTGTCAGTCCATTAAAAGCACAGGCTCCCGATCTATAGAAGGGCTGTAAGACATTTGTGGAAATGACTCTTGCAAAAATCTTTAGTGGTTAAGTGCCTGCCATCTAGACCTTCCCTTGATTTCCACAAAGTTTACTCAAAAAGACAAGGGAAAAAAATATATTCCCTGTACTCAGACTTTATTCCCTTTTTCCACGTGCTTTTCCTTGATGACTGAATTACTCCATGATTTAATTGCTGCTCTCATGGCTGGGGCAGGGCTGGATGGAGCTGGGGCTGCCCTGGGATCCCCCCAGCAAATCCCCCCCCAAGGACAGACCCTGCCAGCTGCAGGACTGGAGAGAAAGGAGAAGGGCAGCCCAAAGAACATTCTGGAATGTGTGATCTGAGCTGCTGCAGCACCAGCAGGACAAGGATGGGATGAAAGGAGAGCAAACCATGGACAGAGGCCCTGCTCCCTTCAGCACAGTCCTCCCGAGGAGCAGCCAGTGCCTCTCCCAAAAGAGGGGCCCAAAGCCAGGCTGGCCTGAGCCCAGTGACACTGACCCCCCAACAGGGCTGGGGGACCCCTGCTGCCCCTCCCCTGGGACTCCCTGTAGCTCAGAGCAATCAAAAATACTGAATCAAGATGGATTGGAAATCTTTTTCCTCCAGCACTCTCCAGCAGGATGATTTCCCTCTGGCTCTCAATATCCTGCATCCATGGGATGATTCCTAACATACAAAGAACTGAAAGAAAAGTCACATACAAAGCACCTGAGCTCCGTGGAGTCTGACTTCCCAATAAATGGTGCATTATCAATCAGGCCAAACAATTAACTGAATCATTAAATCTAAAATTATTCCTGACCCAAAGGAACCTCAGTCCAATGTAGGAGAGTCAAAATAGGGTTTAGTGCCAGTTTACCTCCATCCTGGTGTCACTGTCCCTGTGCACACCCTGTCCTGCAGGCTGTCACTGTCCCTGCCTGTGCTGGCACCTGGCTCTGTCACTGTCCCTGTGCACACCCTGTCCTGCAGGCTGTCACTGTCCCTCTGCACACCCTGTCCTGCAGGCTGTCACTGTCCCTGCCTGTCCTGCAGGCTCTGTCACTGTCCCTGCCTGTCCTGCAGGCTCTGTCACTGTCCCTGCCTGTCCTGCAGGCTGTCACTGTCCCTGTGCACACCCTGTCCTGCAGGCTGTCCCTGTCCCTGCCTGTGCTGGCACTGGCAGAGCAGAAGGCAGCATGGCCCGGGGGAGCTGCAGCCACACCTGTGTGACACCCACATCCCCCTGCACAAAGTGACAAACAGGACAGGTCTCCACTGCCCTGATGAGCACTGTCACACCCCCCTGCTGCTCCTGGAGCCCCTCAGTGGCTGCTCCTTCCCAGCACAGCCCTGCTCGTGGCTCGGGTGACACAAACACTGGTGGCACAGCTCGGCAGCTCCAAATACAAGGGGAAGAAATAGAGAATGGCCACAAAACATTTACTGTCAAATAAGCTCCAAGTGCTTTTATAACTGTTACTCACGCCATGAGACGCTGCTGAGGCACGGTGATAAACACTTCCAGCCATAAAACCTGATGTATTTGCTTTCTAAGTCACCTCCAAGTGTTCCAGCGCAGGAAACTTTCTGGTAAGGTCAATGCACGGAGCTGTGGGAGCTCCTGCTCCTCCTGAGCTCCACCCAGGGCTCTTGTGGGACGTTGGACCCTCGAGGTCTTTTCCAGCCCTGAGGAGTTCAGGATATGAGCAGGGTCACATGAAGAGCCTTGCCAAGGTCACCAGGACAGGCTGACAGGGTGGAAACATTCCCTGACTCCACAGGAAACCCAAACTTGCCGGACCCGGCTGCTGAGTGACAGCCTGGCACTGGTTAATATTCTGTGGGCTCCCTGCTTGTCCTCCTTCCCTTTCTCCATCCTTCTTTTTCAGCAGGGGCCACACGGGCCAGGACAACTTAATGTGGTGGGTTTGGTATTTCAGGGCTTCAATCTGTTACAGGGACACCTTGGGACCAAAATCCAGATGTTCTCACTCTCATCTTTCCCTTTTTGTTCCTGCCTTCCCATCTCAGCCAGATGGGCCTCAGCTCCTCATCCCTCCAAGCTGCGGGCACTGAGCCAAAGGGGAACTTCTTTTTTCTTCCATCAGCAATTTTCTACAGTAAATAAGAAAAGAAAATGGAAAACCTTGTAGGAAGTCCCAGGCTGCTGAGGCTGTTTAAATGGGTTCAGAGCTCAGGCGTGAGACAGATTAATCACAAAGCAGACACGTTGAGCCAGCATGGAGATGGCATTTGAGGGTCTGAGGGAAGGAGGATTAACTGAGGGACGGGACTGGGAACAGAGCAGAGCTGGGCACGAGCCACCGGGTCCAGGAGGGTGGGGATGGACAGCCCTGAGAGCAGGCAGCACAAAAAACTGTCCTTGCATGAGCACTGTGCCCTGCTTCTGACACAGCTGCAGGTGACGGACTGGAGCATCCCCAGCCTGCTCAGGGCAGGGCAGGGCAGGGCAGGGCAGGGCAGGGCAGGGCAGGGCAGGGCAGGGCAGGGCAGAGCTGCTGCTGCTGCCCTGCAGACGCTGCCAGCCCTGCAGGGAGCTGCAGGGGACGAGCAGAGGCACCCAACCAGAGGCAAACCAGATGCTTGGGACATTCAATACCCGTGGAAAGGCACAGGGAGGGGTTTGCTTCCCCCAGCCCTGTCTGGTGGTGGGTGTTTCCTGTGGGAACCACCTGGCCATGGGGTTTTATCTGTGCTGAAAATCTGGAGTGGCCTTAAATATCCTTAAATGACCTTAAATAACCTTAAATACCTGGGGAGTCTCAGGCACGAGGTCCTGCTGCCTTCTTGGGGAGACACCACCATGCTCTGGAAGGATCCAGAAGGACACAGAAAGGATCAGCTTCTCAAAGACAAATACCCAGAATTCTGACCCCCAAAAGAGGAGGTTTCCTCTTGTCATCTTCCCAAAACCCTTCCAATAAACCCCTAACTGTCTCAGCATCACTGACTGGCTCTGCCATTGATTCACTGCTCAATTCCTGAGCAGTTTGAAGAGCTTTTCCCCTGCCTAAACACTACTTATTTGAAGTAGAAATTGAAGCTGATGGGAAAGATTCTTTTTATTTGCAAAACCATTGACGGTTAAAAGGGACAGAGCAAAAACAACCTCTAAACCAACCTCCTCACACCTCTGACTGGACACATCAATGGTATGAGAGCAGTTCTGTGCTGATTTAAAGAAAAGCAGACCCAGAGCCACCTCCCTGTGCCCAGTGAGAGCTGTGAGGGGACTCCCAAGGGTGAGGAACTTGCATTTGTTCACGGCAGAGAAACCCTGTCAGTCACAAACTCTGCTCCCTGCTCCCTCACCAGCAACTGCATGGCAGAGACTCATTTTGGAGAGTAAAGAAAGGTGATGTTTGTAAAGATTGGTTTGTGCAGAACAATTCCAATCATTCTAATAGGATTATTATCTATTACTATTGTCTGTTAAATTATCTATTAACAACAGATTATTCTGAAAGAGAACAGAAGGAGAAGCATGACAAAGAAAATCCAGCTTTCTTGCAGCTCCTGCCCAGGCACCAGCCAAGAGTCCCCTGCACTGACCGAGGGAAGTGGAAAAGCTTTTTAATGCAGGTTGCTTTAGCACAGCTTTTACCTGCCAGGCCCAGCTCAGGGCTCTGACCTTCAAGTGAGACACATTTCCAGGCAAATAACCTGCAAATCCCCCAGCCCAGGGGAGCACAAGGCAGAGGCACGAGGAGAGTCTGTGCCAGGGAGGGCCCAAGGCAGCTCTGGGCAGGGCTGGGGAGCAGCTCTCAGGACCAGGGATGGTGTGAAGGGCTGCTCCACCACCAAATCTGTGCCCTGGATCTGCTCCCACACCAAACCTGTCCCCCCCATTCCCTGTCCCCCCCATGCCCCGTCCCCCCCCATGCCCTGTCCCCCCCATTCCCTGTCCCCCCCATTCCCTGTCCCCCCCATTCCCTGTACCCCCCATTCCCTGTCCCCCCATGCCCTGTCCCCCCCCATCCCCTGTCCCCCCCCATTCCCTGTCCCCCCCATGCCCTGTCCCCCCCCATGCCCTGTCCCCCCCATGCCCTGTCCCCCCCATTCCCTGTCCCCCCCCATACCCTGTCCCCCCCATGCCCTGTCCCCCCCATCCCCTGTCCCCCCCCCCCACCCCGGTGACAGCAGTGCCGTGTCAGCTGTCACCCCCCGGGCTGGAACTGGGTTAGATTCAATCTGGTGGAGCAGATTTTGGTCACCTCACAAACAACAACACCCCCCTTCCCTCACAGCCCTCCCACTCACACATCTGCCAGCTCGGGGTGGAAATCAGAAAATCAGAAAATCAGAAAATCAGAGCACTGTTCCACTCTGCGGGCAGAGAACGTTCAACAAATTAACCCTTTCAGCAGGGCAGCCAAAGGCTGGTTCAACAAATTAACCCTTTCAGCAGGGCAGCCAAAGGCTGGTTCAACAAATTAACCCTTTCAGCAGGGCAGCCACAGATGGGGGGGGCTGGGGCCCAGGGGTCTGTCCTGCACAGGGACAGCAGAGGGCAGGGGCTGCTGGCACAGTGACAAACAGCAATCAGAGCAGGGCTGGCACTCTGGGGACCAGGGGGATAGAGCCACCTCCCCAGCAGGGCCAAGGGTCCCACGAGGGGCTGGGGCAGGCTGGGGCAGGCTGGCAGAGCCTTCCACTCACAGGGAAAACCATGAGCTCCCCGTTTGGGGGATATTTAGTGGCAGAGAGATGAAAGGCCTCCCAGAGAACTACAAACATGAATTATTTCTGTGCTCAAGGGCTGCTTTCTCTGCCTCCCGGAGACCAGAGGCTGCAGCACTCACTCACTCACACAGTCACAAACCCTGGCTGTGGTGGTTCCATCGGGGTGTCAGCCAGCTCAAATGTCCTGCCATGGCAAGAGGGGACCTTTTTCTTCTGGAGAAGCTCCTCCATGCAGCCCCATCACTGCTGGGTGGAACTGGCACCGAGGAGCCCTTCCAGAGGGACAGTGTGCCCTCACCAAAGCTAGAGCCATGCCAGTATCTAACTCCAGTTCCAGTAATTAATTAATGAACTAATTAATCCCAGCATTAATTTCCAGCCAAAGGAGCACCCCAGACCAGGGACTCTGCCCTCTGACCCCCGATGGACCCCACTGTGGAGGCTCTCCTGGCTCTGGTCCTGCAGGGACCCTGGTGCCTCCCCAGCTGCTGCAGGCACGGTGAGGGCTCAGGAATGCCACCCTGGGGGACATCCCCGTGTCCCTGCTGGCTGTGCCCCTCTGAGCATCCTCCCTGGAGGGAGCCAGCCTGCCCTGGGGCCCCTGCCCGGCCCCAGCCCCACCCTGACCCCGGGGCTGGGGCAGTGGTTGGGTTTGGGTGAGGGATGGGCAGGGCTGGCAGGGAGCAGGATGGGCTGGTGGCTGGGGTGCCCCAGGTGCCCGGCCACAGCCCCAGGGTGGCCGGTGACAGCAGCTGTGAGCAGCCCAGGGTACCTGGTCACAGCAGCCCAGGTGTCAGTGAGCAGCCCAGGTGTCTGTGAGCAGCCCAGGGTACCTGGTCAGAGCAGCCCAGGTGTCAGTGAGCAGCCCAGGTGTCTGTGAGCAGCCCAGGTGTCAGTGAGCAGCCCAGGGAACCTGGTCAGAGCAGCCCAGGTGTCTGTGAGCAGCCCAGGTGTCAGTGAGCAGCCCAGGTGCCTGTGAGCAGCCCAGGTGTCAGTGAGCAGCCCAGGTGTCAGTGAGCAGCCCAGGTGTCAGTGAGCAGCCCAGGTGTCAGTGAGCAGCCCAGGTGTCTGTGAGCAGCCCAGGTGTCTGTGAGCAGCCCAGATGTCTGTGAGCAGCCCAGGTGCCTGTGAGCAGCCCCAGGGGTGAGCAGGAGTGGATCAATCCCTGCCCCTCACAGCTCCACCACGACCCGAGCCGTGCATTATTCAGCAGAGCCTCTGCTGCCTCTCCATTTAATCTATGTGAAAATTGGATTTATGGCGCAGGAGTAAGAGCTATCCGAGCACGGCCCATAAAACTGGAAGAATCATATTTTTCTCTTCAGCAAGCAACTTTTAACAGCTCTGCTGGGTGCTTATTTGCAGTCACCAGGCAAAAATTTCCTCTCTGCTGTTTACGATGCTTTTCCTCATTCCCGGGCAGAGGGGGGTGGTCTGAGCTGCGGCTCCTGGGCTCAGATAGCCCCGGGGGCTGCGATGTGCAGCCCGGGCTGCTCCAATGTCCCCATCAGTCCCGACTGCCCCGGGAGGGGGGGGCCGTGCCAGCCCCGAGATTCCCTTGGGAACGCTGCCCTCGGCTCGTTCAGGACACCAGCTGGGTCTGGAGCCATCCCTGTCCCTGCCGTGGTCACTGCCCTGGTAATGTCGGGTGGCTGCTCGGGGGCCGGGGCCACCAAAGGCTCCTTCCTGCTCGGTCCCTGGAGCGGGGACACGCGGGGACACGGGGCAGCGAGAGGCAGAGCCACGAGAGCCAGCCCAAAGCTGCTGCGAGCAAAAACTGGGGGCAAAAAGATGTATTTTTGGGATGCACACACACACTCACACTCACACACACATACGTAAAAATAAATAAATAAATAAATAAATAAATAAATTTAGAATCTATGTCTATATATGCACGCATGTATACATATATATAAACATACATACATATATTATATATGCATACATCTATCTATATATAAATATAAAATATCCCAGTGAGAGAAGGGCTGGGGACCAAAGGGCTTTAACAGTCATAAAGCATGCTGGACGCCCTTTTAAAAAAAGTTTTTTTAAAAATTAAGTTAAAATTGGATACTGGCCTAAAGCATTCATCAGTCCAGGTGGTTATTGCCACACTCTGGAAGGCCAAGCTGGAATGAGTGGAGATTTCCTGGTGACATTTCGCAGCATTCCTGTTTGTGGGTAGGTGAAATAATGAAGAGATTTGGCCGGTTGCTGTTTCTCTGTGACACAATGTAGAAATTGGAAGGGAAAAGTGAGAAAGGATCCAAAGGTGCCTCGGAGGGCTGTGCCCCTGGAGAGAAGGGTGGCTTTGGAAAGGCAGCTCCAGCCCTGCCACCAGCTCTGCTGCCAGGGCTGTCCCAGCCCTGTCCCCTCCTGTCCCGGCAGGGCAGGAGCGCAGGAGAGCGCCCGGCGAGGAAAGGAACCCTGGGCACCTGCTGGGCCGGGGCTGCCCCTCGCTGGGCGCCTGCAAACAGCTGCAAACAGCTGCAAACAGCTGCAAACAACACCTGCAAACACCTGCAAACAGCTGCAAACAGGTGGCTCCACCAAATCACCCCAAGAATCCCCCTGTGCCCATCCCCAGCACCTGCTGGGAGCCTGGGATGGGATGGGATGGGATGGGATGGGATGGGATGGGATGGGATGGGATGGGATGGGATGGGATGGGGTGGGGTGGGGTGGAATGGCACGGCACGGCACGGCACGGCACGGCACGGGGAGCTGACGAGGTCCGGGAGGGGAAGAGCTGCTCCTGCCGGGAGCTGCCGGGCTGCGGAGCCGCTGTGTTTGTGCTTTGGCAGGATGCAGATAAGGAGGGCATCGAATTTGAATGTTATGCTAATAAGAACATCTGTGTACTTAAATCAGCACCGAGCAGCTGGTACATTTAAAACAGCCCCCAGCATGTCTAAACACTCTGTAAATACAGAGTTAATATCTCCTGAGATCAATTCATCATTAATAAGTTATAAAACCAGGATTTGATGCACACAGAAATAAAAATAGCCTGTTCTTTGCTGCTATGTCCCCACCCCAGCCCGGGGGTGTGAGGAGCAGACGGACAGACAGACTGAGGGCTCAGGGCTGGCCTCTGCAGAGGGACACCAGGCTGGACAGGGCTCGGGGCAGCCTGCTCTGGTGGGAGCTGTCCTGCCCAGGGCAGGGGGAGCAGGATGAGCTCTGAGGTCCCTTCCAGCCCAAACCAGCCCAAACCAGGAATGATTCTGCACAGACACCTTTAAATGCCCCAACGTCTGCCCTCACTCAGCCTGCCCAGGTGTCACTGAACACCCCACAGGGACCTGCAGGTGCCCCAAAGGACTCCTGAGAGCACCTGAAGTCGGTTTGAGCACTTCAGAACACTTACAGCCACCTACGAAGCTGTAAAAATTCAAGCTGGTGGCTCTGGTGAGATGAATCCCTGTTCCTCTGCCGTGGGCAGGCATTGCACACACACACTCTGTACTTCACTCTTTGAGCCTCCTGGATCCACAGACAGAGCCTGCTTCATTAAACGTGGATTTTATGCATGCTGTGGGCTCAGGGGATCTGTGCAGCTCCAGGTAGCAGCCAGGGTGTGCA
This sequence comes from Fringilla coelebs, assembly GCF_963513975.1. NCBI lineage: Eukaryota > Metazoa > Chordata > Aves > Passeriformes > Fringillidae > Fringilla > Fringilla coelebs. Next base: position 18,512,990 of record NC_140041.1, read on the forward strand.
GGTGGCATTTTGATGGATGCTGTGTGCAGCTGTAAAACCAAGATACTCCTCTGCACACTCGGAGGGGCTGTTTGCTCCTTCCTGCTCCTCTCCTCCTGGAACACTTTTATCTCACTCCAGTAATTGCCAGCAGCACTCCCAGGCAGTGAATCCACGAGTGAACCGTGTCAGCCCCGTCTCCCTGCACAGCTCTGGCTTCCAGAGGGGTCCCCCAGGGCTGAGCATCCTGTCCCAGCCTGGGGCTCCCTGGTGTCCTCACCCCACGGGCTTGGAGCACCAGACCTGTCTGCACAGGGCTCCAGGGAGGGGACTGGGGACTGTGTTTGGTGTGTTTGTTACAGCCCCCGGCCCTGACCTGCCCTGAGAGCCCAACCCACTCAGGAATTGGTCACTCTGTCAGTCTGTCCAGGTTCAGCTGTCTGGAGCAGGGAGCTGGCACCCAGGGCACCCCAAAGCTCGCTCAGAGCTGGGGGAAGGAGCCCAGCCCAGCCTGGCAGCAGTGCTGGGAAAGAGCAGGAGTTCTGCAGGCAGCAGGAGGAAAGGGTGGCACAGCCTCTCCCAGAGCTGGGACGGTGTGAGCAGCCATGAGCACAGCTTTTCTTTCCCAAGCAATAGGAATAGCAAAATGAGTGGCATTTTCCTGGCCAGAAGCGAGCAGCATTTCTTGATGTATCGGGATGCCATAAACTGAAAATTTGTTGTACAGTAAAGTGCATTTAACATTTACTCTCTCTGCTGCTCTATCACTGCTAAACTGCCAATAACTCCCCCTCTTCACACACAGGGAGTTTCTGCTGGGGATTTGAAAGTTTCTGCAACGTTAGGAGAGACTTTACCTTGACAGCAGATGGGAGGGAGTCCAAACCCCTGAACAGTCACCTTCTCCTTATCCCTGCTGCCCATGGGATATTTCTGGACTGCCTGGCAGCAGGGTCTGCCTGAACTGGTGTCCACACTTCTGGAGCAGGTCCAGGCTGGCCAAGACAAGGGATGGCAGCTGCTGCGACTGAGGCACCATCTGTGCTGGCAGGAAAAGGGTTAATCCAAAATCACACCCTGGCCTTCACCGCTGAAAGTCTTGACCCAAATAAAAATCTGCCACCCCTCTGCACACAGGGGTCACAGGGAAACAGCTCTGCCACCCCCTGCTCCCAGGGGTCACAGGGGAACAGCTCTGCCACCCCCCTGCTCTCAGGTGTCACTGTCACCCCCTGCTCCCAGGGGTCACTGTCACCCCCTGCTCCCAGGTGTCACTGTCACCCCCTGCTCTCAGGGGTCACTGTCACCCCCTGCTCCCAGGGGTCACAGGGAAACAGCTCTGTCACCCCCTGCTCCCAGGTGTCACTGTCACCCCCTGCTCTCAGGGGTCACTGTCACCCCCTGCTCTCAGGTGTCACTGTCACCCCCTGCTCCCAGGTGTCATTGCCACCCCCTGCTCCCTGGGGTCACTGCCACCCCCTGCTCCCAGGTGTCATTGCCACCCCCTGCTCCCAGGGGTCACTGCCACCCCCTGCTCCCAGGAAAGCCCCCTGCCAGATTGCCTTTGGGCCATGCTCAGTGTCTGGCCACCATCCTGGCGTGCCAGGGCCACATCCCAGGGCCACCCCTGCCGTGTCCTGAGTGCCACCGCCCCGCCCTGCCCTGGGCAGGGGTGCCGTGCCCAGCAGCCCTTCGGGGAGGAATTCCATTCCATTCCATTCCCACAGCTCAGGCTCCCGGAGCTCGCCTGCCCGGGGCATTCCCACATCACACCAACCCCTTCGAGGGGGAATTGCTCGGGCCAGCCTCAGAACCGTGACCAAAGGGGCAGCAAGGGCTGCCCTCCTTCCCCACCTGGCCAGCCACTCACCCAGTTCACCTCCAGCAGCGCTGCATGGAACTCAAAATACTCTACTGTTTATTTAATCTGGTATCTTCAGTCCCCAGTTCCATTTTTAATCCTCACAATTACTGAAACAGGCAGCTCAGACTCACAAAAATTAATTTTCCCCTCCAATCTTAGTTGTATCTCTGAGAGGTCGTTCACAGCCTTAATTAAAATCTGTACACCAAAAGCACCATTTCCCCACTAACAGCAACATCAGGGTAAATAAAATCAGTAGGAGCCCCCACATTTCAGCACCTCATTGACTGTTTTACTCAAGACAATTCAAGAATCATTTAACTCCCCCATCAGCAGAGGAATGAACCCCTCAGAGCAGGGGCTCAGTGCCCCAGCCCAGCTCCTCTGCCTGACTCTGGAAGCAAACCCCACTCTGCACACTTCAGGCAAACCAGCCTGAGAGAGGCAGGATCAATAGCTAAATAAGAAACAGGTCAGCTCATTACTTTTAATATTTTACTCATTGACAAAAGGTATTGACTTCCATTGATGTTCTACAATATGTGTTTAAGGAGCAGATGATGCTTTACAGAAATATTTGGAGTGCACTAAGAAAAAGAACAATTACCCCAATGACAGAAAATCTATTTTTGTTTGCCATCATTTTTCATTAGGAGGAGCATTCACAGCAAAAATATGATGCATCAAGAGGCAGAGGTCCTTTCTGAGCTCCCAGTTTGTGTACCTGGAGAGCAGCTCTGGAGAATTTAATTGCAGGCACTGGATTTCTGCAGATTTATCGATTGCCTTTATGGGATTTAATCTGAAGCCACGTCTGTGCTACACAATTCACAACCAGATAGAGATGATGATTTTCTACTGGCTGCTACAGACTCTTGAAAAACCTGCAAACCGTTTTTGTGTTTCTTTTGAATTTCCTAAGTTTCCTTCCTGGATGAATTCAGGGCGCTGATCCCACCCAGCCCACAAACAAGAGCATCTCCAGGTGCTCCAGGGAGGAGCTGCAGCAGGGAGCCAGACCTGGCTGAGCCATTCCTGCAGGGAACACGTCCTGCAGCCTCTCACAGCAGGCTCTGGGGCTTGGCCCACATTTTCAAATTAGTTCAGACAGAGAGTTTTTTAAAACTCCATCATGCTTTGAGGGCCTGATTTTCCAGAGTCACTGGGTATTAACTCTGACCTGAAGGACCCAGGGAATGGCTCCCAGTGCCAGAGGGCAGGGCTGGGTGGGATACTGGGAATTGGGAATTGTTCCTGGCAGGGTGGGCAGCCCTGGCACAGCTGGGGCTGCCCCTGCATCCCTGGCAGTGCCCAAGGCCAGGCTGGACACTGGGGCTGGGGCACCTGGGACAGGGGAAGGTGTCCCTGCCATGGCAGGGGTGGCACCTAAGGATGCTGAGGTTCCCCCCTCACTGCAGCCCTGCCCAGAGCAGCTCCAGGCTGTTCCTGAGGGATTTCCTGCAGTCACCCAAGGAAATCATTTTGCTGTCACATCCCTGGGATCCCAGCAGGATTTACTGGGAGCTCCCGCTGCACAGCCAGGGTCTGGCTCACGTTGGTGTGTGCTGAGGCCCCTCAGCCACTGCAATCCAAATTCCAGCTGAATTCCTCATTCCCCACGGCAATCTGAAGTCAGTCCATTTCATCACAAATGGCTTTTTAAGTGTCATCTTCCAAACAGATGTTTTCCTTTAAAAAAGGAAAGGAAAGGAAGACTGAAATTCAAATGCTAACCCAAAATGAAATAAAACATTTTCTTCAATGTGTCTTATGATTTCTTTTCATTCATAACACTGAAATTGGAGTTTCAGTGCTTATCAAAACAGCTTCTGAGTGCTGACTTAGAAGAAAAATTCCCTTCGTAAACTGAGTCAGTGAAGACCCAATATTCAGAGTATTAAACCAACGCAGGGGGTGCCATTGGTATAATGGTCTTATTTGCTTGGTAGAGGAAAGACAAAACATAAGGAGAAACAGAATTATCAGAGCACTGGTCTTTTTTAAGGCAGAAATTTTTATCCTACATTTTTTCCCTCCCCAGAAAAATGAAGTGAAACCAGTCCATAGCAGTAATTAAATCCTATTTCTTCCATTTCTTTCCCAACAGATGCGTTCTACAAATGGAGCTTGCCTTTGTTTTGTCATGTCCTAATAGATTCCAGAGGAAATTTAATAATTTTCTTCTATCCTGAGTGACTCAGTGGTGCAAAATAGATGTTAAACAAGGCAAGAACAATTTATTTATCTGTTCTTGTGCTCCCTTTGCTTTCATTTGCATGTCAGCTGTTTGGCTGAGCGGTGGGATGGGGAGGACGTGAGCGCTGCTCTCGCCTTGTTCTGCTGATGTAATGACAATGGGAGGATTATTTCTTAATTTTCAGTGTGGTAAGTGGGTAATTATTGTCCAATTAGACTTGCTATTAACCTCTCTGCATCTCATTTTGCCATCCATAAAACAAGAATAGCAGCACTTCCCACTCTCTGTGTTCTGTGGAGATTTATTGGTTAATGCAGGAGAGCACCACGGCAATGAAAGCTCAGTGCTGCTGGGGGCAGGTGATCAATGAAAACCATCCCTGGGTGGCTGGGCGCTGGGGGTGGGAGCTGCTCCGGCCTGGGGGCACCCCGGGGGTCCCCTGAGGGCCCTGGAGCTGGGTGGGGAGGGTGGGACTGGGGGCCAGGGGAAGGCAGAGCCAGCTCTAACTGGAGCTCATGGGGATGTGCTTGTCCTAAAGCATTGCCCTGAACTGGGCAAGCAGGAACTCCTAAAGAAAAATGATAACGATTGTGATAAAACTCTTCTTAAGCTCTTCCTCCCTGAACCCACCCCTGAAAAGCTGGGATGTTTAAGTGCACATAAAAACCCCTGGATGGAAGTCAATTGTTACACCCAGTGTGAATAATCATAAATAAGAGAAAGATGCAGGGCTGGGATCCTGATTGCAGCCCAGCTCCTGAAACTGAGGAGACATTTTCTTGACTGAAATAGAATGTTCAGGTAGAACTGGGTTTTTTAAGATAGTTTTTGGGGAGATTTTTGGGATTTTTTAAAAGATCACATAATTTTCTGAAGAAGGAAGTCTATTGGAGCAATAGGGGCACGGATCTATTGGTTACTGACCGGTTAAATTATTTATTATATCAAGTTCCACCCCTCCCACAGCTCCCACATGGTTTAATTTTATCTAAAACCTCACTCACCAGCTGGTTTTTGCTGAAGTGATTCCTGTGGTCACACGTGTCAGGGGCAAACATCCAACACCCAGCCAAGATTCCTGTGGCTTCTCCCGAGCTTCCTTCTGAACATTTTACCCTGGAAGGACACAAAAATGAGCGATTCTGACCTCTTCTGCAATAAAAAACACCCCAGCTGGAGTCACTGCCCTGGAGGTGCCCAGGGAAGGGCTGGAGGGGCACTCGGGGACAGGTGGGGATGGGGACAGGTGGGGATGGGGACAGGTGGGAATGGGGACAGGTGGGGATGGGGACAGGGTGGGGATGGGGACAGGTGGGGATGGGGACAGGTGGGGATGGGGACAGGGTGGGGATGGGGACGGGGTGGGGATGGGGACGGGTGGGGATGGGGACAGGGTGGGGATGGGGACGGGGTGGGGATGGGGACAGGTGGGGATGGGGACAGGGTGGGGACGGGGACAGGTGGGGATGGGGACAGGGTGGGGATGGGGACAGGTGGGGATGGAGCACAGCCTGGACTCGCTGGTGCTGGGGACCCTTTCCCACCTCGGGGATCCTGAGGAGCTGAGCCCTGGCCAGGACAGTGCCCGGCTCTGCAGGCAGGGTCTGAGCTCTCCTGCAGGGGGACAGAGCCCGGCCAGCCTCAGCGCTGGGGTGGCCCTGCTGAGCCTGGTGGCTCCTGGGGACAGGGCACAGCAAGCCGGGGAGCAACCTGGGAAGGACACAAAACTCAGCTTAAAAGCTCTTTCATTTAAACGAGTTGCCTCTGCTAAGAACATTATGTCTTTCTCAGGGAAAAACAAAACTGTTGTCTCATTTTAAAGGAGTGCTTCCTTTAGGGCTAATTAAGCTGACAAATAGCACTTGCTGGATGGAGCAGTTGAACTGATGACAAGGCAGCGCTGCTGGAGCCCTGGGGAGGAGCAATGGCTGCTGTGCACAGCTGGGAAAATTACTGTGGCCCCTCTGCAGCCCGACAGTGAAGGAGGGGAAAACAACACCTCATTAATCTTCCTAATGAACCCCTTCCAGAGGAGACAATTCACAGCTTCGTGGTGCACATGGGGCTGCCGTGGAGCTGTGCTGAGCTCCCCCAGGCTGCCCCAGAGGGACAAACCCCGATGGCAGCACACACAGCCCCAGCCTGGCTCACCCTTCTGCCAGCCCCAGAACCCCAGCCTGGCTGGGGGGACCCTAAATCCCCCCCAGAGCCATGGCAGGGACACCTCCCCCTGTCCCAGTGCCACCCAGCCATGGCAGGGACACCTCCCCCTGTCCCAGTGCCACCCAGCCATGGCAGGGACACCTCCCCCTGTCCCAGTGCCACCCCTGCCACAGCAGGGACACCTCCCCTGCCCCAGGGGCTCCCAGCCCCAGTGTCCAGCCTGGCCTTGGGCACTGCCAGGGATCCAGGGGCAGCCACAGCCTCAAGCCCAGGGATGGGGCTGGCATCCCCTGGAGGGCTGGGATTGCTTGGCTGCTGAAATTATCACCCGGGAGATGCACTCAAAGCAGGGCAAGGTGACAGATGGCAGAACTGGGGGCTTGGGCACCAGGGCCAGAGCTGAGAAGGCCCAGGAGAAGCTCAGAGCCCTGTGGGCACAGTGACCCGCAGCCCTGGACGCCCTGGGCAGGGGCTGGCAGTGCCAGAGGGGTCCTGCCCACACATCACAGCCCCTGAGAGGGGCCCGAGTGGCCCAGGCAGGAGGGACATCAATTACTGCTCATCTCACACAATAACCTGCTTACAGTCCCAGTTAAACACTGAGTGAGGTCCAGCCTTTGCTGTGTGTGTGTTTGATGCTGACTCTCACTGCCTCTGAAGGTTTGGGGTGGCAGCCCCAAGCAGAAGGTGCCCCCTGGCAGTGCAGGGACTGCTGAGTCCTTCTCCTGTCAGTTACAGAGTTTGAGGAGAATTCTGATCAAAATCTCAATTCTCAGCAGTGCAGCAAACCCTCAGGCATCCACGGAGTTCTTGGATTTCTAAATAAATAATATTATTTACACAAACATCCTAAAGAAAGGGAATCCAGCAGGGAAGGTCCGTGTGGGTATTTCCTTCCTGCAGGAATCACACACGTTCCTGCCAGGGCTCTGCAGCGTGTGATGGACAGGTCCTGGCAGGGCTGCTGGCTCCTCAGGGGTGGCCATGAGTGACACAGGGACCTGTCACCCCGTGGGGCTGGGAGCAGTCTGTGCTGCAGGGCTGGGGCAGCCCCAGAGGGTCTGGCAGCCCCTGGGACCCCCCTGCCCACTGCTCCTGACCCCCAAACCGTGCCCAGCCACATCTGCCCCTCAGCTTCCACAGTCTGGGCAGTCTCATGGGGACCAAAAAGGATAAAGCAGCCTCAAGTTGTGTTCCTGTTTGCCATGATGGACACACAGATGTTGTCACACCAAGCAACACCAGCTGAAAGCTGCCACTGCAAACATCCCCCAATTTCTGCAACGCTCCCACGCTCTGCTGCCATCACTCCATGCACTCCCATTTTTACTGAAGGCCCTTTCAGAGCAGGGCTCAGAGCCACAGTCCTCAGTGGGAGCTGCAGCGCCCAGGGAGCCCAGAGAGAGCTGGGAAAACACCCCCAGCCCCGAGCTCCTGGCCAGGACCCTCAGATCCACCCCAAACACAGACGGCAGCTGGGCTGTCCCTGGGCTGTCCCCTCTGCTGTCCCCACTGCTGTCCCTGGGCTGTCCCTGGTGTTGAACAAGAAGCAGGTTTCCACCTCAAAACCTTCCCCTTGTGTAAAACTGTTTTCCTCACGGGAAGTGTCCCTGCAGAGCAAGGTTTTGTCCCTTTCTCCAGCCCCAACTCCTGTCACAGAGCCCCACAGAGCTGGGCTGGGGAAATTCACCCCTGGGGACCCAGGCACGATGGCCAGGCTGGCTCTGGCACTGACAAATCCAGCCTGGCTTTGTTTGCTCCAACGCTGCCACCCCCTCCTAGCTGTGCCCTAACACAATCTTGTTATCTTCGGGCCTTGCATGGCTTTTTAATGATCATTATTATTCATATAGCACGGTGCACGCAGACAAATTTAATCATGTTGTTTACATGAGCAAACCTGATCGACTAATGGAGAAATTACACTTTTTGTTCCCACTGTTGGCACAAATGCAATTCCTTTTCTCACTCTCATTAACACAGTTAATGTTTATAAAAGTCTGGTGGTGCTGGAGATGAAAGTGTTTTCTCCAAAGAACAGGTAAACCATCAACAATAACAAGAGTTCCTCCCACCCCGATACTGCAATAAATGTGTTTCAGTCCCACCATGGAATGAGTGAGGAAAGCAGCCAAAGAATCAAGTCCAGATTAATCATTTTTGATGGAGAGCTATTGGAAAGAGCAGGAAAAAATCCTATAGAAAGACAAAAAAAACCAAAGAGAAATTGCTGAAAACCAGCAACATTCAGCCAAAATACGGAGCCCAGTTCTTCTGCAAGAGGAAGGAGCATCAAAGGGGGGATGGCCAGAGCAGGCAGGCTCAGAGCTGGGCTGGGAGGGCACAGCCCAGGAGGGCAGAGTGGAAACTGTGCCCAGAGCCACACAGGAACCCTCAGTGGGCAAGGGATGGAGGGGACAGCACACAGCAGGGTCCTGGCTGTCCCCAGAGCCACCAGAGGGGAAACTGTGCCCAGAGCCACACAGGAACCCTCAGTGGGCAAGGGATGGAGAGGACAGCACACAGCAGGGTCCTGGCTGTCCCCAGAGCCACACAGGAACCCTCAGTGGGCAAGGGATGGGAGAGGACAGCACACAGCAGGGTCCTGGCTGTCCCCAGAGCCACCAGAGGGGAAACTGTGCCCAGAGCCACACAGGAACCCGGGACAGGAGAGGACAGCACACAGCAGGGTCCTGGCTGTCCCCAGAGCCACCAGAAAGGGCTCTGCTGCTGGGACAGGCAGGGCTGGAGCTGCTCCCTGTCAGCAGAGCCACCATGGCTGGGCCTGCCAGGGACAGCCCGGGACAGAGGGACGGCAGGGGGTGACACATGACACACGGGGGGGTGTCACACAGGGGATGCCACATGGGCAGTGTCACACGGGCAATGCCAGGTGGGGGATGCCACAAGGGGGGTGTCACACGGGAGATGAAGGTCACACAGGGAATGCCACACGGGGGATGTCACACAGGGAATGTCACACCCCTGAGCTCTGACGGGGGCTTGGAGATGCCCTTGGTAAAGAGTTGTGCTCCTGCACATTTGCATTTTCCTTGAAACCCTTCCAATGTTCGGGCAGCTCTCGTGGAACCTCCGGAGAAGGCTTTGCCCGATGCCAGTGCCTTCTGAAACTGAGCACAGAAACACAACTGGCCCCAAACTGCCCATGCAGAAAATCTCATTAGTGCACAGATTTCCAGGAGTACGAGTACCTGCCTGGCTCCATGCCTTTATTATCCCTACAGCAGTGGAATAATTAAGCAGATGCACTGCTGCCTGGGAAGAGGGGAAGTGCCTGCTCTGACACACACAGGGATGGGGAAGGCGCTGCTGCAGCTGGGGAGCAATCACCCACCAGCAGCACGGATTCCTGCCCAGGTACTGCCCTGGTCCCGGGGCAGTAGTGCTGAGATCCCTCACAAGGGCACTGAGCCCCCTCAGGGCAGACACAGCAGCAGAGGGAGGCTTTAGGGGGCACACATTCCCGTTCCAGCCCCGAGGGCAGGGCTGGTGCCCGAGCTCTCCTCTGGTTCTGCCGAGGAACCGGCCGCCCTCGGGCTGAAGCCAAGAGCTCACCCTGGGCAAACCAGGGTCGTTTCTGCAGCCCCTCTCCAGCCAGGTCCGTGTTTTCCACAGTGCCCCTTCAGGTACCTCCCAGGAGAGTTGGCACACAGACCTCAGAGACATCTCCAGGTGGAAACCCCCCCTGCTCTGCCTCAGCCCTGCGCAGCAGCAGGCACAGCTGGCTTGGAAGCATAAAGGAAGGGGCTTTGCAAATGCAGGGAACGGAAATCCCTCCAGCAAGATCCCATTAAAAGAACATCTATGGAATTGGGATGCTGGTGACATTTCAGACAAGTTTAATTTGGCAGAATTTGCACGTGGTCCCATAGCTTGGGAAAACAAAGCCAAATTGGCAGTGGCCCTTTCAGATCAAGGCTGGCAGGCAGGATGGATGGATTAAAGATTGCTTTCCCTGCAGAGCCTCCAGCTCTTCCTGATAAGAATGCAATGGAAGTAGCAGCAGGATTTTAAGCCAATAGAAATAGTCTTTGGTGACTGACAGACCTAACTCTAAGTATTTCTTTTTGCAAGAAGCAGAAAAGAATTGCACTTTTTGGTTTGTTTGATAAACACAACCCCTCTAGCACACAGCCAATGATGCAGGATGAGGGGTCAGAGCCCAGGCTGGAGGAGCACACAGCAGGGAAGAAACCCCAGTCTGAAGGATCAGATATGAGCCAGAACTGGCAGGGGAAGGGGCAGCTTCTCCTCTTGCCTGAGCTGGGCAGTGTTAAAGCAGCAGGGGATGGACAATGGCCTTGCTGTCTGTGGGGTTTGCATGCTGCAGTTCCTGGGTCACACAGAAGTTTCCCTGAGGATTTAATCAGGTACCCATTGCTGACCATATGTTCCAGTCCTGCAGGGACACGTGGACTCACAGTTTGCTCCCTGGGCACAGATTGTCCCCACTGCTCCGTGTTCCCTGCCAAGACCATGCCCAGGGGACCTCCAGCCCCAGCCTGGTGTCTCTCAGAGAAGAGGAGAGCAGCCCCTGCAGGAGGTGACAGTGGAGAAGAGCCCTCCCTGTGTGACTGCCAGGGGTTGTCACCCGGGCGTGCTCCCTCTGCCAGTGCCTGTGCCAGCACTAACACAGCCCTTAGAAACTGGAGTGTCACTTCAGAATAGTGGCATTTCATGAGGAGAAAGAATATTGGCTTGAAAGGTCTGAAACCACTCTGACATGGTTTTCAGACCAGCTGTGGCTGCTCTGCTTTCTGGAAATTTGGATTATGATTTCCAATCACCGCCTTTAATAACTCCGATTAAGTCGATTGGATTTTGTTACATTTCTCCAATTTGCTGGTGTTTAAAATCCAGAGAGACACGAGGAGACAGGTTTGCCTACCTGGAACCACAGGGAGCAGACAACTTCTGCCTACTGGCCTCTAATCTAAGCCCATGTAAGTCAGACTGGAAGATCTGTGACGCGCCAAGGTCTGTCAAGCACAAGGATTGTAACCTGACCTGGGCATTACCCAGCAGGTAATGGCAGCTGGAGCAGGGAGGGACAGGTGGGACAGTTCCTGCAGGATGAACAGGGGTCACATCTCACTGCAACACCAGTGACAGGCATTTGGCATCTCAATGAAAGCAGCAGCTCCCCTGGCCAGGTAATCCATCCATCCATCCATCCATCCCCCATCCATCCATCCATCCCTCCATCCATCCATCCATGCCCCATCCATCCATCCATCCATCCATCCATCCATCCATCCATCCATCCATCATCCATCCATCCATCCATCCCTCCCTCCCTCCATCCATCCATCCCCCATCCCCCATCCATCCATCCCTCCATCCATCCCTCCATCCATCCCTCCCTCCATCCCTTCATCATCCATCCATCCATCCACCCATCCCCCATCCATCCATCCATCCATCCATCCATCCATCCATCCATCCATCCATCCATCCATCCATGCCCCATCCATCATCCATCCATCCATCCATCCATCCATCCATCCATCCATCCCTCCATCCCCCATCCATCCATCCATCCATCCATCCATCCATCCATCCATCCATCCATCCATCCATCCATCCATCCCTCCTAGAGTGGTTTCTAGAGGAGATGAACCCATGTAAGACAGATGTATAAAATATGACTTTATAATAAATGATGTAAGAACCATAAAGTCCACAAATACTGAGCTCTCTCCAGAGCTGATCTGACAAGATTAAACTCCTTATGTTATTCCCCAGTTAACAGTCTGCTGAATATTTGACTAAGCATTATTAAAATCAAAGACAAGCAGAAAACCGCACCTAATTCAGTGCAGGAAGCAGGAGAGCGGGCTCAGACCGACACACTCAGTACAGAGCTGCTGTCCCCAGCCTCATCAAAGGCATTTTTAATCTCTTGGCCATCGCTTATTCATGCTGATGGCACATGCAGGAAGCTGGAGCAGAGGAAGGAGCCACTGGCACACTCTGCTCACGAGGAGATGGATCACTTCCAAATCCTCTTACTGAGCCTGGGGCCCCAGCTACTCAGAGCACTCAGTTTTCTCTCAGGGTCTCCAAAATGCATCTTTAAACCAGTAAATAAGTGACAGCCCCCTCAGCTCGCTGTGAACATCCATAATTAGCAAAACCTCTCACACAGAGAGAGGCCAGGCGAGCAGGGGCTGCCCCAGGGTGTCCCTGGAGCCCTGGGGATGGCAGGAGGTGCTGGCACGGCCCTGCCATGGCAGGATGAGCCCAGAGCCCCTGGGCAGGCCCTGCTGTGCCGGGGGGTTTGGCTGTGCCTGCTCCCCCTCCTGGGGCACAGGGACGGGCAGCACCCCCAAAATCCCTGCAGGCAGTGCCCAGCCAGGGCTGCTCCCCAGGGAGACGGAGCTCACCCTCAAAGGTAACAAACTCCACCTCTTGATATTTAAAACTCTCCAGAATTGCTGGTTCTTGTCCAGCTGCTGCTGCCAAGCAGTTCATTGCCTGAATTCTGCTCCTTTTGCCTTCAGCATCCTTTATAGGCTTGGGCTATAAACAAACCAATAAAACATCTCTCAGCCTCTGATTTAAGCAATTTTTTAATACTTGGAGATTTGGTTCTGTGCCAATTCAGTACAAAATCATTTTTATTTCCCACCAAGCAGAAATAAAAAGGTGGTTCTGGCTGCTGGTGTGGAACAAGCCCACGGGGCTGCCCCTGAGGTTAAATGTGAGCCCTCACCTTCCCCAGGTGTCCTGGGGACAGCTTGGGCTCCCTGAGGTTCCCTGGAGCCTCACGAGAGCCTCCTCAGCCTGAAATGCCAGAAAAGGCAGGTTTTGCAGGACAGGCCTACACTGACACACCTTCCAGAACATTCCAGGGGAACCAACACTCCCACCACGTCCCTGACCTGCTCCACCCATGAGCAGAACCATTCTCTTGGGACAGGAAAAACAAAGTCTATCACAAAATCAAAGCTGCATTTGTCTGCGCTTAGTTTATCCCTTTTATTGATTACACCACCCAGAAGTGCTGAAGGACAGCTACAAAAAAGATCTAAACACTGAGGAAGTAAAAAATCCAGTTGTTAAAGATCATGTTCCACGCTCCCAGCTGCCAGGTGTCAAACGGTGGGGTTTTGTAAAAGTCATAAAATTAACCAAAATGTTTTCTGCATTTTTTTATGCAGTGCAAGAACCTGCTTTCTGTTGTAGCATATTATATGCAGATATTCTATAAACATTAATGAAATTAAACTAAAAACCATTTTACCAATTAATAATTAAGCAGCATCCAAAATTCTGCACATTAGCCCAGTTTTGAATCAAGCCCAGTTTGCAGGATTACAATGTTTGCATGAAGAAAACACCATTTTTTCAGGGACTTTCAATTCAGTATTTTACTGATACAAAGATCACAAACACTCCTGGAATCACCACTGCACATGTGGCTGAAGCTCTCCTGAGCACCACCCTCACACCAACCAGCAAAACAGAAGCTGCTGAAAGTCACCACAGGCTTTTGCAGAGCAATCCCCTGAAATTCCTCAACAGCCCTTCCAGGAGCTGCAGTTGCACATCCTGGATGGGATTTATTTTCTATTCTCTCGCCATAATCACAGCTCCATGGCTGCAATCCACCACAGAAATGAGATTCCGGGGTGGGGAATCCGGATCTGCGAGCTCCATAATTGCCTTTTCATTGCCCTCCTGGAGTTAGAATTTCTGAACCAATTAATATTAACAGCATGTTGATAAGGAACGTTAATGGGTTCCAGGGAGCAGCCCTGGAGCAGAGCAGAGCAGAGCAGCTCTGGCAGTGCCAAATGCCCCTCGGGCAGGCACAGAGCCGGGGGAGAGCAGGGCTGCAGGAATGTCACCAGCAGAGGGGTGACATTCCGGCCCAGCCCAGGAAATCCCTGCTCCTGCCTCTGCCCAGGGCTCTCCCACTGCCAGAGCCCCTGGCTGGGACCCCAGCTCCTGCATCCTGCTGGGCTTCCCCCTCCTGGGAGAAAGGCCAGAGCCACGGGGGATTTCAGGGTGGAACAGCCCTCCCAGCCCAGGGAGCCCCAGCTGTGCCCCCCTTGTCCCCAGAGCCCCGAGTGCCACCTCCAGGGATGGGCACTCCAGGGATGGGCACTCCAGGGATGCGCACTCTCGGCCTCCCTGGGCACTTCCAGTGCCTGGGCACCCTTTCCATGAGGAAATTCCTGCTCCTGTCCACCCTGAGCCCCCTTTCCGTGAGGAAATTCCTGCTGTGCCCACCCTGAGCCCCCTTTCCATGAGGAAATTCCTGCTGTGCCCACCCTGACCCCCCTTTCTATGAGGAAATTCCTGCTGATGCTCACCCTGAGCCTGCCCTGATGCAGCTTGGGGCCGTTTCCTCTCAATAAACTTGTGAGCAGCTGCTCCCAATTCAAATGCAGTTCCCATCCCAGACAAATTCACCCACAGCTTCTGGGTTCATTGGGCTCCCCTGGCTATAAGCCAAGGTCAGAGATTTCCACCAGCAAAAGCCACGCCAAAAGAACAGACCAGAGAAAACTTTGCGTTGTGAGAACACTGGGAAATTCTGCTTTCCTCCAAGTGGAATCATTCAGAGGGTCTGAGAGGCAAAGCCAGAGGGCTCAGCAGCCTCTGTGCAGCTGGAAGGGGGGAGGATGGAGCAGTGCCAGCCACCAGGGCTGCAAGCCCCTCTGGGCCATCCCTGCCCCCCAGAAACCAGCACCAGGTAAATCCTGACTGTCACTGTCCTGTGGCAGTACAGCCTCTGCCTCCAGCCTTCCAGGCCTCTCAGCACTGGGTATTGGAATTCCTCACTCATTTATTTCTGACCAGAACCAGCCCCACCCCAAACATCTTTTCCCAAGGTACTCTCAATATTTGTGCCAATTAATACAGGAGCAGCAGCAGGTGAGCTGCTCCTCTCTCCTCTGGGAATGGTACATTCAATTACTGAGGGAGATGGATGAAAGCAGGGCAGCCAAACACAAGTTCTTTTTATTTCTGCTCCACGCATCACTGGTATTTCCAGCTCATTTTTATGCAGAGGATTTGTGCGTTAGGAAAAAACCCTGCTCGCCCCCATCCTGTGCATTACACTGAGCATTTTTTACAATAATTTAAATTACACTGGCATTTTTGTGTCTCTGACAACCCGGGCAATGCCAGCCTGAGCTCTGGAATCTGTTCCTGGGGATGGCCTGCCCAGGGATGGAGCGTTCTCATGCACAAGTGTGCTTCAAAATACAGGAGAGTAATTTGCACAAGTGAGGATCCTGGGGGTTCAGTGCCTGACCTAGGAGCAGCTGAAGGATTAGCAAAACATCCCAGCCCTTCTTCAGAGTTCCAGGTTTTTGGGGCCACGTGGAAGCCAGGCACGGAGCTTGTCTGAGCTCAGCCACAGGGGAGCCCTTCCCAAGGGAAAAGCTGTGCCTGGCAGAGAGGAGGGAGGATGTGCTCTTCTCACAGCTCATTGCATCCCTGCACAGATTACTGCGCTCCGGCACCCTGCATGTTCCTGCACCCTGCATGCACACAGCTCATTGCATCCCTGCACAGATTACTGCACTCCTGCACCCTGCATGTTCCTGCACCCTGCATGTTCCTGCTCACTGCATGCACACTGCATGCCCACAGTTTATTGCATCCCTGCTTTGCCCCCCTCACAATCTGTGCCCAGCCAGTTCCCTCCTGGCTGGGCAGGCCCAGACCCTGCTGGCACTGCCTTCTCTTGCCTCCTTTTGTAACATCAGCCAGGTCCCACTGTGGAGCTCGCACAATGACTGTCGGTGTCTCACAGAGGAGGTTTCCAGGATTTGTTCCAAGCCCCAGGTTCTGGGCTCTCCAGAAACCTGCCCAGGCTCGGTCACAGCCCGAGCAGGATGCCCCGTGTGCAGCTGATGGGAAGTGCCACAGCCCTGCTGCTCCCAAGGAATTCCATTATTTCTCACTCCAGCTGAGCATCAGCCCAACAGCTCCTCGTAGGAGGGAAAGCAGCATTTCAAATGACAGCCTTGTTATTTTGGCAGCTTATCTCTGCGTACAGAAAGCAATTATTGCTGGAATGCATTCACTTTTTGTTCAGCTTCGTTTTGAAGATTTAGCAGCCCCTCCTCCCCACTGCTGTTCCTGGATTGCTGAGACAACACCGTGGCAGAGCCTTCACATGGGAACACGCTGCTAAAGGGAAAATGGCACCATTCTCATTAGAGCCCCCAGAAACGCTGACAAACACCTGAGGACACACAAGCCATGGGCTTACAGTGGCTACACAAGAAAATCCCACATTCCTCAACACAAAACACAGAGAACCAAGGCTGGAAAAGACCTCCTAGACTACCAAGAGTCCAGCTGGTAATCCAGCACCACCACCACGCTCAGCAATGCTTACACAGAATCTCCTGAGCTGGGAGGGATCCCCAGGATCATCCAGCCCAGCTCCTGGCCCTGCACAGCCCCAAATCCCACCCTGGGATCCCTGGAGTGGTGTCCAAGCCCTCCTGGAGCTCTGGCAGCCTCGGGGCCGTGCCATCCCTGGGGAGCCTGGGCAGTGCCAGCACCCTCTGGGGAAGAACCTTTCCCAAAATCCACCCTGAGCCTGCCCTGGCCCAGCCCCAGCCCTTCCCTGCCCTAGAGACTGGAGCTGCAGCCCCAGGTGAGCTCTGGCCTCACACTCCTCTGCTCCAGCTGAACAAAACAAATTATCTACATCATTTCTTCAAGTTCTCTTCTTCCAGAAGTGCCTGGTGCACACCTCCAGGAGCGTGCAGGTGCACAGGGGCTGCACAGGATGGAGCAGCTCACAGCAGGGCAGTGATTACCCAGCCCCCTGAACCTCAGAGCCACACACAGGTGAAATAACCTGGCTTCCACTCCTGCTCAAGGGACTACGCTTGAATTTGTTGCCTGAACTCTCAGGCAGGCAGAAATCATGGACGTCATGGCAGAAAAACCAAATCAAAACCAAATGAAACCTGAAGGAAAGGCTGCCAGAGGGTGCAGGCTTTGTCGTCTCTCATGATTCATTTTCACTTTGGGGAGAAGGAAGGCAAGGGCTAAACGGCATTTGCAAAAGTTTCATCTCTTTGATAATGTTATCAGCTGCTCTGCCATGTTCTTATTATAACAGAATTCCCTTTTTCCTTTGAGCCTGAGCTCTCCCACTCAGAGCGACTGCAACGGGGAATTAAACCACCTGAGCCCAGAGGGGTCACTCACACAATCCCTTTCCTTACCAAGAAATTAATTTTTTCTGGAACTTCTCATTTTCAACTCAATCAGAGCTGAAACGAAGGCACAGAATGTTTTAACCCTTCCTGGGTAGAGAGTAAGTAAAATCCATGGCACTCATGGACAGCATTAATGCAGAATTCAGGAATGGTCAGGGCAGTCAGTCAGGAGCTGTGGAGAGGCAGGAGATGTTCCTTACAGGGTTTGGGGTTACAGAAACCTGCCCCAGTGAAGAGCAACACGAACCTCCCTGCTCCACAAACAAGAAATGACGCGTTTGACTCTCAAGTGCTTCTTCCCTCTTTTCTTTCATACATGTGTGTATATCTAGATGAGACAGAATTTCCTTGGAAAAGATTAAGCTTGCTTAGTTTGAAGTGGAAATGCTGTGATGGGCCCTGGCCTGGGCTGGTTTGAAGGCTGAAAGCTTTGAAGTGTGCCTGGATCAGGGCAGCCCTGCAGTTTGCACCAATCTCCCTGTTCCTGTGCTCGCTGGTACCCAGTGTCCCATCCCTGTCCAGGCAGCAGAACAAACACTCCCCTGCCTGTGCCCATCCCACGCAGAACTGCAGGTGCTGGGAGAGCTCAGCCATGCCCAGGGGGAGGCTGGAGGCCAGGCCCTTCCTGCACCAGCAAAGTCCCTGTAAATGTTTCATATGATCCACAGCTGAATTAGTTAGCAAATGAATGACATCTTACTGCTGTGATTTGCAATGAAAACCCATAAACTCTGGGCTAAATATTCAGTTTACAGATAAAATATCAATTTAAGCACAAATGATTTAAAAGAAAAAGGAGATAATACGACACAGAAGATTAATAACCACAGAGTTCAATCAAAAATCTGTTCAAAATGTATTTCACAGGTCAGGCCAGAGGCAGTGAGCAGCCCTGCCCCAGCTGTCCCTGTCCTGCCACCCAAACCCAAACTAACCCAGGCCTAAGGGGGCCAGAGCCCAGCCCCACTTTCCTGCTGCTGGAGGAGAGCTTTCATTCCATTCCCATCAGGCTGCCCGAGCTGCAGCTAATTATACAGGATTTATCTCTACCAAAACACGGGGATTAGGCAAGGCAGGAACGCAGCTGAAACTTATTTGCAGGTTTTGTTTAATAAAAAGCTATAAAACCCAGGGTTTGTACAGAAGCAAATAATTTCTGAAACATGTATCTGAAGGCAAGGGGGAGGAGATCAGCACTCGGGTTTTTCCTGTTCTCTCATCCTTTCCTGCTGCTGCCACGGGGAAAGCAAAGGGACGTGAGCTCCTGGTGCTGCCCATTGCTGCCACTGTCCCCAGCCCCCAGGGAGCTGCAGGCAGCTCTGGAGCCTGTGTGTCACCCAGATGGGGCCGTGGGGAGGGCAGCCCCAGCGAGCAGGATGCAGTGCCGTTATCCAGCCCAGGGTGATGCAGCCCCGTTACCCAGCCCCGTTACCCAGCCCCGTTGCCCAGCCCCGTTGCCCAGCCCCGTTGCCCAGCCCCGTTACCCAGCCCAGCCCCGTTACCCAGCCCCGTTACCCAGTCCCGTTACCCAGCCCAGCCCCGTGACCCAGCCCCGTTACCCAGACCAGGGTGACCCAGCCCCGTTACCCAGCCCAGCCCCATTACCCAGCCCCGTTACCCAGTCCAGCCCCATTACCCAGCCCAGCCCCGTTACCCAGCCCCGTTACCCAGTCCCGTTACCCAGCCCAGCCCCGTTACCCAGCCCCGTTACCCAGTCCCATTACCCAGCCCCATTACCCAGCCCAGCCCCGTTACCCAGCCCCATTACCCAGCCCAGCCCCATTACCCAGCCCCATTACCCAGCCCAGCGATGCAGGCCCTGCAGCCCCTGTGTCCAGCTGCGGCAGCATCGCAGGGACGCATCACGCCCAGCTCGGCGGCCCAGGGACAGCCAGGCCAGCGCAGCTCCTGCCGGGCAGGGGTGATCCCCGCCCATCCCGCGGGCAGGACAGCCCCGGGGCACCGGCCTGCCCTCCGATTACAGCCCGAGCCTTTCCCGGGGACAGGGGAGATGCTCTCTCTGCACCGCTCTGCCCCCGGGCTGCATGGGACCAGGGCTCCCCACCCGCTGCACGGAGATGAGAACATTGCAAAGCTCATTTTGTTGGGGTTTTCTTACCCCTGGGTGAGAAAATCCTGCTATAAACATTTCCAAAACACAGCTTTTAATCCTGACCTTTTAATTTACTCCCCTTAATCTTGGCAAAGACTGCTTTTACTCTTATTTCTTAAAGAAAACCTCTTCGAACTCTTTCCCTCCGCTCCCCTCTCGTGCAGTTTTCCCTGACATTAATTGGTTGTTGGACATGGATCCTGGTCTGATACACCCCAGGAGAATCCAGCAGCCCCTCATCCCTGCTGTTTGTGACTCCTCTTCTCCGTGGGAGCTCAGTAATAAATCAGCCTCGTGACAGGAACGTTCTGCAGGTTGCACACGCACACAGAATTCAATTCCTCACCAACTCCTTCCTCATATTTGCATTCCATCACCCGATTAACCAACTCCCCCTGTCCCCTCCCACCCTCCGGAGCTCAGCGCTCCTGGAAGGGCCAGGGGGAGTGCCCAGCCCCAGCAGAGCCCCTCTCAGCTGGCAGGGAGGCTGCCCAGGGCAGCTCTGCCTCAGGACAGGCATGGGGAACAGGAGAGATGGATAATGGGAGGAACAACATCAAATGTGCACAGTCCCCTCTCCCCCTTCACTGCCCTTACCATTCCAACAACCTGAACATGCCAGCAAACGTGACAAGGGGCTGCCCTGGCAGGAGAACAGCTTCATGCTGACTGTAAAAGGCACCTGTTTTCTAAACTGTATCTTCATGATATCATAATTATCTTACAAACGCATCTGTGGGAGGAAGGCCTAATATTTCCTCTCCATTTGGACTGCAAGGTCTGCCTGAGGCCCTTTTCAACCCAAAGCCCTCCGTTATTCTGTGAATTGGCAGTGGGGCCCTCAGCTGGAATCTGCTCTCAGCTTTGACCTGAGCAGCCCCAGCAGAGCCCTCCCTGCTCCCATCCCACCCACAGGATCACACAACACTTCCTCTGCCAGAGCCTGCTGAAGAGATTTTACAGGAAAAAGTTGCTTTCTATTTGGTCTTTCTATTTTTTGCTGCCAAGATGGAAATATTGGGACTATAAAAGGTGAGAGGAAGGTGGAAGGAACAGGAGCAGCCCCCAGGGAGTGCTGATCACAGCGCTGCACACCTGCAGCATGAGCAATGGGAAAACAAGGAGAGAACAGATCATTCTGGAGCAGCTGGTGGGAGCAGGACAGGGACAGCCACCAGCAGGCTCTGCCCAGAGCCAAGCACCAAGGCAGGCACAGCCCAGAGCCCCAGGGCTGGGTCACAGGTGCCTCAGGGCACAGGGGACTGCAGGTGGCACCTGAGGGGTTCCTGGGCTGTGCCACAGCTGATCCTGGCTCACAGGGGCTGCTCAGCTCAGGAATGGAACCTCAGTGTCCCACTCACTGCAGGCTCCACCAGCACTGGGACAGGACACATCTCCCAGTCTGAGTGCCACCTGCCCCCTCCAGTGGGGCTCAGGGCAGTTGGGTGACTTGAGAGAACTGAGAGGCTGTTTTTGGGTCAGAAAATGTGTGTTGTAAATAATGAAATACAGAGCCAGCAAAGAAGGGCCCAAGCTGAAGCTCAGTGACGCAACAAAGATCTGAGGAGATACAGCTGCACAGTTGGCATGATAAAATTTTCAGTGCTGTGCTGGTATTTCTCAGCTCCTGGTAAAAATAGCACCACTGGGCTGGGACCGGGGATGGCAGAGCCTGGGAGAAAGTTCCAGCCTTGTACAGGCATTAAAAATAAAACAGCCCACTGGGAGCGGGGATTGAAAACCACAGGGAGAGGAATGAGGTTTGTGTGTGTGAGAACAGCAAGCCAATGCTGTGAAAAGCCCTGGGGGAGCAGGTCTGGAGCTGCTCATGCTGGCACAGCCAGGGCCCAGAACCCACAGGGCTGTGGGGACTGTAGGGGGACAGTCACAGCTGTAGGGACAGTCACACTCCAGGGACAGGTCCCCGTGGGGCTGTGGGGTCTGTAAGGGGATGGGTCCCCATGGGGCTGTGGGGTCTGTAAGGGGACAGTCACAGCTCCCAGCACACCCAGGGACTGCAGCACATCATCCAACACCAGCTCTGGCTCTGGGTTAAACGATCAGAGGTCCAACACCCGCTCCTGACAGAGCACCTGCCAGGGTAGCACAAATACACTGAACCAAAACTCTCCCCAGAGTAACAGAGGGACCTTGTGAAATTGTGATTTCACATTCTTAGAAGCCTGTGAGGCTGCTGACATCCCCTTGAAGCTCAGTCAGAAGCTGTGCAAATCTGTCATTGCCAGTGTAAGGCACGGCAAAGGCCACAGGAAAATCGGTGAGGGACAGAACCCCCCCACCCCCTGCTCCAGCAGCCACCCGTGGCTGATATTCCAGAAGGCAGCTTGGAGCTCAGGGCCAGAAGGAGGATCTGAGCTCGTGTGGCTGCCCCGAGTTCAGTGCAGCATTCCCCGTGTCCAGCCCCGTGTCCAGCCTGTCCCCCGGTCTGGCAGGACAGCCCTGTCCCTCCTGCCGGCCTCACCCCCTGTTCCTCGGCACCTGCCGGCAGCGTGTTCGGGAGCCCTGTCCCCGCAGCCGGATTCAGTCTCTGCTCTCCCTCCACCCTCATTCCCCCTCCACTGACTGCACCGGGAGCAGCAGATGCCTCCCTATCAAAACGTGCCGTGCCGAGTGCTGACATTTGGAGATAAACAGAAAAGCACTAGACAGGCAGCTAATTCTCATCTCGCCCTGCTCAGAATCCCGATTACCATTCGCGTTCAAGATGCCTATCTGCTCAGCGCCGGAAAGCGCAGGAAAGCGCCCGGCGTGTCACACCCGGGCTGGGGACAGCGGCACACGGGGCCTGAGCCCACCCTGCAGGTGACACACTGGGGACAGGGGCACACAGCAGCCCTGAGCCCACCCTGCAGGTGACACACTGGGGACAGGGGCACAGAGCCCACCCTGCAGGTGACACACTGGGGACAGGGGCACACAGGGCCTGAGCCCACCCTGCAGGTCACACACACTGGGGACAGGGACACAGAGCAGCCCTGAGCCCACCCTGCAGGTGACACCCAGGCTGCTCTGGGAGCCATGAGTGGGGGCATCACCCAGAGGCTGAAGCCCTGTGCTCGGACACAGGCTCAGTCTCAGACGCATCCCGGGGCACTGCCGGCACTCAAATCTCACCAGGAGCAGAGGAAGAGCCCTGGGCTGGCCCAAACCCAGACCTTGGGTGGCAGAGGGTGCCACCCCACTGCTGGTCACTGGACATCAGATCAGGAGCAATGGATATTTTACTCCACCTTGGCAATTTCCAGTGAATCACCCCCCTCCTGTGAATATCACAGAGCTATTTTGGCACAGGATTTTTGTGCAGCAACATTAAAGCCTCCAACAGCAGCTGCAGGCACTTGGGGCTCCATGGCCCCAACAGGTGCCTGTGCAGAGCTGCAGCCCCTGGGCTGCACTGGGAAAACCACCAGCACAGGATTTCCTGTGGCACTGCAGGAAGGATGGAATACTGGTGTGCCCCACTCTGCCCCACCTTCCTGCAGTGCTCCCAGCTGGCCCTGGTCTCTAACAGCTTGAAATAATAAAAGGAAAAAGTCTCATCCACATCCCAAGTTTATCCCACTTGTAGCTAAATCCCTTTTAAAATTATGCTCTTGGCACTTGCACCCCTCACACACCAGCAGCTGATTATCACAGCCACTGTTGCTGTTTATCCAATTTAAACATTTTGTTCTTTTAATCTTTCCCTCTGAGTTCCTCAAGCTCCTTAATCACTTCTGTTGTACGTCCCTGGCTCGTTGTCACCCACAGCTTGCTGGCATTTTGGTGCTCTTGATAATAACACTTGTAAGTTAATAGAGTCATGCCAAGAATGAATCTGCTCAAATCTACAGAAGCATTTTTAAGAGGCCAGAAACCTGTAATCCATCTTCAAACAATATTGGAAACGCTGCACCCAGTTTTCTGCATTCCATTTTGCACATCTAAACACTTAAAGGAAATTAATGACATAATTATCTCAAAATTAAGGGGAATGGATTGGCAGACACCTTAAAGTCCATCTGGTTCCACCCCCTGCCATGGGCAGGGACACCTTCCACAGCCCAGGCTGCTCCCAGCCCTGTCCAAGCTGGCCTTGGACACTTCCAGGGATGGGGAGTCCCCACCTCAGCTCAGAGATGTCTGCTCCCCACCTGCCCCACAGAATTCCAGCAGGAAAATCTCTTTTTCCAGTTCTCCAGGTCTCCCCTCCTGCCTGGTGCCCGCAGCCCCAGAAGCACCAGGCCTTGGCCAGCCCATCCCAGTGAGGAGAGCCCTTCCCAGGAGAGGCTGGGCAGCAGCTCCTTCCTCTGCACAGCAGGTAGCCCTTGCACCAAGAGTCTCATTTGCACAACACCAACTGTTAAACCTTTCTGGCGATCCCTTTCCAAAACCATTTCACCTGCCCCTGATTTCCAAAGCCACTCAGCAGCTCTGTGCAGGGAGAGCTGCCCTCGAGGGAAGGCACTCCCTGGCAGCAGCTGCTCACCCAAAACCAGCACAAAAACCCCAAAAAGCTTTCCCAGCTGTGCCACTGCAGCTCCCCCTGTGCCCTGTGCCCAGGGGCTGGCACTGGTGGGGCTCAGGCTGCCCCAGTGCCCCCAGCAGGGCAGGGGATGCCCCAGGAGGGCAGGGAGGGAATGCCCCAGCAGGGCAGGGGATGCCCCAGCAGGGCAGGCAGGGAATGCCCCATCAGGGCAGGGAATGCCCCAGCAGGGCAGGGAATGCCCCAGCAGGCAGGGCACCCCTCCTGGCAGGCAGGGAATACCCCAGCAGGCAGGGCATCCCTCCTGGAAGGTAAGGAATGCCCCAGCAGGGCAGGGAATGCCCCAGGAGGGCAGGGCATCCCTCCTGGCAGGCAGGGAATGCCCCAGCAGGGCAGGGAATGCCCCAGGAGGGCAGGGCACCCCTCCTGGCAGGCAGGGAATACCCCAGCAGGCAGGGCACCCCTCCTGGCAGGCAGGCTCAGCCCAGGGCAGGAGCAGCACCGAGCCTGGGCTCAGCTGGACCTACAGGGGCACATCCCAGCCCTGACCCCCAAGCCCTGCCCTGCCTGCTTTGGGGGCAGTTTGGTGTTCCCCTTTTGTCCGCCTGCTGTGGCTGCTCCGCCTTCAAACAATGCCCTTTTTTATCACAGCAGCCAGTTCTGCTCCTCACAATTCACTTTCCCTGAAGCTGAGTCTGTTTAATCAAAGGTCCCAGCAGATCCCCCCATCCACCTCGGCCAGAGCTCAGGAGTCACCCTGCAAAAATTCATTTCTCCCAATTTCGTCCTTTCTAAATTTTCCTTTCTCCTGTGTTTCAAGCTGCTTTGGTTAAAATTATTTCAGTTGTAGAGAAACAAATCTGCATTTCTAAAATTCTGTAATTACTGATTATTGACAGTTGAGTCCTGCTGTGGAGCAAATGCTGCTCTCCTGTCAGACAAAGAGACTTCACACAGCAAATCAATGGCTCAGTGGGTCATTTAAAACCTGACAAAAATGCCAGACAAAAAATAAACTAACCCAACATAATTGGATTCCAGGCAACCAACTATTTTATGAGAACAAATTCTAAAATTTACTTGTTGCAAGTGAAATGTTTGGACATGCTTTTAGATTTCTAGCATTAAATTGTTAAACTCTAACTGGAACTCAGTGAACAACTGAGCTAAAACTTTTTATCCTTTTCTGTGTCCAAAAACAAACTCCAAAAAACAGAACCAATAAATCAAATCAAAATCAAGTTGATCAAAATATTTACTAAATTAAAAATCTTTCACCAACTCAAACCAGTTTGCTTTGGCATTTTCAGATGATAGTTTTGATCCACCAAGCTTACAGTTTATTAATTTTTAAATTTTGTTGTACTGAAAAAGTGAATCTGGACTCCCTGAAGCCAGACAGCAGCCAAGGGTCAGGGTCTGGTGGAGGTGACAGGGGGGTGAGGGGTCAAAGGCTGGGCCCCACCTTGGAGCCTTTTCCAGCCTCAGGGATGCTGTGACCTCCTGCCAGGTGTCCCCTCGGTGTCCCCTGGCACGGGGGCCCAGGCTGGCACAGGGGGCCCAGGCTCAGCAGGCAGGGCTTGGTTTGTGGGCATTTCCCACCCCCTTCTCAGCCCAGGGTGGGCAGTGCCCCTGCCCCTCCTCGAGCTCATCCCCCCACCTGGGGGACCCCAGGCTGCAAAGGACTGGCCAGGCTTTGGCTCAGCTGAAACCACACCATTTTTTTTCCCTCCATCTTAACCAAAAAAAAAAAAAAAAAAAAACCAAAAAGACAATTAAATTGCAGCAATAGGCAGTGCCCTCCAAAGGGAGGTGGCAGCAGGATGGGCAGCTCAGGTGGTGGCATCAGCACCGGGGGTGAAGGAGAAGGGTAGAAAATGTATCTTCATGTACTACAGCTATTGTTCTGCAGAGACAAATGATCCCAGCAAACACAACTCCCAGCCAAGATATAAATATCAAGCTGCTGATCCAAGGCTGCTTTTGCCGGGAGCTGCTTCAGCAGTTCCCAACGACGCCAGAGGAGGTGCAGAATTACAGATGTTGCTCCGATGTCACCCACAGCAAAGGTGCTGAGGGCTCCATTTATTTTCCAGGAATAGCAACGTCATTACTAAAAAATTCCATGATGACATTGAGCTGTTGTACCAGCTCGTTTCTCTTGCAGAGAATATCAAATATCAGCGTTTCACCTGGAAACAACGAACAACATTTTTCAAATCCAAAGAGGCTGAAGTCAAGCGACCCACAGACTTTATCTTTTCATTTTGGCAAAGCGTTTTCTGCCTGTCCCCACGCTGGGCAGCAGGAGAAACTGCTTCCAAAACGCTGCTGGAAGAACTTTCCACACGAAGGATATGTAAGAATTCCCAGGGGCAAGAAGTTGCGTGCAGCCTAGTGCATTATTAATCAAATAAACCAGAGATGCCGAAGCACAGAGGAACCACTTAGAGGAGCTGCTCGGTGCCAGCGTGGAGTGAAAGGATGGCTGGCAAAGGAGACCGGACTTTACTGGAAGGCAGCCCCTGTAGTGCTAATCCAATCCCGGGTATTTAACTGCTTTGATTCTCACAGCCATCAACCCCCCAGCGGACAGAGGAGGTGTAAGAGGATCCGTCAGGCAGAGAAATCAGCCTTGGACGGAGGAGGTGTAAGAGGATCCGTCAGGCAGAGAAATCAGCCTCGGAGCGCTCAGGGAGCCAGCGGCGGCGCGCAAGGACCCTGTGGTTTATCCAGAGACCCTGTGGTTTATCCGAGAAAGGCAGCGGCTGCCAGCTGGGCAGAGGGACCGGGGGAAGGGGGGGAGCTGAGCGTCCCCCAGCATCGTCCCCCCCACACCACCCTCCAGCATCTCCCCCAGCACCCCCAGCACCGGGAAGGAGCTGCTGATCCATGAAGCACAGCCCAGCATCTGGAAAGAAAGCAGTGTGTGCCGCTCTGAAGGGAGCCGCTTCAAACCTCGTGGATAAATTTGTGCTGGAGCTTTTCAGCTGCTCTGGGCACCCTGTGCCAGGGCCTGCCCACCCTGCCAGGGAGCAATTCCCAATTCCCAGTATCCCATCCATCCCTGCCCTCTGGCACTGGCAGCCATTCCCTGTGTCCTGTCCCTCCATCCTTGTCCCCAGTCCCTCTGCAGCTCTCCTGGAGCCCCTTCAGGCCCTGCAAGGGCTCTGAGCTCTGCCTGGAGCCTTCTCCTCTCCAGGGGAGCCCCCCCAGCTCTCCAGCCTGGCTCCAGAGGGGCACCAGCAGCTCCAGGTCTTTCCAAGGAGCACCCCCAGCTCTCCAGCCCAGCTCCAGAGAGCTCCAGGTCTCTCCCCAGTGCTGCTCTGTCACCAAGGGGTTTCTGTAGCTCCACACCGAGCGCCCCTCATTCCATCCCACCCAGGCTGGCCCTGCTTGCCCATTAACTGCCATTCCCTGAGATGATTCTCATCTGCTCTGGGCTGTACTACAAATTTTAATTTGCTCTGTTTATTTAATGAAACTCATTGAGACTTATCCTCATTTTCTAGCAAGTGTCAAAAAGTTCCGTTGAATTAAAATTAATGACCTTCACACCTAGAGAAGATTTTCTGGCTCAGAGGATGGGATTTAACATTGCTCAAGATACAAGTACAAAAGCAACGCTCAATTAGATGAGGAAAAAATTCTGAAAAAGACCATCATTTCTATAGATAGATTCAACTTCTGCTTGAAGGGGAAAATATAGTCTGCAGAGGGAAAAAATTATGTTTCCTAATACTGGCTACACTCTGCAGTCATAAAAAAAGTGTTTGTAGTTTAATTGCTTCCAGTAAATTTACTGAAATAACATTCATTGCTTCTTTTTAATTTTCATTCTCAAGAATTAATATCACAACGGGAGAAACAGGAAGATTGGATATATCATCATTAAACAGGCCTTCTTAATATGTGGGATTTCAGACACGACAGGTTTTAGAAAGTAATGGCAAAATTAAATTATATTAGAAGTCTGACACAGAACACGAAGAGTGAGCAAATGGTGAAGCACATTTGTGCCTCTCTCCCCCTCCCTCTGAGCCCTCTCTGGTATCTGAGTGTCATTCACAGAACTGCCAGGGAGGATGCCTCACCCTCAGTGCTGGAATTGCTTCCCACGTTAATGGATACAGATTTAGCAAGCAGAAAACCTCTGACACCGAGGCAGCACAGCCTGGGGGACAGCGCTTCCCTCTGCTCATCCCGCCCGCTACAAAACTTAACCCTTCCCGAGAAAAATCCCCATCTGGTTACAGCTGCAGGAAGCTGTTTCTGTTTGCAAACAAGCTCTCGTGCACGCCTCTGTTGTGTTTGCACGTTTCCAGTTGTGTCTTTGTAATGAAATAACACGTTTCTGCTTTAGGTGTGTCTGTGTTAAACTGATTCTGCATCGCAGGCAGATTACAAAATCCTTTATTGGAATTACTGTGGCAAAGCAGAACATGACAAATTGATGTGTGGGAGGTGACTGTTCCTAATTCTCTAATTAGCACTTTAAAAAATTACTGAAAAGCCAAAGGAAAAAAACCAACAAAAGAACCTTGCAACAAAAAGCCCAGCAAATGCAAGAGCCAGCTAAATGTCACACTCCAACCAAGCAGAGCTGAACTCCCTCCTGACACCCTCTGCGACCCCTCCTTGTCCTGGGGAACATCCAGCCCTGCCAATCGCCCCAAGTACCAGGACTTAGCATTCAGCACAGGCTTCCACAGACTCACAGCTTTCCATACTGATGCTTCTCAGGCAGGAAAAGGCAAAACATAGCCCAAAACCCATTAATTTCCACATTCATCCTGTTCCCAAGTCCCTGGTTCTTTTGGTGTTCACGTTTTACTTTTTAATCATTGCTGGAGAAAGTCAGTTTTCCTCCTGTCCGTCTGATAATCTTCACAGCTTGTTGTGTTTTGCCAAGTTAGTTTATATATTTTCACATCTATTTTGAAAAATGTATCTGCCAAAAGCTCCTCCTGAAGCAGCTGTGTTTACTCATGTTTCTTGTCTCCCGAGTCTGCCCCCTCCCCTCTGCAGGTGTGAAACACCTTTACCTGCCCAGCCAGGCTCCTCCTGTGTCTGCAGGAGTCTTTGTGGTTAAAAAGCATGCAACTAACATTTTGAATTCATTTTAAATTGAATTTACTTCCCTGAGGAAAAATAACCAAATTCTAGCTCGATTTGGCTTGAACATTTGAAAATATTCTGCTCATTGTTACTTCATTCAGAATCCTATTTTTTCTTCCTAAAACAAGAACTGTGTTGGGACATATGTCACATGCAAAATATTATCTCCTTATGCCTCAAACCGATTTTTCCCCAGCCAGTTCCTCGGAATCAGCCAAGTAAAGCAGAAATCTCCAGGATTTGGTGGGCAGGACTGCCCAAAGCCCCGAGGGTTGTGGGGCTCTGTCCCGGATCGCAGCCCCTCGCCCCGGAGCTCCTGAGAG
Source organism: Fringilla coelebs (assembly GCF_963513975.1). Lineage (NCBI taxonomy): Eukaryota > Metazoa > Chordata > Aves > Passeriformes > Fringillidae > Fringilla > Fringilla coelebs. Next base: position 18,542,458 of record NC_140041.1, read on the forward strand.
CATCCCCAGCTCTGCATCCCGGCTGGCAGGAGCATCCTCGGGGGATGCGTCCTGGGACACGGCGGCTTCCCCGGCGAGCTCCTTAATGGACCCGGGAAACAGGAGCCGCTCAAAAACACGCTCTAAATGGCTCTAAAAATAGCCGTCCCCTGCTCTCCAAACAGCTCTCCAAAATAGACACGCTGAAAAGAAACAAACCTCAGCCAGCCAAGCTTCCCTCGGGCCGAGGCTTTGGAGCGTCCTTCCAGCCCCTTCCCGGCAGGGCCCGGCTCTGCCCGGGTCACTCCCGGTGCCAGGTGCCTGCAATGCACTCACTCATTCGGCAATTAAGGTAATTAGGGCCTTTTTACACTGAATAATTCAGAGGCATTGATAAAACTAAGTCATAGTTGTGGCCCGAGCCCCGATCCGAATGTCAGATTCCATTCCGTGGTTGATGAGAGAGAATATTAAAGCTCGCCATTCCAAACCCCCCAGCTGCCTTTGGGACGGGAGCCGAGCACAGATTCCCTCAGAGAGGGAAAGGCCACAAAGGGAGGACCCGCAGCAGGGGTGCAATTCCCACCGCGGGGAGCTCCTCTCCCGGAATGACCCCCGAAGTGCCCGGTGCTCCCAGGCTCTGGAGGACAGCACCTGGCCATGGGGCAGAGCAGCTGGGCATTCCCCAGCCGTGTGCCTGGAGCCCAGAGCCCAGCCCCACAGCCAAGCTCCAGCTGAAACAGCTGCAGAAAGGACTCCAGTCCCAGCGAGGGAGCATCAGCAGCACTCATCCAATTGTCCCAGTTACTGTTGGCACACTTACCCAAGGAGAAACCCTGTGACATTATTTTGGTGAAGACGTTTAAAATACTGTGCTACTAGAACAACTACAGAAAAAGAGACAAAAGCCAGGGGAAGCTCAAAGAGAAGCGAAGAGGATAACTCCCCTCTCCACCCTGGGTGCCCCCTGTGCCTGTCCCTGGCTGCACTGGGCACAGCAGGGGTGGCACTGCCAGCGCTGCCTCCCGAGGCACAGACCTGGGCTCTGCTCCCACCCAGGGCTGCCAGGAGCCACGTGGGAACACCAAAGGGAGCCCCTGCGTGGGGATCCTGGCACTGCCAGCCTTGAGGTGCGGTTTAGATGCTGTTTCTAAGCAAGTGGTCAGTGAGAAACACTCCAAATCCAGCACATCACCCGAACAATACCTAAGGAATTCCGATCCAGTCTCAACAGTGAGAAAATCTACCTGATGAAGATAAAAAACCCCTCAGGGTACTGACCCTCTGGAAAAAGTGTTCCCAAATATGATGCTACCTTTGCTCTCCTCTAGCTCTATTTGCAAACTCAAGATTTTCTTCCTGAGCATCCCACGTGAAATGAGCAACAGCTGGATTTACTTGGATTTCAAATCCAAGTGGGCATGATGGCCCACAGTGAAGCTGGAGGAGCTGGCACCAGCAACCAGTTCTCTTTGTGCCCAATATCTGAAAGAAAAACCTTTATGAATGGGTTCCTTAAAGGCAGAAGGAAAAAAATTCACATAAAATTCAATTAAAATAATTTAGCCTAATCTGCTGTTAAACTATTAAGACTTTGCAAAATCAGGGATAAAATTTACATAAAAATTAAATGAACCCATGTGCAATATTGAGCTTTTTCAGAATTACCAGTAATTTAATAGAATGTGTTTAATGGTTTGTTATCAGTGTGATTGTTGTGGATCCCTTCAGCGTCAGGAAGGTAATCAGAGCCTTGCACCCCCCAAATCAATTATGCCATAAACCCGAACCTAATGAAGAGACATTTTCATATTTTGGTTTATTTGAAGCTGCTTTATTTGCATGTTAATATAAACATGTGCAGCTAATTTCAGCAGCAGCTCGCATGCATAATTGCCCCGGGTTCAGGGGATGGGAGCAGCCTGGGGCTGGAGGCACAGCGACTCTCCCAGGGGAGGACAGAGCATCCCCCAGGAGTCCTGCCCAAGGGGCCAAGGCCACCAACGCTCCCAGCAGTCATTTCCCAGCACGGGCAGTCCCTGAGCAGCTCTGCACTCCCCTGACAAAGCCTTTGGTACCTGTGAGGAGGGAGGAGAGCTCTTCCCTCCACCCCAGAGAGAGCTGGGAGCAGGATTCCACCTAAGGCAGCTTTTTGTTTCCAGTGCTGCCACCAGCCACAGGAAGGATTGTCTGCATGGCCATGAGGAGCCCTCAGACTGGCACCTGCCTGCCCCTCCTTGGCCTGGCTGGGACAATGCTCCATCCCCAGCACGGGAGGCACCAGGATCCCGCCCGATGCAGCCACTGCTAAACGCCCAACACTGCTCCCACAGAGCCAGGCTGAGAGCTGGGCGTGCTCCCACGGCAAGAGAAGGCTCCAGAGAGACCTCAGAGCCCCTTCCAGTGTGCAAAGGGTCTCCAAAAGAGATGAAGAGGGGCTGGGGGGACAGGACACAGGGAATGTGTGAGCACAGAGGGCAGGGTTAGATGGGACGTTGGGATGGAATTGTTCTCCATGAGCTCTGCTTGAGCAAGAGCAGGAGATGACAGCTCCACCAGCAAGCTGGAGGGAACAGAAACCTTCAAACAGATGGCTCCAATTACAGCCCCTCACAGCCCCACGGTGACGAGCGAGCTGCTGACACCATCTGAGAGTGTTGTTAATGCTGTTAATTGTTAACGAAGAGCCCGCCGAGCCAGGATGGATCGCACGTCAGCAGCACCTGCACAGGGATGTTATTAACTACCAGGGCAACGGGCTGAGGTTGGAGCTGCTAAATGAGGGTCACAATTCGGAGACAGGAGAGCGTGGCAAGTGCATTAATAGATGGCAGAAGACATTTTGGGCTGGATGTGGCTGTCAGGCGCAAATAGCTGAATGCTGGGATTCAGTCTCTACTCAAGAGTTACTGCTTGCTGCTGCCTCCACCAGACAACTTTAGTACTTGTTATTTACCTCTTATAAATAACTATGTTTGACAGTTCCTAGGCTGACTGCTCAGTATTTTGTTTCAATACAAAAAATACCAAATTACTCAAAGAGGGTGTTGTGTCTTCTTCCCATCTCGAATTCAGCCGTACAACTGGGATCTTGTTCCCTCTCTGATTTCAGGTACCTTTTGTCTCTTACTCACCATCTGGTGAGAACAGTCACCTCATTCCACTTTTGCTCTGCTACAGGTGTTGTTAACAAAAGCTGAAAAAGAAAAAGAGATTATGCCATAACTGAATTCTAATTGAGGCTTTCCTAAGAGCTGGTCACAGCTGGAGCAGTCCCAGTCCGTGTGTCTGTCCCTGCTCACTCTTCCCTGTTTGCTCCAGGGTCACCCCGGGAGCGACTGCGCTTCCCCACGAGTTCAGAACCACTCCAGACACTCAGAGGCACAGAAGAGCTGTTTTGAAAAAATGTCTCCAATTTTGGCTGCAGAAGATTTCAGTATTTAACCCTTACACAGCTTCCCATGAAGTGCCCAAGTCGAGGGTTTCTCTCTGTGGGGCCGAGGGCTGAGCAGTGAGGGGTGAGGCAAGGGGGTGTGGGATGCTCAGGACATGGAGGAGAGAGGGTGAGGCCAAGGGCAGCAGCACATCCTGTTCAGCCATCCCTGAGCCCGGCTGGGAGCAGCACCCTGGAGCTGAGACTGCAGGAACCCAGCTGAAGAACAAGGTTTGCCTGTTCTGTGCCACCCCTGTGCCCGAGCTCCCAGCTGCTCACAGCACGTGGAATGGGAGCAGCACCTTCTGGGCTCCAGCCTGCACACCTGCCAAAGTCTGGTCACAATGTCTTGGACACTTCTGAAAGTCAGTTTACTGGAAACAAGAGGGACCTTTTTTCTGTAAAACACCCCAGCTTTCCCCAGGCTTCACAACAGACATTTCGGGGGTGCAGCTGTGTGCGGGACGCTTTGGGTTTCCACCCTTGGAGGAAAGCAAGGAGCAGGTTACACCCACCATGTCCTGGGGCTGCTGAGCCTGGTCCTGGAGGGCTCCTGGGGCTGGGACCTTGCTTGTCGTGGGAGTTGGATATAAAGCCATGGAAACAGAGGATGCCAGCTGTGGAAGCGGTAGGACAAGCATTGGCCATAGGGAGGGAAGAGGTTGGCTCCCAGCTCTGTCTCGTTCTCCATCCTCAGCCCTGCCCAGGCTGATCCACACCACAGCCTCAGAGAGGAAGAAGCACCGAGCTGCAAAAGCAGTGACAGCTGTTAGCAAAAATAAGGGATAAACAATGCAGTTGGGTATTATTCAACAGACCATTAATGCTACAAAGACATAAAATAGCCACATGGGGGCTGTACCTATAATCATCTTCTTAAAAAAGGGTAGGGTCAGAATAAAATGCAAGACCAGGAATATTTTGCTAGTTAAGAGAATTGCCTGTTACACAATGGAAGAACTCAATAATAAAAAAGGGAATAATTACAGTTGTTTTGGAACAATGAGAATTCTGGGAAGAGAAATCTAATCTATTTTTTCTTCATTTTAAGCACAAAGTCTAGTTGCTTTCAGACTAGACTAACTTCACACATTTATTTTCCATGTCTAAGAGGCTTTCTGACTGGGAAAAAAAGTGAAAGAAAAACGACCTCACCAACCAATTTATATTTGTAACCATTTCTGTTTGAGAAATAAGGATTAGTCAGGTCAGTGTGTGAAGTCAGTCACAGACCAGGCTGAAGGGTTTTTATTTTCCTCCTTTCCTAGAGGCAGCAGCGATGGTGCTGATCCCTGCCCAGCCCAGTGCCCAGGCCAGGACAGCAGGAGGATGAAGGATGAAGGATGCTGGCAGTGAGGGCTGGGGGACCCAACTCTTCATCACGAGGAGCTGCCACCTTCTCCTTGTCCCTGCCGGTGTCCCTGCCAGCCCAGCCCTCGTGTCGCTCCCTGGGTGTGCTGCACTGATGGCCACACGCCTGGAGAACGAGCCTGCTGCTCACCTGAGCACAGACCCCAGGGAGAGCAGCTCCAGCCCAGGTACCCAGCGCTGATGCCTGCTCCGTGAGCCCAGCGCAGCTCTGGAGGGGGCACACGGCCAGGCCTGCTCTGATTACAGAGCAGATAACTCTGTGGGCCCCTCCAGCCTCCCTCCTCTGTCCCTGGCTCCTCTTGCCGTTTGTGGCTTGCTCCACACTCACAGAGCCAGAGCTCAGGTTTCTTTATCAAACCAACACCAGGGTTCTCTTACAGACCGGAGTGCGCTGCTCTCCGCCTGAAAAAAATCCTGGCATTGTATTTCTCATAATAAGTTTTAATTGGATTTTAGCTCTCTGCCTTTTATATTCCATCTTAGGCTTTATTTGGCTTAATTACAAATCCATAGTTATTTGTTATGTGGCTCTGGTTTGATATTTTGCACTGACAATTACATTTTTATTCAAAGAAAAAAATGTATTAGGAAAAAATAGCAAGAGACGGGCTCTTTGTATGAGCTGATTAATTGAATTCTAGTTTTATGTGCATTTATGATGAATGATTGTGTGCCAAAAAGTGACTTGGATATTAGATCAGAGTACACTTATTCATTTTAATTGGTTTGCACAAAGTGCAAGAGGCTGTAATAATAGATCAGCCCTGAGAACACAACAGTAATGGAGGCCCTCAGTGCCCTGACTCTGATGGCTCCTGAAACTCTGCTCATGAGCCTTTAAAATCTTTTTCTGTAGAAGAGCAGCGAGATGGACAGCGAAGCTCTGGCAATTCCATGCCAGGCAAGCAAGGAAAGAGGCTCTCTCCCTCTGCTCTGCTTCCCTCTTTTGAGAGCTGCAATTTAGTTTAATTATTCATAACACTCATTAGCAAAAAGGTGCTGTATAATTTTGCAGAAAAATAGAGAAGCCACTGGAATTTGAGATGGTACCTCACTGCCACAACACCTCTTTGCAAAAATTGCTCAAATAGACAGAAAATGGAATAATAATACTAGTGAGCAACCATGCCATGGGTCCTGGCCATGGGCTGTTCCAGGACAGGGCGTGAGTGTGAGACAGCCCTGCTGACTGCAGGACCTGGTGCTGCACCCCAGGACAGCTCCAGCCCGTCCCTGGGCAGCCCTTCCAGTGCCTGCCACCCTCCATGGGAGGAAGCTCTTCTTCACGCTGAGGAGGAACTCGTGTTTGAGTTTATTGCTCCCGTCACTGGCACCACTGAGCAGGGTCTGGCACCATCCTCTGCCAGCCCCTGGAGATGTTTGTGTGGATTGATGGGATCCCTCCCAGTCTTCCCCAGCCCAAGCCAGCCCAGCTCCCAGTCTCCTGGGGAGGGGGGTCCTTGCAGAGAGCTGAGCCCAGGCAGAGGAGCCCACGGGAGCATTTCCAGCCACCAGCAAGGGCAGCCCTGTGAGCAGAGGCGCTCACCACGCTGGGAATTCGGGCAGCAGCACCCCAGGCTCTGCAGCCCCAGTGTCCTGCAGTACAGCTGGACAGGAGAGCTCAGCCCTGCCCCAGTGTCCTGCAGGCACAGCTCAGCCCTGCTCTGGTGTCCTGCTGGCACAGCTCAGCCCTGCCCTGGTGTCCCACAGCTCAGCCCTGCCCCGGTGTCCCACAGCTCAGCCCTGCCCCAGTGTCCTGCAGTACAGCTGGACAGGAGAGCTCAGCCCTGCCCCAGTGTCCCACAGCTCAGCCCTGCCCCTGTGTCCCACAGCCCAGCCCTGCCCCGGTGTCCCACAGCCCAGCCCTGCCCCGGTGTCCCACAGCTCAGCCCTGCCCCGGTGTCCCACAGCTCAGCCCTGCCCTGGTGTCCTGCAGGCACGGCTCAGCCCTGCTCTGGTGTCCTGGTGGCACAGCTCAGCCCTGCCCCAGTGTCCTGCAGTACAGCTGGACAGGAGAGCTCAGCCCTGCCCCAGTGTCCCACAGCCCAGCCCTGCCCTGGTGTCCTGCAGGCACGGCTCAGCCCTGCTCTGGTGTCCCACAGCCCAGCCCTGCCCCAGTGTCCCACAGCTCAGCGTCCCCTGATGTGACACGGCGCTGAGGAATCCAACCTGACAAACCAGGGGCCACGCCAAGTCTTGCTGAAGGAAACAAATTTTACTGCTTGCTTTCCTCACCAACTCCATTAAATCCAGGTTGCCAAGAACTGAAGCTGCTCAGTCACCCCATTTTTATGGTGACACATCAAATTAGGATGAAAGTGGAGGGGGACAAATGGCAGTACATGAGCACACCAGGCTACTGCTCTGAACCAAGCCTGAGGGAGGTAAAAAATGCCAAGTCCTACTTTTGGAGAATGAGCATTGCAATGACAGAAAATTTGGTAATTTATTACCACAAAGTGATTCAATTAAAAAAAAAATTAAAAAAAAAATTCTTACTCTGTTCTAGCAGCCTGTGGGAAGAGCAAGCCAGGCCCTCCGTGTGCATTTAGCCTTCCTTCCAGACAGCAGTTTATTACATCAGGCCTTCATCCCAATCAATATTGCTAGTTACTCCTTTGGCCTGTGCTTATTGACCACTGCTCTCCTCGCATCTCTCCTACTTGAAACAAGAGCTAGTTCATGATTAATGAAATTGTGGGGGGGAAAGCAAATTTGGTACTCTAAGCCTGGCAAAACAAAGGGCAGTCAGCGTAAGCCAGAACAAGAAATCCAAACTTTTCCCTCGGAGAGCCCAATGCCAAAACCCAGCAAGGGCCACTCTACAACCAGGAAGTCTGCAAGCCCTTGTAAGTTGGGATTTCGTGGGTGTTTTAAAGCTTAACAAACAGCTCTGGAAGGGGAATTTGGTGTCGCAAGCACTGACCTAGATCATAGCAAATTTACTATGTAGGAAAATAAACTGTACACTCTGATTAAGCAGGGCTGTGGTGACTGTTTGATTGCACTGACACTCTGCTGGTACTGCAGCAGCACCAGGAGCTCACGGAAATCCCTGCTGATGCCCAGTGACAGCAGCGGGGGGAGCCGGGCTGTGCTCCCAAACACTCGGTGACACAAGGCAAGGCCAGCCCAGACCTCCCCAGACACTTGGTGACATGACACAAGGGCGGCCTGGACCCTCCATGGCACCAGGACTGCCAAGGCCAGCCCGGACCCTCCATGGCACCAGGACTGCCAAGGCCAGCCCGGACCCTCCATGGCACCAGGACTGCCAAGGCCGGCCCAGACCTTCCCTAGGCCTCCATGGCACCAGGAGTACCAAGGCCAGCCCGGACCCTCCATGGCACCAGGAGTGCCAAGACCAGCCTGGACCCTCCATGGCACCAGGACTGCCAAGGCCAGCCCGGACCCTCCATGGCACCAGGACTGCCAAGGCCGGCCCAGGCCCTCCATGGCACCAGGAGTGCCAAGGCCAGCCCAGGCCCTCCATGGCACCAGGACTGCCAAGGCCAGCCCGGACCCTCCATGGCACCAGGACTGCCAAGGCCGGCCCAGGCCCTCCATGGCACCAGGAGTGCCAAGGCCAGTCTGGACCTTCCCTAGGCCCTCCATGGCACCAGGAGTGCCAAGGCCAGCCCGGACCCTCCATGGCACCAGGAGTGCCAAGGCCAGCCCGGACCCTCCATGGCACCAGGAGTGCCAGGGCCAGCTCAGACCCTCCATGGCACCAGGACTGCCAAGGCCAGCCCAGACCCTCCATGGCACCAGGAGTGCCAAGGCCAGCCCGGACCCTCCATGGCACCAGGACTGCCAAGGCCGGCCCAGGCCCTCCATGGCACTGCCACCTTCATGCCGCCCTCCGCAGCCTCAGCAAGCAGAGCGGGCGCAGGCCTCGCCAGGCTCCCCAGCCAGCCCTGCCTCCTGCTCCATTTCCAGGGCCTGCCAGGGGCTGTGTGCGCAGAGCAAACCCCTCCTGCTGCCTGCGGGTGAAGGACGCCGGCACCGGCAGCCCCCGTGCCCACCCTGCCCAGCTCTGGCCCCACAGTGCCAGGGAATGGCTGCGCCAGCAGGGAGCTGGCAGAGGCTGCAACACCTCATGTTCATGAAAAGTTCCGTTTTTCTGCCTCAGGAGAGGTTTCAGGACTCCATTACAGACTGGCCATGCCCACGGCAAACAGAGGGAAGGCCGGTGGCAACCCCGCAGCATGAACACGGGATTTTCCTGTCACACAGAGAGGGATGGACGCCACCCATACCCAGACAGGCCGCACCGTCCTGCACGTGTAGGCACAGCTTTGTGCAGGCACAGCTTTGTGCAGGCACAGGACAAGTAACAGGGTTCCAATATGGAAGTGACAGAGGGACAAAGGAAAAACAAAGGCTGGACTCGGGCAAGGAGAGACACTGCCAAGCAGACAGGAACCAGGACAGTTTGAGGTCACATTCTAATTTATATTCAGAAACAGCTTCCAGTTTCAGCCTCAGGATCAACTGTTATTTTTCCCACCTATTATCTTCCTAAATGTCCTTGTGCCGAGAGGAAGCGACCGTGACTCATGTCTGCCCTTGGATAAATGCTCCAAGGACTGAGGGGCTGCAGCCCTGTGCAGGCTGTGCCAAGGGGCAGATTTAACACACCCCATCCCCAAGCACATCCCTGTGGAGCCCTGCAAGCTCCCAAAGATGCCTCCCCGTGCTTCCAGCGGCATCCCAACAGCAGCACAGTGACCCAGAGACCAAAACAGTGACATTGAGGACACCAAGGGGGTTTTTTCCCTAAAAACCAACCCTTGATGTAACATCATAACAAAACAAATGCACTGAGTGGGGCTTCCAGGAGCTTCAAGCAGGCAAGACATGGAAAAGCTCAGATAGTTTCCTTTTTTTCCCACTGACATTTGTCAGCAACAGCTCAATCAGAGAAGCACCCTCAGAAAAATGGATGGAGGAGTCTGGAGTAGAAAGGTCAGCTTTAAGGAGGAGTTGAGCATGAAAGCAGCTGTCAGAAACCCAAAATTAGGAGAGAAAATGCCACGGGTTGGTCCTCATTGTATCCCACGCGGCTGCCTGCCAGCAGCTCCCCATGGAGAGGCTGCAGCTACCAGGACAGCTCTGCTCCCTGAGGAGGGGCCCTCACCTGGGACGGGGCAGGGCGTGCAGGTGCTCCAGCTGCCACAGCAGTGACACACAGAGCACCCTCCTGCCATCCAGCAGCAGCAGTGCGCCTGCCCTGCCCCGGGGGAGGCTCTGGGCTCACAGAGCCAGGGCCACCAGCTGGAGCAGGAGCCCACAGGCACTCCCTCCAGGCACAGGGCAGTTCCCTGCAGGGAAGGGACAGATCCATTTGGGCAGCCTGTGCCTCACACAGAACCAGCACCTTTGTAGGGCTGTTTACTCACCATCACTGTGCAGAAGAGGAAAAGCTTGCAGAGGTTCAAAGCAGCAGAAACACCCTTTTCCCTTCCCAGCTTCTGGAGGCTCACGTGTGCTGGGGAGCAGAAGCAGAGACCTGCATCCCAGAGCTCTGCAGGCAGCTCTGGCCCGAGGCTTTGCAGGCATTCTCTCCCAAGGAAGAGGAGCTCTTCCAGCCCCGGGGAAGCTGCACAGGGCTCCGTGCAGGGGACACACCCAGCACAGGCCAGCGGAGCCCCTGCTCCCCACATCCCCACACTGCCACTGCACAGCGGAGCCCACTCACCTGCTCCCTCTGCACTCAGGGCAGATTGTGCTCCACACCCTCAGAATTTGCAAGTTTATAGTTAGATCAAGCTATTATTTCAGGGAATTTTTGCCTCATTAGTATGCTTGGTGCTTACAGACAACGGGATTGCTGTGACTGTAAAACCCCTGTTTAAACTCTCCAGAGTGTTTAGTTTCAAGAAAATTGTACTCAGGCAATTCTGTGCATCTTGACCCTTACAAAATTACAATAAAATTAATTCCAAAATGAAACTATTTCAAATTACTTGAATGCTTCATCTGAAGCCCAAATTACTTCCTTCTCAGGGAGGTTTTGGGGCTATTCACTAATGAAGCAACTTCTGAACTCAAGAAGTTTTACAGCTCCTGGCTAGGCTGCTGCTGTCTTTCATGGAAACTGAAGCATCTCACATAATTGTCTGCTTCTAAGAACATGACTGTTCTCTCCTGGCAGCTGTGATGTTCCTGTCACAGAAACACCCCCCAGGAACGGCCCTGTGGCTGCGAGGGGACCTGCCCAGACCCAGGGCTGGCAGCTGGGCAGCGCTGCCCGCACGGGCTGGCAGGAGCCGGGGTGGAACAGGAGCCACGGGAGCATTCTGGAATGATGTTCCCACTTTGCTTTCAGTTCTCGCACAGCAGCCGTGTCCTCTGCCCACCAGAACCCCCGGCGCAGCTCAGACATTTGCCTTCCTGGCAGCTGGAGCTGCCTGCGCTGGGCTGAGCCGTTCAGGTTACCAGGGTGATCCCATCAGTGCCCTGAGCGTGCACAGATGGACGGCTCCAACCCGGCATCGGGAGAATTCCCTCCATGGAAAGGCTGCCCAGGGCAGCGATGGAGTCCCCGTCCCTGGAGGGGTGTAACAGACCCGTGGAGGTGGCACCGGGGACATGGATTCATGGTTGCCTTGGCGGTGATGGGGGACAGTTGGACTCAGAGGTGTCAGAGGGATTTCCCACCTGAACAATTCCCTGTCCCCACGGGTGATCCCCAGCCCGTCAGCAGCAGGGCAGCCGAGGAGGGCTGGGGGACACCACGGGAGCAGGGTGTTTGAGCTGCGGGCTCCCGGGGAAGAGCCGGAGGGCAGCGTTACCTTGGATCACCGCCACGAACACAGCCCGCGGTAACGAGCGGCGGCAGGAGGCAAAGTGGAAGCGAGAGCCCACGGATTACAAATGTAAAACTGCGGCCCTTGCTCTTAACAGGCACCGGGAGCGTTTCTGTAAGAGATAAACGATCCTGATGGGAGAAGCTGAGCCGAATGAACGAGGGAGGGGAATCTCTGTGCTTTGATCATTAGCAAAGGACTGACCGGCCAGAAGAGCAGCGACACCTGTACAGCCCTACCTGCTGCCAGTGGAGATTAGCACCGACCTGTCCTTCGCGTTAGTCTGCCAAAACCCAGGTGACGTCTCTTCCTTTAGCAGATCTAACAAAGTAATAACACCTCCTGTGAGGAGCCTTTCCCCTCCGCTGCTGCTGCCAGCCCAGCCCGTGACTGAGCTGGGAGCGCGATCATTAACCTGCACGGGCAGCAGAGCGCTCACCGAGGGTCAGTGATCATTGTGCACCTTCCCTTGGGGGCACTGAGCCGTGCTCGCTCTGCCCAGCGGGTCCCACCCTCCGGACAGCCGGGAGGGGATGGGCAGAGCCGGGTTCATCCCCCAGGACTGCCCGCACTGCTGCTCCTGGCCCTGACAGACTTTGCTCAGGCTCGGGGAGAAGCGTGCCCCAGCCTGCGGGCCAGGAGCAGCAGCTGTCCCCGTCCTGGCCAGGGACTGCACGGAGAGTGTCCCTGCAGCAGCTGCTCCTGTTAAACCAAAGCCGATCAAAATGTGTACTTACATCTCATTTCCAGCCGGTGCTGGCAGGCAGGAGTGCCGGGCAAACATCACCAAATGCACACAGCACTCCCCAAAGGACAGACAGTCCTAAAACCTCAGAAGAACTGGGACCAACACAGCCAAGCAGCTTTTCTGAAAAGCAACTCTTTTCTTACTAAGTCATTCCTCAGGTGCGGTGGGTTTTTCCTTCCTGGCTGAATAATGTGTATTCTCTGAAACTTGTGTTGTTATTTGCTTGACTGAAAAACAAGAATTTCCACTTCTAAGAGGAAAAGCCCCAGGTTTGATCTGGGAGTAACTCTTGCTAAGTTCATGTGAAAGGAAATGAGGCCCTTCATCTTCAGATGCATTTGAAAACCCCAATGCAATTCCTTTGCATCTCTGATAAGAGAGCTTTGAAAGTAACATACAGTGTTTGTTTTTCAAATAAACCAACGCAGATTTAATGATAGCCTCTATCTACCTTTCCTTACATTCCCAATCTCCATTTAAAAATACTCACAGGTATTGCAACCATCAGCTTGGTTCCCAAAAATACATCCTTATCTTTTTCTCTACACAGGAAAGCATTTATCACTTCTCCCCTTTTGTAGGAGTGTCAGCATTTGTGTGCTAACGCCTTTCTGGTACTTTGTCATGTACTCAGCCTGGGAGATTATCTGGGAGGGTTCTGCAGGCACAAACACACACAGAAGGAAGCATATGGTGCTCTGTTTAGAGAGGCAATGCCAGTCCCATCACTGCCGAGGTCCCAGAAAATGCATCTCAGATGCAAATTGGTTTCATGAAACCAGGGGAAAAAATAACAGTCATATTTCTGAGGAAATAAGGTGAAAAAATATTAACTCTGAGCAGACTAGACAGCACTGGCAGGACTGGCAGTCAGATTTTCAGTAGTCAGTAGGGTTTTTTCCCCTATGAGAAATCCTACTGTGCTTTTCTTCTACCCCAGCTTCTGACAGCCGAGACTGCACACTGGGGAATTAATTCTGAAATTGGAAATCCCACAAGATGAAAATAAGCAAATTTCACAGCAGTTACATGAACATCTGCCACGAAGGAAATGTTTGCTTTGCTTACCCCCACTCAGATCCCAGGGATTCTTTCCCTGGGCTTCCTGAAGGAAGCCTTTCCTCACCCTGTTCAACCTTGCACTGGGTGCTGCAGGGCAGCAGGAAAGGATGGTGCCTCCCTGCCCTCAGTATGGGGAGAATATTCTGCCGCAGCCACGCAAAGGGGTCGCTGCTAAAGCCAGCTCCCAGAGAGCACATCCTCAGAGGCAGGAACAAGGCTCTGGGATTTTGGGGCAGCTCTCACTGTCCCTTATGGCACAGTTTTGTTGGAAGCTTGAGCTCCTGTACTGCCGCAGTGTGTCAGCACCATCCCTGAAGTGCAGAGCTCTCAGCTCCTGGTCTGGAACCCAAGAACCAGGTTATGGAAATGTCCCAGCACAGCAGGGCCCTTCAGGCACCTGGGCCAATCCCACTGGTACTGCCCCAGCAGGACGCTGCAGCAGAGGGCTCAGGAATATCCCCAGAGCTCAGGAGCTCTGGAAGCACAGCTGTTCTGCCTGGAAGCCAGTGGGGAATGCCCCCCCCCAGTTTGTGTGCAGCTGAAGACCCAAGTGACAGTGCAGAACCCAGATGGGCTCAGCACTGGGGGCTCCCCAGCAGCACCACAGCTGAGGCACTGCCCGGTCCCCAACCACCAGGCACAGCCCCAGGGTGTCCCAGGCTCCCACACAGCCTGGCCCCCACCCCAAGAGCACAGCACCCAAGAGCTGCCAGTGCAGCAGTGCCCCCAAAGTCCCAGAGCAGCCTGATGCTCGCTGTGCCGCTGCCAGCCACAGCCAGGGACAGCTGGGGTGGCACCTCTCCAGCTATTAACCACCCGCTGCATGTGCCAAAGGAGTTAGTGAGCAACTGACTCTGTGCTCTGATGCATCTTGATGTTGATGCTTTATCATTTCCTGGCAGTTACAACTGTTTTCTGCTTTTCTGGCCATTACTACTTCTCTTGAAGCCCCCGAAGCAGCTTTGTTCCATGGCTGCGTCTCCAGCACAGTCTGCAGCAGCTCTGGAGTTTATGAGCTGGAATTAATGGCAAGTGTAGCTTTTGGCTGAGCCTGTCAGTGCACCCACGAAACCCCTTGTCAGGTTTGTGTGGAGCACAATTGACTCCATCCCACACCTTGCCTGAGTGCCTGTTCATGCCCAGCACAGGTACCAGATCTTCAGCTGCTTCCTCTCCATAAGGTCTCTGGAGGTTTCTCCTGCGGCCTCATGACAAACTCCTTCAGCATCCTTCTTCTTCTTCAAAGCAGATTAAAAAGCAGCAACCAGACCTGTTATTAGCTCTATGGGTAGATTCATCTAGGCTGCAATTCTTATTTCCATTTTTTTCCTGGGGGTATGTTAATTGGCTCTCAAGTGCAGGGAAGAAAGAACAAGGCACCAGGGCAATACCTCAATGCAGAAGCAAGAAAAGGCAGGGTTTAGGGTGTTCTTAACTTTGTGAATGAGCAAAGTCATCTGAATTCCATGAGAGCTGTGCACAGATGTTATAACCCTGGATTCTTGTTTGTAGCCCAGTTCCACCTCATAAAGAGACTCCTAAGGGTGGACGAATAGAGATGGAGAAACAGGGAATGGCCTATTCCTCCCAGTCCTCCAGGTCATCTTTCCCTATCTAACATTGCATATGGTCATCTTCATTAACCCTTCATCCCTCTTCATCTTCATTTTAACTACATTAAAAGTGTAGAAGGCAAGCAGGATAATATCCTTCAGAACAAACCTCCTCCATCACTTCTTTGTCTCCTCCCTTCTCCCACAGGTACAATCTGGGAACACAAACAGTAATGCTGGAATTCACAAGCTGATTTCTCCTCTGAGCAAGCAGAGGGAGCAGAGGGCCTTGGGCACATCCAGAAGGCAGCCAGGAGGCACAGGACACAGAGGTAACAGGTTTAACAGGGTGCCCAGAGCAGCTGGGGCTGCCCCTGGATCCCTGGCAGTGCCAAGGCCAGGCTGGACACTGGGGCTGGGAGCACCTGGGACAGTGGCAGGTGTGCCTGCCATGGCAGGGGTGGCACAGAATGGGATTTAAGGTCCCTCCCAAGCCCAAAGCAATGTGGGATTCTGTGAGAGCACCGTAACTACCTGAAGGGAGTGGGATAACAACAAGCTGCCACTGTAGTTTGTGGTAGTTACTGACCAGCTGGAAGAAAAATCCTTGTTCAGCTTGCATTAATTGCTGTAAAATGCCTTCCTTGGTAAGGATCTGCTTCAGCAGCAAATACAGGACTCCTCAGAGCTGTTTGCTCTGCACAAAGGAGCTCTGTCAGAATGAACCTGGGTTCACCCCTTATTTTTGGACAATGGAATGGGAGGTGGGCGCTCATCAACTTAGTTCATAGCTAGCAGCTCCTGCCAGCTGGGGGAACTTCCCAGGAATTCTCCAGGTGGCTCAGAATAAAGCAGGGGCACTCCCTGGTGTGATACTGCTGGTTCAGGAGAAAGGAGAGAGGAAAGACTCAAACCTGGGAGAGCAAGGCCAGGCAGTGTCCCCAGGCAGTGCAGGGACTGTCCCTGTGTCCTGTGCACCATCCCCAGGCAGTGTCCCCACAGCAGGCAGTGTCCCCAGGCAGTGCAGGCAGTGTCCCCGTGTCCTGTGCACCATCCCCAGGCAGTGTCCCCGCAGCAGGCAGTGTCCCCAGGCAGTGCAGGCAGTGTCCCTGTGTCCCGTGCACCATCCCCAGGCAGTGTCCCTGTGTCCTGTGCACCATCCCCAGGCAGTGTCCCCGCAGCAGGCAGTGTTCCCACAGCAGGCAGTGTCCCCGTGTCCTGTGCACCACCCCACCTGCCCAGCAGCACAGCCCACGCTCTGCCAGCCCCACAGCTGATGCCAGCCTGGGTCAGGGTGTGCCTGGCTCTGCCTGGCACGGGCTCATTGCCCTGCCAGCGTCCCTGCCCCACGTGGGGACGCAGCTCTGCCACCCCCATGCTGCAGGAGGATAATTAATGTCCCTGGGCAAAGGCAAAACAAAACACAGGCACACAGCACTTGCTCTGCTTTCTCAGGAGATGTGACAGAAGAAAACAAGCTCCCAATCCCCCTGTCATTTTGCATCTTTATGCAGCCATAAAAAGCCATTTTTCCTTGCTTTGTTTGCTGGTTTACTACCAAGGCCCCCTCAGATTTTATTCCAACATGAATATTAATTCAAATATCATTGATATTGTGAACAAAATGAGAAAAATATCTCAAGGCTGTTCCGAATCCTAGTTTTCCTGGCAGAACAGCCTGGCCCTTTTAAGAATAAACACCCAGCTATTATTCCCATATTAACTGGTGCTTTACAAAATCAATACAAAAGCACAGCCCTTGCATGAAAGGATTTCCACTGGACTCAGCTCTGCCTCTTCTCCCAGCAGGATGACACCACAAACTGGCTAACCAGCACTTTGCTCTGCAGGCTCGTGTCCAGCCTGGTGCCCAGCAGGATGCCCAGTCCCTCGAGCCTCCCAAGGAAACTCTGGGTGGACAAAGCTGTGCCCAGAACCACGTGGGACATTGTGAGGCACTGCTGGTTTCCTACCCTCTGGAAATCTGCCCTCGGGAGCCTTTAACTGCTCAAAGCCTCTCCCAAAACAAGTGGCAAAAACAGACTTCAAAGACCCTCAGGGGTACAGAATTTTACCTCTGAAAAAGAACACATTTTTGCCCTTAATACACCAGGTTCTGTCCCTTCCTTGTCCAGGCCTGGCCCAGTGGTCAGAGCCCATGAACCCAAACACTGCCAGAGAAAAGGGACTCTAAGAGCAGAAATGGTTTCTGTTTCCTTCCAGACCCATAGAATTATCTTGCAATCCCTGTGTGCTGAGCTTCTGTGGCACAAACAGAGCTTTACAAATCCTGAGGGGTAGAGTGGCTCAGCCAGGTGGGTCCCCAAGTCCCTCCCTGCATTTGCTCCCCAGGTCTGTTTTTGTCCAAAACGTGTCATGGTCTATGGCTATGAAGCGGTACGTGGATGTGAACTGCCCAGGGATGCAGGAGGAGATGCGGTGTTTGAAACAGGGCTACAAGCCCCAGGGCACGAGGACTGAGAGCAGCTGCTGCCCAGGGACACCCCACGGTCCCCCAGCAGGCCCAGGGGCACCCCCAGGTGTCAGCAGCTGCTGTGGGGGCACCAAGAAAATCTGCATTTCTGTCTAAAATGTCCTCAGCTTCAGCTACCGAGAGCTTTTGCTATTGCATGGAACTGTAAAATACTTCTTGGTTCTCCTTCAAAGATTTTTACTTGGCCACGGGAAAGTTAACCACTGGCAAATGGAAGGACATTGGAAATAGCTGCTGTGAGCATTCTCATTGCTGTAATCGTCCCTGGCTGCCGGTAAGGAGCAAAGAACAGTATTTGAAAGCACACAGACCAAACCCATAATCCCTCACAAATATAACCACCACAAAGTACTGTCTCTCCCAAGCTACAAACAAGGATTAGCAGAGTTTGTCTTGCTTTGAATGAAGGATCTGGGCCAAGATCCAATGTCAAAAAATAACACAGAGTGGAGAAACCTAGCATGTGGCTAAAGATAATTTCTAATATTTATTAAGCCTATATTTCAAAAACATCCAAAAACCTCCAGCCTCTTGAACCCGAGCTCCCGTGATGCTTTCACTGGCTGCTTCTGCAGCAGGGACCTGTTTGCATCCCTTTTGTCCCTCTCTCTTCTCCCCTAATTGTTGCCTTTTCAATCTCTTGTCTGGGGGTTCACTTCAGGTCTCCAGGGCTTTTAACAAGAATTACCAGAGCTTGTTGCCATTTACTGTGTTTACAGCTAGAGAAATTGTGAAAAGGGGAATGGCATTTCTCCCTGCATAACACTCACACAAGAGAAAAGGGTTGAGAAAAGGTCAAGAAGGAAACTGCTAAAGCTCTGAATATCCCAAACACAACCTAATGTTCCCTAAAATGATGAGCACTACAGTCAAGGGAAGAGACAGAAACAGCTTCTAAAAGGCACACTCTGCAGGCAGGAGCGCTTCAGTGGGCTTGGGCTGTCCTGGAGAGGAGGGTTCCTGAGGGAGCAGCAGGAGCAGGCTGCAGGCAGGGCCACCAGCATCCCCTGGTGACCCACAGCACACGGGGACACAGCAGGACCTGCTCCCTGAGCTCAGCCAGGATCAGCCCTGCAGGGCTCAGCTGGGCTGGGTAATTCCCTGCTCACACCCTGCTCAGACCCTGCTATCTCTGGCTGCAGACACAGATCCTCCCAGCAGCAGTTACGGTTTGTTGAACTGGGCCACTTGGATCTTCCACCCTCACACACCTGAGTAAATTCTCCCTTCCCACGAGCAGTTCTTATGGAATTCTTTCCTGTCTGGCTGCACATACCTTCACCAGGGGCTGCTGAAGATCATCCTCAGGCTCCTGGTGATCCTCTTTGGCTGCTCTGGGTGTGCAAGGACCACCTGGCACAGAGGCCAACTTTCTTTCCGGGTGGGCTCAGAGCTGCTGAGCTCTGCTGCTCGTCCAGCTCTGCCAGGGCTGCCCCAGCACCGAGCAGCCCTGGAGCAAACAAACAAAGCTCCCTCGCCTGGGGCCCTTTACAGGGTGTCTCTCCTCCGGGATGAAGGGCTCAGTGAGAGGGGCTCTCATGGCCTGCAGCTGGGCAGGGAGCTGTCCAGCACAGCCGCAGGAGGATGTGCCCAGCACAGAGCCCCCGCAGCCCTGCCTGCGCTGCCAGGGCAGAGGGCTCAGGGAGCCTGGTGTGGGTACAGTCCCAGCACTGGCACACAAACCCAGCTCCTGGCACAAAGGAAAGGGCTTCCCAAGCCCCGCAGTGACGAGCTTTAGGAACCGACCCCGCAGCCCTGGGAAATGTCTGCAAACACAACAAAGGAGGGCAAGGCTGCAGGGGAGGAGCAGGGATGATGCAGGGCGCTCCCTGAGCTTCCTGCCTGCCTCTGCAGCTGCAGGGACATGAAGAAGGTGCAGCACAGATGGACCTGGGCAGGAAAGCAGCTGGAGTGTTCAATCCACCACAGGAGGCTGTGCTCAGCCCTGGGTCAGCTGTGCCCACAGCAGACAACAAATCTGCCTGAGCCAAATTGTCCTTGTGTAATTGCCTGTGTGACCAGAAAGAGAAGTAGCTCAAGTAAACCTCAAATTCTGTGAGCTGTTGTCAGCATCTCACCATCAGCATGTTGCAGGCTGCAAAAATCAGGTCCCTTTTCCATTATACGTTAATTACTTATTATTTCTACTGGTGTTGGTCATGAGGAAAAAACCCACAAAGGCAAAATCATCACTATAAATTCTCTTCCAGCATCCTAAAGTGAGCCATGAGTTTTGCTTTTGGCTGCAGGTCCCTCTCTCTGCAGGACACTCAGGTTTTTGGTGCCTCACATCAGTGAGTGTCCACAAGAAAAGAGTGACCTCAGCAGGAGCGAAGTCCCTGTGCACCTTGTGCAGTGAGGTACAGCTGCAAAAGGCCCTTAGCTCATTTTGCTGATTACAGAGTTGTTTATATCCAGTAAAGCTTAAACCCCAAGCAGGCTGGAGTGGCTCACCGTTAGGATTTCTCATAAATCACATTCGGGCAGTCCAGGCTGCAGAAGCTGCAGTGGATGAGCTGAACTGTAGAGCAGAATTGCTTTAAAGCCTCACAGAATGAAAGTAGAATAAGATGATTTCCCAAACATCTGACAAAACCACTGCAGGCTCCCTGGAGGGAGCAGGAGCGTGGGTGAGAGCACATTCCTGGTGCCCAGGCTGGGGACCACTGCTGGGTGCTGATCCTCATCCCGAGCTGGCAGCTGCCCTGGATCCCTTGTGCCAGGCCTGGGCTGGCTGATGGCTGGGCCAAGGAACGAGGGCTTTACTTCCCTCTCTTTATCTGGCAATGGGAGGGAGCCTAAGAACATCTTCATTGCTTGGGAGCAGTGGTTTGGAGCTTGGCTGTCAGATCCTCCCACCCCTCCAGGAAGCACTGCGAGCCCTTGGAGGGGTGCTGGCTGATTCCCCTTTCTCCCAAGTGAGCCCACGTGCTCAGGAGCACCAGGACCTTCAGGCATTCCTCAGGTGCCCTCAGTGGCTGGGTCGTTCTGCCAAGAAAAACAAACCAAAGATCTTTGGGGCAGAGAAAAGCCTGCCCTGTGAGAATCACCTCCTGGCAGGGACAGCGTGGGCGTGCCATCCCCAGCTGTCCCTGCCCTGTGTGACTCCCCAGCCACCAGCCAAGCATGGGCCATCCCTGCTGGCACTGGGCTTGGGGTGGCTCTCAGAGAGCCTTTCCTCAGCACGCCTGAGAGCAGAGGGCACCGGTGGGCTTCAGCAGGATCCACAATCTCTGTGCTCTGCAACCACAGGAATTTGTTTGTATGGAAATTGTCCCTGCTCTGTCCACTGCTCAACCCCCACCCCCCTGTCACAGAACAAGGCTCTGGGAGCTCTGATTGCACCTCCCATCCAAACAGGAAAGAAGGGGCTGGAACACGGCTGTGGGCACCTGGCCAGCACCACCCACTCCACAGAGGCAGAAACGGTCCAAAATAACAATCCTGAGGGGGCACAGCCCCGTGGGACTGAGCCTCCTCCTCTGGAGCCCACGCTGGCCAGGCAGCCATCCTGCCGGGCTCTGCACTGCCCTGGGAGACTCAGGCCCTGGGGGAGAGCAGGGCTGGGCACAGCACAGGAGCCTGGAGCAGCAGCTTCATCTGGCAGCACAGGAGAGGAGGTGGATTTTACACACAGCCTTGGAGCAGAGGAGAACAGGGGGAGGCTGGACTCAGCTGAAATGTTAACGTGACAGTTCTCCTTCTGCTGCTGCTGGAGCAAGCCTGAGCCCAGCCTGCCAGGGCAGAATGGCACTCTCTGTCGCTGTGCCAGGGCAGAATGGCACACTGCAGCTGTTCCTGTGCCAGGGCAGAATGGCACACTGCAGCTGTTCCTGTGCCAGGGCAGAATGGCACACTGCAGCTGCTTCTGTGCCAGGGCAGAATGGCACACTGCAGCTCTCTGTTTCTGTGCCAGGGCAGAATGGCACACTGCAGCTGTCACTGTGCCAGGGCAGAATGGCACACTGCAGCTGTCACTGTGCCAGGGCAGAATGGCACACTGCAGCTCTCTGTTTCTGTGCCAGGGCAGAATGGCACACTGCAGCTCTCAGTCACTGTGCCAGGGCAGAATGGCACACTGCAGCTGTTCCTGTTCCAGGGCAGAATGGCACACTGCAGCTCTCAGTCACTGTGCCAGGGCAGAATGGCACACTGCAGCTGCTTCTGTGCCAGGGCAGAATGGCACACTGCAGCTCTCAGTCACTGTGCCAGGGCAGAATGGCACACTGCAGCTCTCTGTCACTGTGCCAGAGCAGAATGGCACACTGCAGCTGTTTCTATGCCAGGGCAGAATGGCACACTGCAGCTCTCTGTTTCTGTGCCAGGGCAGAATGGCACACTGCAGCTGCTTCTGTTCCAGGGCAGAATGGCACACTGCAGCTCTCAGTCACCGTGCCAGGGCAGAATGGCACACTGCAGCTCTCTGTTTCTGTGCCAGGGCAGAATGGCACACTGCAGCTGCTTCTGTGCCAGGGCAGAATGGCACACTGCAGCTCTCTGTTTCTGTGCCAGGGCAGAATGGCACACTGCAGCTCTCTGTTTCTGTGCCAGGGCAGAATGGCACACTGCAGCTCTCTGTTTCTGTGCCAGGGCAGAATGGCACACTGCAGCTGTTCCTGTGCCAGGGCAGAATGGCACACTGCAGCTGTTTCTGTGCCAGGGCAGAATGGCACACTGCAGCTCTCAGTCACTGTGCCAGGGCAGAATGGCACACTGCAGCTCTCTGTTTCTGTGCCAGGGCAGAATGGCACACTGCAGCTCTCTGTTTCTGTTCCAGGGCAGAATGGCACACTGCAGCTCTCTGTTTCTGTGCCAGGGCAGAATGGCACACTGCAGCTCTCTGTTACCATGGCCATGTGGTGTGAATGGCAGCCTCAGAGCAGGGCAGGCCTGGGCAGGGGGTGCTGAGGCCAGGACAGGACCACAGTGTCCCCCCAAAGGCCAGGGCAGCTGCCCTGCACATCCCAGCTCCATCCCCTCCTGAGCAGAGCCGGGGATGTGCAGGTACCCCCGGGCATCACCCCTGGGCTGCCCTCAATGCTGGGCTCTGGTGGAACCAGGGCAAGCCCAGGTGTGCCCCAGAACCAGGGCCAGGCTCAAGCACAGCTGCTCTCCTCTCAGCTGTGAGCTGGGCCTTACAGAAACGTTTCCTGCTCCCCAGGATGGTCACTTTCTCTCTGCAGCATGTGTTGTGTGGGGCTCAGTGCCCTGACAAAACACTTCCTGGTAGGAAAGCTGCGTGAGCAGTGCCAAGGAAATGGCAAGGTGTTCCAGATAATTATGCTTTAGTAGAGCTTAATCAAAGAAGCTGTGGACTCTGCTAGCACCAGAGGCGTCCTGCAGATGTATTGATTTCCACTCTGAAAGCCATATCTGTGTGCTGGAGCATGCAGAGAAACAAAAAGCTGGGATTGTGAATCCCGGCTGGAAGACAGTTGGGATAAGCTTGATAAATCAATGTACAAATGGGCTGTTTCATTTTTCAGGGAAAAAAAAAGTAAAGAATAGCTCTTACTCTCCCACCACCTGAGCTTCTTACCTCCGGAGTAAACACATGGTTTTGTTTGAAGAGTATTTTTCTGGTAGGTAACTGGAGATGTTCCCTATGATCAGGAAGGCTGAAATACTTTATCCTCTGATTGCTGAAGTGCTTCAGCAATCCCTGAATATTCCCCACAACCAGAGCTGGGAGTGACCAGCACTGTCAGTGGGGATCAGGGCATGTCTGCATGTCTCATTTGGCTCAAGCTGTAATTCAGGGTAGGACTGCCTGGACCCTGCCACACATCCCTTTTTCTGTCACTCTGCATTTGCTGCAGGCTGTAGAGCATTACCTCCATTTACAGCACAGGGGTGGTGATTTCATGCACCTGTAACAGCCCCATGCCAGGACAGTCCTGCTGCCAGCCCTGGGGTGCAAGGATGAAAGTGCTGCATCCAAGGCAGGAGCTTGCAGCTCCTCTGGCTCAGAATGGGGACTGGGGCTGCCACTGGACCCCGAGAGCCAGGACCTGATCTCATTCCTCCAAAACTGCTCTGCATTCCAACACCAGCATTCTCAAATCTCCAGTGGGCTGAAAAATCTGTTTCTCTCCTCATCTATAATTAAGGAGCAACAAGCTCCCCTTGCTCAGGAGACTGGCCAGAATGCTCTGAACCTGGGCATTTTCAATGTACTTGTTCTTATTTTTATTGCACTTCAAAATACCAACTTCCAAAGAGGAATGCTGCTCATCGTCTGTGCTGCGTGGTGCTAGCTGGAACCTACACTTTCATGGTTATTTAAAAAAAGAAATAGGAAAAATGCAGATAGATCACTTAAATAGTTTTGTTGGTTCATTGATTTGCTCCCAACAGAGCTGGGGTCACCTGCAGACACTTGGGCAGGGGCCAAGGGGCTGGAGCCCAGGGACCAGAGCTGGCTCTGGGGGCTGTGGGCACAAACCAGCCCCTGCTCTGGGGAACTCAGAGCAGCACCAGCAGAGCCACTGCAGATCCTTTATTCCTGCCCCAAAAGGCTGATTTATTATAGTGGGAACACCTGTGAGAACACGGCTCATTCAACTACATCTTCAACTGGCGTTTTTGTTCCAGCTGCTGGATGGATGAACTGGTCAAACTGAGGAGACTCAGAGAGCCCAGCCCTGTGTCCAGCTGGCATGAGGGACAGGAGCCCTCCCACCACGGGCTCAAGCACCTTCTGCACCAAGAAATAAACCCTTGTCAGCCTGTCCCTCCTCACCTCTCCAAACACTGCAAAGTCCTTGGTTTTGCACCAAAGAGAAACAATTAAATCTCAGTCTCCAGCAGGCAGCCAAGCACTTTCCCACCTCCCTGAATCTATTCCGAACAACACGCACTCAGGTGTCCAGAACCCTCCTTGTCAAAGAAAACACTTTCATGCTGATCCCCTTTCCTGGGAAAGCAGCAGCTTCCAAAGGCTGCAGGTTCCCCAGCCCAGCTGTGCTGCTCAGGGCTCATGGCAGGAACAGCTGGCTGCCTCCAGCAGCCTCTAACATCCCCTTCCCAGAAGGCAAAACACAGCAGAACAATGTTTCATTAGGAGAAACAACTGATATTTAGGTATGTGGCACATCCGTGAAGTGACTCGAAAGGTCACCCTCTCAAATGTCTGTGAAGAGCACGCAGAGGAAAGTGCCCACCTGGAATACCAATGGGGAGGAACTGCATCACCAGGAGTCCTCCACTTCAAAAGAACAAACAGACAGCTTTGTGCTTCTCTTATCTCCGTCCTTACCTCTGTCCCCAGAGCTTTGCTCCAATTAGTTATTTCACGTTAATCACGGTTAGTGCTGCCCATTTCCTCCCGTGCTGTGCCAAAGGATGCCAGGGCAGCGTGGGCAGCCCTGCCCTGGCACGGGCACGGGCACAGGCACAGGCACAGCCTGCTGCTGGGGACATCAAGGGCTGCTCTTTGTTTCCCCAACCCCCCTGCCATGGGGAGATCTGTTTCTGTAATTGCAGGTGTAAATCTGCCCGGGGCTGAGCTGTTTGGCCAGAATAGCTGGTGTCAGTGCAAACCTCCAGCACTTTCCAACTGGGGATTGTTTGATGCTATAGCTTATGGGGACGGTTTTCTTTTTTAACATTTGATGGCTTGTCACATGCTAAAGCCACGTGAGCTGTACATCATAATCTTCTGTGTAGAGTGGGCAGGGACTGATGAACTTTGTAAAATTAAGAGTAGCAGAGTAGAGGTGAGTAGGAAAAAAAAGGAGTCCTTCATGTAATCCAAGCATAAGGGCCATAGCAATAGATTACTCCAGCAATTCTAACACAAAAAGAAATAGATGTCGTTGATTTTGGAGCTCACTGCCACAGAATGCTTTGAAAAAACACCATGTGTGAGTGTGTGCAGAAAACAAGCAGGAAAACTCCTGGCAGAAGCCAGTGGATGCAGCGGTGTGCAGATGTGAGGTCTGGAAGCTGAATAAGAACCACTTCATCCTCACCTTCTCCCTCTGAGGTGCCCTAATGCCCATTTTGAGTCAGCCACTGTGGGATGGACCTTGAGGCTGAGCTCATCCAGCCCCTCTGCTCTCCAGGCAGGCGCCCTGGGGCTCTGCAGAGCTCCTGGAGCTGCTTTTCCTTCCTCCCGAAGTGCAGGTGCTGTGTGTGCAGCAGCAATCAGATCACAGCAGAGCCCCCAGCCCCAGGCACACACAGGACACGGGGCTGGCACAGCTCCACCTGGGGCAGGAACTTGGGTGGCACTGGCTCTCCCCCACTGCCCTGTGGTTGTGGAAGTGAATTTACATTTTCAACATTAAAACACATCAATAAATAATATTTTGTATTATTCTCTGCATTGCTTATGTGATAAAAATGAGTAATTTTAAGGCAGAGCCCTCTAAAGATGCAAAAATGCTTTGGAAATAAAAGTAAATTACAATTTACAATATCCCCCTAAAGTCAGAATTATTGTCCCACCTCTTCAAATCAAAGTTTAAAGAACTAATCTCAATTCCATAAGGAATTGGCATGGTCAAGAACAGACCAGGGAATGATGGCATTTCCTCTTATCACAAAATCCTGATTCCTCTATAGCCAGCTGCAGCAGGGTACAGAGTTTAACCGGGACAGTGCAGGACACACAGGAAATGTCTGGGGTGGCACCGGGTGCCTCAGGACGCAGTTCCTGGGAATCCCTGCTCTGTGGAGTCTGCCTGACCACAGAGCTCAGGGATGCACAGGCAGCATGAGCCTTTCTCAGGCTCACCCCTCCTTTTATCTCTTCTGGAGATCACCAGGGCCCAAGAGCAGGGCTGCTCCCCACTCCCATCCCCCAGGTGAGCCCCATTTCCCACCCGCTGCCTCCAGCAGCCTCGGCACCATCCCCCAGGAGGGCTCCCCAGGATGCCAAACCAGCGGCTCCTTCGTGTCTGTGCCTCTCAGAACAGAGCAAATCCACCGGCCCCTCCAGCAGCACCTCAGCACTTCATGGGCCCTTCCTCACTGCCTGGGCCAGGAGAGGGCACCGGGGCAGCCCCATCCTCCCTCATCATCCTCCCTGCCTGCCCACAGCAGCCCCAGCAGGGCCCCAGCTCTGCCTCTGACTGATGATTTTCTCTCCACGTTCTGACCCCGAGGTGAGCAGCACTAATCAAAGAGCTGCTGTGAGAGACAGAAATGTGCTTTGGATTCAAATGTACGGAATCTGCAAGTTTCCTACCAGTAAGTATCAGCACCACGCTCATCAGGTCAATGCCAAAAGCCACAGCCATCCCCCAGTCCAGCAAGTTCAGCCTTTCCCGAGTGATTATTCCCATAATTACCTGGATTAAATAACTGCCCAAAGCGCTGCAGCCACAACAGGACCAGCAGGGCAGGACTGAGTGCTGAGTCCCAGCACAGGAGCTGACCTGGCACGGCTGGAGCAGCTGCCCATGGTGCCCAGCCCACGGTGCCTGGGCACACAGAGCCCTCCTGCACGGCAGAGCTGGCTGTGCTGCTGCAGGGGAAACACCCTATATTGCTTTGCCAGTACATTCAAGGAGATGTCAGTAGATTTTTGGCTGAGATATCAGCAAAAGAATAACCAAGGAACTGAAACCTGTTTTTCCCTTTTTGATCTTTCTTGACCTTAAAAGGTTAGAAAAAGGTTAAGCCCCTGGCCAGTTTGGGACAGCTGGGCCCGGGGTGCCCAAGCAGTCTGCAGCAAAGACTGACATGTTTCTGCAAATACCTCACAGGCAGCAACTGCAGCCTTGCATCGACACCACAACAAGCTCTTCTCCTGGGAAACGTTCCCATGTTTATTTTACTCCTCCAAGTAAAAAATGTAAATGTTCTTTTTTTCCTCTACATCTTCTGTCTTTGCTTCTCTGTGTTTTGCAGAGCATTTGTCACCCTGCTGGGCCCCATGGCAGCTCTGATGTGTGAGTGTGATCCAGCCTGTTCTCACAGGGTGCCAGTCCCAAAACCCCCAGAAGCAGCCCTGGGGGAGCTGAGCTCCACACACAGCGTGAGAAAGCTGCTGCTCTGGAAAGGGAGAGCCTGGCGCTGCCAGGCCCCTCCCTGGGCACGGACAGACAGAGATCACAGAACCGTTTTCGGCCGGAAAAGTCCTTCAAGATGAAGGATCCAACTGAAACCAGCATTGCCAAGCCCAGCCCTCCTCATCCTCCTCCCCAGCAGCAGGCTCAGCTGTTCCTGTTGGAGCCCCAGCGCGGGGTGGTGCAGGAGAAACCGGCTGTGTTGGAAACCCAGGAGAAGCACTCACCACCCACCTTCTGTCGTCACTGCTCCCCACCTTCACTCCCATTGCCTCTTCTCCAGAAAATAAAAGTGCCTTTAGAACTCCTGATCAGCCCACAGAGCACACTGAGGTGGGCAAACACATCCCTGCAGCTGGTCCCCCTGCAGCCCTCCCGGGCTCTGGAGCAGCCCCTCCTGGCAGGGGCTCAGGACCGGGGCTGTGGGGCCGATGGTGACGCCAGCCCCGCCTGGGTGGCCAGGCCCCCCTCCCCAGCACGGGCTGGTGCCAGCCCTGGCGCCCAGCCCCGCTTCAGCTGCGCCTCTGCCACTCCTGCAGGCCACAGAGAGCTCCCCTGCAGCTGAGCCATCCCTGGGGCTGCCCAGGAGCAGGGACAGGCTGTGAGGGGAAGCATTCCACAGGAGTGGGAGGGCTCCGAGCAGACACAGAGCATCGCCCAGACTCCTGTTCCCACTGCAGCAGGAGCTGCAGGGAGCTGCTCCCCAGAGCCCTGGGAACAAGGAGAGCTCCTCGTGGGCAAGCCCAGAGCAGGGAAGGGGAGCTGCACCCCTGGCAGTGACAGAGCTGCTCCCCCCACACCCCAAGCCGAGCCCTGCTCCTGGCTCCCTCTCTCTGCAGGAAGCACTGAGAGGAGCCAGGATCAGGCTCAGCTGGCAGAAGCACCTGGGGAAAAACCCAAACTTCTTAACTGAGGAAAGACACCCCAGACCCTCATGTTTGGGGGCTACAGGCGCTTTCCCTCCAGGCAGGAGGAGCACACACAGCTCAGGAATACACCTGCTCACAGGAGAGGAGAGCAGAGCCCTGTCAGAGGTGTCTGCAGCCAGCACAGCCCCCAGCACAGCCCCTGGCCCTGCTGGAACCCAGGGCTGGCAGCAAGAAAATGCCAGCCCCAGCCAGACCTGCCCACGTGGTCCCAGTGTCACACAGCTCCTGACACCAGGCTGCCACACCAAAACAGAACCAATTTGCAAAAAACGTGCTCATGACCTCACATTGAGTCACTGGCTCTACACGGGCCATTTTTTTTTTTTTTTTGTTTTCCCAAGAAAATCCTCAAAAGCTCCCACTTTCAATCCAGTATGAGCAAGAAAACTTTCTGCTATCTCAAGGACATATGAGGAATGGGAAAACTGCAGCCCACAGGTCTGAGCCAGTGCTACTTTTCACTCTCCTGAAGCGTGACAAGAAACAGCTCCTAGTTTCTGGTTCTGAGAAAAAAATTGATTTTTAACTTTAGCAGCTTTCTGTGTGGCTGTGCTGAATAACACATGGCACAACTCTGTGTAGTTACCATATGGAAATGATGAATGAATATGAAATGCAAGGAGCAGCAAAAGTCATTCTCCCATGGCCTTGAAATGCAGTGGGAACTCGGCTGGGAAGGGAATGAGAGACCTGAGCCAGCAGCACAGCCCCAGCCAGCCTGTGCACAGGCTCCCAGGGGGTGACACTGGCACTGGAGCTCTCAAAGCTCCTTTCCAGCCCAAAGGATTCTGCAGCTCCGGATTCTGCTTCTACCATCCTGCTCCTGTAACAAAAGCTAAGAGCAGCACACAAATTAGGTGCTTTTTCTTGAGAGGCTGAGGCTGCTTTGAAAGTTCAGGCACAAGTTAAATTAGAAGGAAGTTACTTCAGGAATCTTAGAGCAGTGTGAAGGAGTTGCCAGCTAGAGAGAATGATTTATTCATGGTCTACAAGGAGCTTACCCAAGCAGGGAGCTGCTCCTCTCCTTTCCCCCCAGGCTGCACAATCTGCCTTGACACTGGACCAGTCGAAAGCCCATTAAGAAATGCTTCATTATTGATACTGTAAATTGATTTAAGATTAAATGAATTATACATGTGCAGCCAGAGCCCCTCGAAGGCCTGTCCTGGTCAGGCTGGCTCCCCAGCCCCAGCCCCAGCCCCACACACGAGCTCTGTGTCACCCACTGTAAATATTGCCATGCAATGCTTTGGTACCGAGTGCTGCTGTTAATGTGCAGCAGTAATTGCACCCAGACCCTCATCCCGTGCCTGGGAGTATTTTGGACCATTACACCCAAAGCCTCATGGAACAACTGCCATTATTTTACTTTTATGTTCAAGAAATTTTTCCAAGGGGTTGGGGGTTGTTTTCGTGGCCTTTTTTCCTGCTCTGAAGCCATTATTTGCCCCCAGCTGAGATTAATAACAGCAGTTTATCACACCACATGCACTCATCAGCCTAGGGGAATACTCCCTGATTTGTTGGTTTTTCTCTTTCCTCCCATAAAATGCTTCATCAGTTCTGACAATGTAAAAAGTAGATCAGGAGCGAAAATTGCAGTTACCACATGATCACGCTTCCCATTCTCTAGGATGAAGTCGGAGTATTGATTCCAGTTATTTTTGTGACAGAAGATTTGCTTGAACTCCTGCTCCAGTCAAAGGAAGGGTCCCAGTGGACTCAGCCAGTGCAGGACTTGGGGAAGAACTTTCAGCAAACCTACAAGACTAATTAATTTTTTAAGGTCAGGACTTTTTTTCAATGGCAAATTGGCTTGTCAAGTGAATGCCCTTTTTCCACAGAAAAGGTTTCTGCAGGGAAGCACTTCCTTCCCTGCTGGAGGATGGCAGCCTGAGAAGAGGGATATTAGAGGCACAAAGGGAGCTGTGGCTGCTCCTCCTGGACAGTCCATCCTGGCCACTCCATCCCAGCCCTGTCCCCCTTGTCAGTCCATCCCATCCCTGTCCCTGGTCACTCCATCCCATCCCTGTCCCTTGTCACTCCATCCCATTCCTGTAGGTTCTTTCTGCATTGAAAGTACAAATACAAAATAACAAAAGAAAAACCCCACCAAACCTATCCTGAGAGTTCTTATTGGGATTTTAGTGAATTTTTAAAATCTCCATATTTGAAATTATAAAAATCACATTTCATGTTATTCTTCAACTTGGAATGTTTTCAAGGGACCAGATTCATTTTCTGTATTTTCCACAGCCCATGAAAAAAGTGATCAGAGCAACAGCAAAGTTTTGTTCTGGGTTTCAGAGAGACTGACTGTTAATCTCCATCGTGACACTGATCTGTGCCTCAGCAATTCATTCAATCCCCTGGTGTCTGTTTTCAGTCGCTTACCTTGCCTAATATGAAAGTTTCCAGAGCAGAGAATATCACTTCTTGGATTTCTGCAGCACCCAAAACATTGAGCCCCTAATCTACACACTAATACAAGGTAAATGGCTCATTTCCAGGTTTGGGCCTTTTTGCATATTACAATGAAAAGAAGTTTTCAACACTGAAGAGACAACTGGGCTGATTAAAGACCAACCCCTGGAGAAGGACAAGCTCTGTTCCCTCTTCAAGGATGCATTTAGAAATTACAGCTCCATTCAGCAGCTGGGGAGAGACTGGAATCTATTATTCACCAATCAAGTTGTCATCACCTGGAAGATTAGATGGTGGCCCAGGAGACAGAGCCAGCAGAAGTTTATCAATTTCTCGAGAATAAATAATAAAACCTGAAATGCAGCTCAAGGAGGGCTTGGTCAGGGAAGGGGGGGGCTGGGGGGTAAATGACTGTCACCAAGGGCGTGTGACACACGGTGTGTCACGGCCAGACACTCTCACAGGGGAAACCCAGAAAGCACAGCCTGAATAAAACCTCACACAGTCAGGAGGGAGCCCCTTGAAGATCACCAGCCCAAGGATGGGCACTGGGGACCCTGAGAGGGTGAGGGGCTGATGGGGACTCCGGGAGCTCCTGCTCCCTCTGGGCTGCAGCAGAGGAGATGCTGATGGCATTTGTGGGTGACAGGAGGCTGGCAGTGATTGTGAGAGCTCTGGAGGACGGGAGCAGAATTCAAAGTGCTCTTGATGCCGTGGAGTGCTGTGAAATCAGGGAGATGGAGGCAGTTACAGGATGCCTGGAGAGGAGAAATCACTGCACAGGCAGCAAATGGAGAACATCTGGCCCAGCAGCAGGATGGCAGGAAAGGCTCCTTTGGTGCCTGATGGGAAACAGCAGCTCTGAAACAGCCTGGCCTGCAAGGAGCTGCCACAGGACAAGGACTGGGGCAGGGCTCTGGAGATCAGCCACTTCTGAGGGCTGGGAACGACCCCTGCCCAGCTGCCACCCACCTGTGCCCCTGGGAACAGCCTGGCCTTGCCCAGGGACAGCCCCCTGCCCAGTGTCCCCTGACCAAGGACAGCCCCTGCCCAGGGAGATGTCCCTGCCCAGTGTCCCCCTGCCCAGGGACAGCCCCCTGCCCAGGGACAGCCCTCCTGCCCACGGATATCCCCTGCCCAGTGTCCCCCTGCCCAGGGACAGCCCCCTGCCCAGGGACAGCCCCCTGCCCAGGGACAGCCCCCTGCCCAGTGCCCCCCTGCCCAGTGTCCCCCTGACCAAGGACAGCCCCCTGCCCAGGGACAGCCCCCTGCCCAGTGTCCCCCTGCCCAGGGCCACCCTGCCCAAGGCCTGTCCCGGTCACAGCAGGGCACTGGGCACCCACACTTTGGGACTGCTGGGAGCACAGCACAGCGAGCAGGGCACTGCCAGACACTCCCACCTTTCCTCACAAGTCTCTTGGCCACCCCTAAGTGGCAATCTCCTTCTCCCAGAGCAACCCCAGGCACCCCGGTGAAACAGAGGAACAGAAGGAATGAAATACATTTAAAATGGGTGTTTTCAGCAAATATGTTACAAAACCATTTCCAATCCTTCACTCTGAGTGTCCCATTATCAAAACACAAACAGTCATCTCTCAGCCCTTAATACGGCTGGAATTATCTTACCTGTCCTCTCCATTATTCTTGGTGACAAGTGAATGGTATAAATGCCCCACAGCCCTTGGATAAATAACTTCCCACACAGATTAGGCTACATCATGCAGAGCTAACAAACATATCCATGAAAAGGAAATGGACGTGCTAATCTATAAAGATTTAGGTGAAGGAAGAAGCCATCAATCTGTCAGGAGTTATCAGGTTATTTCTCCCTGTTACTGCAGAGATTTCCTCTTAAACTCTACCCTCACTCCTCTGGAGATTGTGCAGGAATTGCAGCTGGAACACAATTTTTCAAAAACAATTAGGTCTCTACCAAAAGGGGGTCCATCCTCCAGGTGTGAAGAATGCCTTGGCAAGGAAAGTCTTCTCTTTGGAAGCCGCTAAGGGATAAAGGAAGAGACAAAAGCAACATCCCAGCTCTGCTACCAAAATAAACAAACTTCAGGGGCTTCCGAGAAGCTGAGCCACGTGCACTAATAAACATTCTGGGCTGGTTTCTGCTCTTGTTCCATCACTGTGTTGCCTCTTCAGCTGAGCAGACATTCGTTGCTCTCCCAGCCCACTCTAACTCAGTGTCACAGCAGGATTCGCCCTTCCCGGGCTCCGCATCCCTGGGGCAATGCGGAGCCAGGAGCGGCCCCAGCCCAGCTCCCCGTGCCAGCCCAGGCTCACCCTGCACACCGGGGACAGGCGGGGACAGCCAGGACGGGGCTGCACTGCCACCACTGCCCCACGCCAGCTGACATTCCCCACGCACAGAGCAGCACAAAGCAGCGCAAAGCTCTTTTAAAAGCTCTAAAAACAGCCCCCAATTTTTCTTCAGGCAGCCTGCGCCACTTTCAAGGCTCACAGACCCGGCATTTCATTAAACTGCAAACAGGGAAAGCCTGCGTGCTCACACAGAGAAAAGATTGTTCCTTTTATTGTGTTAGGCTGCTTAAAATCTGCCTTTTCCGCGAATGTGAAGTGATCATTCACACCGTGTTTTCTTTAAGGAAAGGGAGGAAACGCCTCCCATTTCCACATCGGTTAGAAGCATTCATACACCAAACACCGATAGTTGTTTGCTGAATTACCGGGCAGCTTTAGTCCTGCTGAAGCCAATGGATCGGTCAGTGAGGGTCAGCGGGGATGTCTTGGGGTCACTCGAGGGCACCACGTGCAGACTGCTGCTGGAGAGTGCCACAGCACCTTCAGGACATCGGGAATGCTAGAATCCTGGAATGGAGAGTGGTTTGGGTTGGGAGGGACCTTGAGGATCACCCAGTGCCACCCCAGCCATGGCAGGGACACCTCCCACTGTCCCAGCTGCTCCCAGCCCCAGTGTCCAGCCTGGTCTGGGACCCTGCCAGGGATCCACTCTGGGCACCTGTGCCAGGGCCTCACACCCTCACAGATTTCTTCTCTAGGGAATGCTGGATCTCATCAGCTGGAACCCCTTCCTTCCAATACACCTCACAGTACAATCCAGAGGCAGGCGACTTTCAAGCATCTTCACGGTTTAGTTCAATTAGAAAAGGTGAAATGGAGTGGAGGAAAACCTCTTTGTAAGGGCATTAGATTAAAATATTCATATCCATACCTCAAATGGTCTCTGTGAAATCCCTATTTCCAGCGGGCTGAGATGCCCTGTGTCCTGTTTGCAGTGGGAGTTAACAGAGATTTCCAGGGTTGCCTGGCTTGTCCCAGCTCCTCTGGGCACACATCCCCAGCAGTACCTGTGGGCTCTCAGCCCCTGCCCAGGGCAGGATCTGCTCCTGCACCCTCCCCAGCTGCTGCAGGCAGCACAGCAAAGCCCAGAGACAGGCCAGGGACAGGGAGAAGTGCCAGCAGGTTCCCTGGGGTCTGACTGCAGGGCTGATCCTCACTGGAGGCTGGCCAGGAGCCCATTCTGGGCTGGAGGGAATGCTGCGGTGCCTCAAACAGCCCTGGGGATGGAGCAGGGCCCTTCCCTGGCACTGCTGGCGGCACAGAGTGCCACCTTCCTCACAAACAATTGCTCACAAATGCCTGTGAAACCCCAAGCACTGACCAGCCTCCAGCCAGCTGAGTTTGCAGGAGCTGATCAGATCAAAGACTGAAGTGCAGTAGCCCCGGGCAGCAGAAAGTACAAAACTGCATCTACGTCAATTCAGTGCATATTAATTTACCTTGAAAATAAATCAGAAAAATAGGAGAATAACACCTGCATCTCTGTGACTGCTCTGCAGTACCCTGTGAATGATATGGCCGTGCCAGGGCAGAGGGGCACTGGTTTATAGGGTGAGCTGAACTGCCCTGCCCTCCCTGGCCACGGGCACAGCGGGGGTGACACTGCACTCACCGCCTGCGCTTCCCACAGGGATGTACACCGCCTCATCTGCAGATTGCAGAATCCTTTTCTTTGAGACAACCTCAGGAATCAATTTTAGAGGCAGCCAAGGGTATGTAGAACGTTAAGATGTGTAGAACATTAAGTTTTTGTTTAAAATATGGGCAATGCGTTCAGACAGTGCTGAGCTCCTGAGCTCTGGGACTCTCCGGCAGCTCTGGCTGTAATGTGTCTGCTCTTGCTTAGGCCAGGCAGCAGCACTCCCTGTAACAAACTGCTCCAACACAAAATCTCTGATCCAAACCAGGCAGCAGCACTCCCTGTAACAAACTGCTCCAACACAAAATCTCCGATCCAAACCCCTGGCACAGGTGCCCACAGCAGCTGGGGCTGCCCCTGGATCCCTGGCAGTGCCCAAGGCCAGGCTGGACAGGGCTGGGAGCACCTGAGACAGGGGAAGGTGTCCCTGCCATGGCAGGGTGGCACTGGCTGGGATTTAAAGTCCCTCCCAACCCAAACCATTCCAGGATTTAAGGTCACTCCCAACCCAAACCATTCCAGGATTTAAGGTCACTCCCAACCCAAACCATTCCAGGATTTAAGGTCACTCCCAACCCAAACCATTCCAGGATTTAAGGTCACTCCCAACCCAAACCATTCCAGGATTTAAGGTCACTCCCAACCCAAACCATTCCAGGATTTAAGGTCACTCCCAGCCCAAACCATTGCAGGATTTGAGGTCACTCCCAACCCAAACCATTGCAGGATTTAAGGTCACTCCCAGCCCAAACCATTGCAGGATTCCCAACCCAAACCATGCCAGAGCTGTGGATGTGTCCCCATGCAGGGACTCGTTCCTCCAGCCGGTCCCTCCCTGCAGGGCTGGCTCTGACACTGCCAGCCCGCTGTGGGTGTGCTTCAGAGCTTTGTTTTCAGCTCTGGCCCGGCTGGAGCCCGGCCCCACTGCCGACAGCTCTCCCTGCAGAGCTTGCAGCAGTGCCCCAGGCCATTCCCTTTCCCGAGCAGGGCTCCAGCCCAGCCGCAGGAGCCGTGTTTGGAGTCTGCACTGATACCATTCCCATCACTCAGGTTAATGAGCACAGTTCATCAGCCCCGTCCCTTTGACTCCTTCTCTCCTGAAGGGAAAATAATGCATTTAACATGTCAGATATTTAAAGGGTTCTTTCATGTGCAGCCTCAGTTCATCGCTAATAAAATACATTTTACTCTGCTCTTTCATTCCCTGAGCATTCCATGCTATATTGAATTTAAGATAGAGCTTCTTGCCACGTTTCTTAGCAGAAAATAGACATCTGAAGACTCATTAAAGTCTTCCAGGCTTCCAGTTGCCCTCTGTCAGGTGGCATTAAACAAGTGCTCTGAGGAAGAGCAGCACAGGCAGAGCAGCAGCGGGACCCCCGTGAGGACCCCCCTGTCTGGAGCCGGGCAGCCCCCAGCCCTCAGCCCCCCACACAGGGGCTCCCCCAGTCTGGGGGCTCAGAGCCAGTGACCCCCACGGGCAGGGGCTCCCAGCAGGGGCTGTGCTCTGCAGTGCCTTTCCCCAAACACCCTGCTTTTCCAGGAGGGATTCATTCCAGAGATGAAAGCATCGCTCACTGGCCTTCACTCTTTGTCTCTGACAGGTTTTTTCAGAAAGACTCAAACTGGAGGCTGTTTGTCCTGAGCCAAATGAACGTCATTCATCACCTTTGGAGAACCACCATCACTGCGAGGGAATGCCTCCCAGAGCTTCTCGGTGGCAAATTCCTTTATAATACAAAGTTAAAATCAACCTCTGAAATGCAAATAACCCAGCAACCTCCACAAGATGATTTATGCCATGCTATCGTTTTCATGAAAATAAATTAAAAGAAGAAAATGTGATTTAGGGTGAACTGCATTGTATATTAAAATAAAAGACTGACATTATGTCTGCAAAATGGAGCACGATGTGTTGCTGCCATTGCTGCTGGAGGTTTAACCTTCCCAAACGTGGAGAAAAGGACTCTGATTTATCTGGTCTGATTTTGCACCCAACCCTTTTTATGGCTTGGGGCACGTCCTGAAAAGACACGTATCCTGATTTCTCAGTGTCGGCGTCGTTTCAAGGGAAGGCAGGAAGTTTGATTCTCAGCCAATGCTGGAAACAGAACAGGAGAATGGGGGGTCCCCTGCAGGAGCAGCCCCCCACCCCTGCCCCTGCCCTGAGGTGGCCCGTGCCCCTGGCACAGCAGGGCCCAGGGGTGCCAGGGCCCCCTCGGGCTCACCTGGGGGAGGCAGAGCCGGGCTGTGCCCCCGTGCCCAGGTAACTGCCCCTCCTGCTGCCCCCCTCCTGGGCAGAGCCAACATCTGCACCTTTGTTCTGCTCTATTAAACCTCCTCAAATGGAGGGGAAAATCGATTTGGATAAAGGGAGCGGATGCGATGGGGCCAGCTGGGTAACAGGGCTCCCCTCAGTGGGGCTGGGGGCACGGGGAGAGCTCCTGGCACTGCTCAGTCCCAGGAGCTGCGCTCCCAGTAACAGAGCTGGGGGGCAGAGAGCTGCAGCCTCCCTGCAGGGATGTTCAGGCACAGAGCTGAGCCCAGGGCACGGCCCCGAGCCCCAGGAGTGGCACAGAGCTCACCCTGAGCTGGCACCAGACCCTGCAGGCTACAAGATGCTGCTGCAGGCACCAGGAGGGACAAAAAATAAACTGCTGCCAGAAGCTAAAACCTGACAAACAGCTTGTGCACAGAACTCGGGTAGGTTTTGTGGTCTCCACCCACATAAATCACCAATAGCAGCTTATAAAATCCCAGGATTGATCTACAAGGCTCTCTAAGCTTCATTTTAAATCACAAATTTCATGCAAGTAAAGATACAGGCCTTAGCTTTATTTTTATTACTACTAATAGCTATAAGAAAGAGCTGTGCTGTTAAAAAGCAACAGCTGCTTACAAATGAACAGATCTTTTCTAAATCAGGGTCATTTCTCCTGGTAACAGTAAGACCCTGTCAGGCAATCGTAATCCTGACAGAAAAATACTTCACCTTCACTGCTGGCCTCTAAGATAGTAAATCTGAGACAATCTGTCTGGTTCTTAAAATATAATTCCTCTTTACTAGAACTGATCTTCTAAAACAGGCTGGGGGATGTGGTTCCTCATTCCTTCTTTTTCTCTACATTTTCGCTGGTAAAGTCTCAAAGCTGCTCAGTGTTGTTTTGTTCAGCCCCCAGTACAGATGTTTTTGCAGAAAGGGGAAGTCTTCAAAGAGAAAAATATCACAAGCATCATCCAGGAATCGCAAAATCCCAAGCTGCAACTTGGATTCTGCCAGAGACAATGTGGCCTTGGGAAAAACCACCTCTCCTCCCTGCAGGACCTCCATCTGCTGCTCACTAATAAAATGGGATTATAAAACTGCCCTGTCCCAAAGGGCAAGTAAAACTGTGAAGGTGAACACTGCAACACAAGCAAGATACACTTTTACAACCCAGCAAATTCCCTTCCAGCCTCTTCTCTCTTCTGTTCAGCAGCCCCATTTCTACATGAAAGCTGCGCAGCAGCTTTGCCATTTACACAGACTTCCTTCAGCAGGCTGCAGATTAAAGCTAAGAGAATAATCCATAGCAATTAATTTATTCAATGAATTTAGCCTCATTTTCTGTTCCCAAAATGTCTGCAAGCTATTTACCCTTTCTGCCATGGTTCCTCATTATTCACAATTATTGCTCCCTAACTCTCATCTGTAAATTACTCTGGAACAGTCGGCTGAGCGTGCTCCAGGAGCTCTTTGGGCTGGTTTCAACGAGCTGCAGGGGCACCGTGGCCCTCGCTCTCTGCCCACCCTCAGGGACAAGAGAGAGGGACCAGATGGGGCTGGGATGCAAAGGGCCATGCTCCCAGCTGTGCCCAGGGCTGCCCGCTGCTCCTGGGGCTGCTGGGCAGTCAGCACTCACTGCTGCTGCAGAATTCCAGCTTCAGCTGCTCCTGGGGCTGCTGGGCAGTCAGCACTCACTGCTGCTGCAAAATTCCAGCTTCAGCTGCTCCTGGGGCTGCTGGGCAGTCAGCACTCACTGCTGCTGCTGCAGAATTCCAGCTTCAGCTGTTCCCTGGGGCTGCTGGACAGTCAGCACTCACTGCTCTCCAGGACTGCTGGACAGTCAGCACTCACTGCTGCTGCATCCCAGCCCTGGCTGCTCCCTGGGGCTGCTGGACAGTCAGCACTCACTGCTGCTGCTGCATCCCAGCCTCAGCTGCTCCTGGGGCTGCTGCCTGCTGCAGGGGACCCTGGACAGTAAGCCCTGCTGCTGCTGGTGCTGCAGCATTCCAGCAATCACTGCTCCTGGTGCTGCAGCATTCCAGCCCTTGGCACATCAAGAATTCCTCTTTAAAACACGTATCTAGAAAAACAATCACATTTTTGGAGAAACGGTGCAATTTTTGGGGGTCTGAACATTTCTTTCTGTTGGTTTAAGTCTATGTTTTCACAAGCATTTCCATCAGATGGAGAATTACTGCAAGATTAACAAATTCCCTTTAATTTCAACCAAAAAAGGAGAAGTTCTTCAAGGTGTGTTATCAGAGAGAGCACCAAGAGGTATTTTAACAAAACCAGAGTGGGGTCGCTGGTGGGTAGAGGGGCTGCTGGCAATGTCCGTGCAAGCTCCCTCCACACTGGCTTCATAGAGGTTCTGAGGCATTTCAGCCTTTTAATGTGTTATTGGCTTAGCAAATAAATAAATTACAAAGTGCCAAAAGAGCTTCTGGAAAATACATTAAGGCAATTTGCAAATAATTGCAGTGAGTTGGGCTATTATGACTTTGACTTCTGAAGTATAACATCTCCCAGAGATAATGATGATAATCATATTGAAAATAGCTGCCACCCTTTAATCTTCTAAGACTAAACAGAGATCTTTGGGAATTCGGGCCCCTGTCAGTGTAATTGAACATCTGACAGGAGGGGACGAGGGTGGTGGCAGCGGGGTCGGGGCGGCCCTGCAGGATCCACAGCTCCAGCAGCTGCAGCAGCAGGGGCTCTCCTCCCCACAGCCCTGCCAGGGACACTGCCCCAGGACAGATTTGGATCTCAGCACTGCCCCCAGGACAGATTTGGATCTCAGCACTGCCCCCAGGACAGATTTGGATCTCAGCTCCTCGACTGGGCACGCACAGATTCACTGCTCACCTTATGGACAGCTCAGGAAAAATGGCACCAAAGTGAGCTGCTGACAATTCTGTTCAGGGGCAGGATTGCTACCAGGAGCTTCATTTTTCTAGAGACAACAGAAATACATCCAATTTCAGCTGTGCAGAGCTGCTTCCAGCAGAAACCTCCTGCCCCTGTCACAGCACACACAGGCTTCTCCTGCCCAGCCCTTTGGCAGCCAGGGCACTGCTGGGCACCCAGGGGCAATCCTGCACCTCTGAGGGCCTGCAGGGGGGGAAGGGGATGTGGGAAAAGTGCAGCAAGGCTCCCTGGGGGCTGGAGAGATTTAAGGAAAAAGAAGGGGAAAATACAAAATTCCAGAGCCCTGGAATGCAATGGAAAAATCCCATTGGTTAAAAAAAAAAAAAACCAGACTAAATCCACTACAACCTTTCAGCCTGTTCTCCATTTCCTTCAGTGGATCTAACTCAGAACTCCTGTTCCACCGTGGAAGGGAGAGCTGGCCACCTTTCTGAGAGTGGGAGCTCTCCATGCAAAGACTCAGGGAATCAAAACTCTGGAGATCAAAAAAGGCTCTCCACAGGTCTAGACATCCCTGTCATCTCCAGACCGTTAGAGCTGGGTTTTCCTTTTCACCTAAGCCTGATCAAGTGGTCCCAGCAACATTTGAAATTTCCTTTTCCCAAGTATCATCAATTCTGCCTGCAATGTGCTGCATGGACCTTCCAGTGCTGGGTGTTTGTAGCCTCAAAAAGCTCAGAAAGAGTCATACTGCCCCTTAAGACATCCTTCAGGCAGGCAACACATACTTAATCCTTTCCTATTTCCTCATAAATCCAGCCCCCTCTGACCATTCCAGCAGCTCCTTGAACCATGCCCACTCCCCTGGCACAGTGAGCAGGGCCCATGGAGGCTGGCAAGGGATGCTGCTGGAGACCCCACTGCAGCTGCTCTGCACCCAGCACCTGTGACCCAGAATCAGCCTGTGCTTTCATCCCACTCAGCCTCAGAACCAGAATTTAACCTGCCACAAAAACCTCTCTGCAGGTGGGTGTTTCCCACGTGGTGCTGCCTCACCACGAGGATGCGATTCACAGCCTTGGTGCTGCAGCTCCAGAGAGGGCAGCTCTGTCCCTCTGCCCCTCCCTGCTCCTCTGCCCCTCTGCCTCTCTGCCCCTCTCTGTCCCTCCCTGCTCCTCTCTGCCCCTCTGCTCCTCCCTGCCCCTCTCTGCCCCTCTCTGCCCCTCCCTGCCCCCTCCAGGGCCAGCAGCTGACGGGGGAGCTCGGCTGGAGGGATGGGAAACACCTCCCTGCAAGAGGCAGGTCACGAGGATGAATTTTAATTCACTTCTTCTAAATATCTCCAGGTTATTTTCCCCAAAAGTGGGCTGACAAACTTCATCTTCTGCAGTTCTCTGGCAGCAAAGCCGTGGTACCAAATTTGTTGTGCCTTCCCTCCCACCCAGCAGCTTGGGATGGCAGGGGCCCAGCCCAGGTTTCCAACACGTTGGCGTGGAAAGCACTGGCAGCCTTCTGCTGTTCCAGGGAAGGAAAGCTGAGGGCTTTGATAGACAGCTAGATAGATGGATACTGCCAGAAATATGCTTAATTATGCAATGTCACATTTCTGAGGTATTGATACCGTTCTCCCTTTTTGGAGTAACAAAGACATATTTCAAAACTTCAGTTAAATTACAATAAGGGACCAAATCTATTCATTTGGACTATTTAAATGGAGCACATTTTCTTCAGTAGATGTGGTCTTGACTGTGAAGCACAGCTCAAGCGAGGCTGTTAAAATCCTCCACCCACCAGTGGTGTGTTGAAAATCAGCCAGCCCAGAGCTGCACACTATTATTACTTAATACATGTTATCTGTGATCAAACACCATTCCTGATACAAGTAGTTAGGAATTCACTTTTTGATGGTATTTTTATGGGGCTTTTTTTACTAAACAAGTCAGGCATTAAGTTGGGTCATCAGGGAAGCCATTGAACTTTGCATCTGGAGCTAAACAGAACTCTTAAAAATTCCTCTGCCAGTCAGCTTTTTGTACAAACTGATTTAAACCTTCACAGGACTAATGATGGCATTCAGCTGCCAACATCAGAGGCCCCCGAGCAGTGCCTGGAGTGCCAGGTGAGGCAGAGCCAGCCCTCGGCAGCTGTGGGTCAGTGCTGAGCATCCCCTGGAGCCAGGGCCACACCTGTGCCCAGGAGGAGAAGGGCAGGGCTGGGGACAGGGCTGGGGACAGGGCTGGGGACAGGGCTGGGTCCTGCCCTGGCACTGCCCAGCCCCGGGCTGAGCTCTGCCCTGGCACCAGGAGCCAGCACAGAGCAGGACCTGGGCCCCCAGCCCTCACCAGCCCTCACCAGCCCTCACCAGCCCTCACCAGCCCTTCATCACCTCCTTCTCCTCCTCACCTCGTGCTCTGGAAGCAGCAGAGAGGTCAGCAAACAAACCTGGGGGCTCCCCTGGTGTACCCTGATGGATCTCCTGGTTTTCACACTGAGCCTGCTGGGCAGTGCACGGGGGCTCTCATCCAGCCACCCTTCTCACAAACCTCTGCTGCTGCCCCCAGCACTGAGCTTCCATGCTGGCAAAGC
Source organism: Fringilla coelebs (assembly GCF_963513975.1). Lineage (NCBI taxonomy): Eukaryota > Metazoa > Chordata > Aves > Passeriformes > Fringillidae > Fringilla > Fringilla coelebs. The sequence goes on from NC_140041.1 coordinate 18,584,972, forward strand.
ACAAGAGGACACACGGTGAGGAACATTGATTTTCCAAACATGAAATTCATCAAATGACGCAAATCAGCTAAATGACATGAAAATACATCTGGAGACTTCGTAATGTCACCTTCCATCTTGGTAGGGTTTGATAGACACCAGCTGAAGGGAGCTGCTTAAAGCTGCAGAACACCATCACAGGCTAAGATTATTCTATCACTTTAATAGCAGCTATTTTCCTGTCTCTTAGGGGTTTTCTTTCCTTCTAATTTTACAGCTGTTACACCAGTGACATGCTTTCCACTATTCTGGTTAAAATTACATCCCATTCTCAAATCAAAGTACATTTTGTTTTACACTGAGGGAGGAGATGGAAGAATTCCCGTCCCATCACATCCGACAGGAGGGTGGGAAGGAAACCAAGGCAAAGCAGCCCCTCAGCCCCTGCCTGTGCTGGGTGAGGAGTGTGAGCATCCCCCTGGTGCTGTACCTCACTGCAGCCCCTCCTGAGCCCCTCCTGAGCCCCACAGCCCCTCCTGAGCCCCTCCTGAGCCCCCAGCCCTGCCTGAGCCCCACAGCCCCTCCTGAGCCCCTCCTGAGCCCCACAGCCCCTCCTGAGCCCCACAGCCCCTCCTGAGCCCCACAGCCCCTCCTGAGCCCCACAGCCCTGCCTGAGCCCCGCAGCCCCTCTGCTCTCCCTGCTCCTGTGCCTCCCTGCTGCCCTGCTCCCCGCTGGGGCTGGCACCATCCCTCGAGTGCCCCCAGCCCTCACAGCCCTGCAGGCTCCTCAGCAGCTCCAGAACCTTCCAGCACGTCCCAGAGCATCCCAGACAGGCTCACAGGAGCGAGCCCTGGCGTAACCCTGCTGTCCCTTGTGCTGGCTTGGTGACAGGGGAGAGGGGCTGGGGCTTGATTAGACAATAGAATTATTAAAAGTATTCCACCTTAGATCAGAAAAAAAAAATATCCAAAGTTTTGTTTCTCCACTTCAGTTTCATGGCACAGAAACTACTCAATATTTTTAAAAGCTTGATCTGGTTTTCATCATTAGTATCAAACTTGATCCACAGCAAATGAAGCCAAATGAAAGAAACTTACACTAATTTCTGATTTGCTTAACAGCATGTTCAACTCACCTCGAGTGCCATCAGCCTCATTTTCCTAATAGCACTTTTTCTGCAAATCACTTTCAAATTATGAGGAGCTGAAAAAAAAATTTCCACAAAGAAAAATTGGTAGAAATATACTGAGGTTTTTGCAGCAGCACCCTTGATGTCAAAGCAACTATTAGTCAATAAAATCTAAAATTTTGGAAAGGGGAGTGAGTGGCGTGTCTGTGCTCGGTCCCCAGCCCTGGTGGCGTGTCTGTGCTCGTTACTGGGCTGCCGCTCTCCCCTCTAATTAACGCTCCCACAGCAGCTCGGAGCAGGGAGTGACAAGTGCTGCTTGAGCCCTGACAAATAACCTGCTCCAGCCACCCCCTCATCCCACCCACCCTGCCAGGCACAGGAGATGCCTTCGGAAGGCTTTGAAGGAAATGAACACCCAGCGTGGATCCAATTTGTATCTTCCACATTTAATACAACTTGATGGGAGGCTGAACTAGGATAACACCAAACTAAAAATAGCTGCTCCTGTTATCAGAGTTGTTCACTAATTCTGACACGAGCCAACATGTGCTTTTATTAGGAACTCACAGGAGTAATTTATCTGAATGAAATTGCAATATAGAATTAGCGCCGTGCACCTGTGCCCGTTGCTCTGCCTGATTCGGATCTGTGCGCAGCTTCCAAAGCACAGCAGAAGCACCGAGCGCACCCCGGCTGTTCCTGCTGTCACATGCTGAGTGTCATATGCTGGCACAGGCACAGAGCTTCCCTCTTCTCCAGGCAGAGCTTCCTGCCCTGCCCTGCTCCCCCAGGAGAGCAGAGGGTGAGGGGTCCCCGCCGTGGTGTGATGGAGTGGGGCTGCAGAGGGGCTACCCTGGCTAACGGGGGCAGCCCTGGGAAAGGAACAAACACCTTTCATTCCCTGGCTGTGTTCCAGCTCCCAGGCCGTTCCTGTCAGTGCCACTGTGCCAAAAATGCCGTGTACCTCATCCAGGCGCAGGGTCCTGCTGTCCTCTCTGCTGTGACGGGGCACAGGGACAGTGACATCGCTGCTGCTGGGCTCCACACACCACACTGCCCACAGAACAGATGTGCAGCTGCTGGGGAGAACAGACACACACAGAGCTCATAGGGGAGAACATGTTCACTCAGTCAGAAACATCCCCAGCAGCACCCTGGGCAAAGCAGGAGCAACTGGAAACTGCTTTGCTTCTCTGGGAACGTGGGAGGGCGATGGGAGCAGGGCCGTGGGGCTGGGGGGCCTTTCCCCTGTGTCCTTTGCACAGATTCTGTGTTCAAGTGCCCAGAGCTGCCGCCTGTCCCTGAGACAGCACCCCCGTGTCACCCAGCTGTCCCCAACCCTGCGGGCAGGGATGTCCCCGAGAGCAGCCAGGGCCCCCTGGGACTCAGCTGTGCTGGTCAGCACCCAGCCCAAAGGGTCAGCACTGCCCAAAGGGTCAGGACCCAGCCCAAAAGGGTCAGCACCCAGCCCAAAAGGGTCAGCACCCAGCCCAAAAGGGTCAGCACCCAGCCCAAAGGGTCAGCACCCAGCCCAAAGGGTCAGCACAGGAGTCAGCACCCATCCCAAAGGGTCAGCACCCATCCCAAAGGGTCAGCACCCAGCCCAAAGGGTCACCACACTGCCCAAAGGGTCAGCACTGCCCAAAGGGTCAGCACAGGGGTCAGCACCCAGCCCAAAGGGTCAGCACCCAGCCCAAAGGGTCAGCACTGCCCAAAGGGTCAGCACCCAGCCCAAAGGGTCAACACCCAGACCAAAGGGTCAGCACTGCCCAAAGGGCCAGCTCGGGGGTCAGCACTGCCCCACGAGGCCCCAGCCCTGCTGGAGCTGGGGATGGGTCTCACCCTCCCTGCCCTCAGAGGGGACCAACCTCCAGCCAGGTGAGCACGGGCTCCAGCCAGGTGAGCACGGGCTCCAGGCAGGTGAGCACGGGCTCCAGGCAGGTGAGCACGGGCTCCAGCCAGGTGAGCACGGGCTCCAGCCAGGTGAGCACGGGCTCCAGCCATGCCACAGCCGTGCTGAGGGGCTCTCGTTAGGCACCCAGTAAAAACTCACCTTAACCAGAGTGTGTGCTCCTGCCTTCAGGTCTGACCTGCCACTCCGGGACAAGACTGACAGCACAGTGCCACAGCTGCTCTCAGGGTCCCCAGAGCTGGTGGCCCGGTGTGCACCACACAGGTGACCACAGAGCTCAGGCTCAGCCTGGCTCTGAAGCTCTTCCTGCAGCCTGAGCCCTGTGTAGCTCAGTAAAGGCCCTGCTGTTTGGGAGACTTGAATATAAAATACATCTCCTTTAATCAAGAATTGAAGCATTGCTCATATTTTACACATCTGCTGAAGTCCCAGGGGAGAAAACTCCGTGCTCACCTTTAATTGAAGCCTGACCTCGATTTGAGCAGCCTGCAGGGAAGGGCTGGAACTGGGGCAGGTCTAAGAGCTCTCCCGAAGCTAGAGCTGCAAAGGTTGAGTCCCTCTGTCCCAAAGGGCCCCATCCCTCATCTCAGCTCCTTCCCTGCACCCCTCACGGCAGCCTGAGAGCTGCTGCCCATCCTCAGAGAGCGCAGCAGAGCCCCCACACCCTCAGGGCAGCACCTGGGCCCCGCAGCAGAGCCACACCTGCCCCATCCAAGCACCCCAGAGATGCAGGTCCTGATGCTCTGAAGCCAAGGATTGGCATCTCCAGCACATTTGTAACCTTCCCAGCAGGACTCCGTGGAAAAGCTGCAGCTTCCTTCTAAAGGACAGGGAAAAGAATCAGCATTTCGTCTGCACCACTTACTGGCACTGGGGCTTTCTCTGCCTCTGCCTCAAAGCAAGGCAGTGAATCAGTTGGCACTGAATAAATTAAATTAATCCCTCTGAAATACTCACCTTGCACCAACAGGGTAAAACAACCTACAGAGCTCCTCCAGACAAGGTAAGTTGCTGTTTCAGGTGTGAGCAGAGGCTGAGAGCACAGCAACGACAGCAGGTACAGCAGAGACAGCAAAGGGATTTTAATTGCCTGCAGCTCCGGGGCTGTCAAGCCACGGGATGAGGAGGGAGAAGCCTTCACGGTTACCTCACAGCTAGAGATGAGTGGGGTGCTTGAGCTCAAAACGCTTTTACGTGATAAGGGGCTGAAAATAGTAATCAACTCTTCTCATTCAAACAGAAGTGTGTTTTTCGCTCCCGTGGCTTCGTGCATGTGCTGAGCCGGTAACTGGGTCATGGAGGCAGGAGGAGCTGGGGGAGGAAAATCACTCCTGCATCCTGGGGATAACTCACACAGCCCTTCCTGTGCTGGGGGGCACAGCAGGGACCAAGGGCACCGGGCTGATGGGCACAGGGACGGGCCTCCACCCCAAAACTCCCTGCGCTGCACCCCGCATCAGCTCTGCAGGGCTGCCCTGGGGCTGCGGCCCCGCACGGCGGGCAGGGGTGTTCCCATCGCAGGGAATCACCGCTGGGCTCGGACAGGGTTGGCAGGGTGGGCAGGGGTGTTCCCATCGCGGGGAATCACCGCTGGGCTCGGGCAGGGGTGTTCCTACCACAGGGAATCACTGCTGGGCTCGGGCAGGGGTGTTCCCATCGCGGGGAATCGCTGCTGGGCTCGGACAGGGGTGTTCCCATCGCAGGCAATCGCCGCTGGGCTCCGGCAGCCCCAGCACGGCGGGCAGGGGTGTTCCCATCGCAGGGAATCCCTGCTGGGCTCGGGCAGGGGTGTTCCCATGGCAGGGAATCCCTGCTGGGCTCGGGCAGGGCTGGCAGGGTGGGCAGGGGTGTTCCCATCGCAGGGAATCCCTGCTGGGCTCGGGCAGGGGTGTTCCCATCGCAGGGAATCCCCGCTGGGCTCCGGCAGCCCCGGCACGGCGGGCACTGACCGGCAGGGCAGCGAGCAGCCAGGAATGCTCCGGGCCCAAAGCTCAGCCACAGGCACACCCTGCTTTCCTCAGTGCCGGCCTCTCTCTGCTCCACGGCCTCTGGAGCAGGAGGGAAACCCATGGGAACGCCCTGGAGGCTGTGGAGGTGCCAGCACTGGGGGCATTGGTGTGCCAGGGCAGCACAGCAGGGCCAGCACAGCAGGACCAGCACAGCGGGGCCAGCACAGCTCCCCAGGGCCAGCCCTGCACCCCTCGGGGCCAGCCCCAGCCACCAGGGCTCGCCTCTCAGGACAAGGAACAGACCCCACAGAACAGTTTGCTTTCTAAAAATCAGATTTAAAGTACATTACCCAGGAACAGCAGGTGTGTTTTAGTTCAGAGGGATGGGATAAGGGGGATACACGCAGAAATGCTTTAGGAAGCCCAGGTTTGTGTTCCTACACCTGCAGGTGTGCGCATACCTCAGAGCTGACCCTGTGCAGACAGACAGACAGCCCGTGTGCACAGCTGCTCTCCTGGTCCCTGCAGCACCTCCCACCCCTGGAACAAAGAAGCCGAATCCTCCAAGCCAGGACAGACATTCCACCCCTAGAAAGCAACAAAATGAAGTTGTCACTTATGAAGGGACAAGCTGCCAGGTTTATTAGAAATGTGGTGGTCCAATTAGAGACATCCTCATGTGGAGAACAGTTTAACATATGCTTGGAATTTTTTTCATCTATTCAAACCCAAGGCCATGCCCACGCCTCCTACCTTTGGCAGGTGTATCACAATGAATCCCCACATTTCCAATTCATTTCTATCTTCCAGAGGAACCTTTTTGGCAAATAACTCACTGAACCACTGCCAACGATTCCCTGCAGTGTGTGGTGAGGCTGGGCTGGTTCTGGAAGTTCTGCAATGAGTCCTTCACACCCAGTTAGTGTCTCCTCACTGCTCCCGGGTGCCATATTGCAGCTAATTACTGACTGCATCCTCTGGAATGTATTCACTAAAACAACAGTAAAAATGCATAATTCGATGTGGCAGATCCTCAGCAATTCACACCAGCCTCCCATGGCAGCAGCCACATCCCTGCCACAGCACCAGAGAATTTAGATATGCAAGTGGGCAGATTGTTAGTTTACAACTGGAGACACAAGGAGAGATGCTTCTCTGAACAATTCCTGCAGAGCTGGTTGGGTGGCTCCTGGTGTGCCTGGCTAAGAGAAGCACCATGGGCTCTTAACTGTTTTCCGCCTGCAAAGCACTTTGAGATCTTCCTGTTTCTCTGGCATTTGCATATTTTCTCCAGCATTTAAATTCCAGTTCTTCTACCCTGAAACCAGCATGTTGCAGCTGTCACAAATTTACAGGCACACATAATCATAGAACCCACTTGTATGTACAGCCAAGTAGCTGCATCCGTGTGCCTGTATAATGACAATTACATTGTAATTAACAAAATCTTACTATATTCATATATTAATGTATACCTGTATTAATTATAAATCCTGTTTATTTATCGCTATGCTATTCCAAACAATTTACAGTAGAACTGAAAATAACATTATTTTATTCTTCATGGTGTCCGCCATGGACGAAGTTTGATGAAATTCAGATACACCAAATATTGAATGTAGGTATCTTATTAGGTGCAAAGCATTTGCTCTGGGATGTGCTGGAGAAGGAGGCACCTGCTCCTGCTCAGAGAGGACAGCAGCACGCTCCGTGCTCACCTGGAGTTCACCTGGGGCGCCTCTCAGAGGAAATGGGGATATTTGCTTTCCCAGGGCCCGGCTTTTTGAGCAGACCCGAGGTGCCAGGCGGCTGTGCTGGCAGTGCTGACGTGCTCCTGCAGGAGCAGCCGTCCCAGTGCACGCACAAACCAGCCCTGGAGCAGATGGACACATGAAATAATTACAGCTGACAGCTGACAACCACACTGAGAAGGTGTCAGTCCCACAGCAGAACGCTGTCCTTTGAAAAACACATTTAAAACTTTAGCTTCAAGATCCATAAACATACTCAAACTCCACGCTGTTTGAACTGTTTGCTTTCCTTCCCTGTCCTGCTCTTCCCATTTTCCTGAGACTTCCTGGTTTCTAATGAGCCACTGCCCAAATTTGAGTTATAAATGTTAAATATACAACCTGAAGGCTGCGCTGAAATCAGATTTTTTCAGGTGCCTTTCTTACTACACAGTCCAAACAGAAGTATAAAACATTTATTTTTCCAACTTTACTGCATTTTCCTCCTTTCTCCCGACTCTGCTCACATTAATTCAGCTGCAGGTTCCCAGAGAGGAGCTCTGCCCTCGAGCACTGGTGGTGCCTTTCCATCTACTCCAACAACATACATCACCATTTTATAAAAGCCATAAAATATGCTGCAGTCTGGTTTTATCTTCTCTCTTTGAACATGCAAATAATTTGACTCCATCTTGCCCAACCACTCAATAACCAGCGATAGGATGAGCAGGGTAATTTACTGCCTGCTGCTGGCAGAGGAGGGGAAGGAGGGGTGGGTGGAGATGCTTTTCTGTCTCAGGCACTTTGAGTGAACAGTGCTGCTGCTGGAGGAGTCTCACTTCTCCTCAGCCTTTCATCCCCATGCACTTTTCATCTTCCCCACGTCGCAGAGGAATCCTTCTGAGCTCCAGCTCCTGCTTGTCACCACGCTGCTGTGCCTGCCCGCTGCCATCCCCTGGCTCGTGTCACTCCTGCCTCAGAGCCCCTGGCCAGCTCCTGCCTGGCTCAGGGACCTCCACCAGCAACCCTGGCAGAAACACCTGCACCAGCAACCCTGCACCAGGGGCAGCTCTGGCACAGCCTGGGAGCAAAACCCCTGACAGAAACACCTGCACCGGGGGGCAACACACAGGGAATAACTACAGCAACACTCAGGGAATAACCACAGCAACACACAGGGAACAACAACAGCAACACACAGGGAACAACAACAGCAACCCCCAGGTGCTCCCAGCCCCATGGCACAGCCCGAGGGCTCCTCTGTGCCACCACAGCCTCCCACAAACACACACCAGCCACCTTCAGCCCCACAGCAGCACAGCTGGAACGGCTTTGCTGCTGCTGTTTGCTGTTCCCATTCCCTAACACCAAAGCTCTGGAATTGCATCTGAATTTTGGCTCCCTTCTTTCTCTAACAAGGGCTGCAGCCCTGTCAGCTGAGAGAGCAGAAACTCTCCTCTCTCCCCTGCTGCAGGATCCTTTTCCAGCCCCGTGCACTGCCCACTCATGGGTGTCCCAGTCTGTCAGATCAGCAGGACTAGAGGAATCTGCTCTGGGGTGCTGTGTCTCCTCGTGGCTGTGAAGAGGAGCACCAGCTGGGGCGGGAGGAAGGCTATGGCCACTCTGAACAGGCAGAAACCACCTGACAGGGGGATGGGAAGGAAATGTTCAGGCACATTTGCAGACAATAATGATGTTGCAAAGGAACTTAAACTGCTGGTAAAATTGCACTGTTATTATGTGTTATCATTCAATTACCCATAAAAAAGTTCTACTTCAAAACATCTAAGAAACAACAAAATACACATTCTGGGGAACACAAAACCCAAAAACCGTGCTGATCAAATGTTCACCCTGAATGTGAGCATTCCTAGCTCCACCGTTAATTTATCTTTCCAGCTGTAGGGGCCCAGCTGGGATGGGAGCTGGCACACCCTGGCCAGGCTCTGCAAGGCTTTCCCTGCCCTCTCTGCTGCCTGCACAGTGCAAAGGGAGAGAAGGGGCACGGCTCAACCCCTGCTGCTGGAGCAGCAGCATCAACAGAGGCACAGAGCAGCCAGCAGCAGGGTGGGAGGCAGAAGCTGGGCCAGGGCAGCACCCCCTGCACCCCACAGCCCAGCACCCACCTGGCCAAGGCACATTTGGAGCCTCCTTGTACCCACACCTGAAAACCTGCCAGCATCAGAGAAGGGCTGTGGGACAGCAAATTCCCCTCATTCACACTCCAACCCCACCTCCTTCCACCCCAGCTCAGCCTCACCAGATGTGCTCTGGTGTGACGTTTCATAAGTAGCAGAATTCTGCTTTTTCCTCTTCTGCCTTACGATCAAAGCAAACCAAAAACTGAGGCAGAAAAAGGCAGGGATAGGTGGGATATTGGGAGGAAATTCTTGGCTGTGAAGGTGCTGAGGCCCTGGCACAGGGTGCCCAGAGCAGCTGTGGCTGCCCCTGGATCCCTGGCAGTGCCCAAGGCCAGGCTGGACAGGGCTGGAGCAGCCTGGGACAGTGGAAGGATAATGGAAGGTGGCCCTGCCATGGCACTGGATGAGCTTAGGGTCCCTTCCAACTCCAACCATTGTGGGATTCAAGGACAATTCAGTTACTGCATAAATAAAGTATTGAGACCTGCAATCATTTGCAGACCCCCAGAAAAAAGCTGTCTATAAACAACTGGTGCTGAGCAGGAACAGAGCACATGAGCTCCCCGAGCTCAGCTGCAAGCTGCTGGCTCAGTGGAGATCCCTGTCTGGGAGCTTTGAGGCACACTGTGCTCCTCCAGAGCACAGCAGCTAAGCTGGGAGGGAAAGCAGAGTCCTGCCATCCAGCCCTCACTGGCTTTCATTTTTTGCTCCACTTCACAAGCAATAACTGTGGGATGATAAGGATTTGCAAAACAAACAGAAAGCTGCAGAGTGCTTGTGTTTGGAAGCTCTGAGCATGAAAATCCATTTCAGGCCCTATCTCCCCCCTTGCTGAGATAAACCCCTCCTGAGCGTGCTGCCTCAATCTCCTACAGAAACAAACAACCCCAAAGCCTGTTATTTTCTTGGCACAGCTGCTCCCAGAGCAGGGGCCTGAGCACCCCATCCAGACGCGTTCTGCATTTGCCCAAGTTCTTCTCCTCCAAGTCCAGAGCGAGGAAATGGAAATTGCCTCCACAAAGCACAGAACCAAGCTGGATTCACCCAGCAGCCCCTCCCAGCAGCACACCACGGAGGGATCCCACCTCCATCCCCTTCTCCTGTCCCCCCTGAACACAGATCATTTCCAACATGCAGGGTGAGATGGGGGGCTGGGGCAGCAGGGCTGGACCCCACCCAGTCACAGCCTGAGCTCTTCAACAAACACAACAATGCTCTGTTCCAGCCCATCTAACGGGAGAGCAGTCAGATTTCATGTTCAACAAGAGTAAAGGAACTGGACAAAGACAGTGGAGGGGAATTCCATTGGGACCCTGAATGCTCTGCAAGTTTAAAGAGCTGAAACCAGCTGGAGGTGGCCGTGTGTCTGGGGGGACGGGGGGGTCTGGCTGGCTCCTCTCTGTGTCACAGCCACTGCTGGGGAGGACTCTGCTCACCCCAGAGGAGCCAGCAGGGTGGCACACGGGCTGCCCCCCATCCCTGCACATGCCTTGTTCGGGAGCGGGAGAGGATGAAGCTGTTTGCCTGCAAAAACTTCAGTGCAGAGTTTTATATTCAGAACAATGAAGTCCCACGGGAGGAAGAAGCAATTTTAACTTAAAATTACACCATTCACTCAGTCTTTACTATTTTTAACAAACACATTGCTCTGTCTCTGCCCGACCAATCCTCAGCTCTCCCTCTATATTTCTAATAGTTCTAAGCTAATTAATTTCCCACAATAACAACCTCCCAGGGACACGCAACTGGATAATCCTCAGCCCCTCCTGAAGTTAGCCTCCTGTAGGGCTGGGGAGCAATTGCTGCTCGTTGGTCCCTGCCACACACAGCCCCAAGGGGATTGGGATCCATTGGTTCTGCAGGAGCCCCAGCAGAGAGAGCTGGGGAGGGTGGGGTGGGTCCCTGCTGACAGGAGCTTCCCAGGGAGATGGCACCAGGTGAGAGGCAAAGGCAGGCACAGCTCTCTGACCTTCATTCACACACCAACAACAGGGGCAGGGTGCAGCCTGGGGGGTTTCTGTGAGCCCCTGGGTGCCAGGATGGGCTGCCTGGACTCCTCCAGAGCTGAGCACAGGCAGTGCCCCCTGACCAGGGATCCACAGCCACCCCTCCTGTGCATCCCCCTGACCAGGGATCCACAGCCACCCCTCCTGTGCATCCCCTGGCCAGGGATCCACAGCCACCCCTCCTGTGAATCCCCCTGACCAGGGATTCCTGTGCATCCCCCTTCCCTGTGCATCCCCCCTGACCAGGGATCCCACAGCCACCCCTCCTGTGCATCCCCCTGACCAGGGATTCCTGTGCATCCCCCTTCCCTGTGCATCCCCCCTGACCAGGGATCCCACAGCCACCCCTCCTGTGCATCCCCCTGACCAGGGATTCCTGTGCATCCCCCTTCCCTGTGCATCCCCCCTGACCAGGGATCCCACAGCCACCCCTCCTGCACATCCCCCTGACCAGGGATTCCTGTGCATCCCCCTTCCCTGTGCATCCCCCCTGACCAGGGATCCCACAGCCACCCCTCCTGTGCATCCCCCATCCCTGTGCATCCCCCCAACCAGGGATCCACAGCCACCCCTCCTGTGCATCCTCCCATCCCTGTGCATCCCCCCTGACCAGGGATCCCACCCATCCCTGTGCATCCCACCCCTCAGCTGCCCCAGAGCTCCTGCATGTCCCATGGCAGGTACAGCTGCTAAAAGCTGCACTGACAGTATTCTGTCAGGGAGTATTCCAGCCTGAGCTGTGTTTTGTGGGAGCCAAAACCCCTCAGTTTCCTCAGAAAACTCCCCAAAAGCCTCGGGGGGACAGGGAAGGCCAAGCTGGGCACCGTCAGGAGCAGCACATTGCTGCAGGGTGCACTGCTGGCTGGCTCTGCAGGGCACACACAGGGCATTGTTCTGTATTGGCACAGGGAGAAGGGATGCCATGCAGAAATGTCACACACAACACGTGCCAATAAAATTCTACCGTGGTAATAGTGACAAGCACGTTCTGCCAGCTCCCTGTGTATCTCTGAAGTTTCCTCTGCGCACAGCAGGGTGGAATACTTTAAATAACATCCAGCCTGGGCAGCAATTGGCCTTTTCTGGGGATTCCCACAGGAACAGGAACAGCAGAGGCCAAACTGTTCTCACTGAAAGGCATTGTTTTTCCTGAGGAGTTTGTTCAAAATTCCAATCCAGATACCTGGAGAATTGAGTCTGTACCCATGAAACTTCCCACAGCAAGGGAGACGTGGCTCAGGCTCCCCACAGCAGCACTGCTGCTCTCAGCACAGAGTTATTTCAATTGTGATCCTTGGATAGGAAATCCTTCCTTCCCTCCAGCAGCCCCCGGGCCATGGGGCTGGCAGGAGCATCCTGCTGCACTGGGGAGGGCAGGGCAGGGCAGGGAGCCCAGCTCCTGAGCCAGCTGCACAGCAGGATCCCAGCTGGAAAAGCGTCCAGGAAAGCAGTGCTCAGGGTGGAGCACACAGGAACCAGCGACACTCGGGGCACAAAGCACGGCTGAAATCGAGTGCTCATTCGCCTTAACTTGGGGAATTTAATTTTCCTCTGATGTCCAGCTCTCTTCAAAATTTACATCTGCTGACTGGATTGCAGCCTTTCATGTTCTGTTTTTGAATTATATGTTGCATATGTTAGAGCGCACGAAATTTGACTTTTCAAATGCCAACAAATGGCTACAAAATTGGCCCCTTGTGAATAACAGCCCAGCAGCATTTCCATGTCATTATTTTGCCCGGGAATTTAATTTGCAAGACATGAAAGTTCTGCTGGCTGAAAGAGCAGCACATAATGATCCTTAAGCACAGGGAGAGGCAGCCCTGCTGCAGACCTGGAGCTGCTGCCCCTCCCCACCACAAATCCAGTCCCTGCAGCTGGAGCGTCCCTGCCACGGCCGGGCTGGAGCTTTGTGGGGACAGCAGCAAAGGGGGGAGCCACACCAGCACCAGAGCTACCCAGGGCTGCCAACCCCTGACACCCGGGCACAGCTCTGCATCAGGAAATCCCAAAGCCACAAAATCACTGTCACAAAATCCCAGCACGGTTTGGGTGAGAAGGGACCTTAAATCTCATCTGTGCCATGGCCAGGCACTCCTCCACTAGACCAGGCTGCTCAGGCTGCCCACTGCTCTCTGGAAACAAAAGATCATTTTATCACTTTATAATGTAAAACACTGAGTGAAATCAGGCAGAGCAACACCAAATAAACCCGTGGAGAATCACATCCCACAGCCACAGAGCCCCACGGCCCCTCTGGGCTCAGCACAGGGGCTGAGCCCCCCGTGCAGCCCCTCCTCAGCCCAGCCCTGACTGTGCTCCCCAGCTCCCCACTCCAGGGCTCAGCAGCACCGACTGAACTGAAAGCAGATGGCATCTGAGACATTTCATATCACTCTTGTCCTGATTCACTCCAGACAAAGTTCTTACGTAACTCTGACATTTAGTGTCTCAAACCAGGGAGAAATTCCCCTTTCTTTGTCCTGGACTCTTGTGCCTTTTTTTTCATTTTAAGATTTCCAGTTAAATGCTGATCTTGTCACTGTTGAGGAAGATTAACTCTTGCAGCCCTGAGGAGAAGGCACTCAGGGGCAGGACAGGAGCTGTGTGATCACCTCTGTCACCCAGGGGCAGGACAGGAGCTGTGTGATCACCTCTGTCCCTCAGGGCAGGACAGGAGTGTCTGATCACCTCTGTCACCCAGGGGCAGGACAGGAGCTGTGTGATCACCTCTGTCACCCAGGGGCAGGACAGGAGTGTCTGGTCACCTCTGTCACCCAGGGCAGGACAGGAGCTGTGTGATCACCTCTGTCCCTCAGGGCAGGACAGGAGTGTCTGATCACCTCTGTCCCTCAGGGCAGGACAGGAGCTGTGTGATCACCTCTGTCACCCAGGGGCAGGACAGGAGTGCCTGATCACCTCTGTCCCTCAGGGGCAGGACAGGAGTGTCTGATCACCTCTGTCCTTCAGTGCCTGATCACCTCTGTCACCCAGGGCAGGACAGGAGCTGTGTGATCACCTCTGTCCCTCAGGGCAGGACAGGAGTGCCTGATCACCCGTGCCAGCCCAGCCTCCCTGAGGCAGGGGAGCAGCTCCAGGAGGGCTGGGAGCAGCGGGTGGCACTGGGGGTGTCACAGGGGGCCAAGGACCACCTGGAGCTGCTGGGGACTGCAGGGACAGGTGCCTTGGCCAAGCCATCAGCACCTCTGAGAGGGCTCCTCAGTGCAAGGCTGGCACCATCAGGGCTCTGAGCTCAGCACAGAGGGAGCAGGTGCCCCACTCAGGGAGCCCGAGTCACCCTGGAGTGCAGGACCCCACCAGGACACCCTGACTTGTGTCACCATCCTGCCTTCAGGAGTCATCACTCCAACCTCTTCAGGTTCCCACCACGGACTCCTCCAAGGTGTGGGATCTCTGGTTTGATTATCCAGCTCTGCCCAGGAACAATTCCCTTCTTCTCAAAGGAAAAAGTGAAAAAAGAGAAAGTCTAGATTAAATCTTCCTGGATTTGGAATTGGGGCACATTTCTATCCAGAACAAATTTTATGTAATATTTGTTTTTGTTAAACTAAGCTCAGCAAAGTGCTTTCTCTAAAGATCAACAGAAGCCGTAGAAAGACAGAAGCAAGGTGGGGTCATGGATGATGTGTAGCAATAGAACAGTGATGAGTGTTTGGTTAGTAAGATCATACTGAGCCTTATGGGATCCTGAGACTCCTGGCTAAATCCTGAGGAACCCAAATACAAAGTACCAGAAATGAAAGCTTAATGCTGAGCTTAATTTTGACATTTTTGCCTTGGAAACCTTCCAAGGTAGGCTGAATAGCCAGAGACAGCAACCTTGGAAAAGCTGTGAACTTCCATGAGATCTTCATCAACCAGCCTAGATGGAAGTGTCTGAAGAAAAATCTTATCCACATGGAAAAACAAACCAACCAACCACCCCAGAAAATACCAAATGCCAGTTAAACAAGTTCATGGTTTCCATTCCATCAAATACCCAGGAATACATTTTAAACAAGATGTGTCCCTGTCCACTGCAGTGCTCTGAGATGTTGATCTCCTGGCTCTCTGGGCAGGGGAGTGCCCAGCAGCAGGTTCCACATGGGTCAGGCTGGCAGCAGCCGTGGGCTGTGCAGGCAGCAGGGCAGTGTGAGCACCGAGTGAAGGTCTGCCCCAGCCTCAGCCCGCAGCCTTCTGCTGCTCCTGGACTATGATCTGCAGGCAGATGAAAACTAATTAGAAAATAGATTGATATCGAGGTGACAAAAGGCACTCGTTATCCCAGGGAGCCTGGAGCTGAGGAATTAAACACATTCTGCCCTCCCAGTGCTGGTGCTGCTCCGGCTGCTCTGAGCACACAGCCGGGCTGAGCTGGGGCAGGCACAGGGCAAGGCTCGAGCGCTGCTTGCTCTGGAAAATAAATGATTGTCATTCCAGGCCCCGTGCAAGAAGGGCCCCAGCAGCTGCTGCTGCCAGAGCCGAGCTGCAGCCCCCAGCCCCAGCAGAGCCCAGCTCCTGCCCGGTGCCAGGGCACCCCGTGGGCACAGGGGGTCCTTGCTGGGCACAGCACGGGCACAGCCTTGTGCCCACACAGCACACCGCAGGGCTGGGCACTCAGCGCTCTGCTGGGCTGGAGCAGCAGTTACAGCAAAGGCTGGGAGCTGAAAATGCAAATAGAGAAAGAGAGTGGTGTCTGCTGGAAAGATCTCACCTCTCCTGCAGGAGCCATGCCTTGGGCAGAGAACTGCCGTGTTAGTCTCTGGAAAACTGGTTATGGGCTATTGGCTAATGGGCCCCATTAGTCCCCGTGAAAAATCACCCCATTTGGCTCTATCATAGGCCTGTGGCCACACACGCTCTGGGGAGATAGAGATCCATTAATTAGCGCTCGTTATCGCTGCCTCGGGGGCGTTCCTTCCCCTGAGCTCCAGCAGCTGGATTCCAGGGAATCGATCCCCAGGGAATGTGCCTACCCTCCCCCGGGGGCTCCCAGAGCCCCCCAAGCCCCAGGCAGAGGTTCTGCAGTTATCTAAGGCTCATTAAGGGTCACTTTGGGCCATTCTAGGGCAGGACCCTTCACGTCCCCCTGCCCCTTGCACGTGGGCTCTGTGCCAGTCCCACCCCCAGCCTGGCCTGGCCAGCCCCCTTCCCTCCCTGTGCCCTCACAGTGACCAGGCTCGGACCTGAGGGGTCACACCTGTGCCCAGGTGGGCTCGGTCACCCCCAGCGCCCTGTGCCATAGCCCTGGGCCACTGCTGCAGGACAGCTCCTGGCTGCACCCAAGTTACCTGCAGCTCCCTGGCACTGGGCTGGGCCACACCTGAAAACAGAGAGCCCCTTGGGGACAGCCACAGCCCCAGCAGGAGCTGCCGGGGAGGAGTGAATCCTAAGGCTTGGCAATAAAAAGCATCTTTAGAAGTTCATGGATATTTTCAGGGAAAAAATGTAATATTAATCCTAAGCAGTGAGATAAACTGCCATGCTACGTTTAAAAGATGCTCTATTTATTCTAGGGATTTTTTTTTAATTATAAAATCAATGAAGTGTTAATGATTTTAAGAATTACTTCAGCTCACTCGGAGTTTCAAAACAACTTTTTTTAGTCTATGGCATAAATTCATAAGCTGCTCAGTTTGACCAATTTGTCAAGACAATTTCCATTAGTAAACATGAATATTTAATGAAAGGGAAAAATGGCATGAGCAACTTCACTTAAGCGACTAATGACTTACTGGAAAACAAGTAAGATACATTAATATGCCACTTCTTTAGGTATTTGCAGAGCACAACCACCTAAATATTCAGCAAGCTCCTTATTTTACCTTGTCTTTATTTATCTGCGCATCTGTGTGTCTGCCCTTGCCATTGTTTATAGATGCCAGCAAATCCTCTCAAAAATAAACCACTTTTTTTGTTTAATCCAGTCACTGCTGCTTGTTTCCACGTGGCTTTCACAAGAGGGCCTCAAAATCCCTTCTCCTCCTTCATTGCTAAATTGGCCAATTTGTTTGTTTAAGGCAAATCCGAGGGCCTGACGACCTCACAGCACTTGTTAATGAACTGAAGGAGAGAAAATCAGTGCCAGGCTCTGGATAACCAGCTCGAGACGCAGGAGTTGTTGCAGATCTCAGACCACAGCAGGCTGCCAGGAGCAGCTGGCCAGCGCCAGGCTCTGTCCCAGCCATCCTCTGCTGGGACATTCCCCTGCGGAACTCCTCGGGGCATTTTGGGGAGAATGCCCCGGGAGGGCAGAGCCGGTGGAGCTGGGAGGATGTCTCTGTCCGAGGAGGCAGGAGAACCGTGTGGCACAGATCCCTGGCTCCTCCCAGCCCTGAACCGAGCAGGTGGCACCAGCAACGCCCTGCCCTTCCCCCTGCTTGTCCCGGGTGGGGTGGCCCTGCCACAGTGTCCCCAGCGCCACGGCACATCCCTGTGTCCCGTGGGGACATCCCTCTGTGCTACAGGGACATCCCTGTGTCCCGTGGGGACATCCCTCTGTGCTACAGGGACATCCCTGTGTCCTGTGGGGACATCCCTGTGTCCCGTGGGGACATCCCTCTGTGCTACAGGGACATCCCTGTGTTCCGTGGGGACATCCCTCTGTTCCATGGGGACATCCCTCTGTGCTACAGGGACATCCCGCTCTCCCATGGGTTCATCCCGCTCTCCCACCGGGTGTCAGGGCTGGTCCCAAAGCAGCGGCCCTGCGGCCCTGCGGCCCTCCGCAGGCAGGTCCGGCTGCTGTCCCGGCTCGGCCCCGGGATGCGGCGGGGCTCGGCCCCGGGATGCCGGCGGGGCTCGGCCCCGGGATGCTGTCCCGGCTCGGCCCCGGGATGCGGCGGAGCTCGGCCCCGGGATGCGGCGGGGCTCGGCCCCGGGATGCTGTCCCGGCTCGGCCCCGGGATGCGGCGGAGCTCGGCCCCGGGATGCTGTCCCGGCTCGGCCCCGGGATGCTGTCCCGGCTCGGCCCCGGGATGCCGCTCGGGCAGCCCTGGGCACTCCGAGCTCAGCCGCACGCAGAGCAGCCGGACAAAGTCACCACAGCCGGGAACACAGTTCCAGCCGGAGAGGGAAGCCGCGCTCCCCGGGCAGCAGCTCTCCTCCCGACTGACCTCCCTCCGCCACAAATCGCTTCTGACAGGCGCTCACAAATCCTAAAGTGAAAAGCTGTTTCCTTTAGTCACTATCCCCGTAAAATACACTGACTCTCTTAATTACATGCTGAGTTTTTTTCCGAAGGCTCTACCCATGCATGTAGGCAATAACTGGAGCTGAGAGGCAGGGGACCGTGCAATAGAGCAAGAGCAGTGCAGCCTGGTGGAAAACATGCCAGCCCGTGCCCAGGGGACCCTGCTGGGGCCAGCTCCCACACACACCAGCTGAGCTCCGTGCCGGGGGACGCTGCTGTCACTGGCACTGCAGAGCACAGCCCAGAGCCCCCAGGGCCACACACAGCCCTGGTTCTCACGGGGTACCCACGCTGGGCACTGCAGAGCACAGCCCAGAGCCCCCAGGGCCACACACAGCCCTGGTTCTCACGGGGTACCCACGCTGGGCTGCCCAACCTGACTGAGCACCAGGAGCCCAAATTCCTGCCAGCTGCACTGTGCTGTGTGTCACAGAGCAGCTCCCTGCTGCAGGTGCAGCCCCAGGGGCACTGGGGCACTCTCTGAGGGTCAGAGACCCCAGGGCTCAGCACAGCTTTGTGCTGGTGTGCACTGAGCTGGGCAACACTCTGTGCCCAGCCTGTGCCCAGTGCTGGCTGTTAGAGACAAAATGTAGGCATAAAGGCTCACAGAATGAGGGGATTCCCAGTCCCAGCCTCATTCACTGGGCTCTTGTGCTGCCACCAGCAGAACTGGCAGCTCCAGGAGCAGCCAATGGAGCAGGAGCCGCACAGTTCCCACAGAACACCAGAAAAATCAAGAAAAAAACCCCATTGCCTTAATTCTCCTTTCAAAATACAAATAGAGAAAAACCATTGCACTTTCCTATTGCTCTTTACTTGAGTAGAGTGACAAGCAAAGGGCTCAGAACACAAACACCCGTGTGACACCTCCGGCCCAGCCAGAGCAGGCTCCTCTCCCCCTGCACACCCAGCAGCTCTGCCAGAGAGCAGGAACGGCCCAGGGCCCCTTCCAGAGCCCCTGTGCCCCGCCAGGGGCTGCCTGGGGAATGCCAGCCGGGCTCCAAAGGGGGCAATGCCCCAGCCGGGCTCCAAAGGGGGCAATGCCCCAGCCCAGCTGGGCATCTCAGAGCTAGGGACAAGAACAGCCCCAGCCAAGGCCTGAGGAGTCAGAGGGGAGAGGGGGCTGCCCTTACCCAGGCACACCAAGGACAAACACCTGGGCTTGCCCACACCTGGACCTGCCCACACCTGGGCTTGCCCACACCTGGGCCTGCCCACACCAACACCCAGCTGAATCCTCACAGGTAATCTTTGCTGAGAGCTTTTTGTACCTTAACTCAAGCACATCAAAAGCATTCCAGACAACCAATTTTATGTGAATTTGATATGGATTTACTCGTGGCAGAGTTTGTTTGAAGTCTGCAACAAGACACCTTATGCTCTTTCCCCCCAAAGCATCCTTCTGCTGTGCTTCAAGGCAGACTAGCAAAAAAAAAAAAAATTTAAAAAGAAAACAATCCAAATCCAAAAATTAAGAAACAATCAAAAGCTATGCCTCTGAAAAGAGGAAATGATAAGAAAATACAGGTGGTAGAGCCTGCCCCTCCCTGGAGAGGCCTGGGCATCACCCGACCCCACGGGCTGAGCTCAGCGAGGCCCCCACAGCCCCGGGCAGACCCTGCTCAGGACAAAAAGGGCCTTTCCAGAGGTTCCTCAGCTGCAGAATTCCCTGCTGAGTGCCCGAGAGGCTGGACACAGGACCAAAGGAAATGGGGATGCCGAGAGGAGCACTGAGGGCTCCTGGGAGGAGAGGGAACAAAGAGGAAACACCAGTTCGACACAGGCTGGACTCACAGGTTTAGGATTCTGTGCCCAACTCTGCCAAAAGTTTTTTCAGTTATTTATCCAACTCTACCGTGGTGTATTCCAAGTCCAGCCCCCCTCAAAGCAACAGAAATAACTACATCCTCACAACTTTTCAGAGAGTTCCCCGCAGTTCTCTGAGTCACAGCCAAAATTCTGTCTGGAGCAGTTATTTTGGGTATGACTTTATCACCAGGGAATGAAGGAATTAAAAAATAACTTCTTCTCTGGTCAAGGAGTTTATTGCCACGTCTCACATTTCATTCTGAATTTCATTTTTTCAGTACATTCCTTTTCTGGAGCAACATTCATGGAGATGATATAAGCAGGGTGCTTGGACAGCAGCTTTCCAGTATAGGTACTTTATTTGGAAGTGTATAAAACCCTAAGAACTAATAAAATATTCTTGACTCCCAAGGCAAAGCACATGCAAGATAAGAAGGGTCAACACTGAATGGATTATAAACACACAAGTTTCCCCAAATTCCCTTCCTCCACCCAGTTTTTAATACAAAATAAGATAAAATACAGAAATAGCTTTAAGCATGCTTGAAAGTTTAATCCCAGAGTGGAGGCGCAGGGCGTGCTGCGGGGCTGCCTGATCACAGCCTGGCCTGGCTGCGAGATCCCCTGGGACAGCAGCACCACGCAGGCTGCAAATTCCCCTGCCAGCCCTCACAGCAGGAACAGCCTGCAGGGAGAACTCACACCCACACCCCAGGGCAGCCAGGAAAATACTGGAATTCATTGCACACTTTACAGAGAGAGCATATATTTTATATATATGTGTGTGTGTGTGTGTATAGGTATATAAATTGAATTCATTGCACGTTTTATACATATATAAATTGAATCCATTACACACACACACACATATATATATAAGAAAATCAGAACCCACTCCACATATATATATATAAAAATATATATAAATAAAAGAGAATTCATTGCACATCTCTACCCACACAGACACTTCAATTTAACGTGCACAAGTAAAGCTTTCATTTCCATTAATTTGCACGACAAACATCCTCACTAATTATACACAGTGCTTACACTAATCACCTGCCTGAAGCCATCAGATTTTATGTGGGGCTCCTGTCAGACCCCATAAAGCAAATGGGGCTGGATCAGGTGCTGGGTGAGAAGCCCCTGCACCCTGATGCTAAAATCATCCTGGGCTGCAATTCCTCCTCCTGAGGGCAGGAAAGCAGCTGAGGCTGCCTCCCCCTCTGCCCCCAGACCTCCCCCAGCCAGGCTCGTGGCTTTTCCTCCTTCCTCCCCTGCCCTGGAAGCCTTCTGCTGTCCCCAGGAATTCCAGATCCCTGCTGGGTTTGTCCTTCCAGCTCCCATCCCCAAGGTGCTCCTCAGTCAGAAATGGCCTCATCGCAGGGGCAGCTCTGTGCTCTTTGGGATGGAGAGAGAATTAATTACGAAATCCCCCCCTGTGAGGCTGGGGCTGCCCCTGGATCCCTGGCAGTGCCCAAGGCCAGGCTGGACGCTGGGGCTGGAGCACCTGGGACAGGGGAAGGTGTCCCTGCCGTGGCAGGGGTGGCACTGGGGGGCTCTGAGGTCCCTTCCAGCCCACCCCATCCTGGGAGCCAGGAATCCAGCCTGTGCAGGGATTTCTGTCTGGCTGCAGGCAGAATGGAGAATGCAAACCAAAAGAAAGAGAAAGCAGAAACCAACTGCCAAGCTTGCTGGAGACCCTGCCATGCCAGGGGTTTATTTTGGCACACCCAGAGCAGCAGAGGCACCCTGCACTCCCTCAGCAGGGCAGTGCCACCTGCCCAGCCCGTGTTCCCCCACCAGCAGGGAAAGTGAGGGGCTCCTGGGGCACAAACCCCTTCCTCCTCCTCCTCCTCCTCTCCCCAGAGGCCCCGAGGCAATCGTTTCCTTCCAGATGATTAACCTCCTGCCCCAGCAGCCCCACACAGTGCTGAGCACTCTGCAAATGCTCCTTTATTAATGAAAGCAAAGACCAGAGCCACGCTGCCAGGCTGGAGGGATGCCCTGAGCCCTGCACCAGCCCGAGCAGCACCCAGGGCCACCTCTGGAGGCTCGGGAAAGAGCTCAGCTGCTTTCCAATCCCCAGGCTCTGACCCAACTAGGTCAAAACTGGTATTCCATTAAAATAACTGAAAGTGTTGGACCATTCCATGATGAATTCATTTCCTACTTAAGTAGACATAGAGCAGCCAGACTGGAATGACCCTTATCCACACACATATTAAAAAAAAAAAAAAAAAAGTCAAAATTACTCCATAAACATACGGAATAAAAGTATTTTTGTTGTTGACTATCACATACAGCAATGGCTGCAGCAGCCCCACACACCTCAAAATCTGACATGAAACCATTCTGGAAAGGATGCAGAGACAGCAGGTAAAGGTTCAGTTTCACTGGGCTGAAAGTGTTTGGTTTTCCCTGTCAGCCAACCTCTCTGTGCCCAGCTGTTCCCTCTTCTTAACAAAGGCACAAAAAATCCTTTGTTTTTCAAATTTTAGTTTTAAAACTTTTTCTTCTGATTTAAACAGCTTCTATCTGAGCACCTTGTCTTTAGAGGAGAGGAATAACAATTGTATTTTATTTCTCATGAAAAATTAATCAAAGCAGAGAAGCAAAATACATTTGTTCTAGAGTTTCCAAGATGGACTTTAACATATGGAGTGTAAAACTGCAGTTTGCTGCAGAATCAGCACCTTGGGGTGGAATTTGGTTTTCAATGCTGGCTGCCTGTGAAGATCAGCCCTGCAGTAGCCAGGGCAGTTACCTTGGATTTCAGAGCGAGTCATTTGTCACTGGACCACAGGAGAAAAGAGGCACCAATACACAGGCAGTAAATTCAGCTTCTGAGTTCAGGGCAGAGCTCCTCTGCCTGATCAAACCCCCCGCTCAAGGCCCTCCTGACACAGCCAGGATCCAGCCTTCCCCCCACACCTCTGCCAAAGCTCTGCCTTGGAGGAGTTTGGAAGAGGGTTAATTCCAACTTTTCCTGCTGAAAGTGAGGCTCCCCTTCTCCCCTTCTCAAATGCAAAACATTTATTAAAGCAGCATTGATTTCCCATCCCCTGGTCAGCTCCTGTTTGATCTGGAAGCTTAATAAACTCTTCCTGGCACACAATGAAATATTGCCAGCTGAATTCAGACGAGGGTTTGCGAGCTCTGTCTTTCCTAATTAAAATCAAAACGCTTGCATAGGAGAGGACTGTGCTTGGCATGTGCTGCCAGAGCTGGTGGTGAGCCCGTGGAATGGAGCCCCAGGGGCTGCCAGGGTGGGGGGCTGCAGGGACGGGGGGGCTGCCATGCCATTTCTATATCATATATATAGATAATATACCCCATTATAATGCTCAGATTCACCATATCCATGGGGTAACCTGAAAATAACTAC
Organism: Fringilla coelebs; assembly: GCF_963513975.1. Classification (NCBI taxonomy): domain Eukaryota; kingdom Metazoa; phylum Chordata; class Aves; order Passeriformes; family Fringillidae; genus Fringilla; species Fringilla coelebs. Next base: position 18,608,208 of record NC_140041.1, read on the forward strand.
TGTAGGAAGAAATCCCAGCCAGGAAAGTGTCAGAAACACAACACACCAGTATGTGTGCTTTAGCCAAAGAAAGATTAAGAAATAGAAAATTTCAATTCAAGGTATATTTATAATTCATTTTCATGGAGGGAAAAAAAAAAATCTCTAACCTATAGTTGAGCTCTAAATGTTTTTTTTTGAAAGCAAGCACAAAAGAAACGGGAATGTAGCAAAGCTGAAGCTTGATTTTTAGTTTGAAAATACTTGAGGGAACAATTTTCCTGCTGCAGCTTCAGGTGGGTTATTTTGCCATTAGCCCAGGAACTGGTTTGTTGGGTTTTTTAACGCCTGTGATTGTTCAGCAAATTACAGTGTTTGCAGCTGCCATCCCAGACACCGTGGTGCTGATTTCTGGTTCACCGAACACAAAATTCCTTTCACACCCCACAGAGACCCACTCTGAGCTGCAGCAGAGTGAGGAAAGGCTCCAGAGAGCGCCCAGAGCCCGGCACTGCCCAGCCCCGAGAGCCCAGAGCCCCTACAAACAGCACACAGGGGGGGTCTGACCGAGCCCCTACACACGGGGGGGTCCCACTGAGCCCCCCTACACACGGGGAGGGGGGTCCCACAGCAGGTCACAGCAGCGGCAGTGCCAGGAGGGCACGGGGTGCAGTCCCCCAGGGAAGGGCAGTGCCCAGCGGGGTCTCTGGACAGGTTCCTACACACCCATGTGTCTCCTCCACTCGATAGCCTCACTTCCCTTTGCCCACATCCCAGTTCCCTCATTTTGGGTCCCTTTTCCCCATTAAGGACAGGCTCTGGAGCCTTTCCCGCTTCTCAGTGTCAGGGAAGTTTTTGAAGCTTTGCAGAGAATATGTAAGATGAATATTATGATCTCACCTTTTTATACTTGCTGAATATTTAAAGGGTTTTAGCTCCCTTAAAATAAATCCTTTCCAAGTGGAAGGACAGAGGGCTACTGTTTCCATAACAACCACTCCTCAGAAAATCTTCTTTTGGTAAATACAGCAGAATTAACTGCATAGTTTTAATATTTAATCGTATCCTGTTAGACATGTATGAAAGAAGGTAAACTTTAGTTCACCTTGCCTCTCTCCCACCTGTCTCATTGAGCAAAGCCTGGCTCCTTCCAGAGATAACAGAGGAGCCCTGTGAGCTCATCCTCTGCGCTGCTGAGCAGCTGATGGGCACCCCTGGGAACAAACCGGGATGGAAACTTGCTGATGCATCTTCCATCATTGCCATTTCCACAAGGTTGGAACGAGTCACTTCGGATCAAATCCTGGGGCAGCCGCGGCAGCTGTCTGGGCAGTAAACATGAAAAGGCATTCTCTGCTCTGTGTCAGGTGGGGACAAAGCGGGGCTGAGGCTCCTGGCAGAAACCCAAAATCAAAGTGAGAATTCCCTGATTTGAATGTGGAGGGGGGTGGCTCCAGGGGCCTCACAGCCTGCACAACCTGTGCAGAGGCAGGAGAAACATCCCCAGCCCTGGCAGTGCCCAGGGCCGGCCTGGACGGGGCTGGGAGCACCCGGGGCAGGGGCTTAGAACCAGCTGAGCTTTGGGACCCCTTCCAGCCCAAACCTTCCTGTGGGCTGTTCCTGTGCCCTGCACCCCCAGGATGCTGCAGAGCTCTGAGAGGAGCACCAGAGCAGACAAACATCCCTGGGGAGGAACCCTCAGCCCCTGCCCAGCCAGAGCTCCTGCCCCGCTAATCAGATCAGAACCACTCACAGCTCAAATTAACTTCCCACGTACGAATGAACTATGAAATTGAAATTCACAGGTTGAAGGTTTTCACACAAAAGTCAGTAAACAGTTTCCATCAACTACAGTTGAAAAAAATCCCATGCCGTAAATTGATATTCAGCTTTTTTTTCCATGATTTAAACAGACAAAGTCCTTATAAATTTCTGCCCATTTTTAATAAGAGCAGCTCAGCAGACACTGCAATATGTGGATCAGGTAGAATATGCTTGCCATACGTAAATACATTGGTTTGGGCTTTTAATAAAATTCATTGCATTGCTATTGTGGTTGTTTTTCTACTACAAAAGAAGTCCAGCTTCAGCCCCAGAAGAGATGAAAAGCATCTCCCTCCTTTCCAGGCTGAGTACTGCAAAGTGACCCCAAAGAAAGGACATTACAATTCCGCTGATTTTTAACATTTCAGAATAATAAAATTGAAGATCTGACTTGCAACTACAACTAAAAAGCTTCTTTGAAGCTCTTGATAAAGAAAACATTTCACAAAGGCCATTTCTGCCTGGCAGGGGCTCAGTAGTGCTTGCCCAGCCTGAGACACAATCCAGGCTGTGCCACAGCAGCCCTGAACATCCGCCAGCCCTCCCTCAAGCAGAGGCTGTTTGTGTTCCACCCCAGCAGGACCAGGGCAGGGACAGGCAGCAGAGACAGGAGGAGAGGCAGCCCTGGAAGGAGCACACACAGCCATCACACCCCTGCTCCCCAGGGAAGGGCTCTGGGACTCTGCTCTGGCAGCACTGATCAGCCCCAGAGCAGATCACAGATCAGAGGGGGAGCCCTGAGAGCAGCCAGCAGGAAGAACGAAAGCGGCTCCAGCAGGAGCAGGATCCTGTGTGCCGCCTTCGGAGCACGCTGCCGATGCCCAGCTGTGTCCCAGGGCACGGGGCAGCTCCCGCAGCTGCAGCCCAGGTCTCGGGGCTGCTGAAGGGCTGCTGGGATGCCTGGTGATGCCCGGGGCTGTGTCCGGGTGCTGAGAGCCTGTCCAGACCCGTGCTCTGAGCTCCTGGTTAAGGCACAAGTGTGCCAGTGACTGACAGCTGTTTGATGACATGGGATTTAAACATGCTCAGGAGAGAACTTCCAGATCTCCTGTTCCAAACACGTGAAGGAAACACAAGGCAGCGAGGTTGGAAGGCTGGATGCAATGGCAAATCAGGCCATTCCTTGGGAGCTGTGAGATGCCTCTCAAGGAAACACCACATACAGGGTTGTTTTTACAAAACAGCCTCCATCACACCTTTTGTTTCCTGCTTTTTGTTATTCCTTGGACTGAAAGCAGAGGACAGACTAAAGCCTTGGGATTTGGCATCAAGAAATTGCTGTACTGTGGCTATTCAACACAAATATAAGTACTGTGAGAACCAGGTGAAGACAAAAACCACAACACACAGAAACTGGCCGTGGGTTAAATCTAACCTGGAACCTGGGTACCGAGAGATGAAGATGGGTTTTCATTTGTTTCCAGGAAATCCACTGGTATTATTTCAGACAGCATGAAGGACTGAGGAGCTCTCTAGGCAGGGAGTGTGCAAAGCAAAGGGATGCCACGAGCACAGATGAAGGTTTCACTGAAGAAAAGTACCAGTTTTTTATCAAAGGTGGACAAAGCCAAGGCTCTACAGGTCTTGCCCTCGGTGTAAGAGGGGGGGAGTTGTTTGCTCTGGCTGACACAGGAGCAATTCCCTGACTGATCCGAACACACACTGAAATTTAAGAGTGGTGTGTAATCTGAGGATTGTTTGCCTGCATTGCACACAGAAGAATAAAAGCTGTCTGGTGCAGAACAGGAAGATGACAGCTGGTTCAGGGCATTTCCAGCTTTGGCACATGGCGCTGGGCAGAGCAGGGACAGGTGTGTGCCAGGGGACACAGGGCTCCTGCCAGCTGACACCCGAGGGACACTGAGGGGCTGGGAATGCTGCACAACATACCACAGAGGGGGAAAAGCAGAGGTTACACCATTGGGGTCAAGCATCACAAAGCCATTTTAGTGTTGCTTCCTCTCCTGTAGAGCAGTGTGAGGTCTGAGACGCAGCAGGAGGGGACACCACCACACACAGAGCCTGCCATCAAAGGAACCCGCTCTCCAGCCTCTAGCATGCCTTAAGAATGGGTTTTCTCTACAATTAATTGCCTGCACTGTGCTCATTTTTACAACTCATTTGGGAGGAAAAACATTGAGAAGAATGAAGGTGTCTTTGACCTTCATCCCCTAGATGGAGATGGCCCTGCTGCCTGTTTCCTGATTCCCAGGGCATTGCACTGCTCATTTGGGAAACATGAAAAATATGGTTGAGTCAATCCCTCTGAGTTATTCTGGAGCAGTCAGGCTCTTGGTAAGATGGAAGGTGATTGAAATTCTATGGCTCCACTTTTTAAGATATTGGAAACACAGAACTGCCAGCTGCATGAGCCTGAAAACAGCACGAGCTTGGCAGAATACATCAGAGCCCAGGATTTTCCTGCTGTTATTTACTGTGCATTTTTAACCCTTCACATTCCCACAGCCAGAAGCTGCTCTGCCTAACTTGGCCTTAGCTGGCTTTGGCTTTACCTTCAGCAAAACCCTGGATAGGTGGCAAAGGGACAGGACCACTAAGTCAGGACTAAGAAACAGGAGGAACAGCTCTTGTGTCCAAAGCCTTCCGTGCCACAGCAGTTTTCAAACATTGCAGGAATCAACTGGAAAACAGGGACAGCTTTGATGCGCCCCAAAGTTCAGCAGACCTTAGGTGGAATTAATGGAAGATGACTCAGTGCTGATAAATTCCAACCTGTCCCAGTTTTACAATTAAGTGTTGTCAAGGCGAATTACCACGAGCAGGTTTCATTCCTTTCCCTGCATTTCAGGGCACCCACCTGCCCTGTCTGTATTTCCAGCAAGCAGGCGAAGCCATCAAAGAGGAGCTGATGTAAGAGAGCTCTCTGACCAGCAGGCAAGCTCCTGGAATTCGGACCAGCTCTTTACCACATCTCTTGTAAGCAGAGCCCCAGCTCTGCAGTAATTCTCCCTAAACACCCACAGCAGACAACCACAGCAGCCAGCTCTTTGGTGTCCTCTGCCACACCTTCCACCAGAGCTCCCCGAGCCCCATGCAGGCTCCGGCTGCTTGCTCAGATAAACCCTGAGCCTGACCTTGAGAGCTGCAGGCGAGAGCGGCTGTTGTGTAAGCAGGGAGAGCCCAAACTGAACAAACACTGCAGAGGGGCAGACAGACGTGCAGGAGGGAAGGTCTGCGAGCAGGGCGGGGCGGCAGCGCTCCCCAGGTGAGCTCTGCTCTTGACTGTGCAGGTTTGCAATCACAAGCACCAGTGATATTAACAGTGTGGAATTGAAAAAACCTATTTACTCAACTGTAGGGCTGCCCAAATCTCACTCAGACAAACACAAGTTAATGCTAAAACACCAGGAACCGAGCTCAGGCAGCCTGGATAATGAGGATTCCTGGACTGGGACGAGCACATGTGTTTGAATGTGATTTTCGGGGCTGAACCTGCCGTGATTCATCAGCCACAACCACGTAAAGACAACATGAAAACAAACTTATTAGCGGTGCTTTTCTGGGAGCTGGAAGTGCTGCATTCTCCAAGTCAGCAGTTTTCCCAGTCTGCAGGATCCTGTTTACTACTGCTCCGCTCCGGAGCTCTCGCCTCGCTGCTCTGACTCACAAACCACCTGGGCTGCGGGGAAGGGCTGGGCAGGAGGGACCCGGTGTGTGAGCACCGGGACACGGGGCTGGGGCTGCAACCCCTGCAGCCCCCCGGGCTCCTGCAGCACCCCTGCAGCACCCCTGCAGCCCCCCGGGCTCCTGCAGCACCCCGGGCTCCTGCAGCATCCCGGGCTCCTGCAGCATCCCTACAGCACCCCTGCAGCCCCCCGGGCTCCTGCAGCATCCCTACAGCACCCCTGCAGCCCCCCGGGCTCCTGCAGCATCCCTACAGCACCCCTGCAGCATCCCAGGCTCCTGCAGCATCCCGACAGCACCCCTGCAGCCCCCTGGGCTCCTGCAGCATCCCTGCAGCACCCCTGCAGCCCCCCGGGCTCCTGCAGCATCCCTACAGCACCCCTGCAGCATCCCAGGCTCCTGCAGCATCCCTACAGCACCCCTGCAGCATCCCTGCAGCATCCCAGGCTCCTGCAGCATCCCTAAAGGACCTGTGCAGCATCCCTGCAGCATCCCAGGCTCCTGCAGCACCCCTGCAGCCTCCCCCAGCCTTCCGGGCACTGCCTGGCCCTGGTTTCACTGGAGGCTGCTCCTGCATTCAAGCCACGTCCAACCAATCCATTGAGAACGTGTCATTAAACACTGTCAGAAGTGTCAAAACAGGCATCCCATCGTTTTCCATTTCCCTGTTTGTTGTTATTTTTAATGCAACAGATTCAGCGCAGAAAATATTCCGGTTGATCTCAGATGTTCAAAATTTCCCTTAAATTCAACATTAAAATGTCAAGCCAAAGCAGCAGGGTTTGGACCCTGTTTGAGACCCTTTTTGGGCGTACCCAGAAACAGAAACCTCAGTAACACCTTCCCCTTCCCTGCTTGGTGCCGCCTGTCCTCTCCATAAATCCCTGCCCTGACCCAGCCTGCCCTTAGCCTGCCAACAGACTCTCTTGGTGCAGCTGAGACCTGAAGGAAGGGATTATTCCCATTTTAAAAAACCTGCACCTGTACAGTAAGATTTTGAACAGCCCTAAAGCCAACAATGAAAAAAAAAAACCCAAACCAAAGCTACATACAGCCACCAGCCACCCCAGTCCTGCTCCCTGAGCTACCCAGTAAGACTGCTTTGGTCACAGGCCACACAGGTTCACATCAAGCTTATTCTGTAATGAAGATTAATGCCTTGTCTAGCATTGAAAAAAAAAATAATAAGGTTTTACTTGGGGAGAAACCTCATGAACTGCACTCTTCCAGCCTGCCCTAAATTAAAGGGACTTTTTCTGCTTGCACGATTAAAAGAACATTTGAAATATAAACCTTCCTTCCATAGCTCAAAAGCAAGGCAAAAAAAATGATATTCCATTCTCTGCCAGTAATTGCACAAGGGCTCAATATTAACCTGGTCAATGAAATTCAATCAACTGAAAAGCACAGGTAGCACTGAGCAGGCCAGGCCATTCCTTCCTGGGGACATTTTCCTGCAAGTGAAACCAAGGAGGAGCATTTATCCTGCCTGCAGTCCTGGCTGCCACGGCAGTGGGGCTGGGGCAGCTCCTGGTGCTGTTGGGCTGAGCCCCCCTGACCTGGGGCAGCTCCAGGTGCTGCTGGGCTGAGCCCCCCTGCCCTGGGGCGGCTCCTGGTGTTCCTGGGCTGAGCCCCCCTGCCCTGGGGTGGCTCCTGGTGTTCCTGGGCTGAGCCCCCCTGCCCTGGGGCAGCTCCTGGTGCTGCTGGGCTGAGCCTCCCTACCCTGGGGCAGCTCCTGGTGCTGCTGGGCTGAGCCCCCCTGCCCTGGGGCAGCTCCTGGTGTTCCTGGGCTGAGCCCCCCTGCCCTGGGGCAGCTCCTGGTGTTTCTGGGCTGAGCCCCCCTGCCCTGGGGCAGCTCCTGGTGTTCCTGGGCTGAGCCCCCCTGCCCTGAGCCAGGGCTGGACGATGGGGAAAGGGCAGAGGAATTGCTGCTGAGGTCACCCAGCTACAGTGACACCAAAAAGCAGAATTTCAGCCTAGAATCACAGCAGCAGGCTGGAAAAGCCCTCTCAGAGCAGCCGTTCCCCAGCCATGCCACCACTGAGCCACGTCCCCGGGTGCCACATCCACACTTCTGCCAAAAACCAGAGGGGACCCCAGTGCCAGTGCAGGGACAGCCCCCAGCCAGGAGGGCAAGGCAGCTGCCTTGGCTGCCCCGGTTTGTGCTCCACTGCTCCCAGAGCCTGCTGCCCACGGGGATCCCACACTGGGATGCTCCGTGGAAAGGTGGGGCTGGCTGGGGACACCCCGGGGTGCAGGGCTGGGGCACTGGGAGCAGGAGCTGTGCCACCCTGGGCTGTTTCTGAGGTGCAGCTCTGCAGCAACTCTCCAGCTCCGGGATGGGCTCTCACAAGGATAACTAGGGCTGCAGGTTCCTGCTCACAGGTTTGCCAGCTGGACTCAGACTCATGCTGGGAGGCAGCAAAGGCAAAGCTGGGCTTGGCCTTCCTCAAATCCTCCCTTTGTTCACCCTTCAGTTTATCACCAGCTCCAGCACAGCTGAAATCCAGACAACAAGCAGCAGTGGTGGCTGGAAACAGTTTCAAAGCAGCCAGCAGACCACTCAGGCTCAGAACAGCACAGGAACCTGCAGACCCAGGCAGCTCTCTCCCGTGAGGAAAGGATGCACTGGGGCCTCCATGCTCACCAAACCAGCCTGAGAAAACCATGCATGAGTGGCCTGCACTGTCACCGAGCCAGCCTCAGCCCCAGCCGAGCTTCTCCTGCCACCAGGTTGTGCCCCCATGCCCAGAGTGCTCCATCCCTTTATTGGGGAGGAAGTTCTTGAGCCTCATTTGTCTGAAAAGAGCCACTGAACGCTGTCAGGGTAGCACTGATGCCAGAGGGGCTGGGCAAGGGTCGCTGACTGTCCAAGGCAGCTGAGGAAGGCAGGAGTGCTGCTCAGAGCGAGCTGCAGGGCAGCTGGCACAGCCCAGCCCGGCCTCCTGCCTCCCCTGCCCCGAGTCCTGCCCAGCCCTCACCTGAGAGTGGCAGGGCCCCGAGCTGGGGACAGTGCCCAGCCTCATGGAAATACTCCATCGATTTTCCTCCTCCCTCCAGATGGTGCAATTCAGAAAAATTGTTTTTAAATGATGCCTTGCAGAAACAGCGAGCAGCGCAGCCAATAACAGGCAGATTTCAGGTAAGCACTGACCTCCTTCCCTCCCCAGCCAGCTGAGGCATCCAGAGCCCTGAGAGCGTTTTGTACAAATCACCTGCAGCCCATGGACTCGAGCAGATGGCCTCTAATTGGAACTGCAGCCCCTCAGCCTCTTCCCACTCCTGGTTTATGTCTCCAGCAGGACTCGAGGATGGCTATGGAAAACAGCTCTGACTCCTTGCCACGTTCAGCTGAATTCTTTCCCTTCCTTCTAAACCCAAATAACCACATGCACCCAGGAAACATTAATGGCACTGAGGAGCCCAGCTTGTTTCTGCTTCCAAGGGGTGAAAACCCTGCAGGGAGCAGAGGGAGCCCAGGCTGGAGGGGATGGCCAGCTCAGGGTGGAGGGACTGGCACAGGGACACAGCCAGCCCAGCCCTGCACCCCGGGGCCGTGGGCACAGGGGCAGACACAGGCTCCGAGCAGCAGCACGAGGAGTCTGGATTTCATTGCCAGGAGCTGGTGGAAGAGCTGGGCAGCTCCAGGCAGCCAGGCTGCTGCACCCCTGGCTCCCAGGGGACGCCAGGCTCAGGCTGCAGCTCACCCCCACTGCTGCTCCTGAACACACCGGCAGCAGCGAGGGCCCAGCCTCAGGAAAATTAAGACTTGACTTTTTGGCAGTTTTCCCAGTACTCAAAAAAAAAAGCTGTAAAGTAGGTCACTGCACAATATGGAATTTCCCAGATATTTGCACCTTTCAGTAGAAACACTGGAGGGAACAAATTTACACTGTGGGTGAAAATGGGCTCAGGGTCATTTGAAACATGAAATCCAGCTGTGGGCCCCTGGCTTTAGGGAGCCCTCCCTGCTCCTGGAGCTGCCCCCACCCCAGAGCCAGAGGGCTGCAAGGCCACCTGGAGCCCCCTCATCCTCACCCCATCCCTTCTCCAGGGCAGGTGGGACACGACCCCTCCAGCCCTGCATCCCCCTCCCTGGCAATGGCAGGGGAGCTGCCCAGCCCTCCCCAGGCTGTCCCAGAGCAGAGGCTGGGGCTGGGAGGGAAGGAGGTCAGCGCTCACCTGGTGCTGGGGGGGCTGCCCAGAGCCCCCGGGGGTGGGAGAGCCCAGAGCTGAGCTCTGCTCCCTCCTGCCAGGGCTGGGCTGCGATGGGCAGGGGCTCCCTGCTCCTTCCCCAGCCCCTCTGCAGAGGGTTACACTGGGGGTGGGCAGGCACCGACTGGGAGGTGCTGATGGCCATGAGAGAGGCACCTGAGAGCATCACCCCGAGCACCCAGCACTTCCCTGGGAGCCTGCACCAGGAGGGAACAGCACAAAACCCTCTCCCCTCACCTCCAGACATGTCACTGGGTGTCTCCTAAACCAGCTCAGGCTGTGGAGAGCAGCTGCCCCTTCCTGCACCTGCTCCAGCCACACAAACACATCCAACTCCCCTGGAAAGGAGGTTCATTACCATTCCTTCGATTTTCTGTACATAAATATTTGCAGAAGCTCTTTATCTTTTTCCTCAGAGCTGCATCTCTCTCCCCACATGCCCAGCCAGCCTGCTTTTTCATCATTAGAAAATGCTGCAGGCTTAAAAAGTAAAACCCAACAAGATGTAACAAGAGGAGAAGCATGGCTGGCTCAGGATGCAGTGGGGGTGCCCCATTCCAGCTCCTCTGTGCTCTGCCTGACTGGGAAGGGAAAGGTTTGCCCAATAATTCCTCCCATGCCCCCAGGAATGTGTTTTTTGTTTTGGCCTGGAGCACAACCAGCACCATCCCCAGCTGACTGGGCTGTCTGGAGCCCACTGGTGAAACCAGGACACGCCGTGAGGCATCCCTGCCTTCCTTCTGCAGCAGGGAAACGAGCTTGTCCTTTCTGTTCTCTTCAGCTCCTGAAGCAAGCAGTTCATCCTCACTGCCGTGCCAGGCACTCTGGGCTGTCTGGCCTCTCTGCCAGGGCCTGGGGACAGCTCTGAGGGTGGCAGCAGGGCCTGGGGACAGCTCTGAGGGTGGCAGCAGGGCCTGGGGACAGCTCTGAGGGTGGCAGCAGGCTGTGCAGCCAGAGCATCCCTCAGCAGCACACCCCGCCCCACCCGCACGGACACGGCGCGCCCTCGCCCCGGGTTAAAAGCTTTTCCATTAGCAGCTTCACTGGATGCATTTTGTAGGAAGATAGAGCACCGTGAGAAAATAAAGCCTTGTCATTTCCCTCTGCAAATAATTCAGGGCTGTAATGAGGAGGAATCAATCAAGGCAGAGCTCTTGGGTTGCAAGGTCTCTCCCGTGGTGTCAATGGGAAACTCGTATAAAACCCTGGCACTTTCACAGCCCCAGCCTCATCTGCACTGGGCTGAGGTGCCAGAGGGGCCCAGGTTGTGCCTCTGCTGATGGTTAAAGCAAATGAGAGCAGGGGCTGGCCCCAGGGCTGCCTGGTGCCTCTCCCCCGGCCAGCAGCCACACATCCCAGGCTCCCAGGGCTGGACCCTGCCATCCCTCAGCCAGCAGACACACATCCCAGGCTCCCAGCCCCTGCCATCCCCTGCTAGCAGACACACGTCCCAGGCTCCCAGCCCCAGCCCCTGCCATCCCCCAGCCAGCACACACATCCCAGGCTCCCAGGGCTGGACCCTGCTATCCCCCAGCCAGCAGACACACATCCCAGGCTCCCAGCCCCTGCCATCCCCCCACCAGCAGACACATCCCAGGCTCCCAGCCCCAGCCATCCCCTGCCAGCACACACATCCCAGGCTCCCAGCCCCTGCCATCCCCTGCCAGCAGACACACATCCCAGGCTCCCAGCCCCTGCCATCCCCCAGCCAGCACACACATCCCAGGCTCCCAGCCCCAGCCCCTGCCATCCCCTGCCAGCACACACATCCCAGGCTCCCAGGGCCGGGGGCTCCTGGCTGCAGGGGAACTGGCACCGCCGCTCCCCAGGGCCCCGGCACCGCTTCAAATCCAACACCTGATAAATATTAAAGCAGGTAATGCCCCAAATCCTGCCCCTCCTACTGGAATGTTTGTCCCATTAGTGAGACAGACAGGAAACGATTTACGAAATAGCAAATAAGTGCGGCAAAAAATCACGCAGCGCTGAAAGCTGGGAGCGAGGAGTTTAAGTGAAGGGTTTAGATCACAGCACAGCTACCCTGAACTGAATTAATTGCTGCGCTCGGAGCTGTCAGCTGCTGCCAGGGTGGGAATGAGCAGCGGGGCTGAGGAGGGCAGACTTCCAGCAGGGCTCTGCTGGGAACAGCAGGGCTTTGCTGTGGAACCAGCCAGGCCAGGCTCGGCCTCAGACAGGCCATGGTCACCACTGTGGTCACCACGTGGGGCACCCACCCAGCTCCTGTTCCTGGCACCAGGCAGGTGGGTAACTTGGGCTCTGGAGAACAGGATGGATTTACTGAACTTTTAAACTTACTTTGGGGCTGGGATACAAATGCTTCCTCACCCTAATTCCAAAATCCAGAGTGATGTGAGACTAAAAACGCCAGTCCCAAAATTATACATAGCAGTTCAAATAGAAGCAATTTGATGATTTCCTCAGGCACACAAAGCAGCAACTCAATAAGAATAAATATGCTAATTAATGTATTTAGTCTTGGCCATTACATTTGGTAAATATTTACTGCTCAGTATTCAGAGTCCCGATTCACCAGCATCAGTCACCAACAAAAGCCAGAGGTGTGAAGGGAAGGGTTGGGCTCTGCTGGGCCATTTCCCACAGACCCTGCTGGGGCTCACAGGCCACAGCACAGCCAGGCCATGAGGGCCAGGCACGGCCTGCCCTGGGAGTGGCACCTGGCACAGCACCACACACACCTGTGCATCACTACCACACCTGTGCAGCACCAACACACACCTGTGCAGCACCAACACACCTGGCACAGCACCACACACACCTGCGCAGCACCAACACACACCTGGGCAGCACCAACACACACCTGTGCATCACTACCACACCTGTGCATCACTACCACACCTGTGCAGCACCAACACACACCTGGCGCAGCACCAACACACACCTGTGCAGCCCCAACACACACCTGTGCAGCACCACACACAGCTGTGCAGCACCAACACACACCTGTGCATCACTACCACACCTGTGCATCACTACCACACCTGTGCAGCACCAACACACACCTGGCGCAGCACCAACACACACCTGTGCATCACCAACACACCTGTGCATCACCAACACACACCTGTGCAGCACCAACACACACCTGGGCAGCACCAACACACACCTGTGCATCACTACCACACCTGGCACAGCACCAACACACACCTGGTGCAGCACCAACACACACCTGGCACAGCACCAACACACACCTGGCACAGCACCAACACACACCTGTGCATCACTACCACACCTGTGCATCACTACCACACCTGTGCAGCACCAACACACACCTGTGCAGCACCATCACACACCTGCGCATCACTACCACACCTGGCACAGCACCAACACACACCTGTGCATCACTACCACACCTGTGCAGCACCAGCACACACCTGTGCATCACTACCACACCTGTGCATCACTACCACACCTGCGCAGCACCACACACAGCTGTGCAGTACCACCACACACACCTGCCCAGCGCCCCACACCTGCTCTGAAGGCCACGAGCAGAGCCTGAGTCCCTCAGTCCCGCCTGCAGGTGCCCCTGTGTGCAGGAGCAGGCGCTCCCTGGCACCAGCGAGGCCCGCCAGGTGTGCCGGGGCAGGTACCCACGGGTCAGTCACGTTGGCTGGGGGACAGCTGCTTTTTCTTCCCTTTCTTCTGACAGGGCTGCAGATTTCCAGGCCAAATGGTCTTCAGGAGGAAAGGGGGAAGGAGGGGGCTCCATTCAGTGAATAAAATAGGAAAGGGCAGGTAAAGTCATTACCTGGCGTCTTTTCAGCAAGGAACAACTAAATCAAAGCCTGATCAATATATTCTTTTCAAGCAAAGTTCAAGCACAAATCTCAGCCCCAGGAGGCCAAATTGAGGGAGCTAAATTCACCCTGCTCAGAGGGCAAGGATGCACCTGCAGTGTAGAGCAAGCCTCACCTGCCCATTCAACTCTGCACTCCACTGCTGAAACCTTCCCTGAGGGGCAGGGCATGGGGCAGAGCCCTGAGGAGGCACTCAGCCCCTGCAGAGCCATCCTGCCACCTGTGCCCCACCCAGCCCCACTGCTGAGACCCTCCACAGGGCCCCCAGGGCAGGAACAGCTCCAGGTGAGCCCAGAGTGAGGGCTGGCACTGACACACTGCCCAGGTGAGCCCAGTGAGGGCTGGCACTGACACACTGCCCAGGTGAGCCCCAGGCTGGCACTGACACCCTCCCAGGTGACAGGGACAGGCCAGTGCCCACCTGTAGCACAGCCACACCTCCTCTGAGCCCTGTGGGGTCCCAGCCTCAGGTGAGGGGGCTCAGGGCCAGCAGAGCAGCCTGGCGTGGCCGCAGTGAAGGGCATGGAGCACCCCCTCACCGCAGCAGCACCCCTGGCCCAGCCCCAGGCCAGCAGAGCCCTGTGCATCCCTGGCCACAGCAGCCAGCACCCCTCCTTCCCCTGCAGCCAGGACAAACCCCTGCTCCACTCCCTGCTCATTGCTTGGGCTCCAACATCCTGCAGGCAGCTGCCACCTCCGTGTGTTCGAGTCAAGCAAAAGGAACTTGAAAAGCAAAGCAAGTGAAAAGGGTAGAAATGTGGGAGCCCTTACAGGGGATAAATAATGTATCACCACAGCAGGAGCTCCCTCCCACAGAAGCATTCTTTATTGTGTGGCCTTACCTGGCTCAGAACTGCTCTCACGACTTCTCACCTGGCCTGCCCCACCCTGGCAGGGAGCTCCTGCCCTGGCCACGGACAAGTTAATTCAGCCACGTCGAAATCAAGCTTTAAAAACTTCCACAGCCAGCCCTGGCTCACCACCACCCCTCCTGGGCTGGAAACCCTGCCCAGGCTTTGCCTGCAGGTCCCAGAGCCTCCTTTGCCCCCAGGAGGGAGTGATGCTCTCACCAGCAGATCCAGACTGGGCTCTGCTGGCAGCTGGCATTCACTGGCATTTCTGCTCAGACCCACAAATTATTCACAAAGAAAGTTTTTGGGAATGATGTTAGTGCACATCATTCATTAGCACCTTTTCTGAACAAGCAATAAAAAATAAATAGAAATGCTGTAATTTCCACCCAAATACACCATGACTTGTACCAAAAAACCCCGAAGTGGGGCAGGACAACTTTTCCTCATATATTTTTACTCAGGGTTGGAATAAAGTAAGAGAAATGTGACAAATATGAGGAGTTGTGAAAGGGCACTGGCAGTCCGTTGGCATTAAAAACCCCCAACCTACCCACAGAATAGGCTCATGTCTCAGTTACAAAAATAATGATTAAATAAATCAGTGCCTTTGGTGTCCTTGAAGAGTTTTACGAAGCATAACTTTTCCCTCTCTTCCTATAAAATACAGACATTTAATCTGGACTGTGTAAATACACGAGCTCTATCAGAGCCATGCACAAAATTTAATGTTCATGCAGTACTTTCTCCTGCTCGTCATGCAGCTCATCCCTGCTCCATTCCTGCCCCTCGCTCTGCTGAGCCCTGACTCCCTCAAGTCCCGAGCTCTCCAGCAGGGTGTGGGGCTGGCAGGATGGAGGGGACACAGAGGGATCCAGCAGGGTGTGGGGCTGGCAGGATGGAGGACATGGAGGGATCCAGCAGGGTGTGGGGCTGGCAGGATGGAGGGGACACAGAGGCATCCAGCAGGGTGTGGGGCTGGCAGGATGGAGGGGACACAGAGGGATCCAGCAGGGTGTGGGGCTGGCAGGATGGAGGGGACACAGAGGGATCCAGCAGGGTGTGGGGCTGGCAGGATGGAGGGGACACAGAGGATCCAGCAGGGTGTGGAGCTGGCAGGATGGAGGACACGGAGGGATCCAGCAGGGTGTGGGGCTGGCAGGATGGAGGACACACGGAAGGACCCAGACTGGGCTCTGCCAGCAGCCTCCTCCTGCTCCAGCCAGCCCCTGGCTCGGGTTTGTCACAGGACAGGCTCCCTGGAGGGAAAGGCCTTGGAGCGCCTTGGAATGCTGGTTTGGAATGCCTGGGAGTGCCTTGGAATGCTGGTTTGGAATGCCTTGGAGGGCCTTGGAGTGCCTTGGAATGCTGGTTTGGAATGCCTGGGAGTGCCTTGGAATGCCTTGGAGGGCCTTGGAATGCTGGCTCCCTCGGGTGCTCTGCTGGAGAGCTTTTATCCCAGTTCATAATCCTGACTGGGACACAGCTACTGAAGTGCCAGGGCTGCTTCCAGCGCTGGGAAGTGGCTGGGGCTGCTGTGAACACCTGCAGCTGCAAAAACCCTCCCAGGCTGGAGAAAGATGAATGACATGATGTAAACTCCCAGGGCCTACTTGTGACTATTTCAGTGTAAAGGTGCTATAGAAGCACAAATTGTTATTACAGTATTAGCTGGTACAACGAGGCATTAGGAAGAAGAACTGCCTCAATGCCTGGGGGAAATCAGGAATGAGAATGAATTACAGAAACTGATACAGTTATACATGCCCTGTTCTAAAATGTATTTGAAACAAAATGATTACCATAATAAAAGTAAATCCATTTCTGTTCTGCTTATTCTCTATAGACAAAAGAAAGGGTCAAACATTCTTTTCATCAATTAAAAGATGTAAAGAATCAGGACTCAAAACATCAATTTAATTTTGAGTGCAGATAATCTGGTGATTTGAAAAAAAAAATAGAATTTAATTCAGGGAAGAAATTCAAGTAATAAATTACTTACCTTCATCACACCTTGTTTCCAAAACTGACTGTGAGTTTCCAGCACACAGCTGCCTGTCTGTGAGAAGCCTGTCCTAAGAAACAGGGGCAGAGCAGAGCCCCCTTTCCTTTTTCTGCCTGCTTAGTAACGACTGGGGAAGCTCTGAGTTACAAAGTTGGGGTTCAGTCCCTGAGTAGGGGATTCATCTCGTCACACATCTTGTGTGACAACCCCAAGGCAAACACGAGAAGACAGAAAAACATCAGTGCAAGGAGGGGCTGCAATGGTCCCTGCAGAGCCAGTGCTGCCCAAGGTACAGCGGGACTGTCCCCAGAGGGGACACGGTGAGAGGGGACAGGGTGAGGGGGACAGGGTGAGGGGGACAGGGTGAGAGGGACAGGGCTGAGAGGGACAGGGTGAGAGGAGACAGGGTGAGAGGGGACAGGGCAAGAGGGACAGGGCTGAGAGAGGACAGGGCTGAGAGGGGACAGGGTGAGAGGGGACACAGCTGAGGGGACAGGGTGAGAGGGGACACCCCAAAGGCAGGGCACAGGGCAGCTCACGGGGCTCAGGAGGGGAGCAGCTCCCTGACCCCGAGGGACAGCAGCACAGCACACTCCCCTCTGCACCCAGCTGCTCTGCCAGGAGCTTGTTTGGTTTTTTGTTTGTTGGTTTGTTTGTTTGTTTATCCAGTCCCCAGTGCCACCGTGGCAGGGACAGAGGAGGGAGGCTCAGGAAGATATTGACCCCGGATTGATCCCCGGGCAGGCAGCAGGCAGGGCCACAGCAGCATGGCACAGGCACAGGGAGAAGTCTATTAATGAGCTCCAACTACTAAATTATTGACTAGTTAAGTACTGCAAATTTGGTCTAATTGTTTTCATGATGGGAGTTTAATTAAAGTGTCTTTTGTATGAAAAGTCTAGCGATATCCTAGTTCCGATAGTGTCAGGGAGAGTTTCCAAAGCCAGCCTGGCTTTCAAAACCAAATTAAAAGTTACATCCAATGCAAAGCTCTTCAAAAGAGGGAGCTTTTGTGTGGGAGAGCACTTTAATTCCCAGCTCCAGCTCACAAGTCCTGCTCCTGAGCCACCTCTCCCCATCTCACACTGCTCCCTCTGTGCTGTGGGACTGCAGCTCCCAGGGCCAGGGGAAACCAGGGAGGTTTTGGGCAGCAATGGAAATCTGAGGCAATGGAGGCATGCACAATGGAAAGTGAAGGATGGTTCTCAGGGGGGAGAGCAGTCAAACCAAAACACTGAGGGACATCAAATGGCACCAAAAATTCAGGCTGCACACGATTCTCCCCTGCAGAAAGACAGCTTCCACCTGCCCAGTCACACAGGAATTTGCCAGGACACAACCTCAGCACAAATCCAGGCAGTCACAGCAGAGTTTGGCACTGACCTTCCCTTCAGTTTGGCCCTGAGAGCTCTTCCCAGGTCCCTCCCTGCACCACGGACCTGCCCAGGTGAGCTCCACACGTGTTCAGGGCAAACACAGGGGCATTCCTGCAGAAACTGTCCCTCACCCAAGCACAGAGGGGAGCACAGACAGCACACAGACTGGCTGGCTGTTGCAGCCAGGAGCCCCAGAGCCTCCCAGGCTGCATTCCCCAGCAGGGCTGGAGAACACTGGGACAGGGGCAGGAGCTCAGCCATGACAGCAGCACCGGTGCTTCCTGGCCTCCAGATGTACAGATATGCCTCATCATGCCTTTTCCATGGCTTATCATTTATTTATGGCAATGTCTACTTGCTATTAGGTATTTCCAGACATTTATATGCCCTGCTTGGAAGCAGAAGAACTCTTTGCTAGAATACGGAGCAGTTGGCAGCACCGCATACACATTTATTCAGGACAAAATAACACCTGCCCCTAAGAGGAAGAGCTGTGCTGTGGTTAAATTGCCTGTTTGGGACCAAGCAAGTGTCACTTCAATTGCCCCAGTTGCATCAGGGACACCAGGCAGGTCGCAGTCTCCCCTCCCCGATTTGCAGCTCTCTAGCTGAAAATAATAAAGGATGTGACTGTCAGCCTTAAACTGGATAAACTCCCCACACCCACGGATGAGGCTCTGCCCGATGCCAAGGGCACTGCTCCCTGCAAGGACGGGATCAGCAGTTTGATCCTGTCAGGGCATCGGTCTGCAGGGGAAGGAGCCCAGCCCTGACCCGAGGGAGCTGCAGCGCTCGGGGCTCCCGTGGGGACCGGCCCCGCAGGCACCGGGGCTGCTGCTGCTGCCCGGGGCACGGCCACCGGGGCGGGCACGGCCACCGGGGCGGGCACAGCCCCAGGCACAGCCCCAGGGGCGGGCACAGCCCCGCACACAGCCCTGCACACAGCCCCGGGGGCAGGCACAGCCCCAGGTGAGGGCACAGCCCTGGGCACAGGCAGCTGGGCACACTCCATGCAGTTGTGGTTCCTTATTTCTCTCCAGTGCCATTGCACAGCTGTGTGCTGCTGATGCCACATCCATCCATCCATCCATCCATCCATCCATCCATCCATCCATCCATCCATCCATCCACCCATCCATCCATCCATCCATCCATCCATCCATCCATCCATCCATCCCTCCCTCCCTCCCTCCACACGTGAGTGTCACTGTGCATTGCTCCGGGCTGAAATCTCACCCCTGTCTGTCCTGCATCCAGAAAGCTCCAGGCACTCCTGGGGAGGTGCCAGCGCTGTGCTGAGCACACCTGGCCATCCTTGAACCCCTGGGCAGGGCAGGTGAGCAGCCCCAGTGCCCAGGGCTCCTCCAGGGGCAGCTGGGCCCTGCAGGCACACCCAGCAGCCTCTGTCCCCAGCCCGTCCCTGTGCAGGTGGCACCGACAGGACAGGGACAGTGACAGCTCAGCGGGGACAGGGACCTGCCCCCCTGGAACACCTTGCACACAGGGTTTAGTGATTTCACACCTCCACACAACAGGCCCAGCATCCACAGCTGCAGTGCAGCTCTGGGAGCCCCGGGAGGACAGAGCGTCCCGCAAACTTTTGAAAGAAAGCAGTTTAAAAAGGCAGAGGAGTGTGTCCAGCATCCCAATGTGGGCTTTCAGAAATGCCTGAGCCACGAGGGATTCATTTTTTCCTGAAGTTACTGTGTTTTTTCTTAAACACCCTCAGAGCTGTCTGAAGTCACGTGGACCTCGCAGGACAGCCCTGCCACGCTTCCCAGGGAGCAGCACCAGGCAACAGCAACGACGAATTACAAGAGACACCAGAACAAAGTAGGAATTAATGGGGTTGACATCAGCTGGAAATAAATCTTTTTTTTTAAGGACAGTCACATGTATCACATACCTGCTCATTTCAGAGCGACAGGAATTAGAAATTCTGCTCTGATGGTGCCATAAATGTACATGCAGACATTCCTATGTCCCCTCTGCATGATCTCCAGGCCCAGCCCTGTGGCAGCTCACACCTCTGGGGCACAGCAGGCACCCACAGAGGAAAGGAAAGGAAATGGTTTGGGAAGGAGCACGCTCCGTGCCAAGGGCTGGCAAGCAGCAGGGAGCTGATAATTTTTAAACTTCTGTCCAAGCATCTGCTGGTGGACACGAGAGCACAGCAGAGGCCCTGCCTCACCTGCTGTGCTGAGCAGCAGGCAGCCTGCTCTGGCTGCAGAGCTGCACAGAAAATTAATTTCCAGCAATTATGTGTGCTCTGGCCAAAGAACCCAACCTCGTGTGTGAACAAGCCAGAGGAGAGCTCCGGGACACCTACAGCTGGGCTGCAAATGCATTCAAGGGCCCAAGAAATCTTAATTAAACCCCTCTCACTCCAAGCGCTGAAAAAGCAACAAAAAGCCAATTCTGAGGGTCTGGGCCTGCAGCTGCAGCCCTGAGCAGGCACAGGGGGTGCCCAGTGCCCAGCTCTGCCCAGGCTGGGGCTCCCAGCTCCCTCCCAGCTCCCCCAGTCCCACAGACCCCTCCCTTGCAGGGGACACGTCCTGTGTCCGTGTCAGACCGTGGGCTTGCAGAGCTGCATTTCTCCTCTCCTAAGATTCTTCTTCCAAGGAGGTGCCAGGTTGGGGTTAGGTTAACAGCCTGATCTGGGGAATGGCAGAATTATAGCTTTAAACAAAACAAACCAAACCTACAAACAAGATAAGGCAGCAGCAGTTCTCAGTGTTTGGGCAGTATTACTGGCCTCAGAGGCAGGACTGCAGGTTCTGGAGGACACATCAGCCAGATTATCCCAAACAGGAGCACTCAGCTTCCTCAGCCATGCCAAGGGCCATGCAAACCCTCCGAGGCTCGGGGAGCTGCTCAGTGCCCAGGCACCTTCCCAGACCCTGCAGGTCCCTCCCCTCGTGCTGCCCACCCTGCACGGGCAGCCAGCCCAGGAGGATCAGAGGAGCCAACTTCAGACAGTTCCTGAGCACCTGAGCTCAGTCACCTGTGAGGCAGCACAGCAGGGGAAGGGCCCAGGCTCCTCCTTCACAGCCGCTTCTCTGATTCTTTAAAAAAGCCATCTGAGCAAATGGGATCCTTTGGAACAAGACAAACCACAGCAAAGCATGAAGGTTTTACAACTTGACTAAATTACCTCTCTTACAATTTCAGGAATTACATCCTGGCACATTGCAAGTCTCCAGTAAGTAATCCCCAAATGCAACCTGATGAGAGAAGAGAATCAGAAGGGAAGAGTCACAGCAGCATATATTACCATTTTTTAAATAAAAACAAAGAATTGGAAGACTTTACAGCACAGCAAATGTACAAGCAGAAATGCTGGCAAATTACAGAGCACTTGGGGAAGATTTCTTTCTTTTTTTAAAGCATAACCCAGTGCAGGTGCTGGTTTGCCAGCGGGCTGTAATGGGGCTGCCACGGGGCTCAGGAGGGCACCTGCACCCAGCACTGCCAGCCAGGCCCCCACACAGCCCAGGGGACAAAGGTGGCACTGCCAGGACCCTCCCTCAGCCCAGGGGACAAAGGTGGCACTGCCAGGACCCTCCCTCAGCCCAGGGGACAAAGGTGGCACTGCCAGCCCCGTGGTGCCCCTGGCACTGCAGCAGTGACAGTGACAGTGCCAGGCTGTGTGGGGACAGGACCCCTCTGCCAGCCCGGGCAGGGTCTGGAGGGACCCCCAGAGCCCCCTGCTGCTGGCAGAGCTGGGTGGGCAGTGGCTGGGGGAGGAAGGCTCGGGGGCCCAGGTGCAGACTGAGCTTTGGTTCCATCCTGCCCCGCAGCCGCTGCTGCCCCAGCCCGCTCTCCGGGCAGGGAAACACCCTGTGCACGGCAGCCCTGTCTCATCACACACTCTCTCTGCTGACTGGGACTCAGTGACAAGGACAAAACTATCTATTAGGAAACAAATTACAGTTATTTAGTACTTCTAAAAAACGGCTGGCTTTTAGAATCACTTTGCCTTTTAATATTTAATGACCCAGATCAAGAACAGAACGCTCCCGGAGGAGCAGCCAGCTGGCAGGCAGCCCAGGGGAAAGAATTCTCTGGGATCATGGAGCACCTTCTGGAACAGCTGTGTTTGGTGGGGTCTGGGAAACCAAACTTCATGGGGCTTGGTTTCTGAACTGGAACAAGCTCATCCTGTGGGCAGCATGGAGCATCTCCACAAGCAGAGGAGCTCTCAGGAAAGGAGGAGCAGCTCCCTGACCTGCAGAGAGGGCAGCGCTGACCTGGGGCTCTCAGCACCTCACCAACAGCGCAAACCTGGCACCAGAACCACCACCAAACCAAAAGACATCTCTAACTGCATGGCAAAGAATTTAGGGGCTAAAACACTGGAGATTAAAGCACTGGGGACTAAAAATATAATGCCTGACAGTTGCTGTTTCATCCAAAATGAGCATTTGATTGCAGTTCCTGTAGGAGGAAGAAGGTGGGCTGTTTCCCCCCAGGTCCTACAGCACTTGTTTCCCACGTGGTGCCACAACTGTTAATGCGTCCTAGATGTGGTACAGGCTGCTGGAGGGCACCATCCTGGGTAAGAAAAGCAGGCACACAACAGGACTGCTGAGGAAGAACACTCTGCTTGGGAGGGAACAAAACTCTGGCTAGGAATGAGACACAGAAGGGACCTGACTCCCCGTTGCAAAAGGCAATCAACCTTCACCTGGATGACAAACTGCACTGTAAAGCACAAGACAATTTAGTGATCCCAGATAATACCAGAACATTACTGTGACTCCCATACTAATACGAGTGCCAGGCTAAAGAAATACTGCCATCAGCCTGGTATGAAGGAAAACACAAAGCTTTAGGGAAATTGCATTGTAAGGCTAACACAGTTATGTAGTACAATTATGATGTGCAATCACAGGTGCTCTGATATAACAAAATTCTGATGTAAAAGGAATCTCGTGTTCTACTCTAAAAAGGTTGACAACTCCAGAAAATAATTGTTCAGTAAACCTAGCTCTTCTGTTTTTTCTTGCTGCAGAATACAAGTTGAATTAAAAAGCACAAGGTTTTCAAGGCCTGTTCTATACCAAAATTGGAGGCTTCTCCAGTGCGTGCTGCTTTGAAATGGCAGTAGTGGCATAATTACATTATCGATGTAACTTGCACTCTCTGAGGCCCAATCGTGTGAAACAAAGAGCCATTTACATAAATCTTTCACTAAATAGCAGGTTCTATTACCCAGTATTTAAACAGAAGTAGACTCAATTTCCTACAGTAACTGTGAAAGAAATAGCATTGCAAGTCTGCAAGCAGCTGTAATAATGACTGGGAGAGGCGAAGAGCCCCAGAACCCGAGTGTCCAGCCAGGCACAGCCACCTGCAAGGTCCCGTTCCCCGGGGCGGGATGGACTGTCCCCTTGGTCCCCCTGGTCCCGGGAGCCCCGGAGGCAGCACAGCCCCGTCCCCGGCCGGTGCCGCTCGTCCCGCGGGGCTGGCCGGGCTCGGGAGCTGGGGCAGCCGGACCGCAGAGCCCCGGGCCCCGCTCAGCCCGGCCCTCCGCACCCCGCTGTCCCCGGGCTCCCTCCCCGGTGTCCCTCTGTCCCGCTGTCCCCGGGCTCCCTCCCCGGTGTCCCTCTGTCCCGCTGTCCCCGGGCTCCCTCCCCGGTGTCCCTCTGTCCCGCTGTCCCCGCGTCCTGCCGTCCCCTCGGACACCTCCCGGGCAGTGGCGCCACCGTGTGGCCATCGCGTAGCGCCCGCGGGGGGACCCAGGAGAGAGACCCGGGGAGAGAGACCGGGAGAGACAGACCGGGAGAGACAGACCGGGGAGAGACAGACCGGGGAGAGACAGACCGGGGAGAGACAGACCGGGAGGGACACCCGGGGAGAGACAGACCGGGAGGGAGAGCCCAGGCTCAGGGACCCCCAGCCCTCAGCAGTGCCCAGCCCCACACGCCCTCCCTCAGAATGCCAAAGCCTTGAAAACAGGGACAGGTATCCCCACAAAGCACACACACTTCTAAAGTTGTTAACGAGCTCCTGTAATAAATTTCATTCCAGAATGATTTGGTTATTCCAAGGAATTTTCTCCTCCATCACACTGATGGACCTAAAGTAATCACAAAACTGACTTTGCCAGTAACCCACCCAAATGTCCAAACTATTTTCCCCACCCCACTGTTGGCTCTGAGTGTTTCCAGAAACCCTCAGCACCTCAACCTGGGGGTCCCAGTGGCTCCAGGGCCATCCCTTACATTGCTCCAACCAGAACCAGATGTTCCCCCTTGCAAAACCCCAGCAAACAAAACTGCCCCAAGAATTGCTGTGCTCTCGCCCGTCATCCAGCAAAGGCATGGACAGTTTCCCACTGACAGCACTGAGCAGAACTGATCTTTTGGCCATTATTCCAGGTCCAGGGAGTTCAGACCCCACGTACCTGTGCTGGCTGGAAGGTGTGCCATCCTTTCCAGCAGGTACCACGGCGTTTCTCAGAAGTTGTTGCAGGGGAATCACCGGGCTGCACAGAGTTCTGCAGCACAGAGACATCACCGCAGCTCACACAGAGCAGTTCGTATAAAATCAAAAGATTTCAAAACAATGAAGGGCTGGGTTTACATGTAGATCAAATGTAGCCCACATAAATCAAAACTACAGCCTCAAAGACTTGCAAAAATAATAATGTTTAAATTCATAAATATTCCGATTCTTTTGTTTTTAACTGCAGGGAAATAAGGCAGTGATATTGCAAATTCAGCTAAAGCTTTCCAGATTCCTCCACTTGTTTTCTGCTTTGGAAGGGTGGTGGCTGTGAATAAATGTAAATTAAAAACCCACTGCACAGATTAGTCACTGTGATAAAGATTGATAAATACAAAACCCTCTCACATATAGACATGCATATTTCAAATACAGATCAATTCATTACATTTGAATGAAGTGTTTTGTTCCCAGATCATGGACTCACTTTAAAACGACCACTGCAATCAATTAAAGGCCACCCAAAAAAACCCAAACCCCACAGTGGTGCTTTTCACTGTCCAAGGGACCTCTGTGCTCCATCCTCACGGACCACAAGGTGCAGCTGACGTGCAAAATCCCCAGGTGAGGCCACACATTAGATTTCTGTGGGCCAGGAGGCGTCTTGGCACTAACATGGCCTTGAAGAACCCCAGCAGCTTTGGCTCTGGTGTCTCTGAGAGCTTGTCTGGTCACACCTTCCCACCCTGATTTGCAGCACAGCAACATTCCACGGCTCCACCTGCAGAGTCTCAACAGAGAGAACCAGGGCAGGAGCCCTCTAGCCAGCTTTAGCCAAGGCATTTATTAGTAACTCTGGGAATCACCTCTCCAACGCCACTGCGTTCTGGGTTAGAGCCATGCAACACCCTGCACCACCTACTAACGGGATTATTTAACCATTAACCTCCCAGTTCTGCACCCTGCCACTCTGCTCCAGCCCCCCTCCTGGGTCACACGGACGAGGAACACGGGAAAGAATTCCCTTTGCACTCCTGCTTTGGCTCAAACCCTTCACCACAAAGAGCACCAACTCTGCCTCTCCTTTCAGCTTGAACTGCCAAGCACTCAAAGTCAGCAAAAGGTGACCCTGACTTCTCTTTTCCAAGTTTGCTCCAAGTTTCCCCACGCCTTGCAGAGCACATCCATCGCTTCGCCATGGTGTGGCAGCCAACAACAGTCAGTGAAGGAGGCTGCCCGAGCTGCCAGAGACAGCTCTGGAGTTCTGCAGCAGGGCAAGAGAAAAAATGGTTGCTTTTTGCTTTTGGGTTTGTTTTTTCTGTAGGCAAACCCTTAAATGTCTTTTCATGTGTTCCTGTTCTAAGGCAAAACAAGAACTGCTGTAGAAATTTAACAAAAAACATGAGAAACAGACTCCAGACTAAGCATCTTTGCCTGCATTTACTGTTTAGTGCCCTGGTAGCTGCAGGGATATTTGGGGTTTTCCTTTGTAAAAGAATATTACATAGAGGACAGTTTGGGTTTTGGTACACCACCACTCCAGGGGTCTGCTTGAGCCATTAAACACCAGAAAAGAATAGGTGCTCAATTAAACCAAACCTGCATTTTTTAGAGATTCCCGTATTTCCTCCACCATTCTCATCAGAGACACTTCAGCTGACCCTGCTGAGATCACATGTGGAACCTGGTGAGTTCAGCACGTCCCATGCCATCTTTCCAGGCTTTCAGCAAACAGGAAAAACTTGTTATTTTTCAGCAGAAGTGTAACACGTCATCCTCCACTCCTACCCTGACCCGTAAAGTAATCCAGTTTGTAAAGATCTGACAATTTTTGATAAAAGGTCACCCAGCAGAATTTACTGTCCAGCTGCTGGATGGCGGCAGCAGGAGGCAGGCTGCCCGGGGCGGGTCAGGGTGGCACTGCCCAGGGCAGGTCAGGGTGGCACTGCCCGGGGCAGGTCAGGGTGGCACTGCCCAGGGCAGGTCAGGGTGGCACTGCCCAGCTCTGCCCGTCAGGCTGGGCCGTGGCTGGAGCCAGAGCTGTGCTGATCTGCGCTGCTGAGCTGGTGGCAGGACCAGGCTGGAGCAGGGCAGTGCCCTCCACCCTGTGCCACCGGCCCAGAGGGGAGGCAGGGATGGAGGGGGGCTCTGAATGCAGCAGAAATAGCAGCAGCAGCATGTGACAAGCAGCCCATTGCCTTGGCAGTCAGCTCACCAGGATGCTGCAGGAAAGCTCAAACTTCTGCCAGGTGAAATAAGAGCATTTATTGGGTAAATCAAGCCAGTGTATTACCAAAAATGAAAGGAGTACATTGGAGGCTGGGGAAGCAAATCCCTCTTCTGCTTGGTTCACAGTCCCCACGACGCTGGAACCTGTGAGATAGGACTGAGCAGGGGCAGAGCTCAGCTTCTGACTGCAGGCATCACCCCTGTGACATGTCCACATGATGGGAACAGCTGACACAGCCAGGAGGAGTGACAGTGGTTGAGAAATATTATAATTACCAAAGAACAATAAACATTGATTTTATAAGGGCATATTTGTGTCTAGTTTTATTGTAAACACTATCAAGCAATTTTGCCTGGTTACTTTTTTCTTATCTTAAGCCAGTGAACTCTCCAGCAAGCCCAACAAACTGAGATCAAACAGGTCATATTTGAGGGAAAGGATCTGCCTGACAGCAATTTCTGATTTGGGAAGTCTCACCTGCCTTCGGTGATACCCCAAGGACAACACTTTTTGACATTGCAGATACTGATATGGTGAATGAGACCGATCAAGTATCTCCTGTAGATTGATGCACTTTTAAAAAAAGAAACCCTCAGTACCCACAGCACAATTTCAGTAGAAGACATGTGGAAGTGTAGGAGCTAGAACAGTATTATTTTGAATAATTTCCGTATTGCAGAGAAACCTTGTCACCTACCACAGGAAAAGAGAAACTTGGCCATAAAT
This sequence comes from Fringilla coelebs, assembly GCF_963513975.1. NCBI lineage: Eukaryota > Metazoa > Chordata > Aves > Passeriformes > Fringillidae > Fringilla > Fringilla coelebs. The sequence goes on from NC_140041.1 coordinate 18,635,348, forward strand.
GACCCTGCCTGGTCTTGCAGCCTCAGTGTGAAGCACATGTGAGCAGCCTCTAACTCATCAGGGTCTCAGAAATAATATGGGAGTTAAGGCTGCACTGACATCACTCCTGAATACAAAAAGTAATAAGCTAATGCTTTAGAGAAAAAATAGCATTTCCCCTGTTTGCCTCAGGCTCCCACAGCACAGCCTCTGTGCACCAGTGGCAGCCTGCAAAGGATCCCCATCATTGCTTCATCTCACTAATTAGAGTTTACCTGCTGCAGATTACAACACGGGATTAGCATGAAGCAAGAGCTGTGCTGCTCACCCTCAGCCTGGTCCTGAGAAGTGCTGAGCAGCATTCAGGGCAGTTTTGATTCAGCCCTTCCTTGTAGGGAGGCTAAAGCTTAATAACTTCTATTTAGAATAATAAATTCACATACATTTTTTTATACCTCCAGGTTTGGGAAGGGTTTTCAATTCCCCCCATAAATCAGACCCCAAAGGGATCCTTGTGTCACTGAAGCAGGTGTCAGATCAGCAAAACCTCGGGAAACGCTTGTGACCCTGCAGGGCACAGAGAGACCTGCAACGGCAGTGCCACTGTTGGTGCCCAGCAGGTTAAACCCAGAGAGGCACTGCTGGGACAAACGGGGCACAGACCTGGCTGGGCTCCACTGGTGCCAGCACCCCTGTGACAAACGGGGCACAGACCTGGCTGGGCTCCACTGGTGCCAGCACCCCTGTGACAAACGGGGCACAGACCTGGCTGGGCTCCACTGGTGCCAGCACCCCTGTGACAAACGGGGCACAGACCTGGCTGGGCTCCACTGGTACCAGCACCCCTGTGCACCTGCACTGGTACCAGCTGGCACCAGTAGTGACTGTGCACCTGCCCTGGTACAGCCTGGGCCCAGTACTGGCTGCACACCTGCCCTGGTACAGACTGGTCCCAGTACTGCCTGCACACCTGTGCTGGTACGGACTGGGCCCAGTACTGCCTGCACACCTGTGCTGGTACGGACTGGTCCCAGTACTGCCTGCACACCTGCGCTGGTACAGACTGGTCCCAGTACTGCCTGCACACCTGCACTGGTATGGACTGGTCCCAGTACTGCCTGCACACCTGCACTGGTACGGACTGGTCCCAGTACTGCCTGCACACCTGCGCTGGTACCGCCTGCACTGGCACTGCCCGCACACCTGGCCGGCGCTGCCGCTGCCCCTCTCCTGCTCCCCGCGGCCAGCCCGGGCGCCCAGGGGAGGGGCAGCGCCAGCGGGGGCTCCGTCCCGGCCTGTTCCAGCCGCAGGGACGCCCACCTGCGCGGGTGCTGCAGCCCCGGGCGCTGCGGTGGCTCGGGGTGCGCCTGCCCGCAGCCGGGCTCAGGGACGCGCTCACCCCGCCGAGCCCGGCTCAGCCCGGCTCAGCCCGGCTCCGGGGCCCGACGGGCGCACGGGGCAGCCGGAGCGCGGCTGGGGGCAGAGCAGCGGCTTCACACCCACAGAGCGATATGGACAGAGCGCCTTTCCCCGCGGACAGAGCGCCCTTCCGTCTGTTAACCCTGTCACCGCCGCGGGCCGCCTCAGGCCTCGCACACCCGGCACGGCTGCAGCCCGCTCTCGTCGCACGCCGGACACCGCAGCGCCCGGAAGGACTCCCGGAATCGGTTTGCCAGCATCGAGAGCTTGCTTCCGTGGCACAGTGAGCAGGGAGCGCAGCCCGAGCCTTTGCACTGGGAGCAGCCGTGTTCAGCATCGCCCTCCTGCAGCAGACAGAAAAAAACGTGTTAGTGGGTGTGAGATACCGAAGTCAGGAACATTCCTGAGAGAGGGAAGTTCTCTCTCCCAGCCTTTGCCATCGCAGTTGCTCCTGACACACCACTCTGCCCGTGACAATCGGTTCTCCACAGCAAGGACTCGGACAAAAAGGCTCCCACATGCTTGGGGACAATTTGAGGCTACTGCTAGAAAATGAGCAGTTTAATGTGACTGGGCTTATAACACAATACTCCAAACTCATCTTTCTCCTCTGCGCAGCTCCACCCATCCTCCTGCCGTTTCTTATCACACCATTTCCGCTCTGTAGCCTCAGGTTTGAGCCACACTTCATTTCTTCAGAGATTACTTGTCACCCTCTCTGCCCAAATCCCTCATCACCACCATGCACACTTTCTTTTGAGCCGTCCTTTGTGCCTGTCTCTCTCCCACTGTGCCAGGCAGCCTCTCTCAAATCCCACCTTGAAGTTCCTGCCAGCAGAAGGACCGCAGTGACCCACGCTCAGTTCCATGAAACTACCAGCTCCACGTGACAACATTAGGTTTTGTGGGATCAAATCGTGGTCAGACTAATTGGAATTCTGACCAACAAAGACTCCCCCGTGAGAAAGCAAATGTAAGGCACAACCTTATTTCAGCTGATACTAAAATTTTAGCCTGAAGCAGTCTCAGCCACAGAGCAGCTGTGTTTAGCCTTGTCAGGCTGGAGAAACTCTGGCCTGCTCTTATCCCACTGGGAGGAGTGACAAGGGATGAAGGCCAGCCAAGCTCTGTAAATGCCAGCCATCTCCAGAGGAAGCGATCAGTGGGACACACGAGCACCTGGAGCCAGCACCGCTGTCCCCAGAGCAGGGTCTCAGCAGTGCTGGTCCCTATCGCCTGAGGGAAACAGAGTGGTGCTTTTTGTCCAAACTTAGCTGGGAGCCAGATACAGAGATGGATGGGGCTTGCGTGGTTTGAGCAGGGTTATGGGGAAAAAGCACTTTCCATTTTCTCTTACCTGCTCGTGCTGGTTGCAAGTGACCATATTCTCCACATCTTCTTTATGTCCACCACTAAGCCGCTCTTTCTTCTCCCGGTAAATGAACGTCCAGTCATTTATTCCCTCGGTCTGGATGATTCTTCTCATGAGCTCCTTCTGGTCCATCGGTGCACGGATGATTTTCAGGTTATTGGTGTAGATGATGATCTTGCCAAAATCTACAACTGGGGAAGCCTGAAGAAGGAAGTTGCCGGTGTCTCACCAGTATAAATTCACTCTGCAAACACTGATGGTCCCTGAGCTTCCAGAAGAGTGTCCCCTCCATCAGGCCAGCTCCCCTGACCACCCCCAGAACATCCAGCAAATTGGTGGAGGTACAGCCCTACTGAGTAAATTTGTATTTTTTTCTAGCAATTTTAAAGCTAGACTTGGTCAAACATTTCCCTGAGAGCAGCACTTTGCTGACCTGGTCCTTCCTCCCTGGCGTCATTTGGAGTTACTGGGGCCTATTGTTTTACACACTTCATATTTCACAGACACTCTAAGTGTCTGTGTCAAAAAGCCACGCAAAAGATGTTCTCCTAAAAATGCCCTGAGTCACATCAGCTGCTGTGATGGCTGATGCTCTCCTGGCAGTGGGGCACCTGCTCCCCTGTGGGCAGGAACACGAGGGGGAGGCAGGTGAGCACAAGTCCTGCCCACCTGCAGAGGTGAGAGCCTCGTGTGTGTTACAGACACGGCGCCTCCAAGCACCAAGTGCACGTTGGTGCAGCACAAGCTGCTACTGGACAGTGTGGTCACTCCAGATATCTGTGGCTGGGGACACTGGGGAGGGAGAGGAGCATTACCCAAGAATGCAAAACAAATTAACTGGCCAGATAAGATCACAGCAGTGCACTGTCCTCAGGCAGGAGAGATTCATCGTGGTCTGATGTTTGCAGGCAAACTGCATGTCCAGTGTGCCAATGGGTCAAATATCAGCCATCTGGGTTTCCCACACACAGCTTTGATGAGCACCAGGAATTAACAGATTTCAGTGCGTTCAAATCAAGGCCATAAACATTTACACCTATTGTGCATGTACTGCCTCTTTATAAGGACTAAAGAAGCACTCCTCTATCGGTGGCATTAATTATATGTTAAGAAAATAGCCAGTGAAACTAGGTTGAGATTGTCAAAGTAGCCAAAGAGGAATTCTGGCTGCCAGGGGATGCAGACACCTGGTACCCTGATGGCAGCACTGGCTTCCTGCCAGCCAAAGTCACACAACTTTAATATTTTAAATCTATCTCATTAACTTAACATCCTCCTTACATTTGACTGATCTAGATGCAGTAGGATTCCCAGGTACAGATATCAATATGTATGTAAATGTTCTCTTCTACTCTACCCAATGGGCAGATGCACACCAGGACCAGAAGAAGCCAGAGCACAGCTGGAGCACAGCTGGCAGATGCTGTTCCCTCCTGCAGACCCTGAGGATCCTGCCATGTGTGGCACATTCAGCACACAGAATTCCTGGAACAGCTGCTGGAGATTCACAAGCACCCTTTTCAAGTCCTGGCCTGACAGAAGGGTTTTGTGTGGAAGAGGCTGTGGTGTGAGGCTTCTGTCACCACGTGGCTCCGAGCAGGATTTAGCCCAGAGCTGAGCCCAGAGGGGGAAACAGGCAAGGGCAGCATTTACCCTGCAGGGGCTGGCAGAGGGACACCCAGGGCAGTATTTATCCTGCAGGGGCTGGCAGGGGACACCCAGGGCGGTATTTATCCTGCAGGGACTGGCAGGGGACACCCAGGGCAGTATTTATCCTGCAGGGGCCGGCAGGGGACACCCAGGGCAGCACTCACCCCGCAGAGGCTGGCAGGGGACACCCAGGGCAGCACTCACCCCGCAGGGGCTGGCAGGGGACACCCAGGGCAGTATTTGTCCTGAAGGGGCTGGCAGGGGACACCCAGGGCAGCACTCACCCCGCAGAGGCCGGCGCCGGGCCGGCAGTCTCGCAGCAGGGCTGCGCTCCCCGGGCCGCCCCGGTGCTGATCCTCCCGCAGCACGCTGATCCTCCGGGCGGTCAGGGCCGTGGGCCAGCAGAAGCTGTCGGCGCTCCCTGGCAGCTCCCCGGGCCCGCAGAGCGGCTCCTCGGGCTCGAAGCTGTGGCGCAGGAAGCGCCGGGAGCGCTCCTTGGCCGGCGGCTCCAGCTCCTGCCCGTCCTCGTAGACCTGCTTCAGCACCCGCCCGCTGCCGGCCGAGGAGATCTTGAAGCGCACCTTGCGCGGCCGCCCCTCGTGCCGCGGGCCCGGCTGCTGCTGGGGCTCCTCCATCTCCGGGCTTCCAAGGTCCTGGAGATCGGCTCCCAGAGCTCCGGGTCCTAAAGAAAACGCTTCCAGCCTTCCCCCACACGTGATGTATAATTCAAGGTTTCTAGTAGTTCCTCTCATCTTACAGCAAAACTGACACCGCTGTATTAAATATTGATGGAAATTCACAAAGAGAAAATATCAGTGGTAGTGAAGTCCAAAGCAGGTTGGTGAGTGGGGCCAGGCTGGACACCACAGCAAGAAAGGAGTTAACCTGGAAGGAGAGAATTAAGTGGGAAACTCTATCCATTTTCTGAAACCACGGAAGCGCTTCTGCCACGTGCTGTGATAAGAACTACCCCAAATACATCCTCCCAGTAGCTTTTCATAATTTTCTGACAAGGTAAAAAGTTAAAAAGACAAGTTCAGAGAAAAAGCAAATTGCAAATGTGAATAATTCCTCTCCCATTCTCACACTGAAACCCTGAGAGCATAAAGCTCAGTTTCATTTTCATCTAATGTGTTCCTCTACAGGTTGTGAGATCTAATTAAGATATTCTCTCGTTAGTGCTCAATCCCTATTTGTAATTATTGATGCCTTTTAAGGCCTTTTGGACCATTCTGGGTTTGGTTTTCATTTTTAGGAGACAGTCACTCATGCAGCCCAGCTGAGGGACTTCCTTTCCCTCACTGCCAAACCTCCATCTCCAGGCAGCCTCAGACCCAGACACCTCCCAGGACAGCCCCTCCTCAGAGATCCCACTGTCACCCAAAACAGGACCTCACCGGGCTGGTCTCTGTCACAGAGGGTTTGGGTCCTGTGCCCATCCCTGCCTGGGCACCTCGAGCTCCTCTGACCTTTTGATGGGTAAAACAAAAAGCATTGGGTGGTGCAAAACACATTTACAGGTAACAGCTGTCTGGGCTTTAAACATCTCCCAGCGCCTACTTCAATCACGCAGGTCCCCAGCAGGAGTTAAAATCTCCCTTTTTTTGAGTTCCAAGATTTTAGATTTTAGTACATATCCACCATTACACATCCAGGGGCACTCTGCCTTGGCAGGATGTAGGCAGAGGGCTTCATTTAACTTCTTTCAGCTCAAACCCAGCACTGTTAAAGCTTAATGCTCTCAACAGGTTAATTCATTAGTCTTTTAAAACTTTGTTAATGAAATCCCAGGATGACACTTGAGAAGCTGCCTGCTAATAATTCCGCCGCACAGCTCTCCCACTGACCAAACAGCCACCGCGAGCAGTTTCTGTCATGACAGACGTGGCTCTGAGGGTCCCCGGGCTGCGAGAAGCCTCCTCACAAGGACACGTATAAAATGTTTCCTGCCCCAAGAGAGCAGGCCTGGGCACGCCTGGGAAAGCTCACAGCCCCGGAGCCGCCCTTGGCATCGCCTCAGCCCCGTTGCAGAGCTGCTGCCAGGCTCCTTCCCACCCCACACGGCAGAACCTCACTTCGTATGAAAACTCGGATTTGCATGAGCCGCACTCGGCTCCCGCTGCGTTCCCTTGGGAAGGCGGATCCAGCCCTGCCCTGTGAACCCACTGAACCCAGCCTCAGAACTGCTGCTCTTCAAAGGGTCCCCAGGGCCGTAACCCGACACAAATCGCACTGAGACACCTCAATTGGAGCTCATTTTCTTTTGATTGAGGGAACAATCAGACAGGAAAGGCAGTTCAAAGCAGCAATGAGAGAACAGAGCAGGAGCACCGCTGCGAGCCCAGCGCAGCCGCCGCTGGCAGCACAGTTATTCCCAGGTGCTGCCCCGGCCCGGATCCAGCCCGTGCCTCTGGCACAGCCCCTGCCCTGCAGGGTTCAGCCGGGCACGGCCAGCCCGTGTCCCCCCGGGGCCGGGACGCAGAGCCGGCTGCTCCCCCTCGCTCCCAGAGCCGCTCGCTGCTTTGTGTCCGTGCGCTGGTGACTCTCGCAAAGTTCCCCAAGCGGCCATTCTGCATTTCTGAGCGGCTCTGAGCCCCCCGAGTCAGCGCTCCCGCATTAAATATCCAAACGGGGGCTTCCTGGGTGGTGTTTGATGAGGCCATCCCCAGCGCCACCGCGACCCCCGGAGCCCGCGGGGACAGCGCTCAGCGTGCGGGGCTGGCACGGGCGGCTGCGGACGCGGGGGCCCGGGCAGGGGCGGGTGCGGGATGCGGGAGCCCCCGCAGCTCCCGGGGCCAGCGGGGGTTTGTGTCCCACAGCCCGCACGAGCCTTGCTAAAAATGCGACAAAAATAATTCAGCGTTCAACAGTGAAATCATTAAGTTGCACGACCTAGATGATCACAGCACTATATTTGACTTCAGAATCCGTTCCAGTGCATTTTAATGACATCTGCCTTCCGAGCGTGGGGCTGTGCTCCCCCCGCAGCCCGGGAGGCTGGGGCAGCCGGGGGCTGTGCAGAACAGAGCCAGCCCCTGCCCCGGGCGGCGCAGCGCTGCTCTGAGCATCGGAGCAAGGCTGGGGCTGCACAAAGCACGGCCCAAAGAGGAGCCACAGGCAGCTGGACTTTGAAGGCGTGTTTCCACCTGCAAACTTTGCTGGAAAACACTTTGTTGTGCTGTGCTTCCTTAGAGCAAGCCCTGCTGCCCTCCTTCCCCTGCACTGAGAGCAGGATGGGGATTGAGCACCGGGCTCAGCTGCAGGAGAGCCCTGCTCACATCACCACCAGCACACAGCAGCCAAGAGCCAGGTGCCAGGACACCAAGGATGTGTCCCAACACCCCATGTGACACAAAGAGCATGGGAGGGCATTCACAGACAGCCAGCACAGCCACCACTCCCTCTGGCCTTGCAGCCTACACCTGGATTTCATCATTCCCTGCGCCAGGACATACTGGCATCTGCAGCTAGAAGTGAACCTCAAAAACTACAAGCATTCTGCTAACTACTGCTCAGGAGTTTCCTATTCAGCAGCACTGAGACAGTCTCAGCTGACCCTCTTTTTTACAAACCTGTCCACATGAGCCAAGACAAAGGCCTGCTTCCAGCTGTCTCCAACTGATATCTGCCAGCAGCTCAGAACATCTGTAATCTTTTATCTGACGTTAAACAACACATTTTTAAATGAACAATTTTAAAAGGCTGGAGAAGTTTTAAAATATGAGCTGCCCCAGTCAGACCTGACCAGTCATACAGTGCTCAGGGCTGGCTGTACCATGTTCAGGATTTGGTTTGGGATCCCCAGGGTAGGAGGGACCTCAGAGGTACCTAATGCACCCCTCCAAATCAGCCTGGTCAGTGTTCCAGCTCCTGCAGAGGTGCACTGGATTTGTTGGGTCGTTAGCAGAAAACAGGCACAAAAGAGCAGCACACAGGAGCTGCAGTGGGTGGCACCTGCACAGGCAGCCCTGGCACTCACTGCCCCAACACCACTATTTCCAAATCATGGGAAACATTGCAGGATTGGGTCAGGCGCAAGCCCTGATGTTCAGATCAGGAGGCAACAAAGTCTGTCTCCAGGGGAAGCAACCTGACCCACACCAAGGCATTCCTGGCCATCATCATCCTCTGCCAGGGACTTACACACAGGTGCTTGAAGCACTGGCCAGGCGGGTGGTTCCTGCCGTGAAATACAGGGGCAGGTATAGATCCTGTGAAAATCCAAGCAGCTGAAGCAGGAATTTTCTTCCCTCCCAGAGTACAGCCCTGGCTCCCACAGCCAAGGGACTGCATGGCTCCTGCAGAGGAGCCCAGCACCCCCGGTCTCCGGGCTGGGGGGCTCAGTGTGTCCTGCTCCCCCAGAGCAGTTCTTCCACTCACTCTGAGCTCCTGCAAGCAGGAGCTGATCGCCCACTGTCAGCCCTGGGTCAGCAACCCCCACCAAGGGCATTCCCAGACATCCCTCCTGTACCCAAATCCTTGTTCCAAAGAGGGCTTAAGCCTGCCATTGGAGCACTCCCCAGCCTGCCAGCGGGGCAGGGACGCGGCAGGAATGGAGCAGCAGCAGCCCCTGCACACAGCAGGCACGGCCGGGACGGGCTGAGCTCAGGGCTGAGCCTCTGATCAAACATCTAACACCTCCCCGGGAGTCCTGAGCGCCTGATTAGAGCTGAACTAAGGAGGGATGTCATGCTGCATCACCTGCCCTCATGAAGGGGCTGACAGGGCTTCCTTTTGTGCTCAGTCTGCTGTTTTCACAGAAACGCTAAAGTCACAGGTTATTTAAAATTCTGGATGCTTTAACACTCCAGTGAGGTGGATTCACAATCATGAGGGTGCACAGACACAGAGCTACACACACACACCCCTTCACACACGCCGTGAGCCCGTGTTCCAGGAACCCAGGCTCAGGAGGTTTCCCCGTGCAGAAGGCAGGGCCCGCTGCACATTCCTGGAGGCTGAAGTCAGCGGGAGTGGAGACACCCAGCACCTCCGGGGGAGCAGGCAGGTTCTGTGATGAAAGCCAGCTCACTCTGCACCTACACAAGTAAGCACAAAAATCCTGAAGTTACAGAGAAACAAAGGAGAAAACAGGAAAAAGAGCTTCAAAGAGGGAAATTCCCAGGTGCTGAGTTTTATCTACAGACACAACTCTGCCTGGGCTTCTCCTGAGAGCAGCAGCACAGCCTGAGAACAAGCCCAGCTAACACGTGTGCAGTGGGCAAGGAACAGCCCAGACAGTGGCCAGGGCGCAGGGGCACTGCCCACGCAGAGCACACGGGCAGGGAAATGGCACTTTGCTGGATAAACCCACCTGGTGATGGAAGTGAGCCCCAAGAGCGCTGCTCTGCCCTGCAGGCATGGAAGGACACTGCTCTGCCAGCACGGCTCCACCTCTGGGGCTCCAGCCCCCTGTACGCTCTCAGCAGGCTCAGGAGCAGCCTGGTGCTCTCCCCAGACCTCCTCCCACAGGCAGCTCTGCTCTGCAAGCAGGAGCTGTGGGAGAAGCCCACTCAAACTGAGTCCCCAGAGCAAGCAGCTGAACCAGTCTCTCCCCCACCAGTAAAGCAGCAGCACACCTGCAGTGCTTTGGTCAGTGCTCCCCCTCCAAGCTGCCCCTCTTGTTCTGCACCATCCCCTCCAGGAGCTGGGGGCTGCAGAGCCACAGGATTTATAGCCTGCTCCTGCCTGCAGCACTCACTGGTGGCCAGAAGCACCTGGGGGCACTGGAGGTGGTGCAGTCTTGCAAACAGCAGGGCCCTTTCCATGTGTTCAATTGGGTAACTGGAGCCTGCTCTTTTCTGCTGTCAAACCTACATGGAGACCACCTTCTGGAGGCCTGTGTTCAGGTCCATACTGCATGGAAAGCGTAAAATCTTGTCTTGGAGGATTAAAACAGCATCCTGCAGGTTCAGCACTGATGGGGCAGATCCCAGAGAAGCAGGATGCTGTGCTTGGGGTTCCGTGGTTCTCTCTGCACTGCAGGGAGAAAGGAGCAGTGCAGCAGAAATCCCAGAGCTGGTGAGGGGCACTGGGCACTGTCTGCTGAGGACCAGGGGCTCACAGGCAGCACCAGCTCCCAGCAGAGCAGGGGGGCTGCCCACTGCCCCCCTGTCCCTGTGGGGAAGCTCCAGCCCCGGGCCGTGCAGCTCAGAGGTGTCAGAGGTGGGTTTGTGTCTGCCTCACAGGAACACAACTTCAATCACCCCCATTCCATTCCTGCCAGGTGCAGGGACCAGGCAGCAGGAGGAGGAAGAGGAGGAGGAGCAGAAGCAGGTGGCCTGGGTGACCTCCCCAGTCACAGGAAGGACACGTCCATCCTTTCTCACTGTTGCTCAGCCTGGTTCCACCGCCAACTACTCCTAATGACACTTCAACAAACACACAACAATCTGTCTTCATGAAAATCGGTGAATAAATTAAATTTAAAAATACTTTTCTATTTCTGGGCAGGCACCACTCTGCTCCAGCTACTTCAGAATCAGCTGAAGCCTGCACAGTGCCCAACAGCCAGACTGCACCAGGCTGTAATGGCAAAACACAGCATTCAACGCTCTGTGAGCTTCATAAACAGCTCCCCTCACCCCTCCTCTTTATAAAGTGTAGATGGGGTCTCAGTGTTCGACTTCTACCCTCCAGCTGATGTGTATATACCTTGTGAAGGGAAAAAAAGGAAAAGAAAGCCTGTGCCATGCAGCTGCCCAGGGGTTTGTCCCCGTGGGGCCCCTGGGGCTGCGGGGTGGGCGTGGGGCAGGGCAGTGGTGCCTGCTGCTGCTGCCCAGCACAGCAGCCGTTGGTTTGAGAGGTGGAACATTTCAGAGAGGCGCTTTCTCTGCTGGCTGCAGGTCCCCACAGTCTGCACATCCCTGCAGAGTCACGCTGGCCTACTTATGTCTTGGAGCAAACACAAGTTATTTACTGAAAGAGCTGGGTTCTGCCGTGGGCACCGCCCCGCACTCAGAGCCCACGGCCGGCGGGCACTGCCCACAGGAGCAGCCGTCCCGTGCCAGGAGGGCACTCCCACCCTGGCCCTTGGGGTCTGCAGACACAGGCAGGGGCTGCCATTCGCCCCTCTCAGCAGCAGTGCTGGGCGCCGTGTTTGTGGGTGGGTAGGAGGGTGAGCTGCCAGCTCAGATCCATAATCTGTAGCAGCTTGTAAGAGGCACCCCCTCTCCCTGCCCTCCAGAAGCTAAAAACAGTCTGAAAGGTCCCTCTTCCCCCGGGAAGGAAGCATGTGGCATCCACTTGCATGGTGCGGAGTGGCTGAGGCTTTTATCCGCCCTGGAGGTGCTGTCGTGCTGTGCCCTCATGGCACACATAGCCCTGGCTGCAGCAGGGCTGCAGTGGCCACTGAACCCCAGCCCAGTGCCCTGCAGCTCCTGAGGATGATGAGAACAATGCTGTTTCACTTTGCTTTGGGATCCTTGGAGCTGTTTTCTGAGTCAGTGTTGGAGTTAGGCCCCCCCGGGGCAGACGTGTGCACACATCTCGGCGTGGCAGCAGAGGTGGCACACTGCTCTCATTGCTGTCTCCCAACTTCCAGCTCCATGATGAACCTCTTTGACTAACCCCATCTTCTAACACGTATTTCAGAGGTTCCATCCCTTCAGCACCGGGCATCCGTCCCCAGGGAAGCTGCAGAGGGCTGCAGTGGGTCGGTGGGGCCGTGCCCAGGCAGAGCCCCGTGCGGCGGCAGCAGTGCTGCCTGCAGCCCCAGAGCAGCACCCTCCAGGGCAGGCACCCCTGCTGCTGCACCAGCCCCGAGTTAATTACAGCACCCGCTCCAGACTCTGCTAAAATGAAAGGGAAGCATGAGCAGCTTTCTAGCTCTGCCTTTATTTTTTAACCCCAAGTAAGAGTCATGTTGGAAGAGAGGCAGTGACAGATAATACAGTCCAATGGAATGGTCTGAGTGTGAAGTGCAAAACCAGGAAAGCCTCACATCCTGATCCCAAACTGGACACTGATGTGCTGTGCGGGCTCATCTCCTGGTTTTCTCCGTGTACACTGGGGAGTGGGGGATGGTTAGTCTGAGGGCATTCCAGAGATGAATTAGCTTTTGGGAAGCGCTTTGAAGATTTAACAAGTTGTATAAATATAAATGTTAGCACAGACAGCTTCTGTATTGCAACAGAACCAGACAACGCAGCCCGGAACAGAGCCTCCCTTGGCTGTTCTGGCAGCTTGGGAGCTGCGGGTTGGAAAAGCCCTGACTCCCCTGGGTGATCAGAACAGCAGGAAGGGCCAGAGTCACTTCCAGGCTCAGGGGAGCTTGCCCAGGGCGAATCCCTGGTGGCATTCCCAGGAGATGGAGAGCACAGGGGGCTTCCTGCGACCACCCACATCACTGAAGACCCTCAGGCAGCCCCAGCCCCCTGATCCCCTGGGCCCCCCAGGTGTGCTCAGCACTGCCGGGCTCCGCAGCCTGGCCCTCCTGTGGTGCCTGCAAGGTGACCACAACTCCAGCTGTGGCCAGTGGCTTCCCTTGGGAGTTCAGCAGGAGCTGTGCATTGCACCGGGCAGGTGCCTCCCCCAGCAGAGCCTCGGGCCCACCCCTTGCTCTGAGAGCGGGAGCCTGGCCCTTAAAGCCCAGGAAAGCCAGAGGAGCACTCGCCAAACAGACCAGGCTGGAGGTGAGCAGGGGCCAGCATGCAGAGAACCATCGACTTCCAGCACCTCCCCATGGCAGGGCACTTCACAGTTCTCTTTCCTTTCTAATCTAATCAGACGAAAGTACAAACTGAGTGCTAATCACAGAGCACAAATAGGGAAGAATATGTAAAAAAGAAACCACCACCTGATGCCTGATGGCGTTATCTGAGACATCTTCAGATTTACAGTTCTTATTCTCTAACGCGGCAAGGTTTGCAAGGAAAATGGCTTTGGGCCTTAACTGCCCCTCCTGCTCTCCTTAGGCAATCCATCAGTATGTGCGAGCAGGCAGACCCGAGATAGGAATTCAGCTGATAAAGGGAAAGCAAATTACAGGTACCGAGATGGTCCCTGGCCTCCCTTGCCGAAGCCAGTGACTCGCGGGGCAGGAAGGGGCCCCTCGGACCCCTCTGGCTGTCCTGGGCTCAGGTCCCACTGGACTCGGCTGGCACACGGACCCTGCCCGTAGGGAGCAGGTGCTGGCCGTGCTCAGCACCCGGTTGTGCCCCCCTTGCCCGGGCAGCAGCCCACTGCCGGCCAGCATGGAGCCGGGAGCGCTGGCAGCTGCTGGAGCTCAGGCGCGGCACCAGAAGGCGCTCAGAGGGTCAGCCCGGTCCTGCTGGCGCGGTCCCGGTGCCCCGGTGCCCCGGGGCGGGCCGAGGTGAGCATCCCCCGGAACGCGACAGGGAGCGGCCCCTGCCTGCGCGCAGCACCGGGCGCAGGAAGCCGGGTCCGGGCCGGGTCCGGCACACGCTGCTGCCGCAGCAGGCCCGTGCCAGCACCCACAGGGTGCCAGGGCTGCCCCGTGCCCTCGGCGCATCGCGGCTGAGCTGCGGGCCCGCTGCAGGCCCGGGCTTGAGCCGCACCGAGCGCCCGGCCGCAGCCCCGCAGCCGGAGCCGAACAGGTTGGGCGGCTCCGGGCCGTGGGAGGAATAATCGCTTGGGGTTGATTCAGCGAGCTGAGGCGGCCAAACCGGGCGAGGATGGCACTGCGGAGCCAGCCGCGGCACCGCCAGGTACCCCCGGCGAGCGGCGGCGTCTGAAGGACTTTTTCCAGAGCTGCGGTGGAGCGGGGCAGGAGGGCCGAGCGGCGCTGCCTGCGGCGGGGGCGGCGGGGAGGAGCGCGGGGTGAGCGCGGCGAGCCCTCCGCAGCCGGCACCGGCACCGGCACCGGCGGGTCGGGGCTGATGTTTATCAGGGACTCTCATCTCCTGAGCCCGTGAATTCTTCCGTGCCGCGTCAGTCCTGCTGCGCGGAGCGGGAGCGCGGCAGCCTGCCCCGCGCTCCGCTGCCCCGGCCCGGCTCCGGGACCCCCTGCCCGGCCAGCAGGACCTGGGCTCCGGTGCTGAGCCCCGGCCGCAGCCCGGAGCCGTCCCCTCGCTCCAGCTGAGTCAGGAGTGACTCATTTCAAGCCGGGCTGCGGGCGCAAGCGAGTGCGTTCCAGATTGGCTGGGAGCGCCGCTCTGGATGTAGGTGGCTGCGTTACGCGCTCCAGCAGCGCAGCTCTGCTCCGTGCTCCCTCCTCCTCGCCCTCCGTCCGGAGAGCTGCCTGAGCCCGGGCTCTGCTTCTCGCAGGAGGGCGTCTCAGGCGGCTCCGGTGGATGTGGGCTGTGGACGGCCCCGGCCCCGCTCCTGAAGGGGCTCCGCACTGAAGATGGACGACTTGGCTCTCCTTGACCTGTTGGAGTGTCCCGTGTGCTTTGAAAAGCTCGACGCCACAGCAAAGGTGCTGCCGTGCCAGCACACATTCTGCAAGCCCTGTCTGCAGAGGATCCTGAAATCCCAGAAGGAGCTGCGGTGCCCCGAGTGCAGGACCCTCGTCCTGGGCAGCATTGAGCAGCTGCCCTCCAACCTGCTCCTCATTCGTCTCCTGGATGGAGTCAGGTGCGGACAAAACGTCAGTAGGTTTGGCTCGGTCCAGAGGTCGGGGGTCCTGTCGTCCCCCGCCTCCATCAGGAGAGTCCCCAGGGGGCTGCAGCTGCACCAGCACCGGCTGGCAACGAATCCCCGGATCCACATGGAGGGGGTAAGGAGGTTCTTGGTTCTTTCTTCTGCCCACGAGCATAGAAAGGTTCCTGCTGTGTGCCCAGAGCCAGGAACCTTCTCTGTTAGCAGCACTGCAGAATGCTTGAAGTGAGACCGAGTGTTTTGTGTGCAAATTTGGCTGCTGTTTCAGTGTGATATTTGACTGTTTCCAGCTCACTACAGCAGAAACTGACTCCCAGGCTGAGCCAAAGCCAGCCTGCCCTTCTTACAAAAACTTCCCAGCAGCTCTTTTCCCCCAGAGTTTTCAGATGCTTCCTGGCTTTTGAGGGCATTTCAGGTGCTTGGACTTTCAGGCAGTACACTGCTTTTGACTGATAGCAATTAAGTCAGTAATTGCAGAGCTATAACTGTTGGTGGTGGAGAAGGTATTTCCATAGCTGCACCTCAGTTTCCCCGCACTGGAAAAGAAGGGGGGGTGCCCAATGCAGCTGCTGTTTTTCTGTCCAAAGTTCTTGGAAGTTCACTAGTTAAGGATATTAAATTTGGCTCACTTATGACTATACCTAGGGATAATTTATTAGGGTAATTTTAAAATTCTAAGTCCTTTCCATCATTTTCTTTAACAATACAATAGCTTTTCTTGAATAATGAGGACAGGATATTAGATCTGTTAAAAGAGCTTGGCTCAGTTGGAATTTAGGGAAGAGACTTGTGGCTTCACCTTTCCCACATTATATCCCTGGATTTCCATTTCTCTCACCTCAGCCGCTCTGTACAATGCCTCTAAAGCCTTTTAATAACACTCTGAAGCTGGGCTGAAAGGGCTGCTGAGCCCCAGAGCCTGCTCAGAGCTGTAGAGGTCGGGCAGGCACGGCACAGGTGTTGTGCCCGTGGAGCCATGCAGGTGCTGCTGTGTCCTGTGGGTATGAGCTGGCTCGTGTATCCCAGGGAATCTCTGTGGTGTTGGTGAGGGATCTGGATGGACCACACACCAAACCAGGCATCCCTCAGGAGCTCCTGTCCCCGGTGTTCCCTCCGTGCAGCTGAGCCCGAGGCACCGTGTCTCTTTCCCTGGAGCACAACCAGGGACAGGGGGTGACCCTGCCCAGCCCAGAGCCCTCCCCTGGCTGCAGCACGGGAGGGGCACGGGGCCAGGGGCAGAGTGCAGCAAGTCCTTGGGCTGGGGGCTCCCTCCACAGGGCCTTGCTCTGGGCAGGACCCTTGCTGGGAGCCTCCAGCCCTCCAGGGGAACAGCGGGAACTGCTGGAGGGCAAACACTCATGCAGGGGACAAACCATTCAACAGTGACAGCTTTCAGCCACTGTCACCCCGGGCAGCATTCCAGCTGAGAAGGAGAAGGTTGTAGATTTTCCAACTGGACTCTCCTGGCCCTGGATAAAAGAACACAAATACACTTGTCTGGCTTTCTTCTCTCTCACTCATTTCATGTTTCTTTAACTGGTTCTCAGGGCAGGTAGGAACTTGCTGCCGGTGTATAATGGCAACATCCATCCATCCATAGCTCCCAAAAGCTTTTAAGGCCAACTTAAGACCAAACTCCTGGAAATCAGCAGAGCCAGTGAGCACCGAGGGAGCTGTGGCTGGCTCCCTGGCACTGGGACAGCCTTCTCAGCTCCTGTGCCTCTCTGGGAAGGGATATAAAACACATTACACTGAAATACTCTTAGGCGTAATTAGTTACTTAATTATAAAACACTTTGGAATCCTCTGCTGCGAGGTGAAGAATGCAACGTATTAGTCACATTTTGGCTTTAGCGGTTTTAAGTACCTGCATTCAGGACCAGACATTACTTTGGGTACTCCAGTGGGACGTTAATGGATTTGGAGCCTCCCCTGAGCAGGCACTCAGTGACAGCAGCACGTCACCCAGCACAGCAGGGACACGTTTGAAAGCGCCCGTGCAGTGCAAAGATGAGACAGTGATGAGGGTGACTTGTCACCACCCTACCCCTGGATGCTTGAGTTCCAGGGTCACCTGAAGGAATCTGGGCAAGCAGAGACCTCCAGATGCTTGTGAGCCTCAGAGCAGGTTCTTTCTGCCAGGAATCACAGTGAGAGCAGCTGCCCTGCAGTGCTGCTCACCCCACCACAGCTCTCCCCTGGGTACTGGAATTGCAGTGGCCATGTGCTGTTGCAGCAGAGGGTCACAGCTCCCCAAAACCAGACTGCCCCAGTCTGCAAGGGCTGCTAATCACCCCAGTGCTATCCACCACCCTGTGCCACAAAGCAAACACAGCTCTGCAGCCAGAGCCACCACCCAGCCAGGATAGGGGCCAGCCTTTGGTTTTACCGAGGCAGTTCTATAAATAAACTTTCTTTACTCCCCGTAGCTGAGAACATCGCAAGCTTGATCAAAGTTTCTCTCTCAGCAGGGAGGTTTCCTTGCCAGTTCTTTGCTCTTCCTGCTCATGAGCATCCATGAAGGCAAAAAATGAAATCAATCCCTCATCACCCAGCAAGCCAAGAGCTCGTCTCCCTCTGAGCAGGAGGAGCCAGCAGGCCCCCACGGAGCTGCTGGCTTAGCACAAACACGGCTCTGCTTTGCGGTCAGGAATTTCCCAGAGCCAGTTGTTAAAAAACAGGGAATTTTCTAATTGCAGCCCATCCCAAGCGATTTATTTGCTGGCATTTAAATCCCTTTTGAATGCACTTCCTCCGAGCAGCCGTGGCGTGGGCACGTGCTGGCTCTGTGCACGTGGAGCCCTCCGTGTGTGCCACGGCCCAGCCCTGGCCCCCGCTCTGCCCCCGCTCTGCCCCTGCTGCTCCTCGGCCAGGCCTTCAGATCTCCAGCATCAGGGCAGGGAGGACTTCGGATTTTCAGAATCTCCACATAATAGACTGTCTGGAGTTTAAGAATAAAGGCACTTGCTAGGAGGTGTATGCGTAAATAAGCCAGGCTGGAGCCTTTGAACTCTCAGGAGCCGCCCCTGGCATGTGCCAGGTGTGGTTACAGCTTGTGCTGAGCTCCTCCTCACCTGGCTGCAGCCCCAGCTGAGCTGGTGAGCCAGCAGAGCGTGTGTGCTGAGGTGTGCAAGAACCTCCCACGCCTCTTCAGGGGGGCAGGATGACCCCTCTGCACCCTGCAAAACTCCATGCAGGCACTGAGCAGCTGCTTGGGTGCTGAACCTGGTCATGCAGCAAACATGGGACACTGAGCCAGAGGAAAAAAGTTCCCAGTGTGACAGCTTGCCTTAGGAAAACACGGACCACGCAGATTTAACTGTGACTTGGGCTATTTTCTCTTTGCATGAACTGAGTGCTCAACACCCCCTTCCAGCATTTCATGGGAGATAGACAGATAACACCTCTATTGGGATAAAAATACTCTGCACTCCAACGTCCCACCTTCACACGGACGTCTATAGATAGAGCCTGCGTCTTGGTATTTTCTTCTCCTCCAGAGTCATCTCCAACTCCTTTCTGCCTTTGACAGACAGGACTTGGATTGCTGGAGCTTCTTGAAGTCTTGCTCAGAGCAAACTCCATGTTTGCATCTGGCAGAGGCAAGCGAGTTTCCTGGCCCCCTCACTGAGCCAACCCCTCTCCCACCCTCCCAAAGCCCCCAGCAGTTCCTGTGCAGTCCCAGCAATGACCTGAAAAAGCTGTGTCGCATCCCCTGGGCTGGCCAGGCACTCTGGGGATGGCACACACCCGCAGGTGTGCCCAGGCCTGGGCTCTGCCTGACGTGGTGGTGCTGGCTCCTTTCCCCCCAGAGCATCCCTGCAGCTGCTGGGCTAGGTGGGGTGTGCCCCAGAGCCCCTCAGCTGGACACGGAGATGCTTCATGTGACTGCACAACTTTGTGTGGCCTTACGGCCTTCCATCAGAATTTGTGCCAGGGCTCCACGCCGTGTCCCATCTGGGCTCATCTCATTCCAGCAGAACGAGGAGCTGCTCCCACAGTGCTGGTGGCACCTGGTGCCAGGCAGTGGTGTGTTTTCTCCCTCTGCATGTAGTTGTAGCACTTTCATCTACTGCAAAGAGAGTGAGGTCAATGTAGGCTGATGGACAGCACACACCCCAGAAGCTGTGTGAGTGCCGAGCCAGCACAGGGCATTCCAGGGTGGTACCTCTGGCTGTGGAAACCCAAAGACCTCCATGGCCAACAGCAGGAGCCAGTTTCCCTGGTTTTACAAAATTAGGTACCAAGCTGCAAACACATAAAAGTGTTTTAATTTGTTTCCAAGGCAATGAGTCAGGCTCAGATGGCGAGTCAGGAATAGCACGGCCGGGCTCCTCTGCGAGCTCACCTGCGCAGCGCCGTGGTCAGCCAGGAGCCCCAAGGTCTGATCCCCCCTCTCACATCCTGCTGCTCACTGGCCACTGTCCCTGGGGTCCAGGGGCTGTCACTGGCCCGAGTTTGTCTTTTCCCTCGGTTGGGAAGGGTGGGGAGGAGGCGCCGTGCGTGCAGCTCTGCAGTGCGCGGGGCTGGAGGAGCAGTGTCCCCACCGAGGGACAGGACAGCTGTCCCTGCTGCCAGCACGGGGCCTGCAGAGTGCCAGGAGGCCCGGTGCCCTCTGGCAGAGGTGCCCATGGTGCCCAGGGCTGGCACTGCTGGCTGAGGAGCCACATCAGCACTGCCTTGCCCAGCACAGAAGGGCACTGAACCAGCAGGGAGCGGGCTCAGCAGCAGCAGCAGGATGCAGTTTCCTCCCTGCACAACAAACAGCCTCTTCTGAGAGCAGTGCTGCTGAGGCAGAGCGTCATGACTGGGCACGCCGAGGGCTGACACAGTTTGTTTTGTGTGCAGCTCACACCCATGACACACAGCCTCAGCACTGCTTGGGCCTGCTGACAGCAGCAGGGCTCATCTGACCCTGCAGCAGCCAGCCAAGAGTCTGAGAGGGTTTCATGCACACTCTGCAGCCCCAGCTCGTGGCACCCAGTGCCAGCATGCCCCTGCCACGTCCCCGCTGTCCTGTGCCAGACCTGTCCCCGCTGTCCCCGTGCCCTGCAGCTCTGCCCACACCCAGGAGCCAAGCCACACTCAGCAGCTCCCGCCCTGGGCATTCCTCCTGCTCACCTGAATGTCCCCCGTGGCTCACCCAGGCAAAGTGACGCCTGTGTCCTCCTGGGCAGCCTGGGGGACAAGGCCAGGCATTCCCCGGGGGCTGGGTGCCAGCAGTGCTGCCTCAGCATCCCTCACCCTGTCCATCAGAGAAGCTGCTCTGTGTTTTCTGTAACCATTTCCCCCGTTTTCCACGTCACCTTTGCATTCCAAAGCCAGGCCACGTTCAGAGGTGACGTGAGCCTTGCTGCTGTGGTACCCCAGCACTGTGAGTGGGCACAGGGGGTAGGAGCTCCCAGTCCCTCTGCCATTGCCCCAGCAGCTGCAGCCGTGCAGATGGAGCAGCACAAAATCCACTCAATTCACATCTCCAGTGTCTCCCCATGATGGCCAGTTGGCTCAGGAGCAGGTGGCCACCAGAACTGGCCACGGCCAGGGCTGGCCTCCCATTTGGGCAGGCCCAGGAGGGAGTGGGGCAGCTCCAGGGCTGACGTGAGCAGGAGGGACTGGCTTTGCTCCCCCCGGTGCACACAGTCTACGTGTGCTTGGAAGACAGGAACAATCCTCCTCAGGGAAGAAAAAATGCACAAACCACCCAACTGTCTGAATCCTCAGAATATAATTATGTGAAGAGATTGAAATGACAAGTTCACTTTTGAAGGTTTTGTTCTCTGTGACAAGGCTGAAGTTATCTCCTCTGCCGAAATGCAGAAAAACAGAATTGTAATGGCAATTAATTTACATTCAAATAGCTCTTTTCATCCACCTGGATCCTGCAGAGCCCTGAACTGAGCTAGCTGAGCACACAAGCAGGTGATGGGGCTCATTCATGACACGGAGACATGGGCAGTCATGGCAGGATGTTGGAGGCAGCTCTCAGGAACCAGAACAGATGGAGATGTTATTGATCATCTCTAGAGAAAGGCAGTGTGTGCACATCCTTCAGTGTCAGTGGTGGATAGCAGCCAGCTCCAGTGCTCAGTGTCAGTCACAGCTCCTCAGGAGCAGGGGCTGTGCCCTCAGATCTGTGCTGGAGTCCCTGGCTGCCCCAGGGGGAGACATTCCCACTGCCAGAGCTGTCCTGTCTCCTGCACAGACATCCTCCCTGTGGGACAGCTCCCCTGACACCCAGACTGGGATCAGTCCCTTGGGATTTACTGCAGGACAGGCACAGGGGGCAGCTGCTCCAGGGCATTCCCTGCGTGGGGTTAGGAAAGCCAAAGCCGGGAAAACAGCAGTGGGAGCCCATCTGAGGCCATTCCTGATCCCCCTGCCAGCGGCATTCCCGCTGCTGAGGGTTGGGGCCAGCCCCAGCCCAGGCAGTGGCCGTGGGTCAGGGGAGCAGCCCTGCACGGGCAGGCGAGGGGCTGTGCCAGGCTCCCCGTGGTGCTGTCCCACCGTCCCTCTGTCCCTCTGCTGGCAGTGCTGGTGCAGCACGGGGGCTCAGGAGGGTCCCCCGGTGTCACCAGCTCTGTGTCTCTGCCCTGTGGGGGACAGGGCTCAGTGGCTGCAGCCCAGACACGTCCCTGGCCTCGGCCTCCCTGGGGGCTCCGGGCTGCTCTTGGCACCCCTGCTCAAAACCCGGGGTTTTGAGGGGAGCTGCCTGGTAGGGGCATTCCCAGCTCCCACCAGCAGCCTCTCCTCTTCCCTCTGCTCCTGGCTTTGCTCCCAGGGATCCCCTCCCCTCCTGCTGCTCCTTCTCTTTTTTGGGAATTCCCGTGCTCTGGGCAGGGGTCGTTCCTGAGTCACCTGCTGCCAGTCCTGAGGAGTTATTTCAGCTCATTTCAGACAACCACAGAGTGCACTTCTCTGCTAGGAAGAGATGCCTCACATTGCTTCCTCACACACATAAACGTATTTTTAATCTTTGTTTGGTGCAGAGGGAGACTCAAAGGCATTGGATGGCTGCCCAGCACAATTGATGCCAAATGCCAAAAATAGTGAAAAAAATGAAATCTTTTCTCCCTTATTGGCCTCATATCCACTGAGAATGGGGACAAGGAGTTGAAGTGCATCTGCCATGACCGTCCCTGCTGGCAGAGCGGCCAAGGAGAGAGAAGCATCTCCCCCAGAGATGGTGCTGATGCAAGGGGGTTCTGCTCCACTCCTGGCATTCCCTGCTGCCTTCTCTCCCCAGGGCTGCCCCACGCTCTCTCCAGGCACCCCAAGGCAAGGGGCACCTGGGGCTTGGCTGCTCTGAGAGCCTGAAGTAGCTCCTGGGTCTCACTCAGGCATGATGGAGGAGAAAACAGAGGGGAAAATCAGGAAAAATGAGGCAGCATTGAAAAAATAACAGGCACCCCCAAAATGGGTTTCTTTGCTGCAGTTTCTCTCTCTCTGCTGGGCAGCCATGCTGTACACAAACTTGCAGCACCTCCAGCTGAGTTTTCCCAGAGCTGCTCCCAGTTTTCTGTCCTGGCTGTCAGACAGATGCCAAGGGTACCCGAGAGACCAGACCATGTGTGCAATCCTGGGCTGAGCGTTCTGCTGCCACTCCACCCTGCTGAAAGGAAGGCTGCTTTGGGCTAAGGAAAAGCAGCTGGACATGCTAACGGGAGAAGGCTCCACCAGAAGAGAGCAGGTCCTGCTCCCCTGCCGGGGCCACGCTGTGGCCCAGGACAGCCTCTCCCTCTGCCCTCAGCCACCTCAGGCACTCCTTGTCTTTATCACAGGGTAATTAGCACGCCAGTTTCTGCCTTTGCAATTAACCTACTTTAAATAAAGCACAACAGATCCCTTGCAGAGGATCTGGGGCAGCCAGAGTGGGCAGGAGCCAGCCCGAGCTGAGAGAGGCTCAGCTCAGAGCTGCAGCACAGGAGGGAGGTGCTGGCCTGGGGATGCCACCCCAGGGGCTCTGCTGGACACCCCAGCACCGTGGCTGTCACTGCAGGGGAAGTTGTTCTTTCCTATGCCCTACAAACACGTTAAAAAACAGGGACTCTGCGTGTCCTCCTGAAATCTTCAGCTTGCAGCTTTATTTTGTGACAGGGCACATTAGTTGCTCCCTGTGGGAAGGTAAAGGCTTAGTTTGTGTCCTAAATAAAGTTGGGAAATTGATGGGATATTTTTTGCTCAGTATCTGAGAAGCCAAACAGAATTTATTTTAAAGAATTGAAAGTATCAAAACCTACAGACTTTGGAAAAAGCTGACTTGAGTTGGGAGATTTGAAAGGGCAGAAAAGTCTGAGGAAAGGGTTAAAGAGGAGGGGAAGAGCTGAAGGTTGTGAGTGAAAGTTGTGAGCCCTTTCATCCAACCATCCATGCCTGCAAGTGGAGGGATGTGTTCAGCCAGAGCTAACGCCCCAAACACACCTGTCCCACCTGGGTTTTGGGTATTTATCCCCGTCTGCCCTGCTGAAGAAAGAATATTCCAGACTCTCAGCACTCTGTTGCTAGCTCCCAGTTCCCAGTTAGCACCAGGTATGCATTTCATTTCAGAGTTTCTCTTCTTTTTAATACATTTCCATAACCCGTTCATGCTGCCTTTAATGTTTTGCTGTATCCTGGCGTTCCCTCACATCCCAGACGTTGCTGCTCCTCCTTCCCAAGCCCTGTTCTCTCCCTTTGTGAAGGTCCCATTTGGTTTCTGGTTGCTCCCAGCCCTGTGCTCCTCATGCCAGGGGTCCCAGCATGGTTCTGAAGGAAAGCTGCTGTCCCCCAGCCTGTTCTCCTCATGGCAAGCTCACCTGTCCAGGTGTGTGTTTGCAGGGTGTCCCCATGGCCCCACAGAGGTGATCCCTGCTTTTCTGATGGAGACCAGCACTGGCCCAAGCCTCCCTTCCCCATTTCCTGTCCCCCAGAGATGTGCTGTCAGTGTCACTGAGCCAAGCACATGTGTTTACTCTGAGCACAAATTAAGAGAGAGAATGTCTTAATTAGAACTAAACATTAAACTAATTGCTTCCCATTTCAAAGACTTTGAAGTAAAAGCAGTACATGAATTTTTTCTCTTCTTGGTTCCTTTTCCCTACCAGGCATCAGGGTTTGGGGATGCTGGAAGATGCCCTCTTTCCAAAAACTTAACTATTTCCATGGGCAATTTGATCTTTTCCACACTTCTGGAAACTAATGTTGAGATTCTCACTTTACCTTCCTGACCTCTGAGAAGTGGCTGAGAGAGAGGGAGCCCTGCAGGAGTCCTGCCTGAGCCCTGGCCACAGACACGGGTGGATTTGGGGAAATGCACAGAAAAAAAGGCAGGGAATCAGGAATGTGTCACGGTACAGAAGGCTGCTGTGAGATGGGTGGGAGGGGGTGACCATGCCTTGGAGAAGCTGCAGGGCACTGTCCTCACCGTGCCACAGCACCTGGCAGCCTCTACAGAGAGGAGAAGGACAGTCCAGATGGGCAGAGCCCTGTGAGGAAGCAGCTGAGCAGCCTCTTGGGCACGGGCACTGCAGCTGAAAGCTGGCCAGGGCTCCAGAGCTGGGGACAATTCCAGCGCCCCAGCCTGCCAGGGGGGAGCTCACACAGCTGGGCCCCAGCTGGGAGGGCAGAATGGAGCTCACATGTGGGTTACCCTAAGGTGGGGGCTCACATGTGGGTTACCCCTAAGGTGGGGGCTCACATGTGGGTTACCCTAAGGTGGGGGCTCACATGTGGGTTACCCTAAGGTGGGGGCTCACATTTGGGTTACCCCTAAGGTGGGGGCTCACATGTGGGTTACCCTAAGGTGGGGGCTCACATTTGGGTTACCCCTAAGGTGGGGGCTCACATGTGGGTTACCCTAAGGTGGGGGCTCACATGTGGGTTACCCCTAAGGTGGGGGCTCACATGTGGGTTACCCCTAAGGTGGCGGCTGCAGTGCCCAGAGCCCTCGCTGCAAGGAGGGCAGAGCCTCAGGCAGGGCTCAGGGACAGGCAGGGCTCAGCACAGCAGCTGTCTTAGGGCAACTTGGCCATTTCATCTGGCTCAGAGTCAAGATCACAACGTCCCTGCATCTCTTCTGGGTTTGCCTCACCTCTTCTATGTCACATTACACTGCAACAATGATAACACGAACCCACCCCTTCCCAGCCCAGGAAAAGGCTGGGTTAACCCACAGTCACACGTGTCACGGCAGGGACGGAGCCCCAGGAGCACACAACCTGCGCTCACCTTGCTCTGCTGCCTTCTCCTGGCAGGTGACAGCCACCAGCTCGGCTGGATGCTGGCTGTGACCACCAGTCCTTCTGAAATAGAAATACCTGGGCCATTAAAATAGATATTGTGTTGGAGAAGCCCTTATAGCATGCAATAAGATCCCATGGGAAGAGCAGTTTAAGGCCTTAACTGTTTCTTAATATTCTTAAACAAGTCCAGCCTGCTTTTCATCTTGATACAAACTTAGCATAAGTATTTGGGAGCTCGTCTTCATTAGTAAAACCCATCAAGGAAGGATGTGGGTAGTTAATCCTAATAAATGCATGCTTAAGCCTTAGACCTCTGCCTTTTTTTCTCATTAATGCCGAATGCTTTTGGGGAAGTCTGTCCGTGCGGGAGGAACGGCAGGGTCTGTTTCTCGTCCCCCAGGTGCCACGAGCCAGGGCGCTGTACTCGTACCGCGGGCACAACCCCGGCGAGCTGCGCTTCAACAAGGGCGACACCATCGCGCTGCTGCGGCAGCTGGACGACAACTGGTACCTGGGCGAGCTCAACGGCGCCAGCGGCGTGTTCCCGGCCAGCTCCGTGCAGGTCATCAAGCAGCTGCCCCTGCCGCGCCCTCTCTACGGCCTGGAGCTGCGGGGCCGGGACAAGGCGGAGAGCAAGGACATCCTGAGCTTCCCCAAGGTACGGCCCCGGCACACCGCGCTCTGCCGTGCCCGGCCCCGGGAGCTCCTCCTGAGGGCCCCCCAGCCCCCGGACTCTGCAGTTCCCCTCCCCTGCCACGGCCCCGGGGCACGCAGGGTGGCACAGGTCCGGAGAGGGACGGGTGGCCCCGGCCGGCCAGCGCCGCGCTCCCGGGCCGCGGCTCCAGAGACCTTCCAGCCCCCCCTCCCTGCTCCAGAGACCTTCCAGCCACCCCTCCCTGCTCCAGAGACCTTCCAGCCACCCCTCCCTGCTCCAGAGACCTTCCAGCCACCCCTCCCTGCTCCAGAGACCTTCCAGCCACCCCCTCCCTGGCAGAATTCTGTCAGCGCTGGTCTAGACATTAATTGTGTTGTGCAGTTTAGCTTGAGATGCAGGGTGTACATGGCACCGGCACCAGTTCCTAGAAATAAAATTAATACTTGTAATGCCCTAATTACAGCAAGCTCTGCTTTGTGGCTGTTTTATAGGAGGACTCAAGCAAAACATCTTATTTGAAGCTCTAATATATTTTTTTAAATGTCTTTTCACTTAATGAAATCATCTTAGCTTCAGTAATGTCTTATTCAAGTCTAGCATTGAGAGACACAAGTTATTTAAGGGACACATACAGCCACCAAGGAATTAGGTATTAATTCTAGAGAAGGCAAAGGTAGGGCTGCTGTGGGAGACGCGAGGCACTCCTGGCTCTGACATGCAGTTTGTGCCCCCTTTTATCATGTCTCCTGGGATTTAGACAGGCAGAAAAACATTTCCAGTTTGCTCACACACGGAATTGACAGGATAGCCATGGCACATGTGTGCCTACACGCACACTGCGGGCTTTAAGTCTTATTTTGGAGAGGGAAAATGAGAAGACCACCCCTGTTGTAAATGTCAACATCTGGGAGCCACCTGTACCTCCCCTGCCATGGTCTCCCTGTCCATCCCAGGCATCAAGCACCTTGCCTCCCACAGGCGGGTGAGAATCTCAAGTTTTGCAATTCATTAATGTCAGCAGTAAATCATGATTAATTCCTCTGGCACCCATGGTGGTGAAAAACGCTGTCACCACATGCCCTTTGCTACCAACACCCTGATCAGCAGTTTCCAAGGAGTGCTGTGTGAACACTGCCCTATGCAAACTTGAGGCCTGCCTCTCCCTCGTCAACCCCAGTCCCTGACAAGCCAGGAGTTTTTCAGTGGAAGCAGCACCAAGCCATGAGTGTTCAAGCTGACAGAGATGGAGCTGGGTGCATGTAATCCTGCTGGGAATGCCACCATCAGTGAGGCCACCGAGCCCGTGCCATACCCTCAGCTGCAAGATGCACCCTTGTGTGCCAGCACAGACAGGGAAAGGGTGAGGAGTGCAAACACCAAACATCCCTTCAAATTCAGAACTAGAGTTATTAAGGACAGCTCTCCCAGCACCTCTGCCAGCCAATGCTCTGGACAAGGAGTGTGTCGGGGGAAGCACTCATCCTCATAACCCCTTGTCTTAGCACAAGTTTTAAAAACCAATTTTAATTTTGCTGTCAGCTTTGAATCGGGAATTTTACACCCAGAACTTGTCACTGACACCAGCTGAGAGAAATGACAGAGCCCCAAGATTTTAAGGACACCCCGGTAAAGGTGACGCCCCCTGAGTGCTGCCTGCAGCTCTGCCGCCGGAGAGAAGGGGAGCGGAGCAGAGCAGAGCAGCCGGGGCAGCGCTGGCTGTAACTCCTGAACCCACCGCGTCTCCTGCTGTCTCTTGCAGCCGAGCACGGCCCAGCAGCTCCTGCAGGCCACCAAGGGCCACTGGTCCCCCCCGCCCAGGGCCTCGTCCCTGCGCCCGGCCAAGGCCAAGGCGGAGCCGGCGGCGTTCCCCAAGGCGCCCGAGGCGCGGCGGAAGAGCCTGCGGCAGTTCTCGCTCACCACGGCTCTCAACACGCTGAACCGCATGGTGCACGCCGAGCGCCCCGCGCTGCACATCAGCTCCCCCGTGCTCATCAGCTCCAGCAACCCCAGCGTGCCCACCCAGAGCTGCGAGAGCGCCGAGCTGCCCTGCGGGACCCCGCTCCAGGTAAGGCAGCGCAGCCCCAGCCCAGGCTGGCCCTGGGGCACGGGGAACCTGGGGCTGAGCTGGACACCCAGACTGATCTTCTGGAATTCATCCACTCCAGGCAGAAGAGTCTCGTTCCTTCTTCCCACTCTGAAGATCTGAGCACAGAATCTTCCCCAGATATCTGAAAGGGAGAAAAAGGGGGTTTTACATTTATATGACATCTTTCATAGTGAAGGTTGCTCCAACCTTTTTTAGAGAAGTCACCCAGCCCCTGGCAGTCCATGTTCAGGCAGGAACACCCAGCAGGCACTTTGTCCTGGGCACCAGCCTGCAGATGTGATACCCCGGGTTACAGAGGGGAAATGAAACCTTACAGGATTTCCATAATTCAACTGGAACTGTATTCTGTCTCACACCCCAAAAGGATCTCACCCAAAAGTCTCAGTGTGAACCACTGCCAAGAGCAGAAACGAGAGAGGGGACACGTTATGGTTTGGCCTTAGCAGGGCTGGAAATGGCTTGTTTCCAATCAGCAGCGTTGCTCCCAGAGGTTTGCAGGGAACCTGTGCCGTTTCTGGGCCTGCACAGGATGCAGCTTTCCTTTCTCATCTCTGAGTTCGGGCTGCAATGACTGAGCTGCAACGCTGAGATCCCTTCCCAAGCCCAGGTGGGCGCTGCCAGGGTGGCTGGGAGCCGAGGGAGCAGGGGCTGCACCCC
Source organism: Fringilla coelebs (assembly GCF_963513975.1). Classification (NCBI taxonomy): domain Eukaryota; kingdom Metazoa; phylum Chordata; class Aves; order Passeriformes; family Fringillidae; genus Fringilla; species Fringilla coelebs. The sequence continues at coordinate 18,663,964 of NC_140041.1, forward strand.
AGGACAGCCAGCAGCAGCTGGACAAGCCGGGGCACAGGGGCTGTGCCAGGCTGCAGGGCTCCCACCGCAGGACCTGCCTGCCTGGCATTGCCCGCAGCAGCAGCAGGTCGGACTCCTCTCGGCCCATAAAAGGGAATTCCCAGCGCTGCCCCAGCCTCCTCCCCCGGCTCCCGCTTCCCCTCGGCTGCCAAGCTCAGCTGGAGCCAGAACCGGTCTGCAGGGCTGCGGTGGCCGTGCCCGTGCTTGTGCCTCTTGTGCAAGCGGCCGTGGGGCGAGGGCAGCGGGGCACCCACGCCCTCCCTCTCCGCCGCTGGAATCTCCTCCCAGCGCAGCCCGGCTGATTCCCTGCGCTGGCAGTCCTGGCCGGGAGAGACCAGAGCTGCTGCTGTGCCCTGAGCTCGGGGAGGGAGCCGATGGCCCCACAGGTGCCCCCAGCACACCCGGCTTTCCTGAGTCACAAATGTGGGAGCTGGCAGGGCGCGGTGCCAGAGCCCCGTGCTGCGGCGGGCAGGGCTCCCGTCCCCGCCAGGAGAGGCCCAGCAAGGCCTTGCCTCTGTCAGCACTGCCGGGGTCACACCGGCGACACGCTAGAAAGGGAGATGGAGCGGGAGAGGGATTGCGGGAGAGGCAGGGAATTAAACCCTTTGTTTACCCTTTGTAAGTACCCTTTGTACTTACAAGGACTTGCAAGGTACTCGTGGGAGATCAGCAAAAGTGAGTGCTGAAATCAGTTATACGTGACTCGAAAATATTTCTCCCAATCTTTTTTCCCCTCTGCATGTTGCAAATGCAAAGGCAGCTTTGAGGATGCTCTAAGTGATGTCTGCTTCCAGGCACGGGGGACACAGAGGTGAAAAACAGGGAGCTTTCCTCACAGAAGGGGACATTTCAACACAGTTCCATCAGGAAAACCAGCAAACGGCTGCCACTTTGTTCCAAGGCAGAAAAAAGAAATTCCAAATATCCAAATTTAAAGCATTTTGATTCTGGTAATTAATAAAACAGAATTATAAATTCCAGTCAACTTTAGGAGCACCTGGTCCAATCCTGCCTGGACTAGAAAACAAGGAATGCAGAGAAGGTTTGAAGCTGACCTGCTACTCCAGGTCCGAGACAGAAGCTGGAATTGCTGGGGTGTTTTAATTAATTTAATTTACTGGAGAGCACCAGAGCCGGTGAGTCACTTTTCTTTTTCCCTAGGTCCTTGCCAAGCCAGTGCTCCAGCACCGCATTACAGACATGACCACTAGAAATTAGATTTGAAATGAACATGAGATTAAAGCCCCAGCTTGCATCATTAAGATCCTGTGGTCGTTGCTGGAGAGCGCAGCTGCAGCCACATCCAAGCGCGGCGGCGTTCCGCTGCCCGGAGCTTCCCGGGGCGCTGCTGCCGCCGCCCCGCCGCGCTCGGAGCTCCGTCCCCGACAGGGCCGCGCTGCTGCCGCTCGGCCCAGGGCGCAGCAGGGCACGGCCGGGGCCCCGCCGCGGTGTCGCCTTGCAGCGAGGGCAGGGCTGGGTCCGGACGGGAAGGAGCCGCTGCTGGCAGCTGCTCACCCCGGGACGCTTTGAGCTGCAGGAGGGACAGAAGGGACAGCTCGGCACAAGGGACAGCCCGGCACAAGGGACAGCCCGGCACAAGGGACAGCTCGGCACAAGGGACAGCCCGGCAGGAGGGACAGAAGGGACAGCCCGGCACAAGGGACAGCCCGGCAGGAGGAAGGGCGTCCCGAGGATGCCTGCTGCCTGCCGCCACCCTCCCTGCACACACCCAGCACAGCGCTGCGTGCTCCATCTCCCCCCTCCCCAAGGCCACTGTGCTGCAAGCCACAAGGGCAAAGGCAGAAGCCAGAGGGACGCGTCAGAGTGTGCCCAGGTGGCACAGACCCGCACGTTTGGTAGCTGGGACCTTGCAGAGCCCAGCAAGCATGAGAGACACAAAACCAGACTCGGAAGGAGAACAGAAGCGCCCCCAGGCAGGCCCTGGGTCGGGGGTCGTGGCTGGATGCTCAGCAGACCCCGGCACAGGACACCCAAGAGTGCACACCTCGCCTCAGAGACCCCCTCGGGGGCACATCACCATCAGCCACTGGGAGATGAGGAGGGACAGGAGAGGGACCACAGCAGGGACAAGGAGTCACCCTCTGGTACACCCGGTGCAGTAACCTCAGGATCGGGGCTGCGGTTCCTCCCTGGAACACCAGAGACCCTGTGAGAGCCCGGAGGGGACGCTGTGGTGGCTGGTACCACCCTGCAGGTGCAAAATGACAGCAGGAAAGGACGAGCTGGGGATCTGTCAAAGGGTCTGGATGATCCTGGAGGTTTTTTCCAGCCTAAATGATTCTGTGATTCTGAGCCTTCCCCTTGCTGCCTGGTCTTTTTCTAAGTCAAATGCTCCAGACTCTTCCATTTCCTGAAATGTCTCCGGTGGTTTTTTGAAGGGTGGGTGAAGCCAGTCAAGGGTTAGCTGCTCCTCCAGTGGCTGAAAGAGGCTAATAACCAGATTAATACTTGTTTTCTTTGCTTCCTTTCTCCGGCAGGTCAGCACCTCCTACTGCCCCACACCAGGAGCACTGGGGCCCCCAGCAGCCATCGTGACCCTTCCCCACCTGCAGCACCACGGGCCAGCTTACCTGTACGTAAGGGAACAAAAGCTTTGGGGCACGGGGTGTCATTTGCTGTAGCCTCACCAGGAGCCTGCTCCTACCAGAGCACAGCTGGGATCCAAGTGCAGATCCATGTGGGAATGTACCTGGCTGGTCCAAGCCAGGGTGGCAGACGCCTGATACCGCAGCTGAGTGCGTATTTCTGCCTCACTGCAGGTTCTAGGGAGAAACAGTTCTGCCTGTTTGCCAACAATGCATTTTAATTTTTTTAAGTGTAAAGAAACTAATTACTCCTTAAGTGCCTCTAGTTATTTATCCTGAAACCTTCATGGCCACTGGTGTTTTGAACAATCCAATTTCTGAAAACTTTCACAGAGTTAAAATTGCAGATAACGCTCTATGATGATTACATCAAGGTAAGATTCACCCCTGGCACTTAGTAAAGCATCTAAAATAACAACAGCATCCCAACATGCTGTTTACACAGCACTCAGCACCCCTGGTGCAGGGCCAGGCTGTGGGAATGCTAGTCCCCAGGAGCAGCACCCACAGCTCAGTGCTGTGCTGGGACCCACGCACACCATCATCAGTCAGCCAAGACTCCAGCACACAAATAATCCAAAGGACAAGAGAACTCCCAAGACTTTAAAATAATTTGTAGAAGGATGGTGCAAAAGCATGGCACCAGCTGCCTGGTTTGCACAGGGGCAGAGTCAGAGCAGCCCCTGCAGGATCTCCCCTCGAGGTGATCCTGAGCAGCCTGAGCTGCTGTGAGAACACCCAGAGCCCACCTGGGCTGTGGCAGCCCCAGGGAGCCTCCCCTCACACACACTGCAGGTCACACCTTCAGATGCTTGTGCTGAACTAAGGGAGAGAGAAACCCTTCTGAGAGTTCTGGGGTAGCCCTGACTATCCAGACACCCCGTCTGTTGTTTGTTATGTAAATAACACCTGATACTTGGGTGTTGGGCTGCAACTCATTGATTCTTGGAGCAGATCACATTCCCCTTGAAAAAAACAACAGTGCAATTAAATGTGTTCCACTGGAGCCAAATTCAAGTTCTTTAAGGAACAAATAGGGAAAAGTTTTGGAAAATATACCATTTTCTTTTGCTGCAGTTTTGCTATGTGCTCACACATGGGTCAGAGAGAAGAACAAAGCTTCAGCCCTTGGTCCCAATCCCAGAATCACAAAAGAGAGGTCTAGGGGAGATTTCAGACTAATTTCTAGTCTGATTTCCTCACTGCCCTGGAGTGGAGCCATGTACCTCCTCCTACCTCCTGCTCTGTCCATTCTCCATGGCCTCCAGCGGCTGCCACTCCTGTCCTTGTGCTCCAGTCAAGGAGAAGGAGGCAGGGAGGAAGGGAGGAGGAAGGAGGCAGGGCAAGAGTGGTGCTCTTCCCTGGGCCTCCAACACCTCCTGGTGATGCTCCAGGCAAGCAGATCCAAGGCCTCTGGTTTCAATGGTAGAATTGCCTGATGCTATCTTGAGCACCACCATAACTGTGCTCTTTCAAGAGTTTTGCCTTAGGACAGGTACTTGTCAGGTCCTGATCCGTGTTTCTGGTGGAGCACTTGCTGTGTGAGGTGCAGAGCAGCAGTTTCCTCCTCCCCAAAATTTGTCACCCTGGGCTGGCGCTTCTGGGGCAGAAACCACCCTCCTGAGCAGCTTTGTTCTCCTTTCCTGCTGGCTCTTCTCTTGTCCATATCTCCTTTGGCCTGAGGTGACAGGCTCTTTCCTCCCTGCGAGTTCTCACCACAAATGGCAGCACCCAAACTCTCGAGCCTGGTTGAAGGGCTCCGAGCACAGCCAGCAGCCTCCTCCCCCAGCCCGGTTAAACCGCGGGGCTCCGGGATGCTCCGGGCACAGCCGGCAGCCTCCTCCTCCTGCGCTGTTAAACTGCGGAGCTCCAGGCACAGCCGGCAGCCTCCTCCCCTGCCCGGTTAAACCGCGGGGCTCCGGGGTGCTGCAGTTCTGCCTCCCCTCACACCCTCTCCCCCCAGGTGCGTGGCTCTCCACTCGTACGCGGCTCACGGACCAGACGAGCTGGAGCTGCAGAAGGGAGAAGGGGTCCGTGTCTTCGGCAAGGAGCAGGACGGGTGGCTGCGGGGCATGTCCCTCGTCACCGGCAGAGTCGGCCTCTTCCCCAGCAACTACGTCACTCCCCTCTTCAGGTCTGGGACTTCTAACGGGAAACAAAAACGGGGAGAGGGAAGGGGGTAACACGTAGAACTTGGGGTCTTCTTGTTTCCTCGGCGAACCCACGGCAAGGCATACCCCCAGTACTGAGAAGGGACCCCCCAGAAGCGAGCAGGGCCAGGGGTCCCTCGCCAGGTGGGATGGCACCCGGCAGCCCTCGCCTTTCTTTTCCAACAGGAAATCCAGTCTCTCCGAGTCGAAGATGCCTTCCTTGTACACCTCGTGGACGCTGTCCACCTCCTCGCTGTCCTCGCAGGGGAGCGTGTCCGAGAGCGGCCCGCGGCAGAGCCGGGCGCTGCGGCCGCTGCTGCTGCCCGTGCCCATCCCCTGCCCCGGGCGCGGCCCGGCCCCGCTGCGGCGCGGCCGCGGCAGCACCAGGAGGAGTAAGTGCCGGGGGGCTCTGCGAGGGAGCAGGGGACACGTTCCCCCAGAGCGCACCAGGGCTGCGGTTCGTGGTCCCTCAGCCCCGCTTGGCCCCGACTCTGGGGAATTCGGGAATTCCAGGGGGTGTGACTCAGCATGGAAATATTCCTGCAAAGCTTTGCGCAGAGCTCTGTGGTTATATTCTTTACGAGGAGGCCGCGAGGTTTTTCTTCATCCCATACGCCCTGTTTTGTAATACGCTTCCCCGAGTATTTGGGGAGCCAAGTGTGTGTTCCCAGCCCCGGCAGCAGAGCAGCTCCTGGAGGCAGCAGTGCCCTGGCAGGGGCCACTGTCGGAGATTTTAGACCCGAAATCGGTCCTGGTGCACAGGGGTGGGCACGGGGTGATCCCCGGGAGCTGCAGCCCCGCAGCATGCTGTGAGCAGGGCTGCTGGTGCGGGGCTGTAACCGCTGCTCTCTCTGCACATTTTGGATTCCTGACTAAATGACTTTCCGTGGTCCTTGCTCCCTAGACGGATCCCTGCAGAGGCCAGGCCAGGCAGGGACCCCCGTGCAGATCACCGGCTCCCTCAGGCGTCCCACGGCCGCGGGGAGAGCTCAGCACTTCCAGCTTTACCCGCACGTCGGCTCCCCCCCGCACAGCATCCCCCCCGGCGCTGGCACGGACGAGACAACGAGGCCAAACTCCTCCTATGAGGCTTCACCGGCGCTGCTGGTCAGGGCAGGGGAGAGCCGAAGCCCCTCCGTGTGCAGCTCGGTGATCCTGGACGCCAAAGACTCCTCGGTGAAGAGCGAGGCAGCTCCAAAGCCGCCTGCGTCAGCCCCGCCGTCCATCCTGGTGAAACCAGAAACCTCCCGCAACAGCGCCGAAAAGGTACAGAGCCCCCCTGCCCCAGAGCATGCCCGTGGAACCAGCAGCGGCAGGCAAAACTAGCCAGGGCCAAACACCCCGAGGGCTTTGCTCCATTCTCACCAATTTCTTCCAATAGAAATCGCTGGGATTGACACATGCCTTAGGAAATCGGGTGTTGGTGCTGCTGACGCAGCTGTTCAGATCAGGCCCTGAAGAAAGGCAGGACACTGCAGGACCAGGTCCTATGTCCCTGTCACCCAACTCGGTCACAAGTAAATCTCGAGACTTTTCTGAGGTCATAAATTGGGCAAGAATCTGTGAGTTTGGGAGCAAATGCCTCAGAACTGGTATCAGGCAGAGTTTGCAGAACTCCCCCATCTCCCTCATGTCACTTGGGCTGAGCCATTTAGAATGGGAATTTCTTTCCCTTTTGGCAGTCAGAGAGAAATTTCATAATGGCAAAATCATTCTGAAAATTGCCCTTGTGACAGCTTCCCTTTCCCATAGTACCCAAAGACGTGCCCAAATCGTTCCACATGCCCCAAAAGCCCAGCCAACCTCAGAGCTCCCAGGCAGCTCAGCATCAGCTGAGAGAGCCCGCGGTCCTGCGAGGGCAGCCGCTCCTGGTGCTGCGCTGCCTCCCGCTGCCAGAGCAGCTCTCCTTGGTCTCCAGGAGCTGCCGGCACTGCTGTGCTGCTCCCCGGGGCTCTCGGCCACCTGCCACCAACGCGCATCAGCCAGGGCTGCCCTGCAGGCCTGCCGTGCCCCGCGGGACCCGGCCGCCCCCCGAGCGCATCCCCCCGGTTCTGCAGGGGCAGGCGAGGGCGGGCGAGTTCTGCACTTCCCACCTGACTCTGGCCCCTTCTCGCTGCAGCAAGTGAAGACGGTGAGGTTCCAGAACCACAGCCCGCCGCCGCCCAAGCGGCACAGCCTGCAGCCCTCGCCGAGGCTGCCCCGCAGCAGGACAGAGCCCGGGCCCGAGGGGCTCCTGCCCGAGCCCCGCCTGGGCCCCGAGCTGCTGGTGCTGTACTCGCCGCGCCTGGGCTCCAGCCCCCTGCACCCGCGCCGGGCGCTGCACCCCAAGGCGCTGTCGCTGGACCTCTCGGGGCAGCTGACCTTCCCCATCAAGAAGAGCTACAGCAGCATCTCAGCAAACTGACCGGGTAACCCGCGCCTGCCTTCCTCCCCGCTCCTGCTCCTCTCCCTCGGCGCCCAGCCCCGCATCCTCCCCCAGCGCCCCCGGGCAGGGGCCGCTGCTCCCGCACCGCCGGCACCTCGGGAGCTGCGGGCCTGGGGCTCGCAGGGAGCTGCGGGCGCCTCCGAGGGACCCCGTGCCCCAGCACGGGAAGAGGTGCCCGAGCACGGGGAGGGGTGCCCGGCTCCGCGGCCTCCGCAGAACCGACCCTCCCCAGGTCGCTGCCCGCGCTGCAGCACCGGAGCAGCGGCAGGGCAGGAAGCGTGCAGGTATCGGAAGGAGTTACACTTGCTGTGGTCTCCTCAGGGCTGCGGGAAAGCCCACAGAGATCAAACACCGGCTCATTACCTGCCTGCCTCAGGATAACGAAACCATAAATCAGAATCAGTCAGCTCCTGGCTGATGGTTCATGCTGCCTTTAAGGGGAGGGGGTCACTCAGATTTTTTGTTATGGTGGTTGCTTGCTTTCTTTTCTCATTGGTTTTAGCCCAGGGGTTTTAACACAGAAGCCTAAAAGGTGATTTGGAAGGCAAAGAGCCCATGGAAGGTGCTTTGCCATCACTGCAGTCACCCAGGCTCTGCAGTGAGGGCACTGAATCTCTCTTCTCCTCATTGCTTGTTTTCCTCTGGTCACCTGTCAGCTACCTCCTGCCCATGAGCTTCTTCCAGCCCCTTCCCACCACCCACCCACTCAGATGTGGCTGTTGTAAATATCTTAAGTGGGATTCATGGGTTTCAGATGCATGAAATGCTGTTTATGTAACAGAGAGCAGAACTCAGAGTTCACCGTGCCCCAGAACCCCTCTGCCCCAGCAGCCCCAGCTCTGGCTTCCAGCTCTCCCCAATCCAAGCATTCTCCTGTGAATCCCAGGGAAGCCAGCAGAGCTCTGCTGGCTCACAGCTGTGCCTGCTCTCTGTCAATCTGCACAGCAGAGTTTGGTTTTCATGCTTAGTTTCCATTGCTGGCAGTTCCCAGCCCAGCTGCAGGCACCGGCTGCCCTCTCCTGACTGGAGGAGCTGTGCTCCCTCCAAAACTGCCCTGAAATCCCATCCCCGGTTACCTGCCTACAAACCCGGAAAAGGAACTCCATTGGTCAATGGAGATTCCTCAGAGAAGGACATTTTTTCCTAAAACTACACAAGGGGAATGGATAAAACAATTCACTGCGCCACAGCCCCTGGACCTTCCCTCTTCCAGACTTCCTGTTCGTGGAGCAGGAAAGCTGGGTCTGCCTGCGGGGATTTTCAGTGGCACAGCGACCTCCAGGGCACAGAGCTGTTCTCACCCGTGCCCTCTGTCAGTATTCCAGCTCCTGCAGAAACACCCCGACAAGCTGAAAGCATGCTCTGTGCCCAGGTGTAAAAGGCGGCAGCAGCTGCAAAAACGAGGGTGAGTCCAAGTCAGCGATGGCACCTCAGAGACAGCTGAATGCCTCGGGGGAGACGTGCTGGCTCTGTGCTCAGGACTCCTGTCATCCTTTCTAAACTGAACCAGAAAGCAGCTGGCTCTGTTGCTGAGACACGTCCACATATCCCAGCACACCCAGAAATGAACAGAATTGCACTCAGCCCATCAGCCCCCCTCTCCCTCTGAGAACTAAGAATGCAAACACTGGCTCCAAAACGCTTCAGTTGGAAACACCAGAGCAGCCTGGGACTGTGTAAAATCACACATTTATCATTCTTAGGAGGTTTATTCACTGCCCAACAGTCACTGCAGTTAATTTGTGAAACAGCTGTTTGAAGTGAAATCACAGCTCAAGACTTCTCAGGTTGTTATAAACTTCAGTATCTGTCCCATTTAAAAAGGAGCACTTCCAAATATTCATGAGATCAGTGTTTAGAACCCCAAACTGTCCATGAAGCCCGTGGGAGCTCCACAGGCTGATCCCTTGGTACATGTTCCCAACAGGAAGCACTGATGGATCCGAGACTGCCTGGGGAACAGCACACAAGGGACCCCCAGAGTCAGGCTGGGGAGGATGTAAGGGGAATGAAGGGGGAAAAGGTCTATCTACACCAAAGTTACAGCCAAAACACATCCTACAGGCAGAAGGGGTCAACAAAAGTTCCTTTATCCTTTACATCACCAAGCAGGGAGTTCCATTGTCTACTTTCTGCATCCAGCCCAGGGAATGCTCCAATGAAATGTTACAGCCAGGTCACCACCAGTGAGAAATCATAAATGACTATTTTTACATATATATCTTAGAAACAGTAGGATGAATAACATTTGCTTAGTTGGTGATGGGTAGGAGGAATAAATAAAATATGTTTAGTTTATTGTTCAGAGACACTTGTACAAATTCAGGGATGCTGAATATTTTTTCCATGAAGTGAAGTTCATTTTTTAAAAAGGTTTTTTCAATTTAAGGTACTATTTGGGAGAAAAGTCAATAAAAAAGAAGAAATTAGTTTCCTGTTTTGTATTAATCCTCAGGCTATTTATTTTGTATTTCTGTAAAAAAAAAAGCAATGGTTTAAAGATATTTTAAGTTTTCAGAAGTTTATTCATCTAAGTTTATAGCACTAATGCTTAGCTCTGTAGCCTGTAGATAATTAAATTAATTGGGGCCAAATGGATTACAGCCCCTCATGTACTGCAAGCACTGGGGGGTGCCCTGGGGAAAATGGGGCTCAGGAAAGATTTGGCACCCACTGTGTGAGACACCAGCCTGTGGGAGCTGCTGTGGCACCATTAAAACTTTTTGCATGAAAGCATGTTTATTTTCACTTTCTTATTTCAGGTTTTGCCTGCTGGGAACAGATGGGAAGGGGAGGGAGTGACCTGGGTGAGAGGGGCACCTGACTGTGGGTATGGAGTAAAAGCATCCTGAGGCAGTACCCAGGAGAGAATAAACAATGATGAGACCCTAGACATCCTATGTGTCAGAAGGACTTTGAGGCAGCACAGGTGACATCATCCCGGTCTTTGCCTTGTGTCACACCAGTTCCCATCTGCCAGGGCCACCCCTTTCAGCCACCTGGCAGCACCAGGCTCTTCAGTTAAAGCCTTTGGCTGAATTAGCCTTGGAGGGAGCTGAATGCGGCTGAGAGGCAGCACAGCTCCCTGGAGCAAGGAGAGGAATCCTAAGCACGGCATTCAAATTTGTTCCTGAAGACTCTGCCCACAAAAGGAAAGAAGGGGCTCCAGAGTAACTGTTTCTTTTCAAGAGAAGCTGAAGCACCAGAGGAAAATAATTTTATTAAATCCCTGTTTAAAAGAGCAGGGGCAACTCACACACGAACTCAGACTGGTTTGGGTGGGCTTTTTTTTTACAGAACAAATTCTCCCCTTTGTTTAATACAAATGCCTCCAAGTCCCTCCACGAACCTTCTCACTGGATACATGCCAGTTCAGTGGACCAGGTAAACAATTGTGTCCCCAATGTCCCTTGTCAGGCCGTTCTCAGTGACACAGACGTGCCTCTGGGCCAGGTCAATGTGGAAGATGGCTTGTTCCAGGATTGGAGTTTTCCCTGCTTCCTCTTTGCCAAGCACTGGAACACGGCGGGGCCCAAGCACGGGATCATCAAACCTCATCAGCTTCACTTTAGAGAGATCTGTGCAGAGAGAGCAGCACGTCAGGCCATGGCACCCACAGAGTTAATAGCCACAGCAATGCTGAACCCTTGGAACTTCCACACCTGCTCCAAGGAAATACATTCTCATGGGAATAACTGTCATGCTAAGGCTTACACCAGTACAACAGTGTCCTTCAGGGGTTACACAGTGAGTTACCAAGAGAAATGGGGATAAAGCACACAGAAACACCATTCCAAGCACTGAATTTGTTTTATCTGGCTTGGGACAGCTTTGAGTAACTGAACAGCTACTCCTCATTTTCTGAGAATGAACTGCAGAGACTGGGAGGAAGAGGAGGGTGAGAGTTGATTTCAATATAATTCCCTATCAAAAGGCAGACTAATAAGACTGCTAAGCAGACCAAGAAGCCTGGGACCCTTCAGCTAAGCCTTCCTGCAAGTGCAGCCTTCCAGCCCTGTGCCCCACAGCACACTGACACCTCCTGGGAAGACAGGGAGGGAGTCCCTGTTTCATCTCCCTCATTGCCAAACCCCCACCCAGGAGCTGGCAGTGACTCCCATCCCTGCACACACAGGGCATGTCCCCATCCTGTCACACCCTGCATGCATCCCCTCAGCAGCTGGCACAGCTGCACCCTGTACTGGAGGCTACCTTTGATGCCCCTGTCCATCTTCATCAGGCGCCTGATGATGGTCTCTCTGTTGTCCCCTTGCCTGATGTCCATTTTTGTGGAGAAGTGGCCATTGGAGGGCTGAGGGTTCACCAGAAACACGGACACACCAGGCTGTGAGAAACAACACAGACCTTAGAGGAGAACCCCTGCATGTGATCCCTCAGGAGAAACATGAAACTAAACCAAATAAACATCTGCTCTTCATGAATCTTCCAGAGGGATAAAATCCCTTTAGAACCTGCCTGGCCATGCTGGATACCAGCATTGCCCCAACTCTAAAATGCAGCCCAAATGTAACAATTGTTTAAGACATATTTAGGGAAATCCATGACATTTTTACTTTAAGAGTTAGAAATATTCATACATGAGAAACATTCATGTCTGATCAAAGTTTTTAAATGGCATATTTAAAAAAACCCAGACAAAAGTAAAGTTTCAATTTAAGTTTTTTAATTAAGTTTTCAGACTTTCAATATCTGAATTTCTGATATTACCTCAGTTCTGAATACAGAAAATGGTTTTCCAGGACAGCAGTCTTCTTTGATTTTATCTTCTGCTTCAGAAGCAAACTTCACCTCAATGTGATCCAGCTGTGAAAGAAAAAATGTTGGAGGAGGGAATAAGCAGGAGTTTAATGGCTTTAGAGGGAACAGCAGAGGTTAGAGCCCATCAAACAGCTGTTCGTGTAGGAAAGGGGAAAGCAAACCTGCACTGCCATAAAGAAACAAAAGCACAGCTGAACCCACAATACCTTGTTTGGAAGGTACCTCTGAGGGTCAGCTACTCCCTGTGTGATGTGCCCCAGACCCCAGAGTCAGTCTCTGAGGACAGTGACCCCCAGAGACCCCCCCAGCCCCTCTGGCTGTTCCCAGCAGTGTATTCCTGTTCTGAGGACACACTGCTCCCTCCCCCATGTCAGGGGCTTTGAAGATTTACAGATAGTTTAAGTTGCTGCTCACTCTCAGCTTTGCTCTGACATGGGACAAGTCCAATGAAGTCACACTTGTTTCATACTGCACAGGTTACATCCAGCTCTGCAGTCGATATAGTTTCTAATTCTTAAAAACCAATTGCTTTTGATTCTGGCTTTTGGTGCTGGAGTTGTTTGGTTTTGTTTCTTCTGGGTTTTTTAACACCACATGCCTGAGCTGTGTCCTCATTACCATGTTCCTATTAAATTCTGCTCATCATATGAAGCAGCACAACTGCTACCAGGCTGGATGCCTTTTACACAGCACGGTGTGAAAAGCCCTGTCCAGAGCCTGCTGCTGGCAGAGGGAAGCCTGCTGCAGCCAGCATGCCAGTGTAGGTGCCCAAGGTCTGACTGCTCTTGCTTTGAATGCCTTGAAGCTGCTCCTTCTCATTTCTTCAGCTGGAAACGTGAGATACAGACTGGCTGAGAGAAAAATGTATCCTCAAATTGCCAGTGGACGAATTGTCACTGTCACAGCTGCATCCAGTACTGCAGTGAAAACCAGCCCTGGTTTCTGGGACCATGTTTGCAGTGCACACCCACCCCTGTACCTCATGCCAACACTGATCCATATGCACCTCTTTGACAAATGGAGACAAAGCTGATAAAAAACTGTTCCGTGAGCAATGCACACCCAGAAGTTAATGTAAAGAGGCTTAGAGCCTTAGGGAAGGCTGCTGCTCCAGCTAACCCAATAAATGCCAAGCAGTAGGTGCCAAGTCTGTACCAACCTCCAGGGAATTTGTCAAATAGACAATGTTCTCCATGAGCACTGCACGCTCATCAAACTCCAGCTCAAGATCAAGAACACGAGAACCATTTTTCTCCAAGTTTTCCTGTGGGGGGGAGGGAAAAAGTATTAAAACCCTCTAAAGGCTGCAAGTAAAATGATGCTTCAAAATGGCAAACTATCCACATTAGTCATGAAAAGAATAGGCTTGTAAATCCAAGAGCTCTCCGCTGGCACAACATTAACATTGGAGCAATAATTTTCTTGTAACAGGGCTTCTTCTTCTACAGGGAGCTGGTGACACTGATGGGAGGAGTTAGAGCAATTAGAACACATTTTTAATATAGAATTGAAAAGGTGTTTGACATTCACAGTTATTTAAATCCCTACTTAATGTGCAGGTTGAGAATTCACAAAATCAGTCAGCATTTCAGTGGTATTTCACAGCAGGAAACTCAGGCTTATGACCCAGTTTAAAATAAAGGACGAGCCCACAACACCTGGACGTGCTCACAGCGAGTTCTCTGCAGGGAAATAACAACCACTTTGTACATGAACATAAAAGTAACCTAATTAGTCCAGAAAGCCAGCAGCAACAGTCACAAGAGACACAGTATTAAAGGCAGTATAAAAACCACACTTTTTTTTTAACTAAAACAGAACTTCCTCTTTGGAGTTTAATCTGTCCCTGCCTGGCTCTCACATGCTGAGCCAGCTGTCTCCTTTGAAGCTCTGCTTTGTCAGCCTCAGCATGGTTGTGGTTTCCTGGTTTCCTCATCAGTTTAATGTGAAAGATTCCCTTTTAACATGGAACTGCTTCCCTTTGTAAATCACAGAGGTGCTCCTACATTTCAGCCCTTCTCTGATGAGTAGGAAGCACAAGCAGAGGTGCTCCTTGTACCCTGGAATTGATGAATAATTGGTTTCAGAGAAAGACACTGCTCAGGGGAGTCTGAGCTCAGGTGTTTCCATGTCTTTGTGGGAAACAGGCTGCTGTTCTTTGGAAGCAAAAAGATGGATTTGAGGTAAGCCTCAGCTCCTTCCCCACTTGCCCCAGGATCACTCACTGCTGCCAGACTAAAGACACCAAAACACAGCAATGTTTCAGCCCTAACTCTTAGGACTGAGAGCTTGTCTGACCTTTCCCAGTTGGATCAGTGGATAACACATCCCTGCTGTTCTTAGAAACTTAGACAGGAAGCTCCAGAACTGCTCTGTGCTCTCTGCTCCTCTGAAGGCTTCTAAGCTCCCATGAAAAGGAACAATCAGAACAACCCCACAGAGACAGCAAAGAACAGCTCCACTTCACATGACAAAGCTTACAAAGAGAAGTAATTATTATGTGCATTTCAAAAATCAAGCTAAAGCTTAAGGACAAAAAGTAATTTTTTTTTTTTACACTCATTAAGATTTTTTTCCATTACTAATTCCTCTCAATTTCTACAGATCATGAAAAGTCATTAAAAGGTTTTAAATCATACACTGCAACCCCCACCCCTCATTTTTAAAAAAAATTCATTGATTATTTGCTTCTTGGCTCTCCCTAGTTGTTGTATTGAATTTTCATCTGCAATAGCAAGCACAAGAAAGTTCCTTTAAAGAAATGGAAGCCAAGATTTTCATAGGCTTGCATGACTCAGGGAAAATAATGGACTATCAACAAATTAGGTGATAAACATTAAGAATTACACACAAAATTCATCATTCCATTCAAGGCTCAGAACAGTCTTCCTCCCTTACACATACTGCAATCAATCAACTCTTGGCCTTATTCTTAGCTTCCAGTTTTTATGTCTCCAAAGCAACACTTGACTCATTTCAGCATGAAAAACTGGACAAGTCAAATAGGATACATTTCAAATACAGAGGGATCCAGGTATGTTTGAAGTACAGTACAAAACACAGCACCAAGCCTCAACCAGATCCAGGGCTCACACCTGGGCTAATTCACACAGAGACATTTTTATTATGTAGTTCTTCTAGAAATGTAGATGTTTATAAACAAACCCTTGAAGATGCCAAATAAGCAGAGGGCAAGGGGAGACACTGCATTCACAAAAGCCTTTCCTGCACCAGAACTGTCCCTCTGACACTTACCTTAACCATGGCAACAAAAGGCATCACCTTCTTCATATACTTCTTCAGCTCTGGCAAGGTGTTCAGCTCACTGGCAATTACTTTATTATCTGGCAGCTGACCTCCACTGGCCTAAAACAGGGATGAACAAGCATTAAGGAAAACAGCTATCATGAAAAACTTGCCTTTCAATATCAGGTACCTTTCCTGCTTTCCCATAAACACCAGCAAGGTTTGTCAGCATCATTGATTCCACAGATAGTTTTCTCATTCTTCTGAAACCCAAACAGCATTTAACACTAATACAGGAAAAAAGCCTATACAATGCCCAAAGGTGAATACTCCCAAGAACAAATTCCACAGGAGGAATGTTGGTTTATTTCATTGCCACAAGCTGGAATAGTCAGGACTACCAAATCTATCAGATGCAACTCTGGTGTGTTCAAGCTGAGGATGGTTCATCAGGATCCCAAAAGCCACTCTCAGCAGTTTCCCCATGTCAGAAGCATAGATCCTTCTGTTTTCTTAATATACTTCTTATGACTGACTTATGCCATTTCAGCTATTTCTTGTGACACTGCTGAGTGGTATACACTTACTCAAGGACTAGAACAAAGCTTCTAAGCCCACTTGCAGATGAAGGCAGCAGTAGTCTGTCAGTCAACCATGTTTCCTCAAAAACATACTTGTAAAGAATATTTAAAAGCTAACCACTTACAATTGGAAGAAACAACAGAGCACAGGCATGTTTTTTACTCAGATTGTCAAAACCAATGAAATGCACCTGTCAAATCAATGACAGTCCTTGGGACATTTTCATTGAGCATTAAAATTTACTGGACAGTTGTAAAAGCATAAAGAAAATTAATCTACTGAAATAAGTTGGTAACAAGGTACAGCTTATAAACTTTCTACAGACGAGCCCCCAAACAGCTGGCAAGCAGCTGGAGGGCAGAGGAGGGGACGAGCACCTGGAAGTGCTTGCGCAGGACGGACAGGGCGGTGTGCTGCCAGGGTGGGTAGCTCTTTGCCACATAGATGGTACAGTGAGAAGGCTTCTGGGAAGGCTCTTTTGTATTTTTCTGAGGAAATAAAAAAAAAAAAATCAGGAAGGAGTCCCTAGGCAATACAGAATTATCAGGGGCACACAAGCAGAGCAGCCTCACCTTTCCCTTCGCAGGGGCCATGTAGCTCTTGAGGCGCAGGCGGAGGTCGTGAGCTGCCTCCATCAGGTACTGCGAGGAGCGAATCAGCACCTCATCCACGGGCCCTGCTGCTGGCCACGAGGCCCTCATGATGGAGTCAGCCTTGGGGCAGAGCGAGACAGGAATGCACTGAGGGAACACACCTTAGCTGGGGGGCTTCCAACCATTACAGCTTGATTGGAAAAGAGAGTTTAGCCAGTTTGGACTCAGCGAGCACTTACCCATAACAACCCAAAGGAAGGGGCACACAGACAAGAAGCACTACAAGTGTGTTCAGGACTATATATACAATCACAACCACCATATCCCTATGGAATGCCACCTACAAGCAGGGGGCTTAAAAAACATCAAAACTAAGCTTTATGCAGAAATGTAAGACTATTGCATTGTTACACTAAATTTTAGATCACCCCTTCGTAAGCAGACAATGATAGTGCCTGATATTAATATTGCACATATTATCACAGCAAAAGGCCAGCTCCCTGCAGTCACTGTCCCAGGGACAATGAGCCAGTTTGACTTCTTGTGTTTTGACATATCTTTTCTACTTGTACACAGATATCTGTAAGCCTGACGTGGATGTTACTGAAATCCACAAAAGCTCAGATGTGAATCAATGACAGAACTGAAATGTCAATACCTTCCCCAGCAGGGACCAGATGTGCTCACACAGGTGGGGGCAGATGGGAGCCAG
Organism: Fringilla coelebs; assembly: GCF_963513975.1. NCBI lineage: Eukaryota > Metazoa > Chordata > Aves > Passeriformes > Fringillidae > Fringilla > Fringilla coelebs. The sequence continues at coordinate 18,681,096 of NC_140041.1, forward strand.
CAGCAGAGTCTGCACCTCAATGAACTGGAACACCAGCTCCCTGTGCATGCCCTCGATGGCCAGCTCCCGGTACTTGTCTTTGGCTGCCTGGAACAACAACACAGCCATCAGCCCTCTGCTGCCAGGGACAAACACCAGAGTCACACACACACACCTGCAGGCTCCAACAGGCCTTCTGAACGTGAGCAGCTTGTTATAATCCATTACTGAGTTCTAGGAACTGTATTTTCCTGAAGCACCCACATGTGATTCTGCCAGTCGGCCATTGGATTTTTGCATTTATGTGGTACTTTAAAAAACTGTTTATTGGCACATACATAAAAGACAAAAACATCCACAGCTGTGTATCAGGTGCTGTCATCCCAAATAACTTACATACAGATACTATTAAGAACTAAGAAAAAGGCAATGAATATGATCTATCATTACACATAATTTAGCCTATTTAACCTAACTCCTGAGTATCTCAAAGCAGCCACATGAAGGAGTGTGTGTAATTCATTAAATGGAGCAGCATGGCTCTGCAGACAGTCTGGAGACATGGTTTATGGAGGATATCAAAAAGCACTATGCTTCCAAACAATTTTGTTGATGCATTATTTGGATTTCTTATGAAGAGTCCTTCATCACAAAAGATATAAAGAAAGGCAACGCTCTTTTTAATAGTGCCTTTTTTAAAGCAGCTTCTTGCTCATATTAGATATCAGGACTATTTTGCAGAATTGCATTTGCTTTCCTCTGGACCTTTGTAAACTGACACAAGCAAACCTCTACAATTCCACATTTATTCCCTTGAATACTCTTGTTTCTTGACACAATTCTGATTCCAATTCAGCTGTATGATTAAGGATCAGAGACAGAAGGATTAAAAGAAATCCACTAAGTAACAAATACCAGGTGTCATTTTCTTACATCTCCTACCTGAAACTCAAAGAAGCCAGTTTTCAGAGCTTCCTTAAACATCATCTTCTCATAATTTTGGTCTGTCTTCATTATGCCTGCATTCATCTCACTAGGGAGGGAAGGGAAGTGACAATATCAATACCTCATAGTCTGCCCCACGTAATGGCAACTTGTAAAGCTGTCACCAATGCAGCCAAACCCCATAACCTATTCTGGAATGAGCTCTGTTTTATAGAAGTCATTAATTTTTAGAAAAAAATAACTACAGGACTCCTCCTTGCAAGGAAAAGCCTGGTTCAAACTGTATTATTAACCTTTGTACCACACCTGGCAAAGACTCTGTCATTGAAGGTGCTGGCTGGGCCACTCCTCAGGCTGTCTCTGTTTGCAATCATCTCCTTCACCCACTCCACCCACGTGTAGAGACGAAGAATACCAGCATCTGCCATGGCTTCCACAAAGTTGGCATCTTCAACCGTGTCCCCAGCATCAGCCAAGGCCAAACGCATGCCTGAAGAAAAGGGGATCAGCTGCCAGGGCTGGGTGCCACCAGCTGGCCAATATCCATGGAGTGCTGTGCCTCCTGCACCTGTGACAGCTCCCTTCAGCTGGAGTTAACAAATGCACAGCCAGGTCACAAACTGCCTGGCCAGCCAGAGATGCCTCAAAGGAGGCACTTCCCCTGGGAGAGGAACACTGCCCTCCTTGGGAGAGGACCAGACAGACACCAGAACCAGGAGACCAGCAGGGTCCCTGCCCAAAACACAGGAGCATGTGAGGAGCATGGCACACATGGATACAGAGGGCACAAATATGTACACACCCCATGCACACCAACAGCATGGCCTGCGCTCTGATCTCTTCAGGGAATGCAGACAGCTCAAGCAGGCTGCTCCTGGAGAGCTCAGCCCCAGGAGCAGCTCCTGGCTGAACCAGGTGTGCTAACAAATATCCCAGTCTTCCATTTGGAGCTTAGCTTTTCAACAATAACAGGTGGTAAGTGGCAGATTTATTGCCATTCAATACTCCAATAAACTCCTTTGAGAGCAAAACACTAATTTTAGTCATTTTGGCATAATTGACAATCAGATGCAGGTCAGAACACACTCACCATCTGCAGAAAACTTGTCAACAGCTTGAGTGAGGGTGAGGAAGTTGCCTGTCGATTTAGACATCTGAAAGAAAGATAAGAGTGTTTGTTTTCTCACACATCCCTTGTGTTGGTGGATAAGCAAGACAGACCCAGCAAGGGTTTGGGCAAACAATTTTCTCATGAATCACAGCAAAAAGCACTTTGGTTAATCTGAATGAGGTCTCACAGCAAAAGCAGACTGAACTCTGCATGCACTCAGCGACAAAATATAATCCCAGAAATTCCCTAAATTAAACCTAAATACTACTTTAAAAATGGCAGCTTCAGATCACCATGTATTGATTTTTCAAGAAGAACTCCACTAGGGTTTATTCTGGGTTTTTTTGATTCATATCAGACAGTCTCCAAGGCCTAATTCCTGGGTTCAGGCACTTTTAACTCAATTCAGTGTCAGAACTCGCACATATTAGCAAGGTATTGCCCCAAACTTTTTCCTCTCACTGCACCTACTCCAATGCTCTAAAAGGATAAACTTTACTTAAATAAATAAATATTCTATATTACCCTAAAACTTGACAGAAATCTTCACTGAACTTTTCACTAAATTGGTGAGACCATACAAGAGCTGACTTAAGAGAAAGTGCTACATAGAATCACAGGCAAGGGAGGTCTTTACCTCTAATGAATGAAAAACTGGAGGGGAACTAATGAAGAAATGTCACTATTTCCCCTGCTTACATCCCAAGAAGAAGTTTTCAGTCTGGCTAGCAAATGCCTATGTTGACAACACAAAAGCCTGTCACACAAAACCTCGCCGTACCTTTTCGGAATTGAGCAGCAGATGCCCGTTGGCTCTCACAGCTACTGGCCATTTTTCCCTGTTCAAAGGCAAAATACAAATCTTTTGGCCAAGTAAATACATTTTCTCTTTTTAAAAATAGGAACAAACATTTTATATTCCAGTTTGAGATGAACGCCTTGAGTGGAATCTTCAAAAAAAATACCGAAGGGTTGTCTTAAATATTTTAAGGAGTGTCTCTGAAGATGAAAAGAACTACAGTATAAAGGCTAAGGATTATCATTGCTGAAACGCAGGGCAGGGAGCAGTGCACCTGCAATTACGGTTCATTTATGTCACCCTCCTCTGTTTAGATATTTTTAATTTAAAGGCCAGTGATTGGCACTGCCCAAGAGCACACAATAGTGCTGGGTCCACATTTCTACCCATGAAGGAAGGAGATATTAAATTATCCACAATCATCTTCACTATACATCAGAAACACACTTCTCCCATATACAGTCTTATACAACCCCTAAACAAAAATTCAAGGGAATGCAAACAGTATCTTCACCATAAAAGCATCTTGCAATGGGCAAAGATTCTCAACCAGTCCTGCACAGCCCATGGGAGTATATATGTCTCTTTTAACCATCCTTGAGAGGGAATTAAGGAGACTTAATAATAATGCCAAATAAACTCCAGTGCAGGAATGCAACTTGGCACTGGGAAATCCATAGGAGGAGATAATGCAGAAAAAACAGGGGAAATAATGGTAAAAAACCTTTCTATTTCAATCACTTCTGTTACAGACAACTGTATTAAAGCTGCAATATGAAAGAATATATTTTCAACACAATTCTAAATGTTGTACAGTCCAAAGGCCATTAGCAAATGTAATAGAACTGCAAATTCTCCAGCTTTACCTGCCTCACATCCCAACTCACCTTTGCTCTGACCACATGGCCACATGATTGTAGAGGTAGTATGACAGGTGATTTGGAACAAGATCTTTGCCAGAAACTCTGAGATCCACAGGATACCAAAATTCAAACTCCTCCTTCAGCTTATCCAACTTTTCTTTTGGAATCTCAGTTTTAGGGAATGGAGCTGTCTTGAAGAAGATGTAATCCCAAACTTCTTTGCTCATTTGATGCGCCCTGCACAGAATCAGTCCCACATTGCACAGTCAGTAAAAGCTCCTCACATTCTAGCACTTGCTGTAAGGCTGCTTAAACCTGTGGCTCTATTCTCACAGCAAACACGGAGAGAGTGCCCAGGGCCTTTACCTGAGTTCAGGTGATAGCTCTGTGCTACACAGAGAAGAAAAGTATTCTGGACCACAAATATTTCCAGTACACATTAAAAAGACACCTCAGATGACGGTCTGTACTACCAGTCCAGAATAAATCCTACAGGCACAGGTTTGCTGGTTTGGTTCTGGCAGTTCTTGTTCCACGCTTTAAATTCCTGTGCTGGGACTGGGCTTGTGTTTGGTGCCAAATTCATTGTAACTGAAGGTGATTGAAAGGATGGGCCATAAATCCCCTTTTCCTTCCTCCACAGAGCAAATACCAGTAAAAAGCATTTTACAAGGCTGCTAGATGTTATCTACTTGCATAGGAGAGCAGTCTCATTGTACATGCTCAATGACATCAAATCTGTAATTCAGGGACCAGGATGCTCACTTCAAAGCTTGTTTCTAGACATGACTAGCTTGTGCATAGCTTCTCTGTAATTAGAGAGGTTTGAGCCCAAATGACAGCCTTGCCCAGTCTCAGAGGTATTTCTGTCTGTAAGAATCAGGATCTTTACTTTGGAAATGGTTTTCAGATTAGTTATAACAAAGTAAGAAATGTTTCCATTCCAATATGTAAACTAGTCCAGAAATTAGTCCATAAACCACACAGAATTAGAGCAGATGATTCAAGGCACAATCTGAAGTGTTTTTTCAACTCCAGACTGAGCTGTACTATTTCATCTCTCTGACCCCTATCACCACACTTCAAAAGCCACTGCAACCAAGAGGTCACATGCCTCCTCCCCCTTGCTCTGAAGACTTCCACAGACAAGTTGTGGATAAAAGATGGTTCTGAGCTTCCAGGAGAGTGACAGTGACAAAAACCAAGAGCTAAGTCCTACTCCCTCTGTACACTGGAGCCTACAATTTATTGTGGTGCACAGCAGTCTCAGCAAGCGGACACCTAAGCAGCCAATCACCCAACAACCTGCCAAGGCCCATTTCAAGGCAAGTCAAACAAGTATTGAAAAAGGTGATTCACTCTCCACACAGTTCTTTCAAAGGTGCTTTCCAAAGTATTTTTTCACTCTCTGCCTTCCTCTCACTGCCTGTCACACTCCTCTCTTTCTTTACTGCCCCTCTGCAAACCTGTTCTAACTCAGCTCATGGCAGGTTAAGTTTAAAAAAGACACTTTTTACACACAAAAGCAAAGACTCACCCTCCTTGGCAAATCTTTCTGCAGAGCAATTCAGGAGATAAGCACAGCTAATTAGACAAGAGATCTTAATGGTTCACTCTCCTTACCTGATGCCCAGAGGAGACTCTCCTTGGCCCCTGAGGTTCCCCCCCTGCAGCAGGTGAGCCACGGTGTAATAGGCCATGTAGATGGTGGAGTCAGAGAGAGACTCAATCAGCCACTGCTCATCCCAGGGTAAGCGGGTCCCTGCAGGGGAAGGCTGTGTCAGGCACCCAGCACCACCCCAACCCGCACCCGCACAGCAGCGGCCGATGATTTCCAGTGGAACACATAAACACACATATATACATTAGTGCTCATGCTTATCGGTTTAAAAAACATTCGGTTTAAAAATTAAACGATGTATTTGAAAACTTTACTCACGGGCAAACAGTTGCTGATTTTCAACCTATTTCCTGACATAGCTCAGCTCAAGAATATCTGCTGTGGGTTACAGTGCACATCTAACAGCTGGCCCATGTCAGGCTACACAAGATGAACACTAATCAGAATTTGAGGAGAAAACTCAAGAAGTGGTATAAGCTCCCTCTTCTGAGGCACATCAATGGCCCAGGCAGAAAGCTACTAAGATGCTGCACAGACTACCTGTAGTAGTGCAAATATTACTAGCCCCATGCACTTCCAACAAAACACACCTTCTCTGGGATGCTGGGCCAAGATACAAGTTGGACAGTGTTGCTCCCACACTTGCCCATACCACTGGGGATGTTATATAGCACTTAAGCCTTCCAAATGAAACGAGGAGTACCATCCTTACAAAGAACCAACCGAGAAAGGAATGTTTTGCCTACCTAAGCCATACGTCCTGGAGCACGCATGCTCTTGTAGCCAACCTAAGGTAGCTTCAAAATTTCTCCTAGTCTCTTCACAGAACCTGTAAGAAAGAAGCTCTTACTGCCTTCAGCTCTCTCAGACTCCACCAAGAGCAGCAAAGTCACTCTCCTTTACAGCCACATTCATAACTCACGTCTCCAGATGTTGCAAGCACTCTGACGTCTGTTTCTTCCAGCTTGCTTCACCATAATCTAAGTACCTACAGTCGGGAGAGGTTTATTGTAATAAAACAATCGAGAAGTAGTGGAAAATTGGAGAAACTTTATAACTGCAGCTTTGTTTCACTCACCACTGGTCACAAAGGGCCACAACACACTCATCAGCAGATCTCGATATAACTTGTTTCTCGGGTTCCATATAAATCATGGCTTCACCCTAAGAGTTGAAAGGGCAATGCAAGCTGAGATTTAAGGACTTAGCAAAGTATTGAAAATCCTGACAACTTACTAAAAAGCATCCCCTCCATTCTAATTTGGTTTATAGCATTTACTGTACAGCTCTCATCACTGCCCAAGCTCTCTGCCTCAGTATTCCCTCCAGTAAAATGAGGCAAGGCTTGACTCTGTACTTCTCTAAGGTACCAGCTCACAGCACTTTGTACAGAATGCATGAGGAAAAGGAGGACATAGGCACAAAATATTCCCCACTGACTAGGCCCCTTGACTGAACAGCTCCTAGGAAACTCTGGAGGACAGAGGGAGGGGGAAAGGCAAAGGAAAATGGGATGCTGAGTTTCAAATCTACTGCACACATCATTCATGCTGATGCATTATAATCTGGACATAACAGTGCCACAACAACAAGGGAATGATGACTAAATGCCTGAAGCCTCCTCTCACTCCCAATCCTCATCAGGGAGTCTCATTAGAGGGCTGCCACAGTCATTGTTTGTTTACTGCTGCTTTCTGAAACAGAAGCTGAGCAAGGGGGGCATTTGCACATCACACATCACCTTCACTGGCTTGAAAGAGACTTGACAGCCCAGGTCCTACACTTCCAGCACCCTCCCAGCTATGCTAAAGGATAAATTGGACCACCGGAACATGTCCTAGGGAGAGTGACAGAAAAGGCAGGGAACAAGAGAACTCTAATGAAGCTGCTCAGCCCAAGAACACCAGGTACCTCTCTCTGCAGTGACCCAAAGCACCCTGAGGGCTGCAGAACCACACCAGGGGTTTCTCTGGTGACTCAGCCCTGTGAAAAGGACAAAGCAGACAGCTCAGAAGCAGCTGTGTGCACAATGTCACTCACCTTATCCAACATCAGCTTCTGAATGTGTTTTTTGACATCTTGAACTTTTTGTCCTTTGAATTCATCCACCAACATCACCTGCAAAGATGGGTCACAGGAGATAATTTTTTTCAAAACTTAGCAAGACATAGGTGCCATAGGTGTTCAAATCAATATAAGGAAGTAGCAGGTGCTGCAGTCTTTGACATGTAAAAAATAAGAGTACAGGTATTTAGTTCTTTTCATTATGTGCAGTCATCTTTACCCAAAAACAGTTTGTACACATGTCAACATCCACATAGATGACAGATTTCAAAGAGTCAGAAATAAAAACTATTGCTTGCTTACAAAAGAACAGCAGAGAAATACACATGGTAAGCTACTGAGGTAAAGACAGGTAAAAAAAAGAAAAGACAAAACAAACACCAAAAAGAACCAAAATGACAAAAAAAAAATCCAAAAACAAACCAAAAAATCCTGCAAATAATAACACCTTCTCATTTCATATCAGTTTCCCTATCTACACTTGCAACAAAATGGATCAGCTCCCCAGAAGGTGATCACTTGTTCAGAAACCAGGTTACAATGCACAGAGATCACAGGAATGTGTGAGTGGAAACTTTCTCCAATTCTACATCACTCCTTCAACTGCAGAACCTCACTGCAGGAAGAGTCTAGATGAAAAGTCCTTTGGGACTTTTTTGGGAAAAAAGGACACTGTCCCTCATTCTTGAAATTTATGTTTTTTAATTCTTTACCTGCCTATTTTTTTCTCCTAGCCCCATGCACTTCCAACAAAACACACCTTCTCTGGTATGCTGGGCCAAGATACAAGTTGGACAGCGTTGCTCCCACACTTCCCCATACCACTGGGGATGTTACCAAGAAACCACTTACCAAAATCTTGTATTACTTACTCCCTCATAGAATCCTTTCAGGTAGACTCTCTCCTTGGCCTCTGCAAGCTTGTCTCTGTCATTCTGGCTCTGGATTTTGAGCTCATCGCAAAGAAATGGAGCACAAAGGCTGCCATAGCCGGGGATTTCAATGACGGGCACCTGAGAATTAACACACGGCTGTCAAACCCCTACTGCACCCCAGTACTCACTCCATACAGTCACAGCATCCAACACAAGTTACACAGGGCTTACAACAAATTGCTGCAATTGCACTCATGGCCCAGAAGTTCTGGCAGCCCTCAGGGGGACTCCTGAGCTGCCCAGGTGTGTCCCATGACATGACACCACGCGGAGCGGAGCTGTGCCAAGACTGGAGCTGGCCTGTGGAACCAAGGGTGCTGCAGAATTCTGGGATGGCTTTCCCTGTAACCTGCATTTTCTAGTGAAATCTGCTTCTGCCTCAAGGCTGTGCTAACTTCTAAAGTCTGTGCTAAAGTCTGTTCAGCTTTTTGCATTGAACAGACACCCTCCTAATCTGGCCACGAAGGCATGAATTTTTCACCAGCCAACAGGTTATCAGGATAACGATGCATGCCATTTTCCAAAACAATAACTCCTATAAAAATTGAAACTTTCCTTTCTCTCTGAAGTATAGCATAAAACAACAAATCTTGGTTGCAACCCTTAACAGACTAAATGTTTTCGTACTTTCCTGTAGTTGCAACTTTACGTTTTTCAGCTGAGAAGGACTTTAAACAGAAACTTTGGAAGAGGTGGCACAGCTCCTGGTTCGTTTCTCATCAGTGAGCATAACATTCTGTGTGCTGTAGATGGACACGTCTGGGTGCACTCACCGGCTCAAATGGCAGGACCATTTCATCTCTGATGCCATACTTCACCCTCAAAGCCTTGAAAGTTGGAAGAAAAAAAGCAATAGATAGAAGTCTTCTAGATGTAAAGGTTTTATCCATTCATAGTGGGTTTTTTTTACATAATGTTTTATTACAAATCAGACAAAGCCACTTCCCTGCCTTCTCACCATTTCTGACACCTGAGCTCAATTCCCCATCTCATTTCCAGCTGATTCTTTGCCATAATTGTCTACTTTTTTTAAATGGGTAAAAATTGATATTGCTCTACCCTGAAATGAGTGGGCAAAAATTCAGTAGCCAGGGATAGCTGTTCAGATGCTGAGGAACTCCTGCAGTTAGTAACAACCACTTTCAGTCTCATTTCAAATTCATAGAGAATCTTAATCTCATTTTTGGAAGTCATTTCCACAACAGGAATTCATTTCTGTTTCACTGGCGTTCTTCTCTACCTTAACATGCAGCACAAGTTACATGATTCTCAACCAAAACTCAGACCTGAAGTCTGAAAAAAACCCCATCTGTCCTAGCCCAGTTGATTTAAACTTCATTTATTTTTAACTGCTTTGATTTCAAGTAAGAGATGGCAAAATGCCAATTAAAGCAAGTTTCATTTTACTCACTGGCTATTCACTTTTGACCCTTTTCACTAAGGAAAGGAAACAGAAACAATTAAGTTAACAGACTGACCGGCTTCTTTTTCAAGTCTCTCAGGGCTGCAAAGTCATCTGGAGAGTCAGAGGGAACACTTGTCACCACTCCAGTTCCTTGGCAAAGGAAAAGATAAGCAGATGAAAGGATTGGTCCCCACACACTGAATGCCAGTGCCCATCCAAAAGGCTCTGCAGCAGAATTACCTTTATCCTCCTTGATGGTGAGCATGGGCAGGGCATATATGACCTTGTAGGTGGTGAGGGGTGCTGAAAGTGCAGCACCAAGAATCTCCTGGGCAGGACAAAGGAACAGCATTACAGTAAATCAGGGGCTTTCAGCCTAGTAGAGTAAGCTCTCCTGGCTGATACTCTTCAAATTTTCTGTAAATTTTCCTGACACATGACAAATAAATTAAATACATTTTATATACAGATGGACAAGGAGGAAGTACATATGAAGACATGTGGTATTATTTGAGACAGGATATAGGTTATATATTGGTAAAAAAGTCAAATACCAAATACTAAGAAATTTAAACTAGAAGTATGTAGAATTGGGAAAGCATAGGAAGCAGAAGGACAGTTTGCTTCCAAGTATCTGAAACACAACAGCACCGAGGCAGAAGTGGCTTAGGAAGCCAGTGTCAAAAGTGACATTAAACAAAGAAAGCATATTGTCAGATATTCACACACTGACAGGAGGCAGTCAAGATGTAGCAGCTGTCTTCTACCTCACCAATTTGCTTGAATTTACATCATATCAACTAAAAAAGGGAAAAAACACATATTTTCTACTTCATTCTTCAAAGCAAGATCAAAAATGATGGTGACAAGTTGTAGTGAATGGAGGTCAAGGGATGCAAACAGCTGAAGGTGCTTTGTATCAGGATGAATAAACACCACTGATGACACTTGCACAAAGCACACAAGTTAAGGACAGCAAACCCCAAAACCACTGACATTCACTACTCAGCTAAGAAAGCTTCATTCACACAGATGTACTGGAAATGCCACTACCAACAAAAGCCTTTTCCACATAACCCTTTCTAGCTATTGCTTTTCCCCCTCCCTTTCCATTTAATCTTCCCAGCAAGCAAAAAGCATTACTTAACACTATCCTTTCACCACATCATGCTGAGGGAATAGGAATGCACCTGCCCCCCAGCTAAGTGCACCAAATTATTCTCCCAGCAGCAGCTCTGGCTTGTCTGCCAAGTAGGCTGCCTGCTGCTTGCATTGTTTGTCACTAAAGATTTCAGTCACCCCAAAACTTCTGTAATCCCTCCTTTATTTTCTTTCCAATTAGAATTCCACCATCACCTTTGTAAGCCCCAGAGGAGCAGCTGAGCCTGGCCTGCAGGCCGCAGGGCACTCACCTCTCCCATCAGCTCCTTGACCACGGGCAGGACGCCGCTGTCCCTGGTGAAGCCCTGGTAGGACATGTTGCGGGCGGCGCGCTGTGTGCAGATGAAGATGTCCCCGCTGCCCGTCTCAAAGCCGATGTACTTCATGTCCGGGCGCAGCCAGCAGTTGGTCTGCCCGAACATGGTCTCTGGCCTGAGCGTGGCAGCCACCAGGAAGATGTTTTTCCCTCTCAAGCCACTGGGGGGAAAAAGTACTGAATAAGTTACAAAAATAAACCATCGTGGCTCATACAGAACAGGCTTTTAAACTAACATCAACTGCCAAGCAACGTTTCCTGAGACAGAAGTGGGTCATTAGTTCATTGTGGGTTTTCCATTTTCTTTCCTTTTTTTTTTTTTTAAATTCCACCTTGAGGTCCTCGCAGACACAGCAAATAGAGCAAGTCAAAATTCTGACCAGGTCTTTGAAGTGATGGAAATAACCAGGTGAAATTAAATTCTGTACTAGGCAAAACAGACTGTTTAATTCAATGGTCAGTTCTGGTCAGCAGATAGAGCCCATCTGCCACTAAAAAGTCAAGACTTACCTCAATTTTGCAGGGTAAGGCTCCAACACCTTCATTTTTATCAGCGTGTATTCTTGAGGCCCAACACCCTACAATTCCCACAAACAATGCAACAATCAATAAATGAAGTCACTTGAGCAGGAAAGAAAACAAATCCTATTCAGTAGGAGCCTAATCCAAACACTATTTAAGGTACTGTTGCTTTCCTCAGAGTAAATCCTATTTCCATTCATATGGAAAGGCTGTTCACTAAAAATGCAGACTGCAGGGAGGTTATGCTAGAGGTGCTCCTACAGCCAAAAACTTACTAGTCACAGACACTGTCTCAGCAACATCTGAGTTAACAACAGCTTGTTTATTTAGCTTAAACAGATAACAACACAATGGAGCAATGCTGCAGGCACAGATTGCCAAACGATCACACCAACCAGCTACAATGGAACATACTGTCCATAGTTCCAGACAAATCTACTCAAGAGAAGAGTTCATTCAATTTTCACATGCACTGACAGCTGAGAGCCAGTGACTCTGCACATTCAAACTATGTTTTGCTCTAAGATATAACTTACTTTCCATTTAGTACTTAAGATCCCAAGCAATGCATGAAAATGTCAAGTTAAAATATTACCTCTCCTGTTTGCCTGTCATGATCCATGCAAGGCTGTCCATCTTTAGGAGAATAAATTGTATATCTAGAAAAAGATTTTCATTTATCAGTGAGTAAAACAGTGTATAGAGCAAGAAGAAAAAAAAAAAAATCTCTCTGAGAAAAAAAGACCTCTCAATGGCATTTTCAAATTTTGTGTGGATCTGTTTCCTTCAGTGCCAATGTTCAGTTTTCACAAGAGCTATCAGAATTGACCCTTTTTTGCTTAGAGTTGATACCCACGGGAAAACTAAACCTGGAAGACAAATCTCACATGCTTTGCTGGCACAACAACTACACTTCACTGCATCAGGCAGAGCAACAGCAAGGAATGATTCTGGTTGCATGTGAGTTAAAAGCACACTCTAGAGACATGTCACAGGGCTCTGTCTCTGGTACAGCTGAGCTTATCCCCAGTCCCAAAAACTCAGAGCTGAGCGGCAGCTTACCGTTTGCCAAACTTTATCTTGTTTCTTTCCTTTAGTGTAAGGAATTGCCATCGCACAAAGGAATCGTAGTAGGGATTGACATTTGTTGTAATGAAGGAACGCCTCCAGTCCACCTGAAAATGGGCAAGAGGCTCCAGTGAGTAAGCACAGTCAAGAAATCAAAGCAACCCCATAATACCATAACTATTACCTTAAAAATGAAAAGAGCTTTCTCTCCAAAGAGACAATGCAAGTACATATCCTGCAAAGGGTGTAAGCTTTATACACATCTGTGCCTGCTCTCTGAGCAGAGATGTCAAAGACTTGAGGTCCCTCCCCTGACTGAGAAATTTAGAAGTGTTGTAGTAGTTTTAACCAACCATTCGAGCTGCATTTTAGCACTGCCTTGTTTCATCATCTTTATTTCTCTCCATTTTCAAAAATCTGTTGTCAGCAGGATAAGTACTTTCAGGAAGAAGAATGATGTGATGTCAAATAGAACTATTGTCAATACTGACTACAGACAAGTTATCTCACATGGGAGCCATAGGTCATAATGTCTTTACTAGACTCATCTCCAGTTGTGACCACTGTACAGGGTACAAGCTCTATATAAGAAAGCACTTATCACCCAAGACCATTAAATGCTAAATGACTAATTCCATAAATATCAGAAACATTCCTGGAATTATTCTGGCATTACTCAGAAAATCTCAAGGAGAAGCAGCACATTCACCAACACTAACAATACAGGTATGGCTGCCTGCATAACTGAGGTTGGGATCACCCAGGGTCACCTTCAATCCCATGCTCTTCAGATCCTGGACAGCAAGGGGAGGGAAATAATCCAGCCAGTGCTCAGCTTCAGAAAAACTGACCACTTCTTCATCAGATAGACCCAAAGACTTCATGATCTCCCACTGGTATTTGGAAGAGCCAGTCTTGGCAGCAGCCTTGCTCTGAAAGAACAATTGGGATTAGGAAGACGCCCACAGTCTTGTCACAAGAGCATTTACCTCTGTTAATGTCATGGTTTCTGATTCCAGATGCACAAGTTAATACTCCTAAATATTCTCACATCCTCCCTCTGACAGTGAGGGTAATTGATCAGAGTTTCCATTCTACACCCTGTATCCACTGAGTTTCCATTCTAGCATACCTCTGAGAAAGCAGGGTTATTTCCTACAACCTGCTTAAGAATGTTCCATGAATGGATTAAAAAAAAAAAAAAAGAGAAAAAACTGAGAGTATTACTCTGGATCTGACCTGTTCTTTCTCAGAAAACTATTAGGCAGTGCATTAGCTTACCAATAAGAGTTCATGCATTAACATGGTCTCTCTGGAACCATGCAACTAATGCATTTTTTTCAAGTCTACCCTAAAGGTAACTCAGCTACCTTGGAAAAAACAAAAAAAATGTTTGTATCAAGGTTTCTGTGAGCCCAAAGGAGGAAAAGCCTACAATGTACACACCAAAGTTTTGATAGCACAGCTCTCAGTCCATGAAGGCTTGGTTTAAACTTTACCTTTTTGCCTTTTGCTTTGTCTTTGATGATAATCTCTTCCTCTTTTTTACCAGAATTTTCTTCCTCTTCCTCCTCCTCCTCCTCATCAGGAAATTCTGGTGGGCAACCATACAACTCCATTTCTCTTTTCAGCTTATCTGCACAAGCCTGAACAGAGTTATTGGGAGTGTGTCAGCCAGGGCATCAGCTGCACCCACAGCCAAGGAGTGGGTTTTACTGATAACATTTTGCATTCCACACATCAAACTTTTTTTGGACCTTGCATTAAGATCTAGGAGATCCTGCCACTTCCAGAACACCTTCCAGGGCAGGAAGAGGTTTACTGCAAGGATTTTCTTGCAAAGGAAAAAATACAACAGGTAAAATTCAGTTTTCCAGCACTGTGTCCTTTAAAGTGATGTTATAGCTCAAGCACAACACAGGTTTGTTACAAATTCAGGTTCCAAATCACACTGCCTTGGTGAGTTTTTAAATAAACTAAGGTGATGCTGGGGATGGACAGCAAGCAAGGCTCCGAGCAGCCTTAGGGATAAAAACCCCATCAGAAACAACCCCCCAGCAAGTGCCAAACTCTCACCTTGATGGGCATCCCCGTGCAGTGCAGCCCAAAGGGAAACAGGCAGCTCCTCCCCTTCAGCCTCTGGTACCCGACCGCGAACTGCAGCAGGGAAAATGGAACAGCTGAGACGGGAACGGCCGGGCTGGGCCAGCACCTGCTCAAACACAGCTGTGACTCCTTCTGCAACACAGCCACTGCCAGGTGACAGAGCTGGGGACAGCCCTGGCAGGAAGGGGAAGCCGAGTTTGTGTCCAGGCCTGCCCCTGTGGCTGCACAGGCATGGGCATGCCAGGCTTCCAGGCTGGCCGCACCAGAGAGCTACAGGTGCAGAGAGGGCTGCTGTGGAATCCTACCCCAGCACCCAAAGCCTGCTCCCACACAGGTCACAGAGCACAGCAACCACCAACAAAAGGGACAGGTCTCTCGTGAAGTTTGAGCTGTTTAGCAGCATCTCCTAAAAATCTCATTTCAAAGAACAAACAGGGAAAACACCTGCAGCCCCATCTCATCAAATTAAAAATTACATTAATGGGGAAAAAGGAAAGTTTAATAAGTAATTACTAAAGCTATAAAGGAGTTGACATGGCATCCTATTAGTTCAAAACTGAACTACAAAATCAGTATTTGTTCTCGAATAGTATTTAAAGGTATCAGCAAAGTAGAATTTTTACCTCACATTTAGATAAGGAAAACGTGTGTCCGAGGTGCAGGCGGCCATTCATGTAAGGAAAAGGAAAGGTAACAAAGTACTTCCCTTTGCTGAGAAGAAAATCAAAGAATTAAAACAGATAATTAGCTTGTAAATGACCATCAGACCATACACAGCAAAACAGGTAACTGGGATGTTCAGCTATTATCAGCCCACAGTGATGTTAAAATATTTTCCTTGCCAGTAACATGAGTGTTTGATTTTAAAGAGCTGATACACTAACAGGCTTTATCATCCTAAAAAATAAACACAAAAGAAAAAACCCACAGAGGACTGACATCACACAGAAACATTGAAACAGATACAGCATGCTCCCAAAGGTAACAAATTCTAATTCTGCTTCTGAAAACGAATTACAGCAAAGGCTTAAAGTAATTTATTTAATCTCCCACTGTGTGAGTTCAGATTTTAAGAGCACACTGCAAGCAACCACTCCTTTCAGAGAGATATATTGTTGCACGGTGTTTCAAAGATGTATTACTTTGTTGGAACCTGAGCTCTCAAGGCAGCTAAGAAAATATTTACATTCAGGACGCTGAATTTCTACCTCTGCCTTTGTACTCCATGCCTTCTCTCCCCCCTTCACACATTCCCTCAAGCCATTAACATGAAGGAATAAAGGCCAAGTCATTTGTTTGCCTGCAAAATCTACAAGTTAAGAACCTGACACCTGTTACACCACTTCAGTTATCTTGGTTTAGTCTGACTTTCCCACACACCAAGTATTCCCCTCTTAGTGCCAAGGTCACTGCTTTTCCAGCCAGAGACCTTCCACAGGATTAATGCTGCTCCCCCAGACAGCCCACCACACCTGTGAAGAGCATGGATCCCACCAATTCCAAAGGAACTCTGCTTCCAAGCACGCTCCACATTCCCAGAGGATAAAGTTTCTCAGGGTTTACTCTGGGGCAGAAACGAAAGCAGGAGTCCTATGGTCTTCCCCAGAGTGCAGAGCACTCTGTGCCTGTGCAAGGCTTTTCCTCCCCACACCTCTCTCCATGCCGCGGGGCTGGGGCTGCAGCCAGTGGTGACCAAGGTGGCTCACCCAGGACCCTGCCTTCCTCCAGCTCCACACAAGGACAAGAGGGTTCTGCGCAGCACTGCTGTGCTCTGTGAGGCAGAGCAGGACACACCTTCCCTCAAAGTGAAACCTCCCCAGGGTGAGGGCTCAGGCATCCACTGCGGAGCCTCCTCCATGTCACAGGGTACAAGTCACCAAAGAGAACTGGTTTTCAGCCCACAGAGGGCACTGACACTGCCAGGGAATGAAAAAGCTTCACTCATCCTGCTGGAACTCAGCCACACACGTATCCAGCTTTATGTCATCAGCTACGGAAATGTCCTCAACGTGTGAGCAAGTCCCTCCAGCTGAGCCATGAATACTGCTCATTACAAAGGGGCCACTTTTCCCCCCAGCAGATTTTGAATGAAAAGACATTTCAAGCAGTGAAAAACCGAGTACAACCATACCTCCTCTGGTCCTTCCTGTCTGCAGCATTGATCTCAAACACTCGATCACGCTCCCACTTCTGCTGGACCTCTCTTTCAATCTTCTTCAGGAAATCCACTTTCGCTGTTCCTTTACGCTCCTGTTCAGCGGAGAAAGGAAGAGAAGTCTGGCTGAACAGGGTAAGAACTAACAGGACTGTAACCCATCACAGACCACCCCTGCTCTCCTGGGGCAAGCACTGCCCCAGGGCCCTGCAGCAGATCCAGCCCTCTGAAACCAGAGCCAACATCTGCAGGGAAAGCACCAACAACCACTTCCCACAGCAAAGGACTCTACAGTAGCCAGGACACACACACACACACACACAGGCCATCTTGCCAGTAAAGAACAAACTCAGGGATGTCTGAACTGGGGAGGTAGAAGAGGATATAAATCATAAGTGAAAGCTCCCATAAAATTCTGATTTTATTGCAGACTCTCCATAAGGCCATGTGATGCATCCCCCTCTTGACGTACATAAAGTGGGCACAGCACGCCCTATGCCAGGAAGAGGGCAGGTAACAACTCTAACTGTAGTTCACGAAGCTCGTCAGGTAAAGCATTCCAAGATATTTTAATTAAATCAGTGTTCAGTAGCCCTTCTTCTCATTCTTTTACCACATAACATATGGCAAATATTAAAGGGTCTTATTCTTTCACCATATAATACACAGGAATCGTTAAAGGACACACGCATTACAGAGACACGAATTCTGTACTCATAAAGGTTGAGGATTTAGTTTTTGCCCATCAAAACCAAGACACCCCTAAGACCATTACACCAAGGGGCCCCAGCCGCCGGCCAAAGACCTCGCGCACGCCGCTACGGGACCCTCTTTCCGGAGACCACGGCGCCGAAGAGTGACCCTGAGGAGAGGGTGAGGAGCCGCAGGGAGCGCCCCGAGCCCCCGCCATGCCCCGAAGCCGGAGCCCCGCGCGGCTCCCGAACTCACCGCCATATTGCCGCGCCTGACGGGGCCCGCACGGGCCGCGCCAACAGCGGCAGCGCGCGGGGGAGCCTAGGCCGTACTAAGGCAGCGGGAGGGGGGTACACCCGGCCCTTTTTAGCTTGCAGGGAGGGACGAGAAGGAGAGCGGCAGGAAGAGCGAGTGGAGCGGTCGCTGCGGGCACTCGTTCCGGCTGGGGAGGGGGAATGAGCCCGGTGCGCCGGGCCGAGGGCTGCGCCCGCCGCCACGCTGTCCCTTTAAGAGCGCCCCCCCCAAAAGATGTCGCCGCGGGTTCATGTGCTCGCTCCACCGAACTTGCTGGTTCTCCCTGACCCTCGGCTCGGGCTCCGGGCAGCTGCCATTGGTTGGGAGCGCGGAGCGGCACCTTCTGATTGGTGCTGGTGCGCTGCCCCGCCCCGGCCATGCCCAGCAGGCTGCGCTGCGGGCGGTGCCGGGCAGGTCGCGGCGATGGCGGCGGTGTAGCTGGGAGCGGGCGGCGCGGGGCCACCATGATCATCGAGAGCGTAGACGCGCTCAAGTCCTGGCTGGCCAAGCTGCTGGAGCCCATGTGAGTGTGGGCGTGCGGGCCGGGCAGAGCGGGCGGACAGCGCTTCCCGCGGGCCGGGCCCGGCCGAGGCGTTACGGCCTTGCCCCCGGCCCGGGCCCGGCGCGCCCGGAGTGCGGGACAGCCCGGGCCCGGGGAGCTGCCGGGGGCCTTCTGTCCTCCAGCGTGCAGCGGAGCTAGAGAAGGGTTTGGAGCACAAGGCAGATGAGGAGCAGCTGGGAAAGGGGCTCAGCCTGGAGCAAAGGAGGCTCAGGGGGCCCTTGTGGCTCTGCACAGCTCCTGGCAGGAGGGGACAGCCGGGGGGTCGGGCTGTGCTCCAGGGAACAGGGACAGGAGCAGAGGGAACGGCCCCAGGCTGGGCCAGGGCAGGCTCAGGTGGGCACAGCAGGAATTTCCCCATGGAAAGGGAGCTCAGGCACTGGGAGTGCCTATCCCTGAAGGTGTTCAAGGAAGGACTGGCCGTGGCACCCAGTGCTCTAGGCTGGGGACAAGGGCGGGATAGATTGAATTTGGTGGTCTGGGAGTGCTTTTCCAATCTCTGTGATTCTGTGTACTCCCAACTGCTGTCCCGGCTGTGCTGTCGATTTCAGTCCCAGCTCTGTCATCTCGGAGCAGAGCCAGGGGCTGCTGCAGGAGCTGACAAAACCAGGAATAACGCTGAAACTGTGGAAACTCTGCATTTGCATCCTGCTGCTGCTTGCACTGGGAGTGGGACTGGGATGGAGTCAGCATGGATCCAGGTGGTGTCGTGCATTGTGTGGGTTCTGATAACTGGCTGCAAAGGAGTTGGGTTTGTGCTGGTCCCAAGCTCTGCAGTGCCTGAGCACAGCTGGTGCTGGTGGCACAGGCACAGCGAGGGGTCAGCGGGTCTCACCAGGGGAAGCTGCTTGTCAGTGCCTGGCTAGGCTTGGGTCTCCCGTGACGTACAGCCGAGGCGTGTGGGAAGAGTTTTAAATAGGCCTTAGGTCTGCTCACTTGCCATCATTAAGTGTTAAGCTTTTGGAAGGTCTTCACAACTTTCTTTTTCCCTTGTTACAATCATGGGTTTTTTGGTGTTTGGTCAAACCCTGCTGAAAGTCTAGGCTGGAGCATGGCTCCTGCTCCTGCGCTTTTCCTGCCAGCTCCAGTCAGTGTCCAGTGTTCCTTGAGCATTTGAGCTGCACTGTGGAATGGGGGGCAGGAAATCACGGAATTGGCCAGTGGGCCCTGACAGTCACAGACTCTGTAGTGGCACTAGAGTGACAATACAGACTGGCTTGCCTGGAGGAGGGCACTCTCCTTGTGTGCTCCTGTACTGCATAATGGGATGGGATGCTTGCGAGGGACTGACATATGGAGGAAGGAAAGGTAATGGTTGTGAAGTGAGGGATAGCTTCCTCTATTTGAAATTGAACATTCATAGTCAGTGGGTGAGGGCCCCAGTACATCATACACAGTGAATGCATCACATGCAGGTTATTTCTCTGTGTGTGTAAGAATTGTAAAATCTGTCAATTTGTGGTTTCTTTGTTCTTAATTGCTTCATTTACCCTGGCTCTCAGTGGAGGTTGGATGTTGTTGGAGGCTATATGAGAGCAGAGCTACTTGATTGCTGCTCATTGAGCATTTTTATTTCTTTCACCTGTTGCCCTCTGGTTGGCTTTTTGCCTTTTGCTTGTTTTCTGGATCTTTTTCTTACTTGAGATTATTTTGAGGTATATATATTTCAGAATTTTTCTTTCTATTCCCAGAGTTACTGTTTTCAGAAAATACACAATCACCTCTTTAAATGCTAATTAAAAAAAAAAAAAAAAGTCTTTTGAGTATTTTAGGTTTCTGCCCCCACCTGGTATCTGGCATCTGCCCACTCTGAGAAGCCAAACCAGGAGCTGTAATTTAGTCACACTGTTACTCTATTTCATACCTGGGCTGCTCCTAGTAGCTGAATAATGGAATCTAAAGCAATATCCAGTTTAAAGATTAGTGATGAAGTATCACTGCACACAGTTGGTGAGTTTGGTCTTTGTGGACCAGACTCAGGTGAGGGAGTGTGAGGAGAGAACCTGGGTCAGTAATTGCTCCCCTTTAGGTGTTGTACTGGCATTAAAAGGTTACTGTAAAATATGGCATGGAGGTGTCCTTGAGGAGGAAGGCCCAGCACAGCAGGACAGCCACCGAAGCTGTGCAGAAGGTGTCTGTGTGCATATTGAAAATGGACCTCTGAACTCCTTTATAACAATGTTTTAATTTTTAAACACAATTTAATGAGTCCTTCTCAGCCCTTGTGCAGTGCCTGCCCTGGCCCGTGCTCTGCCGTGCCTGTAGAGCCATTGGAGGTGTGGCCGGGAGGAGGTTCAGCAGCAGTGGGTCTGTCTGCGCAAAAGAGAGGTGCTTTTCCCTCAGCAGAGAAGGGGTGCCTTGGTCAGGTGTGGTTGGGGAGTTCACAAGGCAGCTGAAATGATGGGCTGTGGTTGCAGAAAGCCCTTTGCTGGCTCCATGGCCCCAGGGCAGCTGTGCTGGTGCATGTGAGCCTGGCAGCCCAGGGGTGTAGCAGGAGCTCCTGGGGGCTCTGCAGTGCCTGTGCCCCCATTGTGCAGCACAGTTCTCTCTCTCACTAGATGTGACGCCGACCCCTCAGCCTTGGCCAACTATGTCGTGGCGTTAGTCAAGAAAGACAAGCCCGAGAAGGAGCTGAAAGCTTTCTGCGCTGACCAGCTGGATGTGTTCCTGCAGAAAGGTGTGGGGGCCATGGCTGGCTGGGGGCTTCCGCTCTGAGTGGGAGGGTGATGCACCATTACTGCCCTCAAAATCTTTCTTGGTAGCCATGAGTATTCCATACAGAGTTTGAAGGAATCATGTGACTAAAAAAATAATAATCATAGTATGAAGTCATGTTACTTGGACTTTTCACGGTGGGTAGGAAGAAATGTTCTTAAATAAAAGCAATTTAATTTAAAATGTCAGTCATGTTGCCAGAAGCTTCTCTGACAGGTGTTTGGTAACTTTTGAAAACCTGGTCCGTGTTAGTCCTTCAGATTGCTGGGACCTTCACATGTGGCAATTTGCTTCACAGTCAAGGGTTTAAACACTTGAAAGTCTGGCACTCACTGGGAAGGTTATTGTGCGTTTCTTGTGATTTTGAACTGCTGATTAAGATGTTGAAAATTATTTACTCTCATAAAAATTGCCCTTGAGAGGCTGCTGAGTGTAGCTGATGGAACTTGTGGATAGCTGTGGACTTGCTCCTTGATCACAGGCAGCAATCATGCTTGCCCCTTAGAACAGGAGAGTCTCTGTTGCTGTCTGTGATATACCTGAGGAATTTCCTTCTCTAAATGAATAGCCTCAAGTACCAGAAATGTAATTCCAGCTCCTTCAGTGGAGCTAATGCTCGTTAATCTGAGGTGCTGCTGCTGCAAGCAACCCACCTGGCTGACTGTTTTCAGGGTCTTCTGTGGTGAATGCAAGCATGCACTTAGATGCATACGTAACAGTATTTTCTTGTGTTCTGTATCCTCAGAAACTTCAGGGTTTGTAGATAAACTCTTTGAAAGTTTGTACACCAAAAGTTACCTTCCTTCTGCTGAGCCCACAAAGACAGAGGCAAAGCCTGCAGGGCAAGAGAAAGAAGAAGTCAAGGAGGAGGTAATGTTATTTATTCTGCCTGCCTTTTATTTTCAAATAGCTCTCCTACATTTGTGAGGCAAAATGTAACAGAAAAATGTACTCTATTGTGACTAACAATCTCTGTGTCCAAAGAACCGTGGAAGGTGACTATTCAGACAAGAACACTTTACAGCCCTTTGTAGAGTATACCTTTGATTAAGCACTCAGAAATCCTATTCACAGCTCTGGTAATACCAGTGGATGATTAGTTGGAAGAGTTTGAGAGGGGGAAGCAGCAAAAAGATTCCAAAACATTTCCAATTTTGTATATTCGGTGAGGAATGAAAATTACTTAAAATGTTTTCTGTGATGCTTAAAATCATTGAAATATGTCAGCCGGTATTGTAATAATTATTTTGGAAAGTCAGATAGGGTTTATTTGCAAAGAGTTTTACCTTGATTTTAAGTTCTGTTGGCAAAATTGAAAGCAATCATATTTTTGAGAGAAGGTGACAAATAATTGCAGAAATTGTCAGTCAGTGAAACGCAGGTCAGCCCAAACAAATGCAGGTCCTTATTTACATGTGGTTCATCAACTGATTGAAATTGAAGTTGCTTTTTACTTTTTTTTTCCTTTTCTCTGATGTCCTTTTTTACCTGAGGATGTGATGCAGAGTTATGACACTTTGTGGAAGTAGTTTTGCTTATGGCAGTTCATAATTTGAACAAGATTTTCACTGTAAGAGCTTTCCCCTCTGTTCTCAAAGTACTGTTATAGTTTATAGAAAGTCCCATAGAACTACCTTCAGTTGACTTTACCAGTGCTCTGGTGGGGGCAGAGGAGGAGGTTTGAGGGGCTGGAGGGGAGTGGCAATAAGCAAAAGAAGATATCTAGGACAGATTTATGGGACAACGTTATAGAATTCAGGACATCAATTAGTTACTTTGACATCAGCAAGGCCTTCACGATGTGTCATGAAGCTCAGTGTATGGTGTGATCCCTACACACAGAGGCCACAAAATAAACCACACATGGAATCACAGTGAGGTCAGCGCTGGAGGGGACCCCAGGTGCCATGTGATACACCTTGTGCTGGTAGTAGGACTGCAGGTGGAGCTCTCCAGAGCCCTGTCATGCCAAGTCTTGAGTATTTCTGCCAGTTCTCCCCAGATAATCCTGTTTTAGAAGGATACAGGAAGCTTTCCTTTTGGTTTCAATTGGAAAAAAAAGTATTTTAAAAATTAGTGCATGTAAGCTTTTTCCACCAAAATTTACAGTAACTTGTAAGCAGTGTGAAATGGCAGCAGAAGTGCAGAATAGGTCAGTGGTTTGCAGTAGTGGTAAAGCTGGCATACTTCTGAACCTGCTGTGGTGGAGGCCAGCAAGAAATGTGACCAGTTCCACCATGGGAGCAGGTTTTTGCCTTGAAGCAGTTATTTAAAATGTCAGCTAGTGAATTCCCTACCTGGAGAGATGACTGCAGACTTTGTGTTTAAAGATTCAGGAAATACCTCACTTGTAGAATTGGTTATGCTAAATAAGGAAGCAGAGTGGAGAGAGATCTTGTCCTTCATGAATCCTGTTTAGAAACAAAACACCAAAGTGGTTTTATTTAGGGTCATCTCTTCTGCAGAAAAAAAGAGCAAGTTATGAGACCAAAGCTCTTCAGCAGACTCTAGTGCTTGATTACTTGTAGTCCTTCAGTTCTCTGGGCAAGTAATACTTGAGTATTGTTTTCTTTGCATTGCTGTCTGTGACTTGAACTACATTTTGGTGTAATTTTTGTAATTTAAAAAAGTGATACTTGTCCTTGTTTGGTAGTTGTGTGTTAAACAGAATTTTCAAGAGTCTGTTGAAGAAGAGCGGGAGAGCAGGAAGAAGAAGTATTCCAGTCCCCAGAGGAGCCGTGCAGATTCCAGCGAGCAAAGGTTAGCTTTGAGCCACAATGTTAAGAAATTTTTCTATTTGTTGTCAATCTTTGACTGTTTTTACCTTGTAGGTAGTGATTTTTGTGAAAAATAGGGATTTTCTCCTTCCTTTGACTGTGATACATTGTGTGTATGCTGGTCACATGCATGAGAAGTCTCCATGAGAGGTTTGCCTCTTGCACAAGAGGCCAAATAGTCTTCAAATTACAATTCCTAGGAATGTCATCAGTTCCATTGTTTCCCTTGTTATATAAATGAAGAACATTTTTGGGGTCTGTAGTTTCTGGGGCAGTTGTTCACACCGTGTCAGCATCACTTCTAAAGCCTGTTCTGGTTTGAGAATCATAGCTGTCTCACCTTGCCAGTTCTTACCCCTGCTTTCTACAGACCAGTGAATCAGCTTTAAGATTCTGTACTTCTCTGTGTAATTTGTGAAATTCTGACTGGAGTGTTTCACTGCCCACATGGATGGGAAAGGTGAACAGTATCTTTCCATGTTGCAAGCTTCTTTTTTAATTTTGTTTCTCTTTTCACTGACATGGTCTACCTCTGTCTTTCCTAGAACCAGAGAGAAAAAGCGGGATGATGGGAAGTGGAGGGACTATGACAGGTACTATGATAGGAGTGACTTGTACAGGGAGAAGTCTGGCTGGCGCCGGGGCAGGAGTAAAAGCCGCAGCAAAAGCAGAGGGCTGAGTCGGAGCCGCAGCCGCAGCAGGGGCCGCAGCAAGGACCGGGATGGCAGCAGGAGTGGTGAGTACCCAGGGTGCTGCTTCAGGACAATATCTTATTGCAGTGACAGCTGTGACTTCTACATTTTGGATGATCTAGCAGGCAGGAGATGCCCTTGAGAAGCTGGAGCAAATTCTGATAGCTTTGTGTGCTTGAAATTATTAATTAAGATGCTGTTCTTCAGAGTAGAACAATTAAGGGGTTTGTTGTCTTCTTTGCTAACCTCTTAATTTATCCACAGATGTATTCCTGTGGATAGCAGTAGCTCATATTTTTGTGCTGTGTGTTTTGATAAAGCTGTTGATTTTATTATTTTTTCCTCTTAAGGACTGAACTTTTTGCAAAGCAGTATTTCCCTCATTCGTTTTGTTACTGTGTATTTTTTAGAGAAGGCTTCTTTGCAGTTGCAGGTGGTTACCATATGATTGTTCTTTTAGGGCTAGTTCAGGTCTGTCGGAAAAGTAAGTGGCACAGATTACAGCATTCCACGCGCCTTGAGACCGCGTTAGTTAAGGGCAGAGGTAGGTTTGTTGTTTCAGGCTTTTGCCCTTCTTTCTCCTTTAAAAGAGAGCTGTAAGCCAGAGTGAAATAAGTAGTAGAGGAATTAATGTGCATTTTGCAAAGAAAACTTGGATATTTCTGAAGTTAAACCCCTATTTACATTATATTTGGTTATTACTCCATTGGTAAGATTGAGCTCCTTCAAGAACAGTTCAATGTGCAGAACGCTGAGTATTTCAGAGAATGTGTTATTATCTCTTGCTCATGGCTCTGATGTACAGAGCAAAACATGAAGGCTTTACTCAGCTTTATTTTTTTTAAACAGAGCACCGAGAGAGAGAGAGATCAAAATACAAGAGTGAAAAAAATGATGTTGAAGGCTCCTATAATCCAGTGTCCGCATCTCCCAGTAAATCCTCTGAACAGTATTCCTCTGCACAAGCTATTCCTAGTGCTGTAACTGTAGTTGCACCTGCGCACCACCTTGAAGGCACCACAGAGAGCTGGTCAAATTACTTCAACAATCACAGCAATCCCAGCTCATTTGGCAGAAACCCTCCTCCTAAAAGAAGATGTCAAGACTATGATGGTAACTGTTCCTTAGTTTTCAGTTTCATGCCTTATTTCAGTGTTTATGTGACTTTTTTTTTTAGGTATTCACTAAATGTGAGCAGCAAGTCACACTGCAGCAGCATGAGATGTGTACCTTGTATTTAACAGATGCAGAGATGCCCTTTGTTGTACTGGAGAAATAACTAATCTTACTGCAAGCAGTTTGCATATGTGGCAGTTGCTGGATAGGAACATATGGAGTTTTTTCACAGTTCTCTGTGTGCTAGACAAATACCTCAACCACTGGCAGTCATGGTGCAGATTGCAGTGCGTGTATGTTTAAAATAAACCACAGTACTTCTGACTTTTTTTCCACAGCTTTTATGATGAATGCATATAAGTTTGTGTGCTTTTAGGAAAGATTGTTCTAATTTCAATTATTTTGTGTAACCTTACCTTACAATATAACGTATCAGTGGATGCATGTTTTCTTTAGCAAGAAATTCCATGAAAACCTGAAATGTTACAAATGGCTGAGAACTACTGCACGTGTTTTCTAACATGAGGTGAAATGTCCTGTTTTGCAGAGCGAGGCTATTGTGTCCTTGGTGATCTCTGCCAGTTTGATCACGGAAACGATCCTTTAGTGGTAGATGAAGTCTCCTTGCCCAGCATGATCCCATTCCCACCGCCACCGCCGGGGCTGCCGCCGCCGCCGGGACTGCTGCTGCCGCCGCTGCCGGGGCCGGTGCGCGGGCTGCGCCTGCCGGTGCCGCAGCCGCACCCGCAGCCCCCGCCGCCCGTCGTGCTGCCCGTACCACGTGAGTCACAGTGGGGCCAGAGCTGCAGCTCCTTGGCTAGCGGCGTGCTGTAAGGAGCAGTGCCCAGAGCTGCAGCTCCTTGGCTAGCAGCGTGCTGTAAGGAGAGGTGCCCAGAGCTGCAGCTCCTTGGCTAGCGGTGTGCTGTAAGGAGCAGTGCCCAGAGCTGCAGCTCCTTGGCTAGCGGTGTGCTGTAAGGAGCAGTGCCCAGAGCTGCAGCTCCTTGGCTAGCAGCGTGCTGTAAGGAGCAGTGCCCAGAGCTGCAGCTCCTTGGCTAGCAGCGTGCTGTAAGGAGCAGTGCCCAGAGCTGCAGCTCCTTGGCTAGCGGCGTGCTGTAAGGAGCAGTGCCCAGAGCTGCAGCTCCTTGGCTAGCAGTGTGCTCTAAGGAGCAGTGTCCAGAGCTGCAGCTCCTTGGCTAGCAGCGTGCTGTAAGGAGCAGTGCCCAGAGCTGCAGCTCCTTGGCTAGCGGCGTGCTGTAAGGAGCAGTGCCCAGAGCTGCAGCTCCTTGGCTAGCAGCGTGCTGTAAGGAGCAGTGCCCAGAGCTGCAGCTCCTTGGCTAGCAGTGTGCTGTAGGGAGCAGTGGCCAAAGAATTCTGAATATTCAGCTGGTAAACCATGGCGTTCCTAGCACTGCAGACTGAATTAAATTGGGCGGGGGACTGGAGCTGGGGATATTTCAGCTCACCTCAGTGGTAGTTGGTGGTGATTGGATTGGTCAGTGACACATACTAGCCCGCTTTTTTTCTGGCTGTAATGCAAGAAACGTTGCAATTCAGTCTCCTAGAGGTTCTAATAACTGTCTAGTGTTGGTGCTACATTAGCTACCACTACCAGGCAATACATTATTGACGCATTTAAGGGGCGTGCTTACTCTGTTTCAGTGCTGTCTATTCCAGGGACAAAATAAATGCTGTGATAATTGTGTCCAATATCAGCAATTTTGGGATGAGGAATAATTTGATACAGGATTAACCCTAAACTTTGCGTGAACCCTTTAGCGGGCAGAATTGACTTGCTGTGAGAGAGCAGATAGTGCTCAGGATGGGCTGTGTAGTGTCACTCGGGGTCCTTTTTGATCATACAGTCAGTAGGAATGTCTGTATGGTACATGGGAAAGCCAAAGCACAACCAGCTAGAGAAATTCCTTGTCTGGGAATGCCTCTTGCCCTGCAGTTCTTATTTCAGAACTGCAGTCTGAATGCTACTGAAGTGATCTCTTGCTCTGAGCAAGCCTTGTCTCTCCATGGTAGAGCTGAGGGAGGAGCTGCTGTGGTTAAGGCATCTCTAGCACTAACAAACCACTGGGGAGGAAAAGACACTTCTTTCTTTTCCCTTAAAGCTTTGTCTCTCCTGAGAAAAAGTTGTTGGAATCAGAGTAGCTTACCTGAACAGCCCTCTCAGTTTAGTTACTGTACTGGGATCGGACATATTTACAACCCTGACCTTGCTCAAAGCAAAGCATAAACACAGCACTGAATTGTTTGCACGCTCTGCCTTTGAGCTGTCGTGTCTGATGTGTTGTGTGCTGTTGTTGCAGGACCACCTTTAACACAGTCCAGCTTGATCAACAGTCGTGACCAGCCGGGGACAAGCGCAGTGCCCAGTCTTGCACCCGTGGGAGCAAGGCTGCCTCCTCCTCTGCCTCAGAACCTGCTCTATACAGTGTCAGAACGTAAGCAAATGCCTTTTGGTTTAAATCTCTTTGATGGAAACATTTTAAATTTTCTCCGTTGATGTATGATTAGAAATTATGATCTGTCTTCCTCCAATATATACAAATCTAAAAAGAAGTCTGATGGCTCTCCCTGGCTCAGCCCATCATCCATTCTGGGATGGAATGGCAGCAGTGCTCTGCCCTGGTCTGAGGAGGAGCGCTGTGGGGAGCTCTGGGTTTCATGTGCTCGCAGCAATCCAGTTGTTGTATAAGAAATGTTCCTTTCATCTTCAAGCCATTCAGTAGGACATTAGTAAGTGAAAGATGGATCTGCAAACCTGTAATTGCTTTTTAATTTAGATTTTATTTCTCTCCACTTTGGACTAATACAGATGAGAGCTTTTATTTCCAGCTGTATGTCATAATAGTCTGTACAGTCTTCATAGACATCAGTGCTTTTTCTGTTCTTTTTCCAGAATCACCTTGATTCTAGCTTTCTAAAGGTGGTTAGCTTTCACTGGACATGTCCCTCTTCCTTAACAGAGATCAAAGTTTTTAAAAGTATGTTTTTACGAGGGAAAAATATTGCAAAACACCTGGAAAGTCCTAGATTGCTCAATTTAAATACAACAAAATTAATTTCTTTGATAATTAAAGGATTGATGGCATTCCCATGTTCTCTGTGACCAAAATAGATAATTAAATGTCAGTGTTTTATAATATTCTCATCTGGCTTTTTTTAACATAAATATTCTGAATTTTATTCGAAGAGGGGATATAGTTCTGTTCATGATCGATGTAATTTTATTTGTAACTTCCATGCTTTTCAGAACTTGAGACATTAAAATTTCTTATTAGATAATCTGTTCAGTTATCCCCAAGTCCTGTTGAGTGTTCAGGTGTCACCATCTGGTCCTTTCAGCTCCGGAACTTCTAATGGGTGATTCCGCCTGTTGGAGTTCACGGGGCTTCACAGTAATTGTGTTCTCCAGAACCTCTGTGGAGATTCTCATGTCCTGTTCTTGGACTGTTGTGGTAACAGCTGCCGGTTGCCCTCTTGCAGTCAATCGTGTTCTAAATAAGGGAAGAGGAGCTTGTGGTTCTGCTCCTTTGAAGTTAGAGAAAGTTCTTGTTTTACAGTGTCAGGCTCTGCTATCAATGTGATATTGTGGGGCATCTGATTTTAACTGTAGTTGTCTTTGTTGCTACAGAATAAGGAGCTGAGATTTTGGAGTCATTCATGTTTGTCAGGTTCCCTTTTACAGCCATTTGTTCTGTTCCTGTGGAGGCTCTTCACAGACTTCATTCATTCTAGTTCTTGTACAGCTTTTCCTTTTTAAGGTTAAAAAAATATGTTAGTCTCAATTTGGACCTTAGGCTGGAGGAGCAATAGGAGTCAATTGTCATCTTGTATTCTTGTGGTGATGACTTCTAAGGGAAATAATCATTAGTACCTTACTTAAGCTAGGCAGTTGATCTCAGTCTTACATAAAGAGAGTTCAGTAGGTAAGTATTGGTTCCATTGCCTCATTTCTCAGCTTTCTTTGATTGAAACCATTTAAATATGTTCTTCACCTAAAATTCTTTTCTGAAGACACCCAGACTGTTGAGCAGAAAAGGCTGAAAATCTCTTTGCATCTTAGACTCTACAATATAAATGCTGCAACCAAAACCTGTGTTTTTCCCCTTAAAGCACTGCCAGACGTTGTGCACCCTGTCACACAGACACCTCAGGCCTTTCCAGGCAGTGGATCAGCAGTACTCTGTATTGTGACCTGTGTGCTTTGGACAAACAGTACCAGAATAAAAAACAAAAGAGAATGTGTTTAGATAGGCTAGGCCTGGAATTCAGGTGAGGGTTTGCAATGGCTGCACAGGTTGGCTGTACCACCTCTTCTCTTCATCCAAGAGAACTTCTCTCTCTTGGACATCCGTGCACTTCCTTGAAGGAAAATTAACCCCGAGTCTTAAACTCACTTGAAAAATTCTGTCATTTCTCTCCTTTTTTTGTAGATACATATGAGCCAGATGGCTATAACCCTGAAGCTCCTAGTATTACCAGTGCTGGTAGATCTCAGTATCGGCAGTTCTTTACGAGAGCACAAATGCAGCGTCCAAATCTAATTGGCCTAACATCTGGGGAGATGGATACAAACCCTCGAGGTAGGAA